>NC_047661.1:88842268-89572268 GCF_011762505.2 Arvicanthis niloticus | reverse complement strand
CCTAATTGTTTCCCCTAATGCTTCCATTGGGGTTTCTGTGCTCAGTTCAATGGTTAGCTATGAGTATCTACATCTGACTTAGATACTGGCAGAGCCTCTCAGAGGTCAGCTATACCAGGCTCCTCTCTGTAAGCACTTCATGGCATCAGAAATCGTGTCCAGGTTTGGTGCTGCAGATGGGATGGATCCCAAGGTGAGGAGGACTCTGGATGGCCTTTCCTTCAGTCTGATCCAGTTTTGGTCCCTGTGTTTCCTTTAGACAAGAACAATTCTGAGTTAAAGATTTTTAGATAGGTAGGTGCTTCACCCCATCTAAAAATCCACTGGGGGTTCATGTCTCTCTACTAGAGGTGAAACTTCAGGTTCTATCTCCCTTCTGTTGGGTGTTTCAGCTAATGTCATCCCCATTGGGTCCTGGGAACCTCTCACTTCCCTGGCATCTGGGACTTTCTAGTGGTTCCCCTTACCTCCGCTACATATTTCTGCTCATTCTCCTGGCCCTCTGGACTTCTCTTCTGACTTTTCCCATACCTCATTCTGCTCCCCCATTTGACATACCCCTCCCCACTCCCACTCAAGTCCCTTTCTCCCTCTGCATCCCATGATTATTTTCTTCCACATTCTAAGGGAGTTGAAGCATTCACAATTTGGCTTTCTTATTAAGCTTCATATGGTCTGTGAATTGTATCATGGGTATTCTGAGCTTTTGGGCTAATATACACTTATCAGTGAGTATATAACATGTATGTCATTCTGGATCTGTGTTACCTCACTCAGAATGATATTTTCTAGTTCCATCCACTTGCCTGCAAAATTAATGAAGTCATCAGTTTTAATTGCTCAGTAGTATTCCATTGTGTGAATGTACTACATTTTTCAGTATCCTTTCTTTAGTTGAGAAGCATCTGGGCTGGTTCCAGCTCCTAGCTATTATATAAATAAGGCTGCTATGAACATAGTGGAGCACATCCCCTTATTATATGTTGGAGCATCTTTTGGGTATATGCTCACAAGTGGTATATCTGGGTCTTCAAGTAGAACTATTTCCAGTTTTCTGAGGAACTGCCAGATTGATGCCAAAGTGGTTGTATCAGCTTGCAATTCCACCAGCAATATAGAGGAGTGTTCCTCGTTCATCATATCTTCACCAGCATCCACTGATGCCTGAGTTTTTTCTTTACTTTATTTATCTTTAATCTTTTCTTACAGTCCAGAATTTATCCCCTTCCTGGTCCACCCTCTGACTGTTCCATCTCCCACACATCCACCCACTGTCTCCAAGAGAATGCCTGAGTTTTTTATCTTAGCCATTCTGATTGGTGTGAGGTGGAATTTCAGGATTGTTTTAATTTGTATTTCCCTGATGACTAAGGATGTTAAGCATTTCTTTTAGTTACTTCTCAGCCATTCTAAATCCCTCAGTTGAGAATTCTTTATTTAGTTCGGTACCCCATTTTTAATTGGGCTATTTGGTTTTCTAGAGTGTAACTTCTTGAGTTTTTTGTATATTTTGGATATTAGCCCTCTATCATACATAGGGCTGATAAAGATCTTTTTCCAATATGTAGGTTGCAACTTTGTAGTATTGACAGTGTCCTTTGCCTTACAGAAAGGAGGGGAGAAAGGCAAACAAGCAAATGCAGTGGGTATAAGCCTAGTGCCTTCTAATCCATGTGTATCTCTGATCCCTGAACATGAGAATGAACAGAAAGCTACAATCTAGAGTATGAAATTTTCGGCATGGATAGAAAAAGAAAACCCAACTATAATTATTTTCAACAAACTAATTTTGATAGAAAAGTACTGCTAGGTGAAGATATATGCAGTGGGGAAAAGCTAAGCCACGTTAATACTAACTAAAAGAATACTCAATAATTATTTTAGGACTTGGAATGCATGTCTAAATAAGGAGAAATGATGGTAAAAGATGAAGAGGCGATTCTTTGGAATTTAGAAGTTTTATATGTATACAGGTAATCATAGAAAATATGATTCATAAGGAAAAACTGACAACGAAATGATATGCCATAATTGAATATTACAACATCCCTTTTAGAAACAGGCAAATTAAGCAGACAGAAAACTATGGGTGTACAATAGATCTAAATAACACTGGCAATCAAATCATCTGAGACATCTTTAGTATATGTGCTAGCAGCACGAAGATATAAATTATTCTCAAGCTTATGTGAAACATTTACAAAGATCACATTCTATGTTAAAAAAAATAATAAAATCAATAGAGGAGAAATCATTTGAAGTTTGTTCTTAAAGCACATTCAATGTAAAGCGAAAACCAGTAACTGAAAGAATACTAGAAAATTCTCAAAGATTACAAACTGAACACACATTTCTGTATAGGGCATGAGCCAAGAACATCTCAAGAGAAATTAAAAATATACTGAACTAAAATCCTATGAAAATTATTAGAAAGACAATTTATCAAAGTTTGGGGGATTCAGTAAAGCCATGCTTAAGGGAAATTTATAATAAATAGAAAAAAGAATAAAATCAATACCCTTGTATTTGAGGAAATTAGTAAAATCAGAGGAAATTAAGCATAAGTACAACAGAAGAAAATAAAATAGAACACTGGGGAAAAATCAAACTGAAAAACTTTCATTTCCTGAAATTATTAATACAATCAATCAACATATAACCAAAAGATATAAGTTGGTCACCTCCGGCATGAGAAATGGAAACAATACCACTGACCCAAAGGATGTCAAAAATGAGAGATCATTAATGGTCTGTGTGGGGCTGGAGAGGAGGCTCACTGAGTAAATACACTTACCTCTTGCAGACATGAGTTTGGCTGGAGTTGGAACCCAACGGTAGAAGGAGAGAACTGACTTCTTCAAGTCTTTTCTCTAATCTCCACACATGAACCATGAGCCCCTCATATACACTATAGTGAAATTAATAAATAATTCATAAAAGTCTATGTACAAATATGATATATTAATGATTAATTGCTTGATAAAATTTAAATCACGTATATTTCACAGAAGAAAAATAAATAATTCTATCAATTATGTATCTCTAATTTGAAAGAGTAACTAACATTTATTTTCCCAAAATAGATGCCAGGCTGAGTGGGTGTACACTGAAAAAACATCTACCAAATTTTAAGAAATTATATTATGTACATAAATCTGATCCATATAGAAGCAGAAGAAAACCTTTTGAGTCACTCCTTGAGCTTATTGTTATTTTATGTATAAAAACCAGTCAAAGAAAGTAAAAGAAAATAAAATCATCAGCATCAAAACCTTGACCATGACAAAAACATGAATCTTTCCATGTATTTAA
Organism: Arvicanthis niloticus; assembly: GCF_011762505.2. Lineage (NCBI taxonomy): Eukaryota > Metazoa > Chordata > Mammalia > Rodentia > Muridae > Arvicanthis > Arvicanthis niloticus. The sequence continues at coordinate 89,568,956 of NC_047661.1, read as the reverse complement.
GCCTAGTTTAACACACAAAAGTCTACTGTATACACACACCAAAGAGGGAAAAAAAATCACTTCTCAACTGGAACATTAATCCACATGGCAAAATGCAAATCTTTATAAAATACCCTTGAGAAAAGTGAGAGCAATGAAGAACTTCTTTTACCTCATAAATGAATATAAAATAGATATTTAATTAACATTTAAAGATGAGTAAAAGATTTCCTCTGTCTTTGCTCCTATTTAATATAATACTAAAAATCCTAATTTTAGTGTTTCTTTTAGAAATTTGTAACTGTAAGACTAAAGGGAGAAGAATATGTCTCAAAATCTTCATAAATGTTTGTCTTTGTAAAAATTCAAACAATTAAAAAAAAAAAGACCAGCAGAATTGATACAACAGATCACAGAAGACAAGTTACTCCACAAAATATTCAATAAACTCTAAATACCAACCAAAATGGGATTCAGAATTTTATAAACTGACATTTAAAATTCACTCTCTCCAAAAACAAATGTCTGAAGTATAAGTCCACAGAACCTGAAAGTGAGGTTCAAGGAAAAAGATGTTTCATAAAGACAAATTCTTAATCTTTCACTCAGGGAAAAATTTGATCTAAAACAGAGTGTTAATAACTATAAGACTAAGATCACTCTAAGAATCATGAAAGATTTGAATGTGAATAATTATGTGGTAACTATAAACTCTGTGAGAGTAATGAGCAAAATTTTCAGTTGATTTTATAAACAATGGCAACTAGTAAAATAGATAAGAAGCCATACAACAGGTTCCAAAGGCCAATTTAATAATTTGTCTATGCTACAGAATAATTTATTCCTATAAAGTTTTTTAAGGTAATTATATTTAAAAGTCTAACACCAGCTGGTTATGTCAGTAAAAGGGGTATTGTGAATTAAACCCACAAGAGACGACCACACGGACACTCTCAAAAGCTGAAAAAAAAAAAAAAACTGTATTGTTGGTTGGCAGCTGCATGGGGAATTTATCTAAATCATGCAGCCCTGAGCTTTACAGCTCTTTGTCTTTCATGCACAAATATTATATCCTGGTTGGGACACTTCAGTTAGCAAGAAGCAGAGCTGGCGAAGTCAAAAAAAGCAAGAATTGGACATTTAGGGACTTTCCTGGAACTATGGTTTTTGTTCCTGTTTTACTAGGTATTGCAGGCGTACCTGCTGGGATTTAAGGTCACAATGGTTCCCCTAATGTGCTGTCAACTGTGCTAAGATCTGGGAGCCTGACACATTTCCCATTGGTTTTATGGGCATGAGTTAAATCATGGACTCATCTTTGAGAAGTGGGTTATATTATCCCTTCAGCATTAACAATTTAGTGGAATTTATTCTCTGTTTTACATAGTTAATTCACAGTTGAGCAAGCAGGGTCTTATACTGAGGGCTAGTAGCAAGAGGATTACTGACCCAGAAATAGTTGTAAGTAGAGTAGTTAACCAGTGGGACCAGAGGAACCTGGATTGATCCCATTTGTTACATTTGGGGTGTTTTTGTTTTGTTAATTTGGTTTGGTTTCATTTGGGGTTGGTTTATTTTTGACCAAGCCTAAGCCTGTTGTTTCAATATCAACTACTTTAAGTCAACGTCATATGGAGATCTTGTTTTATGAAGAGGAAGGCCAGTCTTCTTTAATTTTGAAGAACAACCTCTGCTAAGAAGTCTACCCAAGTTTTCAGAGAGGAAATAGAATTTTCCAGATGGCCTAAGTCTGTCTAAGCACTAAGTTCTTTTAAGTTTTTATCCCCTGCAATTGGATTTAAGCTTCCAACTGCATCAGAAACTGACATATTTTTACCTAGCAACAGGGAAACAAGATGATGATGCCCCCCCCCATACGTGGAGTAGCCCAGAATCTAGATTAATTGTACCCTGTTCACCTTGTATAGGTGCTCTATAGATGGGCACCTGTGGAATGATATACATGACGAAGGAAAAAGTGGGGTCTTCCTCCAGTGAAAATAATTCACAGTATGCATACTTGTTTAAGCCATTAGTGCAAGCAAGCTAGATAGTCTCTGGGGCTTGGAAATACACTTGATCACATTCATTCCTAGAGTTACCTACTGTGTATGGCTACAGGAATCTGTACAGGTGGAATTACCTAGGGGTTATTTTGGTGACATAAAGCAGGCACTTGGAGGTCCTTCACGGAGAGCTTAGGTTGACCCCATTTATAGTTGCTAGGATTGGAAATTATTTGATTAATTTTAATCCTAATAAAATACAAGGGCTGAGGTTCCAGGCACAGCAAGGATTCTTTACCTATACCTGGGTGAAAATGGCTAGGCAACTTATATATTCCTTTTAGCATCCCAAAAGTCAAGGAGCTGTCTTTCATTGTCATATAGATCTTTACCCCCATAGTTAACAGAATAATTCCTTAAAAAAAATCAGAACTTTGGGGTTGTCATCTTTGGGGATTCATTCAAGAGATATCAAGATAGGCTGGTTTGGGCCAATGTAGCAGATGATGCTAGGCAGAAGTTTTTTTGTTTTTTGTTTTTTGTTTTTTGATTTTGTTTTTTCAATAGTAAATTTGTTATCTGGTACTCAAACATTTACATTCAACCTGACGCCCTAGAGTTTACCAGTTTTCCAATAATAATCTTTGGTTTCTTGTTAGGCCTTAACCTTTACAGATAAATGGAATTGCATTGCCTGCGGATACATGGAGGCTCTGATGACACAGGAGGATTTGGATTTGTGGCTGAACTGAGTACAGTGGTATTCACCCAGCTCTTGGCAGATATTGTGGGGGAAGCATCTGCAGGACAGGCACAGTATTGGGTAGAGTCCTTTTCTTTCAAGAGTGGATCCATTGCACAAGGATTAGATCCTCCTGAATCCTCTTTTACCAGATATCCACAGATCTAATATTTTATAGAAATATACCTGGAATGTGAGTTGGATCTCAGTGGCTAGAAAATCTTTGGTGTGTTTTATTTTTTTTGTTTTTTAATTTCTATACCAAGGATCTTGGCTTATGGGCTTTATGTGCCCTTTTTGTGGAGAAAGTAAAGACGACAAAATGGAAATATTACAATCATAGGACCTGAGTCAGCCTTACCTTGAGTGGATTAGAAGACCTGGTGAGGACCCAACTATCTTTTTTCTATGTAGCCTCTTTTAAGGATGTGGCAAATCATAGGGTAATATTGCTGATCTTCACCCTGGAAGAACTACAGGATATGGACTTTTATAGTTGACTTTATACTTTTGCAATCTTAGATGCCCACAGATGGGTTGCGTGGCACATCAACCATTTGTCTTCAGATATCAGCAGGAAGTATGACTCCCCATCTGGCAAGACCCATCATCCATTTGCCTCCTCTTTGGCATCTTTCCTTTTTGTCTGTTTTCTTTCCTTTTTGTCTATTTTCTTTCTTTCTTTCTTTCTTTCTTTCTTTCTTTCTTTCTTTCTTTCTTTCTTTCTTTCTTTTTTCTGTATGTAGGTTAGGTATCAGAGCAATTCAGGTTTGGTAGCAGAGTAACAGAGACCCAAAAAGGGCCCCTTAGTTCTAGGGCCACCTTACAGGTGGTCACATCTTTTGCCCTGATTGTGGGGGGTTTCATGGAATCCTCCTTTTGATTCTGTTTGTCATGAACAATGACTATGTCTTTTGGCAACCTAGCAGGGCCAAGATTTTTGTTTTGTTTTGTTTTGTTTTGCCTTTAACATCTTTTTGGCCAAGGTGTAGAGTCCTCTCTCTTGATGAACTTTTTTTTTTTGCCAGAATGACACGTGGGTCCTGTTCTTTATTGAAGTGACTTCAGCACAAACGGCTCAACTTCTGGTAATAACACACACACATCACTGGGAGAAGGTCAAAGCCATTACTGTTTACATCTAGAGTTGATATGCATTTGCCATAGTCCATGAGGCATACCTGATTGGTTTTCTATTGAAAACTGTTGTCAGTGTACAATTTGTCTTCTACTTCTTGGAAGATGACATCTGTTACGTCAGTTTTGATAGACTAGAATGCATTAGTCATGGAGGAGCTTTGTGTTTATCATATGGCAGCAGGCTGACTAGTTTGATGGCTGAAGTTTCCCAGAATCAGATACAGGACCAGTCCAGAAGAATTCCTAAATTATGCATTATTTGGGTGTTGGAAACTCATTTCTCTAGGATCCCTATATCTTAGGAGGACCTCTATAGAATATGAGGTGTTAAGCACATTTACTAGCCCAAGGTCAACTTGCCAGCCTCTTTCTATAGCATAGTTATAGAAGCAACTGTCCACAAACAAGCTGGCTAACAGGAAGAAACAGGATCAAGGCTTTTTGATAGGTACAGGACTTGACAGAGGCCACATCAGAAGAATGCATGTTGGGGGCTTAGGAAGATTCAAAGTAAGATGAGTGGTGGCTTCCCAAAAGGATATGGTGGCCCATAAGCTTTATAATAAGTCTCTGCCAAATAGGGGATAGAGAGTGTCTGGAATGAGTAAAAAAAATATGAGTCAAGACAGCACTACTCTGTTAAGATGGAAAGAACTTCTCTTTATCGATTTGGAATATAACAGATTTGTCTCCTAATGTTAGTCTGGGCTCTTCAGGGCTCAGTAGATGGATTCCTGGTCCCAACGGTTGCTGCTGAAAGAAATAATGGGGTGCCCTTCATTTTTCTTTTTATTTGGGCATTTTATTTTAAGTATCCTTTTTGTTTGCAAGAATTGATCTTTTTTAGGCCTCTTTTCTGGCATCTCTGGCTTTCCCCTGGGACCACTTTTATTGGTATTTTTGAATGCTGTCACTGTTGTTTTGGTCACTGTTTTGTTTTTATAGAATCAAGGTTATTGAAAACCTTTTGAGCAATTTTCAATAACTTGGGTCTATTTATTCTGACAAACCCCTTTAACTTCTGAAGTTTTTCCCCTAATATCTAAGGCTGACTGAATAACAAAAGCAATATTGGTTGCTAACTGGTATTCTAATATAATGTGTGTAAGTCTATGGGGCCCAACACCCTGTAATCCTCTAGAGGCACTTCAAGATTTCAGTGGATGATTCTTAGGGCTCTTGTCTAAGGTCAGTCATGTTAGACATATTAGAGGGTTTTCTAGCAGCTGCCTTCAATCCTTCTAACAGAGCTTGGTGATAATTGTCCAGAGTCCTTTTACCTTGACTAGTGTTGGGGTCCCAGTCAGTTGGGAAAGAGGGGAAAATCTGCTCTATTTGGGCTGTGTTGTCCTCTGGGGATTGACTTTATGGCCCAAGAATATCTTCCATATTCTCCAATTGGACCCTGTCCCAGTCCTAAGCCTTAAGTGGCTGTTCAGGAGCTATTGACAGTCATTCCAGGCACGCTGGTGGGTATAAAAGACAGGCTCTGGCATACTAAATGAAGACCAAGGGTTTTCAGAGAATGGTGTGCTCTAAATTTTTCAATTGTACAGGTAACTGGTTGTAAAGGAGATATGCAATGAAAAAGATAGAGGGGGACCATTATGTCTTACTGGAGGTGCTGGAAACACCTCTCTTAGATGAAGGAAATGAACTGCATCTGACTCAGCAAAATTCCTCATGACCCCTTCTTACTCTGAGAAACTCCACTTGTGTGAAGGGTAGAGATGGCCTACAGTAGAAGAGACTATTTCTCTGCTTCCCTGGCATGACCATGGAAGTTGTTTTACCTTCTGGAGTACAGCTAGAAGCCCTGTGCTGGGGCATATAGTGGTAGAAATTCAACACCCTGTGGTGGGGTTGTGAGAAAGGCTGAGGTTAATGACCCTGGCTCAACTAAGAGGGTTTAAGTACTAACCAAGACAACACAGGTCTTGAAGTAACAGAGGTGGGTCTTGTACCAGAGAAAGACACTGATTCATATAGAAAATCTGGTTTCCTGGATCTCCAGTTATTAAATTTAAGATTACCTGAACTGTCTAGGGGTGCCAGAGATCCTTCAGTCAGCCACTCAACCCCAGAAGTAGGCCAACTGATTTCACAGAAGATCTGGAATTTCCCTGGTGAGGAGCTAATTCTATTTCTGTCCTTGTCTGTTCTGACATGCACTTCAAAGGTATCTGGGAGCTGTTTGCCCCACCCCTCCCAGTTTTTATCTGTTACCAAACAAACAAAACTGACAGAAAGATTCAGAGAGAGACACAGAAAAGAAAACCACAAAGAGAATCTTGGGTGGCCTCCACACTAACTTAAACAAGGGCTCAAATGATATTTCACATGTATCCCAGACATGAGAATTGAGGCCAAGTCCTGCCTTTCCTAAGTGTCCTATTCAGAAGTCAAAATAAACAGACATACCTCTGTAGGTGACAAATTCATATGACTTTCTGTAATTTTCCATTTCAGTGTGGAAGTATTAGGAGTCCTTGATATTGTAGAATTAGAGGTAGAAAATTTCATGGTTTCCTAGAACATCTCAGGGTGTGCATCCTTCACGAACTCTTTGTTGTTAGCATGATCAGATCATAGGAGATTCCAGATACCCAGTATTCTGATGTCTCGGTCTCTGGGAATCTCATTGGGGCCTCTAGAATGTGATGAGGTAAGTCTGCTTCAGAAAAATGAATGTTGTAATGAAAAAAAATGGAACAAATAAAAACAACAACAATAAAATCAAACTCTTGAGAGGCACACAGTAATCATTATTAGAATTGTTATAATAATGTCCCTAAAATAGAGAAAAAGTGAGAAGAGGAGAGGGAGGGTTAGGGGAAAAGGGAGAGGAAGAAAACATGGAGAAGAAGGGAAAAGAAATTCCAGATGTAGACAAATATCCTTTTGGTATGATCCACTTATCTGGTTGAAATTAAAGGACTTTCCAGAGGTTCAGGGCTCCATCTTGCTAATAGAAAGACACTTAGATAGTACAATAACTAACTGCTCAATAGGATTCTGTATAGTTCATCATTTTAAAATAGCTATTAATGTCTTCCCTTACTTATGTGTTGACATGTATATATTTATGACAAGAAACTTAGAAATTATGTAAATATGAAAAAATAAGTTTATCCTGAGTCTCAAAAAGTATTTTAATTTTATCCTAAAGGCAAAATAGAGTAATAAATACATACATTATGAACTGAATGAACTTTACTGATTCAAAATATACTACTTAAAATTTTCACAGGTGGAATATCACATATTTCTAGACATACCAAGGATCTGAATTTGTTTAATATCATTTTCCCACTCAACTATTTATCTTTCTACAGAGACTATTTCAATTTTTTAAAGAATCATTTCATATTTACAAAGATGGCTCAATTGTGCTGCATATTTGATATATTATATGCAACACATTTATTGTAGAAAAGAATTGTATCTAATAGAACCAATAATTGTTTTTTTATATGCAATGCCATTCCTTCCAAAACCATCTACTATGTTAGTTTCTTCTTCTGTGCCTGACAGCTTTGGGTGATAACACCAGATGTCAACCAATAAATTGATACAGATCTTCCAAGAGCACAAGTAAAAAGATGGCTTTTAATTTTCCACGAGTGACCAAGTTAATAATTAAATAGAAACATTAAAGCTGTTCATTTAGCAGCAGACACTGTGAGTTCTAAGATTGCCCCATATGTCACTGAAGAAAGGCATATGACGTTAGTACTTCCTGCACACATGGGAAACGTCCCCACACTGTGCACCTGTCTAATAAAAACAGAATTCACAGGGAAACAGACATAATGAGAAATTCTTCCTTATCAGAATTAGAACATTATCTGAAAATATTGCTTATTATTCCAAAGAATCATGAACAATTCTTCTGAACTTGAAAGAGGAAATTTCAAGAAAGATGTGATTATGCTTTAAGTTTCTATCTTTTCTTAAATCATGGAGCTCTATATCACAAAGGTTAAAGATTTTAAATATTTAGTAAAACGTACCTTTTAACCTTCTGTCTCCTGGAAGACAGTCCAATCCCTCTTTAATTCATTAAATTAATCCTTGGTGGCCACAGAAGAATAATATTTCGACTTCTTTAGCATGCAAATGACTCTGTTAGTGTGTAGAAATATACAACACCAAAGCCATCTATTTGCCTAAGTGAATTTAGCTCTGAAAAAGCAACAAATTTCGCATGCACAAAATGGCAGCTAAGGCACTACAAAGCTTAATTAACAAGAAAGACCAACCAGCGGCTTTATTTTATGAATACATTTCATTTTAAAATTCTTTTAAGAAGATAGTGAGACTTCTGATTTGGTGTAAAATTGTAATAGGATCTGTGCTTTGAGCATAGTATAAGTTTAATGGTCCAGAAATCTGTAGTATAAGACCTTTCAACAGCTTTGGGTGTCATGGTATCTATTCATAGGCATTTCAGATCATAAATATATAATTAAATGTGTGCTGTTTACCCAGTATGTATCAAAAAGCCTTATTAGAACTGACTAAAAGATAAGCTAGTTTTGAACTACAACTTAAAACATTGGTTAAGATTCAGTCTCTGTGAGCCACTCTGAGTCCAGATTAGTTGATGCTGTAGGATTTCTTGTGGTGTCCTTGACCCTTCCGGCTGCTATAATCCTTCTTCCCTCACATTATCGTGATTTAACAAGCTCTGCCTAGTGTTTGTCTGTGAGTCTCTGCATTTTCTTCCATTATTTCTGGGTGAAAACTCTCTGAAGACAGTTTATGTTAGACTCCTGTCTGTGAGTACAGCAGAGACTGATATGCCAAACAAAAGGTATCCACAGCACTGACTTAGGCCTTCTTTATGTAAGTAAAGGTTCTGTAGTTTATTCTTCTTATGGGACTCCTAACCATGGGAGCAGGAGCATGTTGTCTGCCTTTAGGCTGCCTCTTCTAGCCTCAATAGGAGAAGATAAGCCTAGTCCTACTGCAAAGTGATATGCAAAGGGTGGTTGATATTCACGAGAGGACTTCCTTTTCTGAAGATAAAAGGAGGAGGGTTGTATGAGGGGAAGATAGATGGTTCAGAGAAGAGAAAGAGGAAACAATGGTCCAGATATAAAGTAAATTAATTAATTAACTGACCAGGGGCACAGCCAGCAGAAGTGAGCTGCACACTGTCCCTTGAGTTCTATCACCTGCTTTCCCAAGAAAACATGCAGGGCCCAAGGAACATTCTGCTTAGATCCCTCCCTGCCAATCCTCTGCTTGCCAGATTCACCTGGGGCACAGTTAGCAGAGATGAGGTGTGTGCTGTCCTTGACACTCCATCATCAAACACACAGCTCTCCTTCCCTTTTCAAGGAGGACTGCAGGACTCCAGGAACATTCAGGCTCCCCTGGGGTACAGCCAGCAGAGGTGAGTAGCATACAGTTCCCTGAACTTCATTGTCAGGGTAAGGTTCTGCCTGCCTCCTCAAGGAGTCCTGCCAGCATCAGGAACATCCAGCCAACATCAGGGATAACCAGATGGTTAAAGGCCAGAATAAAAACATAATGAACAAGAGCCAGGGCAATATGGCACCACCAGAACTCAGCTATCCTACTGTAGCCCTGGATATCCCAACATAAGACGATGGCCTTAAATCAATTTTATAAAGATCATAGAAGCCTTTAAAGAAGAAATGGATAAATCCCTTAGAGCAATACAGGAAAATACAATCAATGAAATGAATAAAATTTTTCAAGACCTAAAAATGCAAATAGAAGTAACAAAGAAAACACAAACAAGAAATCCTAGAGATAGAAAACGTAGGGAAGAGAATAGGAACAGAACCTAAAGAACAGAGAAGATGGCACCAACAGAATACAAAAGATGGAAGAGAGCATCTCAGACTTAGAAGATTCAATGAAGAAATACATACATTGATCAAAGAAAAAAATAAGTCTACAAAATTTCTATGACAAAACATCCAAGAAATCAGGGACACTATGAGAAGACCAAACCAAAGAATAATAGAAATTAAGTAAGTAAATAAGTAAGTAAGTAAGTAAAAAGGAAAAATTGTTTGAGTGAAGTTACATTTTGCTGGTGGACAATGATACTCACAGAAGGCACTAGTTATTAAATGAAAATCCCTGTAAAAGGCATGGGATAACTCTCCATGAGGAAATGCTCAGGAAAAACCCACAATTTGCTACAACAACACAGTTATTTTTTATGCTTGTCTATTGTAATTACACGGTGAAACTTGATTGCTGAAGACATTACACACTTGGACTGCAAGTCATAGAGAAAGCAATCTAATTCTGACAAGGAAGCTTCCTGATGGCTACCTTTTATACTGCCAGAAGGTACTATCCATGGTGCTGGGGGAGGAAGGCCATCAAGAGTATTATGCAGTGCTATATCCTTGGTGCTTCAATATAGACATGTCAGGCACAATGATCCCACTGGTACAATGTGGGAATGAGTATTAAGAGTTAACTATCCACTTTTTCATTGTGTTTAAGAACTGTTACATAAGAGCAAATTTTATCCAACACAAAAGTCTTGGGCAAAAGCACTTGGCTGGGAATGTCATAGGCCCTAGGATGAAACTGCTTTCGCTCTTTTACTAACTGGCCATACCATTACATTGCCTTCTACTTATTTATGTGTGTACACATAGACCCAACTCAGCTCTAAATCTTGTGAAGACCTTTTTATTTCCCACCGTGGACATCAGTCAATGGAGAGATATGTAACTGGTCAAAGTACTAAGAATAACATACTGACTGTTCAGCCCCAAATATTCTACTGGTGACATTTCAATTTCACCAATAGTAATAGTATCTATCACAGTTCATTGAGCTATAAATGTTTAATTTTCATACTTGTAATCAATCAAAAATTTACCTCAAAAAATGAAAGGTACTCTATAATTTGTGGAGGAGTGCAAATGAGGCTTAGAAAGACAAACTTCTTTTTTAATTTTCAAAAAGCTGTAAAGTTAGATAACAATTGTAAAAATTCAGAGCTCGACAGTTTCCTCTCAAGCCAGTTTCTCCTGTTTCTACGAGCCTAAATGAGTGTGTGTACTTGTCACAACTAGTAGCTGATGCTGAGATGTTAGAAACAATTCAAGCCTCTTCTGTACTTATCCCATCCATGTTTGCCTGACACTTGTCTTTCTTATACTTCCAAGTACCATGGTATGTATAGACCCACATGGTATGTATAGTTCCACATTGCTCCTATTTGTTGGGTTTCAGTCTTCTGTTGCTGGTGGTGTCTTTAACAGTTTTAAGGGTTCCAGGAAACCATGGAGTTGTCTTAGCCTATCTATCGGCCTTGAGAAGCATGTGTCATAGGTTTCTCAGGTTAGAGTCCTTGGCTCCTGGGGCACACTTCCAGTTACTGAGAGACCACTGATGCAGTCCCTTAGGCAATGTAGTGTTCAGGCTGCTTTGTGTTTCTATGAATGTTCCTTTAGTAGTCAAGGAAGCATGAAAGCTTGACAGGACAATTGGTCTTTGACAATTGTATATCCTATATAACTTGCAAGTGCCATTGTCTCCTGCAACTACAACCGGATTATTCCCAGCAATTGCCATTATATTCTGTTTCTTATAAAGGTATAAAAGGCTGATGACTCTCAATAAACTTTTCAAAGCCTCAGTTGTTCTGTGGCCCCTGGAATCCAGCTTGATTTAATCCTGAGTCCATTTCAGGTGAGCATGGCCTGATAAATAAGAACAGAACATTTACAAGGGTGACTGGTCATTAACATTGGAGAATAATCATGATTTAGGCTTTTTAAAATGCATTTTTCTTGATTTGAATGTAGTAAGGTGCTGAATCATTTTTTCATGGTATATTGTATCTAGGCTCTATACTCACCATTAAATATCATTTCTGATGGAAGTGTTTAGAGGGTTTTCTAATATGGAGCTAAGCTTTCTCTCACTTTTGTTCCCAACAATTTTGAAGAAAGGTGTTAAGTATATCCTATACTTGAAAAGTAGATTGTAATGCTCTTTCTCCTCAAGATAGCAGTAAATACCAAAGAATTTGGAACTAGATTCCAAGACTTATTTACTCACTTATTCAAGAATTTTTAAGTTAATACTTGATATATTTTCTAACACTTTCTTATTTTTGTTGCTTAAATTGTTCCAGCTCTGACAATGAAAAGATGGCTCTGTGGACAAAAATTTTGCTCTGCAAGGAAACATGAGAACCTAAGTTTGGATACCAACATACAAGCAGATATCCAGGCATGATTGCATGTGCTCCTGCAACCGCAGCATTGTTGGTGTGGAGATGAAATGATTCTGGGACTTGTTATCTGCCATACTAGCTCTGATCAATGAGATATCCTAGCTCAAAGGAATGAAACAGTAAATGACAAAGCAGAATCCTAGCATCCTCTACTGGCTTCTGTACATGTAAACATAACCACACACACACACACACACACACACACACACACACTAGATTTAACCAGTAGGAAGTCTGTTAAGTGACTCTTCAACTCTCCCTTAACCTCTTCACACACTTTCAGTTAATTTTTATGTTTTGAGCAGTTTTGTATTTCTGGGGTACTATTGGATATCCTAGGCTCACTTGTATAAGTATGAACCTATTACGAGGATCACAGCTCCCTAGTTTGATTACCTGAACAATGGCATAACAACCCAAATTTGTGCAATAACTGAACAAATTATGACTAGACTCTTGCCCTTCATAGGCCCTCAGAGATGACAGAAAATGTGCTTATGTTTTAACATTCATCTGTGCACATAGAACAAATATATTCAAGTATAAACACATATACTGTATATATACTTAATATATGTGCATATATGCACATTATATATAATATATACACATATATTAAACTGATAATGAATTTCTAATATAAAACCATTTCTTTGTAGGTAATTTTAATGTTCTGTCCTCTTTTTTACACTTCTCTAACCATAAGACAAAAGCTCCACTACCTTCTGTCTACATATTTGCTAAACATTCTCTTCTATGCACAATATATATGACTTTCAAATTTTCACCAAAAGGTTGGAAATGTCCTTTGCAAATATGGAGCAGTACTATGCATGATTGCTTTTGTCTGCAATCTCCTGGATTTTAGTCATTTTAAAAATTATTATGTTTGTATTCCTCAGCAACTCTGTCATTTAATGTTTTCTTCCTACCATCAGCATTTCATTCCAAAGTCTGCAGTCTTTGTAAATGTTTGATTTTAGTTGCCTAAATGCTCATCATTCCTGCTGTGAAGTTACAGGGTTATTAAAATGTAATCCGTGACATCCTTGTTTTTGCAGAAGCACAGATACAGTCAGTGTTCTAAAAAACCTTCAACTTCTCTTACTCAGCTCAGTTCTGCCTCGAATGTCTGTGAACTACAGAAGGTTTTCTTATTTCTGTAATCTTTCCCAATATATCACATAATTTAACTAATAAGGCACATAGCACTTTCCACTAGCTCCTTTCTTTAAGAGGAATCCTAATCCATTCATGTCCTTTCTTTCCTGAAAGGACATGTATCTTAATCATTAAATAATGTTCCACTGTATGGATGTACCACAGTTTATTTCTCCATTTAACTAGTCAAAGAGATCTTAACTCTTTCCAGCTGTTAGTGACTATTAATAAAGATGTTACAAATGTTTATGTTAATATTCATCTGCATAACTATTATCTTCAAATCAGTTGAATAATAACTAGATACATAATTATGACCAATTTGCCTTCTTAAAAAGCTGCACCATTTCATATCACACCAACAATACATGAAGATTCCTGGTGCTTCCTATATTTGAGTTTATATAGCAGTGCAATTGGGTGACATTACTAATTATTCCACACTTCCAAGACTAGAAATAATGTTGAACACCTTCACACACTTTGATCTTTAGTGTATTATCTTCCATGATGAAGTTGTTGACATCTTTTACCATATTGATTATGTAATTTTTTGATTATTACAGAAAGCTCTTACAGTATTATAAATGTGTCCTTTTACCTTACAGAGCTGTAAATATTCTTTTCATTTGTTTTTCATAATGTAACATTTTAAAATAAAATTTATCTACTCTTGATTTCTTTTAAAATCATTTCAAATTTTTGATAGTTTTATATCTCAAACTTCAACTATTTTCATACAGTATTCTACTCTACAGTTGTTCTTCCTCTTCTAATGAATCTCTCCCTCTCAACAAGTCTCTTACCTTCTTTCATGTCTCCTCTCTTGCATGGCCCACTGTGCTTAATAAGATTAACTTGCAGAGTGGTGTAGATCAAGTCACTTGGTATTTTCCTATATTTTTATCCAGAAGTTTTATATATCTGGTCCCTTTTAGAGAATACTGAAATAAATCATATGATATGTCTAGACAATACTAAAATAAATCATAAGATATGACTATCTTTAGTCTTTGGATTCATGCATTTAAACAATTTCCACATGATTTATTGAAAAAGACTCCTCACTATGATTTTGCTGTCTACACATCCTAAAATTCTAAACTTAACATTACTAAAAGAGTCATTTCATCTTTAACTTCCTTGTATTTCTAAGGGTTTATTGTTCATTTCCTCTATCCCCACTCTGTCCAGAAACTGGTTGATATATAGTGCTTGAATTACTAAATTCCTCTTTACATTTTGGATAATTACACTGATTATGTTGTTCAAGTTTAAAAATATATCACTTTTTTTTGTATCTCTGGCTGAGCCTCAACATTTAGTTTAGCCATCGTTTTACAAGACTGTCAGTATACCGTGGTAGGACAGATCAAGCAAGGATATATGAATGTGTGGTTCTACTTACAGGGAGTAGTAGGTGCTTAATAAGTATCTGTTGTGTGGTTTGATAAAATATCGAAATTACGAAGGTACAATACCAAACAAGATCAACTTTGTGTTACAAAAGCTTCAGCCACCTAGGTCTAATCCCCATCATTTAGGAGCCTTTGTTTTCTGCTCTTGGTTAACTTTTGACATTTGTGGGTTAATTTGGGCATTTTCCTTGCCGTTCTGTGAGAAGAAAAGAAGAAGCAGCAAAATTTAAATGTGAAAACTTTGTTACTTGGCTATACTGCCAATAAAATAATTTGCTATGGGTTGAATTTGAAAAATATTGCTCTATGCAGTTTCTCAATTATCTATGGATTTCAATTATCCAGGGATCCTTCTCCTTTATTAGAATAAATAACTGTGAGTTAATGTAATGTTTTCTGTGGAATTCAAATTTTACCACACTGAACTTCATTATCTGGAACTGGACTTCCATTTTCAAATACTAAAGGAGTCTTAGGAAATTGCACTGTTGTAATTTTTATGTGTGTGTCTTTGAAAAAGATGACACACAGTAGTTCATGGACTAAAAAAGCCAGAAAGACTGTCAGATATCCACTTTATACTACTTTATTGTATTTCTGAAAATTAGGTACTATGATATCGAGAAAACATTTTGAAACAGAAGTAGTTGAATTGAAATAAAGGTTCATTCATGTATATTACATGAACACACAGTGCTAGTAACAAAGCCTTGAAAGAAATTTCTAAGTTTAAATTTGTAGGAAGGAAAACATCAGTATTCAGTGTTGTTTTAAAGAAATGTTCATTAATGACATGACTTTTTAAATAGTCTTACTTAAATTATAAGATCTAAGAATATGGGTGTGTGATGCTTTTTGAGCCTTGGTTTCCTCCATGATAAAAATTATCTGAAAATGAGTTGTAAAAAATAAGTTTTAGTTTGGGCATAGCTTATATGCATATATACATGCACATACCATAATTAAGCACATATATGTATATAAATTATTTCAATATCAACTTATCTCATAAACCTATATGTTGAGGAGATGTTTTGAGAATTTTTAGTACCTTTAACAGTAGTGTTTTGGATAGAAAAAAAAAAGATGAACATAGGAGAGTCTTCTAGCTATAACAAGTTTCTAGACATGCTTCTCTGACTCTGTAAATATAAGTGATGTTACCAGATACTTCATGCTCCTATTGCTTCAACTGTGACTCAGTCTAGCTCCCACAATTGAAAGCTCCCTTCCAAGCTTTAAGCAAAATGAAAAAAAAAAAAACAGAAACAAAACAAAAAATGTTCTTTCCTCATTATGTTGTTTCACCATACATACATATATACATACATACATACATACATACAACATGCATACATACATGCATACATACATAAATACATATATACATACATACAGAATGTGAGAGAGAGAAAGAGAGAGAGGAGAGAGAGAGGAAGAGAAGAAGAGGCATAATTCCTTGCATGAAAGTAAACAGTATCTTCAATAAATTTGTTACTATTTTTGACACCTTAGTTTCCCTCCTGCCCACATGTAGTGGAAGCAGAAAAATTACCTAAAGAGGTCAGTGTCTGTATCTCTCAAAATGATCTAGTTCTCTTCTATCATTTTTGTCTAAAACCATGGAATCATTTCCTGTTTTATCATTGTTGTCTTTATGGGCTTCTCTATTTCTGCTTTTGACCTACCAATCTGTGCCAAGGAAGACATGTTTTAAGAAGAGAGTTGATTACGTTTCACTTATGGAAAAGAAGCTTTATTTTTTGTAATTATTATTTATTTATTTACACTCCAGATTTTATTCACCACCCCTAACCACCCTCTGACTGTTCCACACCCTTTACCTCAAACCACAAATCCTGTCTCCACAAGGCTGTCCCCACCCCTAGTATATGCTGCCTGGTTGGTGGTCCAGTGTTTGAGAGATCTCGGGGGTCCAGATTAGTGGAGACTGCTGGTCCTCCTATAGGATTGGCCTCCTGGTCTACTTCTTCCAGTCTTTCTTTAATTTGAACATAGGGTTCAGAAGCAACTGTCCGTTGGTTTGTTGTGTGAAAATATCTGCATTTGACTCTTTCAGCGTTTTGTTGGTTCTTCTGGAGGGCAGTCATGATAGGTTCCTTTTTGTGAGCACTTCATAGCCTCAGTAATAGTGTCAGGTCTTGAGGCCTCCCTTTGAGGTGGATCCCACTTTGGGCCTGTTACTGGAACTTCTTTACCCCGGGCTCCTCTCCATTTCCATCCCTATAGATCTTTCAAGCAGGAACAAATATGGTCCAGAATTTTGACTGAGGGATGGCGACATCTCCCTCATTTGATGCCCTGTCTTCCTGCTGGAAGTGGCCTCTATAAGTTCCCTCTCTCTAATGTCTGGAATTTCATCTAAGGTTCCTCCCTTTGAATCCTGAGAGTCTCTCACCTCTCAGGTCTCTGGTGTATTCTGGAGGGTCCTCTCCAACCTCCTACCTCCTTAAGTTGTCTGTTTCCCTTCTTTCTGCGGGCCCTCAGGACTTTAGTCCTTTTCCCTCATCCAATACCAGATCAGGTTCCCCTCTCCCTCACACTCCTGTCCACTTTCCCTCCCAGGTCCCTTCCTCTCTTCATACTTGTGATTGCTTTCTTCTCCCTCCCAAGTGGGACTGAGGTGTCCTCACTTGAGCCCTCAGCTTGTTAATCTTTTTGAGTTCTGTGGGCTGTATCTTGGGTATTCTGGTTTTTTTGTTTTGTTTTGTTTATTTATTTATTTATTTATTTATTGCTAATATCCACTTCTTAGTGAGTACATACCATGCATGTTTTTTTGGGTATGAGTTACTTCATTCAGGATGATATTTTCTAGTTCCATCTATTTGCCTGTAAAACTCAGGATGCCCTTGTTCTTAATAGCTGAGTAGTATTCCATTGTGTAAATGAACCACATTTTCTGTATCTATTATTCTGTCATAGGACATCTGGGTTGTTTCCAGCTTCTGGCTATCATAAATAAGATTGCTATGAACATACTGGAACACATACATGTGCCTGTGGCATGGTGGGGCATCTTTTGGGTATAATACCAAGAGTGGTATTGCTAGGTCTTCAGGTAGATCTATTTCCAATTTTCTGAAGAACCTCCAGATTGATTTCCAGAGTGGTTGTACCAGTTTGCAATTCCACCAGCAATGAAGAAGTGTTCCTCTTTCTCCACATGCACATCAACATGTGTTGTCACCTGAAGTTTTGATCTTAGCCATTCTGATTGGTGTAAGGTGGACTCCCAGGATCATTTTGGTTTGCATTTCTCTGATAACTAAGGTCTTTGAATGTTTCTTCAAGTACTTCTCAGCCATATGAGATTCCTCTGTTGTAAATTCGCAGTTTAGTTCTATACCCCATTTTTTGATTGGGTTGTTTGATTTTCTGGAGGTTAGCTTCTTGAGTTCTTTATATATTTTGGATATTAGCCCTCTATCGGATGTGGGGTTAGTGAAGATTTTTTTCCCAATCTGTAGGATGCCGATTTCAAAAGGACAAATCAGAAAAGAAGCTTTAATATGTGATCATGGATTGTTAAAGCAGGATGCTCATGCTGTGTTCACATCATACTGTTCTCTAATCTACACATCCAGGATCCTCTACCTCTTATCTCCTATCTTTTTGACCTCATCCATTACCCTCCACTTCAAACATCCTGAATTATTCTGTCCACTCAATGACAATGATGAATTTCCCCTCTTCTTCATCTTGTTTTGAATCACCCTCACTACCTATTAAATCACTCCACTGTATACTATGTCCCATGAACCTAAAGGCTACTCAGACTTTTTCTATTTATCTTCCCAACTACCAAAAATGCAAATCATTTCCTGAATCATTACATCATAGTTTCTGGAAGTCCTTTGGATTAACACAGTAGTATCATTGTTTTCCCTTTTATAATTCCAACATGAAACATGAATTACATTTCATAGTAATTCTCCAGAACCAGAAATAAACACAATCTCTAGGACACTTGCTTGAGAAAAGCTCCAAAATACAGTTTATAGCTGGGGATATACCAAGAAGTAGAACACTCACTGAGAAGGCTCAAAGACATGTACTCAAACTCAGCACTACAAAAAAAATGAAAAACAGAAATCTAATATATGTAAGAGGGATTTTTTTAACATTCTTTTCATCCTTCTTCCTTCTTAAGTAATGTGACTCAAATTTTCACCTCTCAAAAAGTAGTCGATCACCTCATTTGCTCGAGTCCACTCTTTTTCTCCTGAAATCCAGCTGAATTTTGCATCTTATCTACAAACCATTCAGATAACATAATACTTTTTCACGTTTTATTCCAAGTCTTTAAATTTACTATACCGCATGTTCTTCTATAAAATAGTATATAGTTTTCTATGAATCCTCCAGCAGAAGATATCCCACAGCAAATATTCCATAAATGCATAACAACTTGAATTGACATAATGATAGTGCCACATGTAAGACATTTGCCACATTTATAAATACAAGTACAGATATAGATACATAAATACATGGCAGATGAGGACATAATAACCATGTTCAATTGCACATAGGAAATTGAGAAATCAATACATACCAAATAAAATCATATTCATTGTTCCATCCACAAAAGTGTAATAATGCCGTTCATTAATATTAATGTTCATTTTCATTAGAGACCTGTCTGCTCCAGACAGCTTCCTATATTGAATTCTAAGAAGAAATTGAGCATCCTTGGAGTTACTCCAGTTGTGGTGAGACAGTCACTAGGCAAGAATTGCCACTTTCCTTCTACAGACAAATTACTGTCCAGAAAAGGACACACTTGCAGAATAGTCGACTGATTATATTTGCCTAGACAGAGTAATCAGCCCTTAATAATTCTGCATCACTAAGGTCTGTCAGATGATCCTGGGCCAGAAGGCAGAAGAACAGATGCTCCAACGTTTTGAAGTAGAGCGAGTGTCCAGGTGTTCAGAGGTCTCTATAAATTGGCTAAGTTTTAGAAGCTGTGCTTTGTGCTTCCCACAATTATAGTTAACTCAGTCATTCTGGATTTCTGATGGGGTTGAAAATATATAGCTATTGACCTTAAGAGAAAAGACTTGAGTGGATGGTTGTCAGCTGACATTCATCCTAAAGCCAGGTTCAGAACTACATGTTTTAGTTAGAATAGATGACAGAGGAGCTGGCTAGTCAACAAAAGGATGGACTGGGTATTAGGACTATCCTGTACCTCACTGGTACAAATTGGCATAATTATGTTCTAATTGTATTTTGAGAGAAAAGTTTCATTTTAACAGGAAAGGTGATGTGTAGGAGGAGCTAAGGTAGGAGGAGTACTGAGAGGAAGAAAAGGAGTAAGAAGAGGAGAAGAAAGAGAGGAGAAGCTAGGTGAAGAAAGAGAGAAAGAGGGGGGAGACAGGGAGGCAGAGATTCAAGTATCTACACCAGTCAAAGATAGTTGTTATATCTAGGTTGGTCAGTGGGTTACACCTCTGATTGAACAATTCCAAACTTATAAAGCCTATGATTAACATTATTTTTAAAAAAATATATAAATGCAAAAAGGAAAAGGGGGCTTGGGATAGGGGTTTCCTAAGGGGGGTGGGGGGGAATGGGGAAAGGGGATGCCATCTGAAGTGTAAATAAAATATCTAATAAAAAAAATTAAAAAAAAAAAAGAAAAGAAAAAAAATGCAACAACAAAACAAACAGACTGGTGCTGAGGGCGTTGTGGTACCTAACAGCTAAAAGGGAAGGGATGAAGCTAATGTCTAATGAGGAAATGGCTCTCAACACTAACCATTTACAAATTAAAACACCAGTGTGTGTGTGTGTTTGTGTGTGTATTAGGACTATCCATGTATAGAAATGTATACCTGGTCAACATCTGGAAGAATCTGTACCAAACTTAGAAGTTGCTAACTATCCTTGACTGGAATCAAGAAGTAGACTGGGCTTAGACAGTGTGACCATGGAGTTAATCTTTTTCATTACTTCTCAGCTTAAACTATATTTTATTTGTTTATTTAAACAACACACAAGAATACACTTTTGTCCTAAAACAGATGCCAACATTGAAATCTTGCCATCATTCACTACTATGAGGATTATCTCCAATACTGTTTTCTGATTATGAAAAATTAATAACAGAACAAAATGTCTTCCAAGATTTAAGATGTTTCTACTAAGATGACAAGGGTACTTGGATATTCTGAAAGGCACTGGAGATTATACTGGAATAAGGATAAAAGTCTCTTTACTTTTACTTTAGAAAACAGAATTATTATGCTAACATCACAACCATGCTTTTACTTTAAATCTTGTTTTCTTTATGTGTATGGATGTTTTGCCTGGATGTATGCCTATTTACCTAATACATAAAGTAGCAACAGGGACCAGAAGACGGCATCAGATGTCCTGAAATTGGATTTACAGGTGTTTTTTAGCTGCCATATCATTACTTGGGATCAAACTTTGGTCCTCTGTGAAGAGCATCCTGGGCTCTTGACTATTGAGTCATTTCTTCTGCACAAAGTCACTTCTGTATTGCGTATATTTCTAATATAATTAAAAATAATCTGTGCCAACATAAAAAATAGCAGTCCTTGTTTTACAAAGAAAAATGACACCATAAAAAATTAGTTCCACTAGCATTTGCTTATTTACTTTATAATTTCATCATTTGTAAGTCTACGATTGACATATTTTTGTTCTAACTTTTCCCAAATATGCTATGTAATGTGGACCAAGGAAAAAAATGTTCTCTTATAATTTATCTACTATAATTGAAATTCACCCACAGAAATGATACAGTTGATTAATTAATTAAATTAGGTCTTAAATATACTTATTTTGGAGAGAGGCAGAAAATGTGACACAAACAACATCAATGAAATATAATTAAAATATTAACTAGTATCTATGAGTTTTCACTGTTTTTCTAGGTGGTGACATTAGTTTTTCAATTAGTTTTAAGTCACCTTGATTCGTATTGCAAGTATAAAATAAAATACACACCCAAAAATTTTTAGAGTAGATCATAGAATGAGAATCAATTTTCTCAGAACAAGATTTCCTCTTAGATTCTGGCTCAGAAAGTCTCCAATAGAACTTAATTAGCATAATACCTCCTGCCTGGGAACCTTGGGATGCCTCTAAGCTCCAAATCTGAGTGCTTAAGAAGCAATTGAAGATCAGGGAGGACTTCTGTCCTATAGACACCTGTTATAACTGCAAGAATGTGAGATCCTTATAACATCACTTTCCAGGTGTTTCTCTTTAATAAAATAGGCATGGCCACCAGCTTACCTTCCTGCCAGGTCTATTATGTATAATTTTTAGAGACTGATTCTCTTAAAGCAAAACCTGATTGCTGTGCTCACTCTTCTCCTCAGCAGGACACTGTGTGATTATTTCTAATGAATTTATTTCTCTAAACTCTGTGTATCACCAAGGAGCTGCCTGGGTGGAAGAATAGAACACCCCTGCATTGTAATGACTCATACTTACCAGCCACTAACATACACATTGAGGAAAGGAGTAATTGCCTGATGACATGTCAGGTGACCTTTGAGTTTTATATATAAAAGAACTCAGGGTCCATAATGTATAACAAGGCAAAGTGACAATTTCAATATCACAGCTGGATCAGAGCAACCTACTATTTAGGCTGTGATTTCCATCTGAACAGGGAGTGCTTACGTTGGCTTTCTCATCTTGTCACACATCTGACTGTGTTATTTGGACTTTTCAAAAATTGTAAATATGCATTCCAGTTACTAATTTCAAGTAAATGATCCTTGCCTGGGATATTTTCAGTCTTTCTATTCTCTGAACCCCTGCAGAGTCTATACTCCAAATCACAGAACTCTTAAAAGCTTAATGAGTACAAGCTTTTAAATATATTCTTGGCGATACAACTCAGTACTCAGTTCTGTAGTGACAATGACTAATCTAGAAGGTACTGGTACATAGAAGATTAGATTCTATTTATTTATATATTCATTCATTCATTCATTCATTCATTTATGTATGTGCATGGCATTAAAACTACCAACCAACAGAGTCAAGGCAAGTGCTAAAACTCAGCTACAATCTTCCCACTTCATAGGAGGTTGTGGGCATTTAGAATTGGCTTAGTTTCTTAATTCTTGGCATGCTGTACACATTATTCTTATGGCTATAAAAATGTTATAGCATGGGTTATAGAGCATCATTTGTTGCTTCAGATACCTATATAAATCCTTTTGTATACTCAATAATTAGTAACAATTTTTGCTAGATGGTTAACAAAAATAGTTGTCTTAACTCCTTATGTCAATGCTATTGCAGAAGCAGTGGTGCTTCCATGGCCTGAGCTCAGTATTTCCATTTTAGACAAACCTCAGGAATAGCATACATAATTTGATCAAGCTAGCACTTCTTGTCCTGAGAATACTTTCATTCCTACCCATCATGTTAAAGCTTATCTTTAACAATATCAACATGTTGTCAGCCAAAGTACATGGCTTAAACCTGAAAATGGACCCCTAGACAAAGTTATTAAATTAACAGGCTGGCAAGCCAAAGACAGATAAGATTCTGCACAGAGCCTTACCAACCTAAGACAGAAGTGCATTGCCTTTGATAATGCATATTTCCTGATGGGTAAGGAAGGCATTCTTGTCAGAACAACCTAAGACAGGCTCAGTTTTGTTAACAAAATAAAAAAGGGGAAGAGGTGGAGAGCCTTGGGGGCTGCTTGGCAAGAATATGACATTGCCCAAAAACAAGGAAGTAGGCTTCAAGCAGGAATCTGACATTAGACTAGAACAAAGATGTAATTTCAGGTAGAAGTCTAAATCGTAGGCTACAACAAAGAAGTAATCTCAGGCAGGAATCTAAATATTAGGCCAGAACAAAGAAGTAATTTCAGACAGGATTCTAAATTTTACCCTAGAACAAGGAAGTAGGCTACAAACATGAAAATGACCTTGGGCTAGGTTAGGGAAGTAGGCTCAGATACTTTGGTCATCCTGATAAGCCTTTAAAAACAGTGATCATGGGAGTGTTCATGTAATTGGGTTTAATGCCTTGCTTTTTCTTTGACTATTTGTGTTTATTGTATTGCTTATTCCTCAACTATTTGCATCTGCTGTATTGCTAGACCCTCAACCTACAACTGACCTTATTACATGCATGTAATCAAAATGGTATAAAAGCATAAAGGAAGAGGGAGTATAGGATAGGGGTTTCATGACATCTGTACTGTAAATAAATAAAATATCCAATAAAAATGTAAAAAAAAATTTTATAGCAAAAATAGTTTATATGAAGCAACATGCTATGTCTTTATGTTTGGAATAATAAATTTTCTTTTTTCCGAGTAATAGAATGCCAGTATAGCTTCATCTCGAGGCATGTTTTTAGATGCTTTTTCTAGTTTTTTTGCAGTCATAAAATACTTTCTTTTAAACAGAAAAATATGGAGAAACCTAAAAATATCTTGAGTTTTTAACCCAGTATTAGTTATGTTAGCCCTCCTTAAAAGAATAATCATGCAATATTCAAAAATATAGTACAATTCTGTTCAAACAAACAAAAAAAAGAACCAAATGACACTGATAAAATAATTGCCTTTCTGTTACTCTCATGCATGATGTTGATCGCCAGCTTGAAGGGATTTAGATTCACTGTGTCATGCTTGTGTGTCTGTGAGAGACTTTTCTAAATTATGTTAATAAGAGATAGAGCCATCATAGATAGAGTCAGTGCTAGTATATTGGCAGGGTTACTAGACTGAATAAATTGGGAAGAAAGGAGAACGCAAGAAGAGAGCACACATTGTCTGCTCCTTGACTGGGAACCACTGCATTACTTGCCTTAAGGTCCTGCTACCATGTCTTTCCTGCAGTGATAAAAACACACAGTGTCAAAATCAGCCATGTTTTATTTAACTTGCTCTCATTGAGAGTTTTATCACAACAATGATAAAATTAACTAATACAGCTACCAGGGCACACTACATGCTTTGCTGAGAAATGCAGATATACTGGTAGACTGTAATATTTTCTGTTTTAAAAGGGGGTGTTTTCTAGTTGCAAGAAAAACTGAAGAAGACAAAGCATCCAAGGTCACATTGGAAAAAAATCTGCCATAGGAATAAGAAGTAGGAGCCTGATATAGCTGTCTCCTGAGATGCTCTGCCAGAGCCTGACACAGAGCTTACAGCCAACCATTGGACTGAGCACAGGGTCCTCAGTGGAAGAATTAGAGAAAGGATTGAAGGACCTGAAAAGGTTTACAGGCCCATAGTAGGAACAACAATAAAATGAACCAACCAGGCCCCCCAGAGCTCACAAGGCCTAAACCACCAACCAAATAGTACACATGGAGAGACCCATGGCTTCAGCCACATATGTAGCAGAGGATGGACTTGTTGGGCATCAGTGAGAGAGGAAAGGCCTTTGTTCCTGTGATGGTTCGATGCCCCAGTGTAGGGGAATGCCAGGATGGGGAAGTGGGAGTAGGTGCATATGTGGAGGAACACCCTTATAGAAGCAAGGGGAGGGTGGATGGGATAGGGGGTTTTCAGAGTGAAAACCAGGAAAGGAGATACCATTTGAAATGTAAATAAAAAATATCTAATAAAAATTTTCAAAAACTAAAAGAATATACCTGGGGAAAAAAAGTAGTAGTGGAATGGATCCCAAGATGAGGCAGTCTCTGGATGACCATTCCTTCAGTCTCTGATCCATTTATTGTTCCTGCACATCTTTTAGACAGCAACAATTTTGGTTTAAAACTTTTCAGATGGGTGACTGGCTCTATCCCTCAACTGGGGACCATATCTAGCTACTGGAGGTTGTATCTTCAGGTTCCATCTCCCCATTGTTGAGCCTTTCAGTTAATGTCATGCCTATTGGGTGCTGAGAGCCTCTCACATTCCTGGTGTCTGAGAATTTCTAGTGGTTCCCCCATTCCCCATTCCATGCTGCTGCATATTTCTATTCATTCTCCTGGCATTCTGTACTACTATCCTGTCTTCCCCCTATAAATGATCCTGACACCCCCTTTTTCCTTCCCCCTCTCCCTCCCCCTCTCCTCTCCCACCCAGGAACTTCCCCTGTCTGCCTACTGTGATTTTTTGTTCCCTCTTTTAAATGGGATTGAAGCATCCTCACTTGGGATTTACTTCTTGTTAAGCTTCATATGGTCTGTGAGTTCTATCATGGGTTTTCTGGGCATTTTTGGCTAATGTCCACTTATTAGTGAATAAATACCATAAAAAGTCGTTTTAGGTCTGGGTTACCTCATTCAGGATCTTTTCCAGTTCCATCCATTTGCCCGCAAAACTCTTGATGTCCTGGTGTTTATTAGATGAGAAGCAGTTCATTGCGTAAACCACATTTTCTGTATCCATTCTTTGGTTGAGCAACATCTGGGTTGTTTCTAAGTTCTGGCTATTATAAATAAGGCTGTTATGAATGTAGTGGACCATGTGTCCTTGTGATATGGTAAAGCAGACACCAAACCCAGAAGCTATTGCTGATGCCAAGGTGTGCTTAGAGATAGGAGTCTGGCATGGCTATCCTGTGAGAGACTCTACCAATATCTGACTGAGACAGATGCAGATATTTACAGCCAACTATTAAACTGAGCCTAGGATCCCCTATGAAAGAGTTTGGGAAAGTAGTGAAGGAACTGAAAGGGATTTCAACACCATAGGAAGAACAATAGTATCAACTGAACCCCTCAGAGCTTTCAGGAACTAAGCCACCAACCAAAGAACATATATGAGCTGGTCTGTGGGCCCACTACAAATGTAGCAGAGGGCTGCCTTGTCTGGCCTCAGTGGGAGAGGATGCACTTGGTCCTGTGGAGGCTTGATGCCTCAGAGAAGGGGGGATGCTAGAGAGGTGAGATGGGAGTGGGTGGGTTTGGGAGCACCTTATTAGAGGCTAAGGAGAGAAAGTACAGGGTAGAGTACTAATGGGGGGGGGAAGGAAAGGGGTAGAACATTTGAAATGTATATAAATAAAATAATAAAAAATAAGAAGTAGTAGTATCCTATTACTTTAAAGAGGAAAATCTAAAATTCTAAAAATTAAAGAAATTGAATAAACTTTTATGAAATATTAAGTAAAGAAACAACAAAAATTTCACTACTTAATGACTGGATGTATTGAGTTTATAGAGCTTTCTTCATAATTAATTATGGTTCAAATACAAATTTATTTCCAGCTACAGGATACCCAATCTAAACCTGTGTCAAATTGTGTAATAGGCACTTCCTTTTATTCAATACAAAGTTATTAATTACCACAGCAAGAAAAAAATCCTTATGCTTAATGTGTATTGAACACTTAATTAAAGCCACATTATTCCAAGGCCCAGGATGAGATCCTTATAAAATTAAGCCAGGAATTGGTCTGTTTTCCAGAAATAAAACTAGACCAATAAAATTTTCCATGGATTTATTCAGACTCATCCAAACCCAGGTGACCAATAAACCTTATTTTAGTGCTAAAGGAAAACTCAAACAGCTCTTTTATCAACAGGTAATTAATAACTGATTTATAAGAATACTTTATGGCCCTTTACAGTCTAGAAAAGGCATCAACACTAATCCTTCTCCAACCTGCCTTTCTGCCTTGGCAAATATCTCTTACCACCAAAACCAATGTGGTTTCCATTCAATCTTCCAGGCCAGAGATACATGCCCTTTGAAAAGTAACTTAAAAGGCCATTAGATTAGTTTGACAAGGATTAATAATTAATCTCAACATATCCTTCAAACCTGTTAAATAACAGTAAGCTGGATGCTCATCTGTGCTGCAATTTCTAACTCAAGCAGTTGTGAAAAGTTAAAGTGGAGACCTAGCAGTCTCATAGTCACCTGCTGGTTCTTGTGACAGCTGCTACTGCCCCTTGACACTGAAGTGCACAGCATTGTCACCCAGCACCAGACAACTTGGAAGTTTTGAGTATATTAACTAATGTACTGCAGCGTACATTGGTGTGAGAGTTTATCCTGTCATTCTGGTACCAGCAAGAAAAGCTAATAAGCCATGCTTCTTTAAAAAAAAATGTTTATACAACTGTCAATCCAAGATGGGTTTTGTGCACTGTTGAAAGTAGTTGCTTTTTCCAACATAAGGAATGACTTAGTTTTATAATTTTAGAATCAAATTAAAGTAAATTCTGGTTTGAGAATTCAATGTATGAAGAAAGGAAGCTTTGCATTCTCACTTACAAAGTTGTATATCATAAACATATTTTTAAGTGGTGTGCCCAGATCTATCATCAAGATTCTCTTTTACAAGTGCCTAATAATCTATTATTCAAGCCAAAATGCTGTGGGCTTTATGATATCCACTTATTATTCAGACCAACTGTCTCATGACTATGTAACATCTCATATCCCACTCAGTGTCTCTAGCCTGAGAAAAGTTGGATGTATTTTTCTCTCCCATTTGATTTATGAATTTCAAATAAATGAATACTTAGCTCTTTAAAAATGGCTATTATGGCCTGCTGACTGATTGATTAAAAACTGAGACTATTTAATGAGAAACTATGTTCTACGTTGAAAACAATATCATACCCATAGACTCAGCAGGAATAAACATGGGTTCTTAAGCAGGAATATAAAACATTATTTGTTTTGCTCTCCTGAGGCTCTCCTTTGACAGGCAGAAGAGTAAGGGGAAGAAAAGAAGACAGAGGGGGAAGAAAGGAATGAGGAACAGGAAGAGGATCACTCTCTCCTTAACATTCCAAAGACACAATAAAGTAACCGAACTGAATAGAAAACAATAATTGGGTTAAAATTTATTTTTATAATATGAAAATGGAGCTTTTCCTAATTTAGTTTCAGAAGAAACATGATTCTAACCTACTGAAACTGTAGATAGTGTAATTATCTTTTATAGAAAACTTCCAATGAGTGAGAAAGTGAAGCTTGTCCTTTTCATAAATACTCTAAAGTGTCTATAACTTTACAGGCTAGGGTTTGCAGATAGATACTAAGGGATTCTGTGATGATGCATTACATTAATTCACTAACCTCTCACTTGCTTGGTCTCTGAGAGGCCAACTCTTTAAAGCTGACACATAGAAAGGAAGTGATACATTGGATTAATTCTGTGCACCCCCCCAACTTCCATTTTCAGTCTCCTATGTTTTAGTAGGCATTTGTCTCCATTAAAGCCGCATCACACCAGGTATTTGTTTTGTCAGCTCAAATACCATCAAATGGGCAAATACCATTCAGAACAAGGCATGCTTAGAGAACAGATTCTAGGTCTAGTTCTACAGAGGGCCAAAAAGGCTCATAGCTTTCAATTCCCCAGTGTTTTCCCTCCTCATGGTCTGCTTTGTATTTTACAGTTATAGTCTGCCACATTTTCTCCACTAATGAATCATCTATCTGCCTATGTGCTAATCACCTATCCAGATGTATTAGTCATTCTATTTACTGCTGCACTTCAGAGAGTTCAAGATTCTACACTCACTTCCTCTGAAACAATGATTTTAATGCTACTGTTTCCTAAATTTGTAACATAAAAATTTGTTCTTTTTTTTTCAGTGACATACATGAAACATAAGTTTATTTAAAAGAACAAAAAGAAAGGAGAAAAATTGAAACTATATAAACCTCTGTCACTAGCTTTGAGACAGTTTATAACCATATATAAAGTAATGCATATTGATAGTTTGTATATGAAGGTATTGCCACAAACACTATTTCTTGTACTTCTAATAACAAAATGAGATGAATTAATTATCAATGTGCATCTATAATGAACTTTTTAGAGACTGAACCTTTCAAAGATTAAGATTTTTATTCAAGAACATACAACTAGGAAATGGCAAAGTTGGGGTTGCAAATAAGATTTAATGAATGTGCCTTCCTCTCCTACACAGTTTTGTGAAAGTTAGAATAATTGTGTCCTGAGAACAATAAAATATAGATAGCATCAGTAAGAACAGGCAATATATACTGCAGCTATGATCTATGGAGCCATTCCAGCACAGTAAAACAAGCAGTGAGTATCTACATGAAATATGTATATGTTTGCACTTAAGAAGAGTAAAGAGAAACCTTTTTAGACTAAGTGAACCAAACAGTAGGTCTAATGTCCCCTGTGTTTGTCAAGTCATGAAATTCACACAAAAGTCCCATATTTTGCATTCGTCCCAATATAGATCACAATCTTCACAAAAGGAGCAACATTAATTCTCCTAAGTAGAGACATCAAGAATGAAAACAAAGTCAACATTTTTATTCTAGATGTTGTCCAACATTGACTCTTCATCATTTAGTTTACCCAGCACTGTATGTAACAGAAGTCTCTGATTCATTCAATGCACAATACTGATAAATAAGCTTATAATTTAAGTACTCATTCTCAATATTATGTGCAGTCTCAATGTAAGCCAACCCCACAATTCCTTTACTTTGCTGATAGATTGTTGCAAGAAAATGAAACTAAAAGTAGTGGCTGAATGTGGGTAGGGGCAGCAGGAATTGACTATGAAGAGACACATCAGAAGCAGCAGTACAATGTGTCAGTAGGGTGCTGCAAAAAGGATCCACTTTCTTTATACTAGCTATAGCCTAGCTTTTCATGTTCTATTTGAAGCCCCAAGATTTCTTTCAGTATATTTATTTAAAACTTTTGAGGCTATATGAATAAACTGGGGTGTGTGGGGGGGTTTGTGGGGGTTGTGTGTATGTGTGTGTATAAGTGGAATAAGGGCAAGACTTATGCTATAAACATTCTACAGATACAGTCTTGTGAGACCAAATGATGACACTGGTAAGTTTAAAGCAGTAGTGATCAAAGATGTTGTTAGTAATTTATATAAAGGATACCATGGCAGCCATTCATCAACCTCAGATATAAGACTGAATGAGCTATCATTTGATCAGATCTATAGAGTACTCAGTAACTAAAACTGTGTTTGGAGCATCTATAATTTAAGTGGTTAATAGTCCACTTAATATTTCAAAGCATCTTTAAAAACTTAATTAGGCTTTGCTCACAATGTTATACTGACTTTGGATTATTTTGCTTTGCATTGTTTCATTTTTTTTCAGCTAAACAGGCATATTAGCCAATACTTCAATGTTCAAATTAGTTAATGCTTACCTCTGCTAACAAAGGTAGAGGATGACTCATGACCTGACTGTCTCTGGGAAATGGAAACATTGAGTAACAGGCACTTTTGGCAGCAAAGTGATCCATCTGCTCAGAGTAACTGCCACAGATAAATGGGCTCTAAAATGGGTAGTGATGAGACTTCCTGTCATTAGATGGCCTGTTGGATTCCTTATCTTTAGCATATGTTTAATGTAAAAGGAAGCCTCTGAAGACTTTGCCAGGGGACAGAACAGTGTCTGAAACACAGCTCCAGCTGTTCTCATAGTAGGCAGACAGATGTTATGAGTTAATACGCATACTTCAGTGTATGCAGTAGCTGGGAAGAGACATGTCATCTTCTATCAAATTTACTTAGACAAAATAGAAATGAAGTAATGAAGAATTAAAGATATCTCATATTCTGTTTTTATGTGGGATTCAAATCAAATAAAAGATTAAGGTTAACATGATGTGAATTTATTATCAATAGACCACAGTGTAGTTAAGGAAAGGAAGTGTAGACTATCTGAGTCAACCCTGGGAAACTTACATTACAGTCCTCTTCTTTTTAATTAAAATGTGATGTTCATAAAGGCTGGCATGGATAATGTTTTAAAGGCATTTTCCATGATAAAATTACGTTATTCTCAATTTATTGTCTTGATAACTAAAAAGGGACCAAGTATTGTTCACTTTTTGAGCAGATCCATAGCTATTTCTATTCCACATCTTCCCAGAGGTCAGAAGCAAAGTCTAAATTAGGCCACCTCCCAAAGACAAACAGCATGGGGTATGTTCTATATCAGCTTATTCAGGACACACCAAAGGCATGTTCTAAAATATATCCCATGACTAAGACTTGAGTAGAGACTTTAAAACTGTCCTCTATTTACAGATCTCTTTATTTAATATTGTGTAAAAAGCTGAAAACTGTGGAACAGAATCATTTTTCTTTTAACTCAGCACAATGATGCCATGACAACCAGTTGAAATGTGAAAAATTGTCAAATCAACAATTGTCTTTTGACTCCATGATGCCAAATAGCAACTTGTTTGATTGACTTGTTTCTTCACTCCAAATATTTTCTGCTGTTAAAGCATGTAGCTACAAGCTCTTTAGTAACCATGCCCTTAATTTCTCTCATAAAGTACATACTGATTGTAAATATTTTATCTCATTTTTATCCTAATTGCCATACAACCTGCAGAGAAAATATTATATGTACTTTATAGAACAAATATTATATATGTATTCAAATGTCAATATAAAAGTAGCATTTGCAATTGTTGCACACAACTAACCCAACTAATTTATTCTATTTTTTCCAAATAAAACTTAAAAAACAACCTACAGTGGCTTAAGTAGCAAGTATCAGTTTAGAAATGTTTCTTGCTTGCATAAAATATTTGGTAAATGGTATTCAAAATGATAGTTTTTCTTTGAGGGTTGAGTCTCCCATTTCCTGCTTATCTACTTAAATAACATAGGACCTGAAGACACACTACTTTTACATTGGAAACTCTGGTTTGCCTCATTGAGTTTTATGACAATAGGCTTGATCTAATATGTAATGTACTTCTAACATGCAAACTGTACTAAAAATTTCTCTGGTAACACAATAAAGATATCAAAACTTGCAAAAGAATTTGATGAAGTATATTTAGTAGAAGGTATTATAGTCTATATTGCTGAAGAGACTACTAGAGTACTTTACTAAGTATGTTTTTTAATTTACTGTCATTTCCTAAAATCCTGTCTATGGAGCTCTTCTTCACATACACCAACAGCTTTCCATGTTCTCTTAGATGAATGGATGGCAAATAGAAAGGAAGTCTTGTTCAACAATTCAATCTGATTTAATTCATCTGATTAAATCAATCTGATTTAATCACTAAAAAGAACATTCCTAAAACAAGTATGAATAACTAAAAAAAAATAATTTTCTTAAATTTTGGCTTTTGGTTATATAGCAAGAAGTCACCCTCAGTCATTTTGTCATGAATAGAGAGGCTGATGATTTATTCATTCCATCTATCAACACACATTTTTAATGTTAGCTGTTTGGGGAACAAAACAGATTCATGGAACTTCATAGAATTTGCTGTTTAATATTTGACATATATGTGGGCTAAATAATGTGATAAAGATGCTGAAGTATAGCTCTCTAACAATGATAGGTTCTGGTAGGGGTGGAGTGGGAAAGACTCAGAATTCTTTATGGGGCCAGCCATATTACGGGTATGACCATTCTGCAGTGAATATATGGGCAACACATATTAAATTTGTTTCTTCTTCCTCTTTTTTTTCTTCTCCTTCTCCTGTTTCTGCTCCTCTTCCTCCTCCTTTCTGGGGGCTCACAAGAGTAGAGGGACAGAACTGGGAGGACTAGGAAGTGAGAATGAACAGCATAAAAATGTGAAATTCCCAAATAATCAATAAAAATATTATGCCTAAAAACATAGTACAATATACAGAAGTGAATGGTGTTGCCAAAGACATTTTAAATGGTGTAAATTTTATCTAGGATCCAAACCAAGCAACGTTCTGAGAATTAAAATTAATACTGCAATCTGAAGATAACCATGAGTTAACTGGGGGAGAGTTGAGTTAAGTCACCAGGAAAAAAAATCAGCAAGTTAATAGCTAGTTTTAAGCTTCAAACTGTGTATGTTATACTGGCCAATTATCCAGTTATACACTGCTGTTTTTTACTATGAAGTATATTTTGTAGCTCTGTGTGGTATGACTTTTCCTTAGATGTTAACAAACATAACCCAGCACAAAGCACCAATGGCAGATGAAGATGATTCTATTCAATGATAGCTCAATGGAATGACCTGGTTGGCATATTTAAAGAAACATGGATAACTTAAAGGCAAGAATGCCTCAGAAAAGCCCACCAAAGCATATATGACACCCATAAAAACTGCTTCCTTACAGCCCCTGACCAACTTGTAGACAGTTCCTCCAAAGAGTCTTCTTCCTCCCAGCAATTGCTTACTTCTTGAAGAAATTCATGAGTCTTCTTCCTTTCTGAGCTTCTTGATTGGAGTATGTTTAGCTAACATCCTGAACCAAGTACCTCTTTCTCCCCTCTAGAGCAGTGGTTCTCAGTTTGTGGGTCATGAGCCCTTTGGGGGGGTCATATATACAATATCTTACATAACAGATATTTATATCATAATTTGTAACAGTAGTAACATTACAATTATAGTAAATAAAATAGTTTTATGGTTGGGGTCACCACAACGTGAGGAACTGCATTAAAGTGTTATAGCATTAGAAAGATTGAGAACTACTGCATTCGAGGAATGTTTCACACTGGTGGAAATAGAAAGCAACACTTTCAATAGTCTATCCCTTCTTCTAGCCCTTCCATTGTTACTGTCCTATATTTAACTCCTTGGGTATTGGAGTAGAGTGGTATTGACATCTGATTATTTCTCCCATTTAAGGATGAGCATTGGGCCACAATGCCACCACAACATGAATATAACACTAACTAATATCAAGAGTCTGGTCAGTTATGAGTCTTTGTACTAACTGATATACATTATGGGGGTAAGAAGAAAATATTCCTTTGGGACCAAGCCTCAAAGTGCCAGTAATCAAATACAAATATTTAGAAAGTAAATTCACAGGCATATCATCTCCATTTATCAAAGGTCTAGCACTAGTTTCCACCACTAGGCTATGATTTGTTCAGCTACTGGTCTTTGCTTTGGCTTTATGGTATCAAATAGGAGTTTCTTTATTCAAAGCAAGCCTTAAATCTAATCAGTAAGTAGCTATTTGTTTATATAGTTTGAGACACTGTTGTACAAGTTAAGTCCAACTTCTCTGATATGATAGTAGTTAGAACACAGGGTCTAGGACCAAGCAAGAACGTAAAATGTAACTCTTCATTGGCAGTCTATACAGAACTTTCCAGCACTGAGAAGGCCAGTCAATTAGAAGGAAGCTTCCAGCTCACTTTCAGTCTGATTTCTCCATATTCTTCAACTACAGCACGCAATATTACCATATTATCATTAGCAATAAGTGTTAGCATATAACTGATAGCAGCATTAATGATCTGTGTTGTTTTTTGGTACCACATGGGCTTTCCTGGCCAAGAACTCATAGAGTGTTATCTTACATTCTTCGAGATTTTATTCAATAGTCTTACAGCTTCTGGGTTTATTTCTTTCTAATACAAATCATCTTCAGTCAAGCTCTTCAACTCCCGTTACTACTGTGCTTCCTATACCTTTCAAACTTGCAAAATACCCAAGTGTTGTACATAATACAATATTTTTTTTTAAAGAGGGTAGGCATGAAATCCACCACAATCCATTTCAAGTAAGTGACATTTTGATTTTGACATTCAGCAATTTAAACAAGTTAACAAGGTTCAACACAGAATCAACAGATCTCATCATTCCTATAAATTGATGTATCCAAAGAGCAATGCTATTTTTGTCAGGATAGATGGGAGGCATTATTCTTTTAACTTTCCTTTAATTCACAGCCTTACCCTCAAGCCAGCCTATTCCTCACACACTGCTGTATAGCCTGTGTGCATTTTCCTATCCCTGAGGAGCTTAGTGTTATAGGCTCACATTGCTCAGCCTGGCCTAGGGCTGACAGAGACCACTTTTATGCCATGCCTATGTAGGTACCCTGGGTTTGATAGTATCATGGATTATGCTGTAGTTGCTAGCTGCCAGCCCATTGGCTATTTCTGACTTCTGAAATGATTTGGACAAAGACAAAAATATCTAACCTCAGTATATTCTCTTGTAGGGGACAACTATACACAGTATACTCTGTGACATAAGTCTCTGTCTTGTACAAGCTTAATTTTTCCTACATGCATTGCACTATAATTTATACCCATGTTGAATTGTGTAGCTCAGTCTTATAGCCTTCCAAGATTCAGAAGCCACAAAACTGGCTTTCTTTTATGAATGGTAGCCTGGTATTTTTGTGAGACTCCTACGGTTGGGAATGAAGATGTCTCTGACTCTTTTACCTGTCCTTGCAATTCTTTCCTCCTATTGAGTTGCCTCGCCCAGGCTTGATATGAGGGTTTGTGCCTAGCCTTATTGTAAATTGTTATGACATTTTTTGTTTGATATCTCTGGAAGGTCTGTTCTTTCCTAAAGAGAAATAGAAGAGGAGTGGATTTAAGTAAGATAGAAGGTAGGTAGAAGAACTGAGCGGAATAGAGGGAAACTGTGGTTGGAACATATTGTATGAAAGAAGAGTTTAACAAATTAGCTAGTAGGGAAGAAGGTTCCATATGAATTTTATATTTATTTCTCTAAATCTTGCAAGCAAAGTATATGATGTCTTCAACAACAGAGTTATAGCTTCAAATACTAGTGGCTAATTAAAAGCGGTAATACTTGCTTATATTGGTTTGGGGACCTCAAAAACCTTCTTGATCGACAATTTATTGAGGACTATTTGATATTTGGCACTAAGATTTTCATTTAACAATCTATAGCTTCTGGATGCATGTAGGGTACCTTCAT
Organism: Arvicanthis niloticus; assembly: GCF_011762505.2. NCBI lineage: Eukaryota > Metazoa > Chordata > Mammalia > Rodentia > Muridae > Arvicanthis > Arvicanthis niloticus. The sequence goes on along the minus strand of NC_047661.1, from coordinate 89,532,630 downwards.
TTAAATTCCTTTTTAAACTATAAAGTAATTAATTTCAAACTCTGTTTTCCATATGACTTTATCATATGTTCTTAGCTTTGACTAACACTTCTCATACTTTCTCTTTTCATTTCTTTAACCCATTCTTCCCTTAATATTCCTGCACTCAATATTCTTTGATATTTTTCCTGGCTGTTTGTATCATATCATATTATATCATCATATCATATCAAATCTATTCAGTCTTTTCTGAATCACTCTTTCATGGTCCATTCTGATTGCCTACTTGCTTTGTATATGGAGCTAATTTTAAACTTCTGTTTACCTGTGTCCTCTTGAGTGGTAGAATTCTAGCATGTACCACCGTGTCTGTCCTTTGCCTGTTTTTTTACTCACATCTTTATACCTGCCTCGTTGATTTTCTTACTCTTTCTTATCCAATCAGCTACCACTTTGCAAAATCCTCTCACCATATGGAAACATCTCTTATTCTCTTCTATAGTGTACTTGAGTTGAGTGCCAAAACTTAAAATTGTAAATTTTATGCAACATTTAAATGTGTCTAGCCCTCCTTTCTACATTAGCTATATTATAAAGTATTTGAGGACAAAGATTATATCCTACAATTTTAGATCATGAAAGCAGAGTGAACAAAGCAGGCAGTGCTGTAAAAGCTATAAATATTATGACTTAGGGCAATAGATGGATGAAAAGCATTTCTGAATCAGCAGGGAGTCTTTTGCAAACCTAACCTACACATCTGTGCTTCTGGAAATACGTCCAGAGCAGTGAACCTCCATATGCAGCTTTCATAATTTAGGTATCATGATCATCTGGGGTGCTATAAGACAAACTCTTAGACTCTCCCAGACACTCCCAGAGCCTCCTACCAGGACTTCATAGAAAGGACTTGGTATCCAAGTTATACCAGGCCAGTCAAGTGATTCAAATCCTGAACCTAAAAGACAATCCTATTAGAAATATTGCTCTGAAGATAATGAATGAAACTAGATGTCCTGGGACTAAGACTGAGCAGGAAAAAACAAACAAACAAACAAACAAACAAACAAACAGGCCTTAGTCAGATAACCTCAAGCCTCCTTCAAATTACGGTCCAGAATGTAGAATTTTCCTTCATTCTAGCTATAAAGTCTGTTACTCCTTACTTAACATTAAGTTTCATCAAGTTTCCTATCTATTTTTTTACTTTGCAATAGACGATCATCAAATATTTAGAATGTTATATTAAATCTTTCATAGGCTGCGTATTCTAGTTTAAAAAAATAAATGTCATACTTAAAGCTCTATGAGAAGAAACTCTTTTATGGTGCCTATGTAACAAACTATGGTCTCAAGGCAGGGGAAACTTGCCTAAGGTCAAAGATCATGTAGGTAACAGAGTTGAACATTAACACCCTGCAATGAAACTTAAGGTTCTAGTCTTAACTGCCCACAACTGCACAAAGTATTTTCTCATACACTTTTTGTTTTGAATTTATTGAATTATATTTCTAGTTTCCATTGTGCTCTATATCTACTATGTGTCTGCAATATCTACTATATACCAGATTCCATGCTGCATAGTAAAGATGCACAATAGAAGAAGACTTCTTTTGTGGTTTGTAGAGACTTACACTCTAACAGACAATTCATAAAATATGTACCAAACCCAACACATAGGTAGATATTTTGATGAAGACAAGAATAGTATTCTATAGAGAACATAGGAAGAAAATGCATTTCAGAATCCCAGAGAAAATGTTATCTCAGCTGAGGACAAAAGAATTCCTTGTAAAAATTTACCATGATACATTGTGCAGCATTGCAGAAGTGTAGCTAGAAGAACTGGCCATGAGACAACAATCAAAGTAAAGGCATATATACAGAAAAATCAAGAACAATGTATGTACTTCAGCAGCTTTAAATACTTCATTATCTGAAGTGAATGAAAGTAAACTGAAAACAGATGAATAAAATGTAACTCTTGACAGAGTCTCATTTTGATTTCTTTCTTTGAATAATTGTCTTTAACAAATTCAGTCATTCTCAATTATTCTGTTTAGTATTTTAGACTGTAGTTTTCTTGACCTTAGGAATCAAATCCTCACCCAGAATTTTGCTCCAATAATTAGCATAAAAAGGCACTACGTATTTCTAGGCATCTTGAAAACACCAGTGATCTTAATCATCAAATAACAAAAATACCCAAGATGATTTGAAACTCTATATAAATGTATCTGATAAAAAAAATCTAATGTGTAAAACTTGAGTCTTTTTTTAAAATTGTTTAAACACTTCCAATTTATTTTAAGAGACCTTCATTTTCAATCTTCATTAAAAAGCACAGGGCAATAAAGTTGGATTACTTTATTAATAAAACAAAATTATTATGTGTTATTTATACAGGACAGCAATAAAATGTGACCGAGAAGATTAAGATTTCTAGCATGCTGTAATTTATGTCAAAGTAATTCCCTTCTTTAAATTCAGACTCTAAAGCCAAACAATGAAGTAGTAAAATATTCAAAAGAGCAAACAGGAATGGAAAAGTAAAAGTCAAACTTTACTTCGAATGTTGAAGTTTTTTAACTGATTAGGATGATCACTTCAGAAATACAACCTGAAAAGAAAAAGAATTTTTAAAGTGGCTCCACCTCTCTTCTTGTTATTTAACCGCCATGTTTAGTCCATGCCATTTGAATGACATCATTAGCAAGAGCAAGTTCTTCAAATGTCCAAAGAGCACATTGGGATTTCTTGCCTCATGCTGACCCTTTGAACCATTAGTAATGGGCAACACAAAGAAAACCTTCATATATTTAGACATATCCAGTTCTTAATTATGAAGGAAAGAGTCACTCAAACAAAAACATGATTGTGAAAAAAAAAAAAAAGCAGTGGCAGCATGACAAAGCTTAATTCCTAGCATATTTTTCTCTACTGAAACGATGGTTTTCTTCAAAATATAATTTTTAGAACAAATGAGAACTCTTGTTCACTGCAATGTTTTTGACTCTAGAATTTTTAAGAGTGCATTAAGGATATAAATTTCAATAGTCAACTAAGAAGTTTGTAGCAATATATAAACAGAGGAAAGACATGATAGATAAATTCGTTGTATCACCCTGGAAAATCACTTAATTTTACTAAATTATAATAGATTAAAATTTCTATTTTGTTTTTCTCTTAAAAGGATTTGCCTATAACTTAGACTCTGAGAATATGAGCCTACAAAGTAGAATCATTCATGGACTGTTACATATGACTGTTATTACACATAATTGTTAAATTCTCTATATTGTGTTATAAAGAAAGACTTCTGGCATTACAGTTGGATTAAACAAAATGAGATCTTGAAGAAAACCAGCACAGGATATAGTGGTTTCAAAGTCTTCACATCTGTTCATTTTAGCAGAACTGGAATTTGCAAGTGTTTTTCAGAGTATGCATATTTTTTTAGTACACACACGCACATTGTTGGCTCACCCAAATTACTTTCCTACACCACATTTTTCATTTGCATTTTCTTAGAATGTATGACTTCACTGAAATTCAGAAAACAATTATCCCTAAAAGTAATACTTTGACATATCAAGCCCTCCAGAATCTCAGTAATATATTATCTTCTACATTCCTTACCCCGTTCCCCATTATCATTGCTATCATCTTTGATTCATTCTCTGATTTATAAAAAATTTCTTCCTAAAAAAAAAAGTGTAATGTTTTAACTTATTTCTTAGAATTGCAACATTTTGAAGGTTGGTATCTTGCTTGTTGGTTGTGGTCTTTATCGTTAAGGTTTTTTTTTTTTTGTTTGTTTTTTGTTTTGTTTTGTTTTGTTTTGACAATTCCTTCCAGGAGATTTTTTTTTCCCAATCAATTTGAAAAAGAGTTTGGAAAAAATAGAGACAAAAAAAGATGAATTATGCCAAATACCTTGCAAATATCTTTAAACTTTTTCCTAATTATAATGACTATCATTGTAAATTTTAGAAGTAACACAACACCATTGGTATTTGGCATGACACTCGAGATGGCTCCTTACTCTTAAACTCTGAACCTCCTGCCAATAATTTGAAAAGGATAAAGAGCATCAATCCATTCTTCCAAATGCCTATCTAAATCCTTGTATACTCAACACATAGTAACATGTTGTTGCTAAATGATTAACAAAAGTGGCTGTCTTAACTTCTTGTGTCAAAGAAATTGCAGAAGCAGTGGTGCTAGCAATTAATGTAATTAAAACTGTTATACCTGCAATAATTAAGCCCACTACCCTCTTGCTTCTGCTTAAAGTCTAACTCACTTCTTCCAGTACTTGCAAGCTTTTTTGAGAAAACCAAGGTTATGTAAAACTCAGGGCAATAAAATGAAAGCTGATTGATAAACCCCCATAGCAGATATGCCAGGTTTCAACACACTAACACAATCAGAAAGTGTACAATCAATGCAACTTACAATAAATACCGTAGAAGAAACAAAGTAATTTTAACTTGACAATTAAAAGAGCCTTAACACATGCACTAACTTGCTTAAAATCCAGTTCCTGCCCCAATGTTATTTCTTGCTAACATAACATCATAGAGAACTGAAGCTAACTTCCAAATATGTCTCTGAAAATGTCCAGAACCAGCCTTCCAAATGAAGACTGTTATTTCCAATATTGAATTGATTTCTAGACCAGTACATGACTGAATCAGAATAACTGGTCACATTTAAGAAAAAATACAAGAGTCATTATGACTTCTCTTTTTGATTCTCTGTCCCACAGGTTCTAAAAACTTTAGGCAAGGCAGCTTGTCCCATCTGTGATATAAGAAAGCAAAGGTGGGTAAGAAACATATGCCCAATACACCTTCTCAGTAACCATTGTCAGGTCACTCAGCAAGCTCACAGGTCAGCATCATTCTTTGTCCCAGAATCTGCATGTCTCCCCCATCACTCTGGCAGCCACCATGCTCCTTCAGCATCCTGCAGAAAAAAAAACAAACATGCCCTCTTCCCCATATTAGATACCTTACTGCAATCATTCCATATGCCAGTAAGTGAATCCTTCCTTTTCACCTAGGCATAAGTATGCCTAGTTGTAGAGTGCCATAGACACTCAGCAGATAGTTCCTTGGCACACAAATATTTTGTAAAAATTTAAAATTAAAAGAACATGATTTAAACAAATGTGTGGTGTACAGGGATATACTTTCCCCTTCTTTATTTTATAAAGATATTGTTATAAAGTTTCATGGGCTCCTTCCACAATACCTTGTCCTTGAGGATTACAAAGAATCCGAGTAATATGGGTAATATTAAATTGTTAACAAAAAGTCTCAAATGCTCGACTGCAATAGCCAGTTTCATTATATGTTTTTATTATTATTGGATATTTTATTTATTTACATTTCAGATGTTATCCCTTTTACCCATCCCCCACCCAGAAACCCCTTATCCCATCTCCCCTCCTTCTACTTCTATGAGGGTGTGCCTCCATGCATCTACCCACTCCCACCTCCCTGCCCTCATATTCCCCCACACTGGGGCATCCAGCCTTCACAGGACTAAGGACCTTCTCTTCCACATATACCCAACAAGGCTATTCTCCCCTACATACGCAACTGGAGCCATGGGTTCCTCCATGTGTGTTCCCAGGCTGGCAGTTTAGAATCTGGAAGCTCTGGTTGTTTGGTATTGTTGTTCTCCCCATGGGGCCACAAGCCTCTTAAGTTCCTTCAGTCTTCTCTTTAACTCCTTCACTGGGGACCCCATGATCAGTTCAATGGTTAGCTGTGAGCATCCTTCTCTATATATGTCTGGCTCTGGCAGAGCCTCTCAGGAGACAGGTATATCAGGCTCCTGTCAGCAGGATTATAAATACTGCTACAAGGAATGTGGGAACACAATGTCTATGATATACTCATTTATGGTCCTTCAAAAGTATATCATTAATAGGATTTGTGGATCCTATAGTATATAACTTTAATATATGTTTTCCACAAAGTCCATCCAACTAATGTGTATTCTCAACACCATTAGACAAGGGTCTCTGTTTCTTTGTATCCTTGTAGCACCCTTTACCTTTTGTTTGTCTGATAGAGTTCATTCTTCATGGTAAGATATAACATTTTAATGAGATTGTGACACACGTTTTCCTTATGATTAATGATATTGCATATACTTTAATATTTTGAAGGTCATGTGTATAACTGGTATTTGAAAAATATTCATTTAAATCTTTTGTCTATTTTTACTTGTCTCTAAGCTTTTGAGTTCTTTACGTATTTTGTATGATAATACATTGTCAGATAATTTTGTTACAAACATAGTATCTTATCTCATCCCATTGGAAGCTCCTTGGTCATTCCTTTCAACATGTAGAGACTTTATTTTATGCAGTCTCACTTGTCTATTTTTGCTTTTGCTTGGTATGATCTTAGAGCAGCAGTTCTCAAACTGAGTTGAAACCACTTTGCGGGGAGGTCTGCATATCAGATATCCTGCATATTAGATATTTACATTGCAATTCATAGCAGCAGCAAAATTATAGTTACAAAGTAGCAACAAAATAATTTTATGGTTGGCAGTCAGTAAAACATGAGGACCTACATTAAAGGTTAACAACATTAATAAGGTTGAGAACCACTGTGTTAGAGTCTTACTTAAAAAAATCGAGAATCCTTACCAATTACAATGCCCTGAAGCATTTTTCTTATCTTTGAAAAGCTTCATAGCTCAAGGTCTTACATTTAATTCTCTAAAATGTTTTCAGGTAATCTTTACAACTACAGAAAATAGGTTGAAGTTTAGCTTCACTGTTCTGCATATGAATATCCAGCATTCTTAATACTATGTATTGTATAACCTTAGCACATTTGTGAAAAAGTGAGTTGGCTAAAGATTTGTAGGTGTGTTTGTAGAAATATTCTAATCCTAAATGTGATGAATTCAACTTTTCTTATTGTTCAAAAGATATAAAAATTAAGTTTAATACTATGGCCACAACAAAATCTATTTTTTCTCATTTCTTTTAATAATCATTAAAAACAAAAACTATTAGAAAAGAAAGCTAGAGTTTGTAATAGAAAAACATTATGTCTAAGTATTAACCTAAATATATATAACAACCCTGCTCTTATAGAGTATATAATCATATGAGCACGGTATGTGATTGTATGGAGCTTAGTTCACCTAACCTCAGTATGTTCCACAGTCAATTACCAGTTACGGCACAAAGAAACTCATGTATAAATTGACTTAATGGGTATGGTTTAAGATACCCTGGAAATAATGATGGGATACATTGTCAAAAAAAATACTTTAAAACCTTTGCACTATCTGTTTTGGAAAAATAAATATTTAATTGTAACTTTCACAAAAAATGTGAATTATAGTCATTCACTTACAAAAATTATTGTTGAAAAGACATATATTTCACAATAGTCATTTTAATCTAACATGTACACATTAACTCTCAAACCAAGGGAGAAATCTGTGTTCTCTTTTGTTTCCTAAGGCAGTGTTCCTGTATGATATATTTAATGGAATGGGACTCAGCGATGAAAGGATGCAATATTTTGAAAACTTTGTTGACAGTTTTCAATTGATGTGGAGTGTCCCTCAAGAAAAGAGAGATCAGGTTCTGGAAATCAATAGAATAAAGTGGTTGAAGCATGAAATTTCAGTTATACCAACCAAAAGCTGATTTCTATTGGTAATAGAAAAAACATTATTATTCTCAGTACAAAAAAAATGTCATCTGGTATCTTGATCCATCATGCTTCTCTGCAAGTGATCATTTACACTTGCTAAGTGTGTGCAGACATGTGTAATGTATGTGTAGGAAAGTGATAAGACTCACAAATGAGTGTTGGCACTGCCAAAATGTGAGAAGAAAACACTACTGTCCAAGCATTACTGCAGAGAACATGTGCTTGAATGCTTTAAGTAATAAACAATATATTCACTTGACAAATGAGTTATTATTGAATCAACTCAAAAAATAGTGTAATTTTATATTTTGTTGTTTATTATTTATTTTTGTGTAGAGGGGAAGGGTCTTACTGTATAGTTCAGATTCGTCTATAACATGAGCTTCTGCTGTGTTGGGATTGCAGGTTATAAAGTTGCACCCAGCAAATTCTCAGCTTCTTGAACAAAAATGCCCTCATTTTCTCAAGGGGAGACACATCCCCAGTCATCTCAGTGTCTCTGAAAACTGATCCCTTCTTCAGCTTTAGAATGAACAGCAGCTGCTTCCTGCCCTTTTAGTCATGGAAAAGAGATAAAGAAAAGTGGCCCCACCAGCAATAACAGCTGTCACTACCAGAATGAGGACCTGGAGAATTAAAAATGGGATAAATAGTGTTGGCACACAATAATGATATAGAGAATTAACAATGCACCAGACAAAGTCCTCAAGATTGCCCCGGCTTTTCATCAAAAGCAACTGAGAATTAATTCTACTAAGTATTTCAACCGACAAACTGATGTGTTAACTATGGATTCTTTGCTCTGTTTCATATGATTTAATTGCATTACCCAGCAGAGGCTCACTTGGCAAACAGTTAAACTGAGTCACTGATCATTTATGAAAAGATTTCTGTCCCTTTTCAGTGAGGCTTTGAAAGGGCTACCACACAGCATCAAATCTGGTTTCGACAGTAACCTGGTAGAAGCTGTGTAGAGTTATCATGTGTAGGGTAAGCTGTGTAGGGGAAAATCATGAAATAATTTTATCCAGACTCAAGTTAACCCTGCCGATTTTTTGGTGTTGAGACAAAATCCCAGAACACCTTGCACAGCTTCAGATCAAAGAAAGAATCTTGATTTTACATCCTGGTGAATATATTTTAAAATGTTTGACTAACTTTGATGACTTGAATTTCCAAGGTTCATTGTGTTATTAATACGATTGTTCTATTCACAATGATCACTTAGTAAGTCAGGTTTTTTGAAGAAGTTTGTATTTGTACCCTTGATTTTTTTTTCTTTACATTGCACTTTTTTAATGTGTTTAAAATTTTTATAACACCCACATTTACAGTGTGCTAAAAGATTATCCAGAAAAATTATGGGAAATCTATAGATGACTAAAACAGAAAATCTTGCTAAAGTGTAACTTGGGGATTGTGCTGTTAAGCAAATGAGGAACAAAAATAGGCATCTATTTAAGTGCAGGTAAGTGAATGTGTTGTTCTTAATCAGTTATTTGAGAGTGAAAATGAATTTAAACAAAGCACAACAAATTTCACAGAAAAAAAAAGGAAAATCTTGCTATAGAATTCAAATACAACTATCCAAAAGATAGGCATCTAATTATCCTTTTTAAGTGAAACATCTTTTTCTCTATTAAAATTATTTATTTTATCTTTTGAGATTATTGTATAATTACATCACTTTCCTTCCCCCTTCCTCCCTCCGCACCCCTAGTATAGCTCTCTTTGCTCTCTTACAATTCACAGCTTTCCTGTGAATGAAAGATAAGAGAACGTAGCACTGTTAAACATATATATTTCATTGTGTTATTTATGTTTTAGTGCTTGCTAAAATAGAATGGATTTATAACATTACTTATGTGCTCACATCAGCAGCACATATACTAAAATTGAAATTATACAGAGGCTATTAGACAGGATCCTGCATGGGGGGTGACACACAAATTCACGAAGCACTCTCTATATTTTTATAAGAAAAGTAAATTTAACAGGAATTAGCAAAACCAAAAAATGAATACTTAAGATCCTTCTACTGAGTCTACATTTTCAACTTGTTCTAAGAGACACAAAAGAGAAAAGGAAGACAAAGAGAATGAGAAGACTAAAAAGAAAGCAAAACAAAACAATTAAATATAGCCAAGATTGAAATTAAAGCGGAAGTAAATGAAGAGGTGGGGGAAGAGGCTGTGGAAGAGGAAGGGCAGGTAACAGAAGAGGAACCATCTGTAAAGAAGAAAAGGAAGGATGACAGGAGCACATCACGGAAGAGCTAGACACCAGCACAGCAGTTTTTAATTCAGAGAAAAAGAAAAAGAAAAAGAAAAAGAAAAAGACAGACAGACACTGAGAACTAAGGAAAGGGAAGTATAATTCTGTCAGCTGGACACATGATTAAAATTCACTTGGGGCATATCAAATACTCTGTAAAATAATCAGGAGAGTTAAACCCAACAGTGATTATCTACAGCCTTATCTTTATCTTTTAAACCTTTTGTATCCTGACAACTGCTGTTAACCTTAGAATCTTTGACACACACACACAAATATTTTTCTTGTATTAAAAATATTACTATTTCTCCCAGGGTATGGCTCACGATGGCCATTATTATTGTTCCTGGAAAATAAACAGATGCTGTTACAGAGGAACTGGGGAAAGTGGTTGACTGTGAAGCACTAGATAGTTGTGGGTAACTAAGGTCAAGGCTGGCCGTTACCAAAATATTACAGAAGTCATGAGGAACACGTCTACATGCCAAGTGTTTCCAAAAAGCACTGTTCCAGAATAGTGCCAGCTTCAGGGCTTCTTATTTTAAATTGAAATAATATATCTGACCTAGTTTAAAGTACAGAACTTACATTCAAGTAGGCTAAAGGCAATCTTGTCACCTGCCTCGTTGACATAACTGAGCAGATACTCCTGGAGTAGAGCTCATTATCTGAAGGCTTCCTTCCAGGCAGGAGTCCAGTCAGGGCTTGTGGTCATTATTTCTCAAGGATAAGGGCTTTTTTTTTCTGGTTATTTTCTCAAGCACCATATCTGATTAGAACACTCCTGACACTTGCTCATTTCCTGTTCTGTGCAAAGGCCACTGTTACGAGCACCAAAACTAATGTGACAGAGCTTTTTTCTAAGAACTTTAAGTTTAGGGAGAGCTCTCACCTAAGTTACTTTTTCAATTCCAAAAATAAATTTCAGCTCATTTGCTAAACAAATGAACTGAAATTGTTTATTTACTAAACAGAATATTTCACAATATTGACAGCATGAGCTTCAATCACAAGAACATTTTTGTAAAGCCTTTCTAAAACATGAAAATAGTTTTTTAAAATATTCTAATTTTGTAATGTTACTCAAATGGTCCCTATTATATTTACAGTGTTAATCAAGAGTTAAAAGACATGATAAACATCTATAGAAGTGTGTGTGTAGATAGATAGATAGATAGATAGATAGATAGATAGATAGATAGATAGATACCTTTTACTTTAAATGGTTTTGTTTTATTTTGTGTTCATTTTTAATGCATATCATGAACTTCGACCCAGTATAAAAAAAAACAGCCAATTATATTTCTCTCACCATTTTGGTTGGTCCTCTAAATAATGATTCTAATTCACTTCAATTAATTGTTATTACTCAAGTTCAACATTTTATAAGTTGCAACCAAATTTGGTAGATTCGTGGAATCCTTTCCTGGGGCTTAACACTCAGCATTTGATGACTATCTAATTTTTCGTGCTAGGAAGCAGCAGAGTCTTCTCTTTAGCTTTGCTTCGGTGCTTTCCCAACCACACTGCCAACTTCCTTCCATTATCATCCACCTTTGTAAATGCTTTCACTTCATTTCTCCCAAGAGCACTTTACTGAAATTACCGAACAAACCAATGTACTCTCTGGGGCTTGGCAGTGTATTTTACAGATTATTTTCTTCTTTACATAATATGTGGAATTATTTATTTTTAATTTATTGATCAATTTTAAATATTTAGAAATGTTATGTTTATGTTAGAACAATTAGTCACTCCAATTTATTCTGTGTACAGAGATCATGTATAGTTACATATTAACATTCATCTTATAAATACTCAGATGGGTAAACAGACAGTCTCTCAGCTTGTTGTGTGTAACCAAAATCATCAGTATTTTAGCCAACTACTTATCTTTTATCTAATCTAAAGTGGTGTGTGTGTGTGTGTGTGTGTGCATGCGTGTGTGCGTGTGTGTGTGTGTGTTTATGTGTGTGTATGTATGTGTTGATGTTTCTTGTAGAATCATTTAAACCAATTTTAATTTCTTTTCTTATCACAACTAGGATGTGGTGAAGATTATTGTCAATTATAATTTCAGTAGAAGCTAAATTATAAAGAAGGAGACACTCATAACCTCTGTTTTTAATGTCTTACTTTCTTAATTTGGCAAAATTCCTGGTACACAGAGGGCAGTTAGTGCATATTTGATGAAGAACTGAGTGATCTTGATTTTCTAGGACAGTACATTTGTCATTCCTATAAAATATAACTTAGTTCACTCAGAATTATTAAGTTCTGTCTTTTTGGTATTAGTAGCAAAACTCCAGATGCATTTGATTTCTGACTTATTTTGTGTATGCATGTGTTTGCAAATGTGTACAGGTGTGTGTGTTTGTGTCCTGGGTTGTGGTTTATTCTAACATGATTAACTTCTAGAATGGAACCATGTTATTTTAAAGTTTGTTTAAAGAGTTCTTTTGTTCTGAGAATTTTATCCTCATTATTTTGCCAATTTTCTTCCCATATTTTGAGGTTTAATCTTTTGTATCAACTTTGTAGAATTTAGAACCAATCCTTTGAGGATATCTATGGTATGATTTCTACATAGGGCAATTGAGGTGGGAGGATCCACTTTGACTGTGGGCAGCAGTGCTCCATTTTCTGGGGTTCTGAATCAAATAGAATGGAGACAGGCAGCTTAGTGCCTCCCGTCATCTCCTACTGTTTCCTGACTGCGTGTGCAAGGCAGCAAGGCGATCACTTGTCTCAGGCCCTTGCCATGGTGACTTCTTACTGTGGAGAAATTTTCCCTCAAAATGTGAGTTTAAATGAAACCTTCTTTATCTTAAGTTTCTTTGTCAGGTATTTGATCACAGCTACAGGACCAGGAATCAATGCACTTATAAAGTAACAAATTTTTTTTTTGCATTTTTAAATTAGAAGTCTCTATGAACTACTTCTGCATTATGATATACATCCAAATAGAAACCATCATAATGATTTTGAAAGGCAAAAGTGAAGAGTTATTTTGCTTTGGTTTTAATGAATCATTCTACATTAATCTATTAGTATTCGTACTTTTACTCTCATCCTGGAGAAAAAGCAATGGTTCGTGGTCTCAGGAGTGATCTTTGCCTCTCCAGTTCTGCTAAGGTTAGAATGGTATCCATCCTTCAAAGTAACTGAGCCATTACATGCTTCTCCTCCTCCTTGTCTTCCTCCTCATCCTCTTTCTCTTCCTCCTCCTCTCCTCCTCCTCACCCTTCTTCTTCCTTTGCCCTACAATGCCTTTCAATTTTATTGACATGTCTGAATACTTATTTCATCTAAACTCATTGTAGTTAATTTCTCTTAGAAACATTTCTTACTATGAACTATATAGTTAACAATCATTCTACCTGTGATTTCTTGGCCCGCACTCCCTTTATCTTTTTCCTTTTCTTCTGAGGGCTACCAGGCACTTCAATTTACTAATGCTAATTTTTGAATGGTGGAATTCTGTGAGTTCTGTGCTGAGAACATTTCATGTCATATTTTCATCCAACCTCACAGTATCTGGTGTCTCTCCATGTTAACACTGCTTCACTCTAAGCCACTAGCCCACACTTATGTGTTTGACACTCATGTCCAACAGCACACCAGATCTTTGATCTGTGTTGCATAAACCTTAAAATGCACTTACACTAGTAGTCAAAGGAAACAATCTATTTGCTTGATTCTTCCAGCCATTAGATTTTTTTCAGTTCACTCAAACATCAGTTTGTCTTATGTTTGTCAGTCATAGTTCCTTTCTATATACTATGTATTATTCTTACACTCTTCTTTTCCTGTACCCTCTTCTATGATTGTATGCAGATTTTCCAAGATAGTCTTTCTTATTGAATGGTATTCAGTTTAATTGTATGTGCAAGATCTATTTGGGGCATGAATAGTCAAACACTATTACAGTTTCAGTATTTTGTCATCCACAATATATACTATGTGCCCTCTATTCTGCTGAGACTATTATTCTTCCAGAGCTTATTGTGAGTGAATGATACTGCCATACATTTAGCAGGTCAACTCTGAAATCTACTATGCCTGCTCTATTTCATTCTCATACCACAAAATCACTCAGAAAGTTTTCTTCATCCTGATATTATGTTTTATAACTAATATGCTTTGTTCTATCTTCACTGCTAACTACAAATTTTAGACCACTTCTCAGCCTTTTACCATCTCTTTCTATAAACTATGTATGTCTCTCATGATTTGTTCTGTTCCAAAACATAATTGCATTAGGCCACTGCTTATAGTCAGTAATCTTCCACTTACCTCAAAAAAAAAAAGATTAATCTTAGATGCTTGCTTTTAAAATTACCTTGGGTCCTTCCTAGATTTTACTTCTTGCTGCCACGTTCTCTTTTTTTCAGTTTTTTTACAGAACTAAATATTTTCATGTGTCCTCAGCTTTTATGATAAAAGTCATTTAGCTCTCCCTAGAATATTATGTTTTATTTTTCACTACAAATAGTTGACTTCTAACAATCCCCTCAATAGCTTTGATGCTAAATAGTTCTGGACATGTTTTCCTTCTTTTTTTCAGGTCAAGTGACCACATTGCCTTTGTTTTTACCATACCTTAACTTTACTAATTTAATATAAAATAATTACAGGTTCTCTTATTTGCCCCTCCCATCCACACATCTGTTTAAAGATAGCAGATCCCAGGTTTGTCAACCTCAAAGTTATCATAAAAAGGGTTGAGTATATGATGTTAAACTGGATTTGTGATAAACTGTATCAAACCTTATTATAAGATTATAATGTGTATACAATACTTTCCAACAATCTGTAGAACTGGAAGTAGAGCTGTTCTCATCAGAATTTAAATATTTAAAATAATTTTTATAATAGAAACCAAACTCAATTAATTGTGACAATTCTAGCTGGTATATGTCCTTTATTGAGATAATCATAAGTCTTTTGCAGAGAATCTAGATTTGTTTCACAACATCCAGACAGCAGCTCACAACCTACTGTAACTTATTCCTGGGCATGTAATAAACTCTTAGTCTTCATACGTACATGACATACACATAATGCACCTACACACATGCATATAAAAAGAAGACACTTCATCCCTGGCTGTGTAGGAAAAGTACATCTCTGCTGGCAAATAGCTGCAAGAGAATCTTGGAATCTTCATCAATAATTAACTACATTGACCTTGCAGCTACAGAAACTATCAGCTCCTCAATTTTTGGTTCATAGTACCTAGTCATAAGATTTTCTGTTCTGTAGCTATCCACATAATACAAAGTTTAGAGATGATCAGCTTGATAATAACTAACGTTTTACAAAAGTTAATGAGGGCATCACTGGATCATTTTAGCAAAAAAAATTGAAGTATATTGGGACCAGAACTCTCAGTAAACCTGGAACTCTACTCACTGCTTTGAGTAGAGTTATTAGCCAGGGCCTTTAAAAACTTACTGTTTATTTTTCTAATCTACACTAGGTTACAGTGGAAAATTATACTGGCTTTTATGGGTTACTAAAGATCCAATTTCAGGCACCCATACTTGCCTAATAAACAGTTTACTCACTAATCCATTTACACAGACCATAGACTCTAGAATTCATTAATTTTTTCTCATCATGAGGTCAAATTGTTGTGCACATATCTTCCACAACTGTCATCTACCAGATAATTTAAACACATAGTGTTCCAGAGACAGAATGCATGAACAAGTAGATCTCCAGACTGTTCAAACATCTTAAAACATCTTCAAACATCCTAAATGTGGCTTCAGAAATTGTGAGAGGAACAAGGTAACCTATCAGTATCCTGCCCCAAATGCCTGAAAATCATGAGTATAATTAACAACCAGGGTTTTACAGTGATGACTGCATGGTAGGCTCTTAGACGTAAGTGGTTACTGGATAAACAAGACCAGTGCTCTGTGAGCTCAGTATCTATTTGAAGAAGGATGGTAAGGGCGAGGAAGGAAGCCAATTAGGCATAAGGAAAGAAAAGTGTAGAAAGGCACATTGGAAAAAAAAAGAAAAAAGAAAAAAAGAACCTAAGAAAGAGCTAACAGACAAAAAAGACAGAAAAGCCAAAGGACAAAGGAAAGAAGAAATAAGTGAAGGAACTTTGGAAACGGAAAATGGATATAGGTGAATGACAATCTCTAATGTTGAAAGAAGAGAAAGATCAAGCCTTTGAAAGGTTGGATATATTTACTATAGCAATAAACTTGTAAGAGAACATGATACCAGGAAGAACCTTTAGGTGTCCATAATTCTTAACTTTTTAATACTTAATGTAGCAAGATGGTTTCCTACTGCTGCTATAATTACAATAAAGCTCGGTAATTTGGGAGGAGCTAATGTGGGAGGAGAGGAAGAGGAGAAGGAAGAGGAGGAGCTAGGAGAAAGCAGGAGAGATGTAGCAGCCATGGAGAACCATCAAGAACAGCCCTGGGTAACAATTTTTATTTAAGGTTAAGTGTTGGGTAACAACTCAAATTGTTTGGACATCTTGTTATTTGAGCATTTCTAAATATATAAGGCCTTTGAATAATAATTAAGCTTTAGAGTCTCATTTCTACTGGGTACAACATGAATGTTTGGTATTGTCTGGGGTTCAGGCAAGCTTTGTGGAGACAGTGTGGTGGATTGGCAGAGCTGGCTGCCACTATGGCTTCTCATGGGTGCCAGGGATTGTTTTTTCAGCTGGCTATTTCTAGCTGTGGCATACCCATGGCCTCTGGCCACTTCCAGCTGTGGAGCATTTGGCTTCAGGCTGCAGAGCATGGCAGCCTAAGCTAAGAAGAGTCACTACTCCTTAAATAATCAGCGTTTTTTAAATATTAACCTCAACAAGTTAACTAACTAATTAATTAATTAAACCACCCCTTTTGTCCTCCAACACCTCTCATTTCCCTTTCTCACTTTTTCCCTGTAGTCCCCTCCCTCTCAAAATTGATGACCTTTTTCTTTGATTATAATTGTTGCATATATGTTTATACTTATGTAAATATAACCATTGTGCATACACACACACACACACAGACACACACACACACCACATACAGAATTTTTAAAGGCTGCAAGGGAGCCACTCCAAATCTTAAATGTGCTACATAACTGACTGGACTTCTACTTGGAGAAGAAATTTGGCTTTCTCTTAAGCTTCCCAAATCATTCAGTACTTCTTGGAAAACTTAAAATTGGATCCATTCAAAGAGAAAGTTTGGAGAAAGTTCTTCAAGGGTTCACTCATCTCTTCCAGTGTGTACACAATTGTAGACTGTCAATGTGTCACTAGACTCAGTTCTCACAAGCAATATCCAAGCATAGGGAAAAGGAATTTCCTATGTAGTGTATGTATCTCTGCCTTAGTTATATTCCCTGGTGGAAGCTAAGTCCTAAAACAATATTGGCGACAGATATAACTATTCCAGTTGTGAGAACTTGATAAGGAGCAAAAAAATGCTATGAAAAACTGCAGAATAATTTGTAAGACTGGTGATATTTTATGTTAAGCCTCCATTGAATCTATATGCCACCCATTAATATTATCCACTTAATACTGTTTTCAAATATGTTCTTTATTTTAAATTTATTCTTACAATATCATGTATATTCTGATCCAAAACACAACATCTATCGTTCTATAATATAGCACATTTCAACATCAATCCTGAGTGAAATGGACCTACATGTCCTGGATCCTCATGCATATCAAAATTGTATTTCTTGCTCATACTAGTTTCTGTGTTATGGTTTCATGGAGGAAGACAAAAAAGAAGTTAAGAACAATCTCTAGTGTAAGAGATTTTAGAATGCAATTGCCCTCAGGAATCCTTAGAACAAGTACAGTGAGCATATGCCAGGAAAGAAAAGGAATAGTAATAAAATCCTATATCAGAGAATTAATATTAAAATAAAAACAGAAAGAAAATAGAAATGAGCAAAGGATGAACTCTGTATTGCTAATTGAAATATGGAGGCAGACCCAAAAAACTTTTTTAGGTAACATGGTGAAAGTATGACAAAAAGAAATTTCATAATAGCATAGAAATTTTTAGATTATAAACCAACATGAAGAAGCTTACCTGTAGGACCCTGTAAGGATAGCTTGGTTCCTGGCTGAGCACAGGTCTCCAACCCGTACCCCAGTGGGGAAACAGCAGGTGTCTGGCCACGTCCCCAGAATCCAGGCTCCTGACAGGAGGTCTTCCCCACCTCCAAACTCCATTAACCTGCACCTTCCAGTCATGTAGGGCAATACCCCTCCCAAAGAGCACGGGTAGAGGGCATGAGTATAGACTTCAGCCTCAAGAGATTTCCATATTAATGAGTTACCTAAAGGCCAGAGGGCGTAGCTAATTAAGTGACCCTCCTCCCCCTCTCCCTCCCTATTTAAGTCAGGCCCTTTGTGACTGAAGTGGGGGCGGGGGGGGGGGTTGCACATCCAGACCATCTATCATCCGCCATGTCAATAAAGCTCTTGGAACCCTGGACTTTCTCGTGTCATTGGGGCCTGCGGTCATGCATGACTTCTCTGTGTTCCAGCTACGAGAAGCACCATTCCAGCCAAGCAAGTATAACAAGTGAACACTTTGCCAAAGCTCTCTCTTCCCCCCTCGTCTCTCTTGGCAGGTGCCTCATCTCTGTTCTGCTGTACCCCTCCCACTGGTGTCTGGGGGCCCTGATTGGAGACAATAATCTCTGGGTCCACTCGAGAGCCCTGTGCCTCAGTGGAACCAGACTGAGTGAGGGACTCGTTATGCTGGGTGCCCCCCCCCCACCCGCCCTATGCGGTTTGTGGAACCAACTCAGTCGAACTTCCCTTCCCGCGCAGGAATCACAACTACAACTCAATGCAACAGAGAATCCATGCCCACGCGCCCATGCAGGACATTCAGTTTTTTCCCTACACTTACCATTGTAAACAATGAGTAAAAAGAGCAGAACATATTTAATTTGGGGCCAGGGAAGTTCAGCTGTGCAATAGTTGGCATGTGTAGAAACCTCCATCAAGGCTGCAGTCGATCCAGTGAACTAGAATCAACTTGCAACAAATCCTTCAAGTAAAACAAACACTAAACTACCTGAAATCACACAGGCAGACGGTAAGAAATATGGATGCATAGCAGAGAAAACCTACAAAGGACCTGTGCTGGTTACTTTCTGTCAATGTGATACAAATATAGACATACCTGAAAAAAGGAATTCTCAACTGAGTAACCATCTCCTTCAGATTGCTTGCAGACATGTCTGTTGGGTGCTTTCTTACCTTTTGATTGATATTGAGAGTTTTGACCAATGTGGGCAGTGCCAACCCTGTGCAGGTGGTCCTGGATTGTACAATGAAGCAGGATGAGCAAGCCAAAGGGAGAAGGCCAGCGTGCAGTGTTCCTCTGTGGTTTCTGCTTCATCTGCTTCTTCCAGGTTTCTGCCTTGAGTTCCTTCCTATCTTAGCTTCTCTTCATGGTGGATTGTTAGCTGCATTTTCCTTTCCAGAGTGCTTTTGGTTATGGCATTTATCATTATAACCTAAAACTAGAACAAGACTGAGGGCAGATTCCTCTGACAACTCTGGTAAAAGGGAGAAGAGCAGAAATGAGGATCAAGCACGAAGATGTGAAGGAATGACAGGGGTTGGTGATGCTATCAAGACAAATTACATAGACAAATTAGGAGGAATCAGCAACTGAAAATGGAGCAATGAAATTTGGTGAGACCCTGAAAAGAAAAGGTAGCATATCAGAGCCTAGTATCTCAGATATCTGAATTTCCAAACTGGATTTTGTGAGTTGAGTCCAATGTTCTCAACTGCAGGAATTCCACCAACAGTAGCTCATACCCACCCTCACCTGCCTGCTACCTATACCAAAAATGCAGTTTCTCCAGTCTTTCATTGCACTGTGTGCAGACTTCTGCTATTTTGTCATCTGATACTCCTTACTCTTAACTGCTTCTAATGTCTCAGCACAAATGTGAGTTCTTAAGAAGAAAGGATTCCAAAGTGCATCCTAGATGGGGACAATCCACAGCACAATGTGCAGGTGCTTAAATCACCCTTCCCAGGCTTTTGAGGAGAAACAAAATACATTGGCTGTAGGAGATTGCCCAAAATGTATCTGTTTGTGGAAAGTGGTAGCAGAGGACTCTCTAAGCCAACAAATGCCAATGAGAAAAGTTACAGCTTCTCAACCAGGCACTCATAGTGACACATGGAGAGGTTCTGAGCATACTCAATAGAATAGAAATACTTGCCTCATTATTTTACTTCAAAGCCTATATACCCTGGGTTGTTTAACCAGCAGCTTGAGGAACTGTCCCTTGATCAGCACATTTCTTCTAATTTATGTTTCTAAGTTTTACTTGGCTCTGTCCCTCTTGACTTGCTGCCCTGAAATGTCCCACAGTCTGATGGAACAGTGCACAACACATAAATCAGTGACACTTTGTCTCCCAGCATGAGTGCTGGGAACACTTCAGTCTTTGAAGAACCTCAAAGTGAACTGCTGAGATCAATGGTCTCACTTCCAAGGAAGTGAAGGATGCTCTACCTCTGCTAGTTTGCTGCCAGATTTTTGTTTTAAAGATAGGCAGAAACAGGTAGTCACAAAGTTATTCTCAGTATGAATTGTGTAATATCCACATAGAATATGTATCTCTCTCTCTCTGTCTCTCTCTCTCTCTGTGTCTCTCTCTCTCTGTCTCTCTCTCTCTCTCTCTCTCTCTCTCTCTCTCTCTGTCTCTCTCTCTCTCTCTCTCTCTCTGTGTGTGTGTGTGTGTGTGTGTGTGTGTGTGAGTGTGTGTGTGTTTATATCTGTCTTTATTGGATATAACTTAGCAATACTGTCCAATAACAATTTAGGAACTAAAACTTAGTTCTAATTATTTCAAGTAATATTGGTTACATAGGTACAGAAGTCATAAGTCATGCTGATATTTTCATGTCCTCATTGTCACTGGCTTTTTGTGATGAGGTCTTATTATGTAACTCACTCTGGCCTGGAACTTTATGCTTCACAAATTCTGGTATTATAGATATATGCCATATACCTGGGAGAGATTATAATTCACATATAAAACTTTTTCTTTTGGTCAGAGAGCTAGAACACAATATCATAAAATGGCTGGCTTATAAACAATAGTAATTCCTTTCTCCTGTTCTGATAGCTTATAATTCCAACATGAAGACATGACAGATTTAGAGGCAATTGAGCACATTTTTCTCCTTGTAATTTCACATAGCAAAAGGAATAAGAAAAACATCCTTGAGCCCACTTATATCAGAATATTAATGCAATTCATAAAGGTAGATTCTAATGACCCAGTCACCTCACCTACAACACCCACCATCAGCAAATATCATCACTTTAAAGATTATATTTCGAGAATGGCCTTTAGAACAAAAAATACAAAATCATCTAGTCTAAAACAAAATAAGTTAAAAATAGCATAAATGTAAAATTGTTTCTAATACAATAAATTAACAGTGATAATTTTATTACTGCTTTTGTCTCTATGGCCAAGTGCCTGTCAAGAATCAACTTAAAAGATGAAGGGTTTATTTGCTACAGAACTTGAAAGCTACAGTTTAGCATAGACAGAACATGATAGCAGGAGCGTGAGACACTGTGTGGAAAAGGCCCACATACAGGAAACAGAGAGTGAACAGGAAGCAGTGGAACACAGGTCTATAGAATCCCAAGTTCATCCTCATTTTCTTTCCATTGGAAAATGATTTCCTTGCAACCCCATTGGAAGAACAACATAAGTTGGCATGACCACCCAGTTCTCCCAGAGACTAGACCACCAAACAAGGAGTGCACCAAAAGGGATTTTTGGTTCCAGATATGTATGTAGCAGAGGATAGCCTTGCCCAACAGCAATGAGAAGGGAGACCCTTGTCCCAGGGAGGTTTGATGCCCCAGAGTAGGGGGATGCAGGAACTGTGGGGTAGGTGAGTGTGAGTGGATGGGGGAGCACTCTCATATAGGCAAAAGAAAGAGGGAGGGGAGATGGGGAATGGGGGTGGTGGGGAGGGATTACCAGAAAGTGAGATATCGTGGGATGGGGGTTGTTAGAGGGGGTAACCAGGAAGTGAGATGTAAATGAAAGGAATAATTAATAAAAATTTTTAAAAGAGGAAAGTTGAAACAATCCTTAAACATACCCTTACTGTTCAGCTTCTGAAGTGGCAGTGTTCTGTGTAAAAAAATAAGCCCATTGTTTTATTTATTTGTTCTTTCATCTGTTTTTGTAGGCTGAAGAAGCATATGAGCTTTGTAGACACAACTCTTATTCAACTATCCCTTGCTTCATAATCTTAAACAGAGATGTATCTGCAAATATTATGCTTTATACTTTGCCTTTCAAAAAAAATTGCCATTGACCCAAATTGATCATTTTTGTGTTTTTCCTTCTTTCCTTTCTTTGCTAGCTCTTCTTTCTTCTTCAAGACCCTTGATCCTCCCACACTCTGCTTCCCTGGGAATAGTTAGGAAGAAAATAAAAATCTACATAATGTGCTTTGTGCTTCAGTGACAATCTATAGTCTTCTTTCTCAGTATTAGCTATATTGAGTGCATTCATGTATCTCCTCAGTTCATCAATAAGAGCTTTATAAAAGGAGCCTATTCGATGGAGTATTTTGATATCTCTAGTACATAAACCTACACCTAATATATAGTACTATCTTAGTGCAAAAATAACAAATATTGTACTTAGCCACAAAAAAAATGGTGACATTAACAGGATTCAGTGATTCACACCAAGTAATCATACCCCAAATAAAAAGAAAAATACAGAAGCTTATTTTTAAGTAATTTGGCAGAAACTGAAATTCCATTTCAATTTTTAAACTGTGACATGTCAGAAATTTTATCTAAAGTTCGTCAGATGCCTGAGTATTACTTTGGTTCTTAGAAAGTATTTTCAAATATCAGTAGAATTTTGGGCATTTTGGCTGTGTTTTTCTTCTGTTAAGTATTTTAAGAGATAAATTAGTCTTAAGTACTAGGTCCTTATGAGGTTGTAAATCATTTTACAGTATACTATTTGGATAGTCCTTTAACCTAAGTTTCATTTAACATGAACAATTCTAAACTGAGATTTGGTAAAACAAGCTAAATTAACAGCAAATCTACAACTAAATAAGAATTTTCATGTTTCAGTTAAACATGTATTCCTAAATAATATTACTGTAGCATACATTCAAATTCCAACCTATATTCAAATTCCAACCTGAAACAGTTCTTGTTTCTGTGTAGAATATTTAATGTATGATAAAGTCGTAAAGATTTGCTTATTGTGGAATTTTTAATACAGACTATATGATTCTTCCTTTGCAAGTCTACTGAACGTCCTTGTTCTGCAGGGAATTTCATTAGCATGTGACCTGGTCTTGTCCTCAAAGCCCTCATTGCTCCTGACAAGCATGGCTTTACTTGAGAGAACGCCAAGCTGTGACTCTGAGTCAGGTGTGAAGGCTGTTTCTCTAAGCAAATTAAACCCAGTGAAGTGACTGAGTGTTCCTTTTCATATCTTTTTGACAGATTTAATACTGCATATTAATTATTGCTCTCCCATCTTCTACTCTGTGATTGTTTTCCCAAGCATCCTATTGAGGGTGATTAATGTTCAGACGAATCTTACAGATTCATACAGAGAAAGAAAGATGAACATGTGCTAGTAAGAACACCAGGTTGCAAGACTTTAGATTAGCTTCACTACTAAAACAATATCAGCACATGCTTTTGTAGATTCCATAAGAAACTGCATGGTAAATATACAAGCTTGCTACACAACAGCAGCAACAACAATGAGGTAGATTTTTGCTTCCAGTTTTGTGTATCTTCTTTGTAACATAGACAAACACAAAACAAATGTGCCTTTGGTTTGCCAATTAACTCAATTAGAAGAAAAATTATTTGATCATCCTCATATTCCACTCTGATATAATTTTGATGGGGGGAATCTAATTGTTCTTAAGAGTCTGTTCCTACTAGCACTCTATAACCATCATTGAGTGGAAGGGAGAGAAAAAGACAGTTTAAGAGAGCACTTTGTGAGCCTCTGTTTGGATATCAGACATGGGCTAGGAAAAATTAAAATTTTCCTCAGGACCCACGAATAACCCAATAACTCCATGAACCACAACAGTAAACAACCTGTCAAGATATCTACATGTACAATAGTGACACGATTATCTTGGTGTAACCAACAGCTAAATATTTTTAAGGCCCCCTCAACAGGAGGAATCTCATTCTTCCTATTGTAAACCTAAGCAATTACTCAGAGATGGAGAGGGCACAGACACGAGAACAACCCATTCCTTCCATTTTCCTAAACCAATATAATTTTCAACTCTATTCTAAATACTAATTGTGATGGAAAGTTCTTGTTCTTCCTCAAAGAATCTTCTTCTTACAACTGATGGAGACTATTAAAGATATCCACAACTGGTGAAAATGTAGAGAATAAGAGACTCTGGGACACTCAATCCAAACCATTGATACACCTACAAAACAATCCTTCCACTTTAAGGCTTGGGGACAATAATTAAAAATGGATCAGAAGACTATAAAACCCAGAGTCTTGGGATGCTTATTGCTAGATAGTATCCTTTAAATGAGACAGGAAAATATACCAGCAAGTCTCAACAGTATGGCTTCTGGAATAAGACCATAAAAATGACAACCCCAGTTGACATGCTAATTATGTGTAAATTGCACATGATTCCACCCCTAGATGAAGAGCTGTAAGACACCAGTGGCTGCTGAAATAGGGAACATAGTCTTCCAGGGAGGAGCTTCTGTATAGAATGTCCAAACCCAAGTGGTCAGCCATAAATACAGGTATATACAAGTCATTATGAAAACACTCAGTAGAATGTGTGTGTGTGTGTGTATATATATATATATATATATATATATATATATATATATACGCATATATATATATATATATATATATATATATATATATATATATGCGTATACTGTGTAACTAGGGAAGAAAGGCTGAATCTCTGGTGCTATCTGGGAAGAGCATCAAACAATTCTGATAAATAAACATATTCATATCTCCTTGCTCTGTTTCTTTTCTCCTTTAAAATTGTAACGCTAGCTACAGAAAAAGCAGAGATACTAGTAACCTGTTTCTCTCACTGGTTTGACAAAAATTCAAATACATCTAACTTCTTTTGCCAGCTTTAGTCTGAATCTTTATAATCAAGGGGAACTGTGTGGCACTTTACATGATCTAAATGCTCTAAGTAAGAATCTCTTTCTCAGTTTGGATTCCATGGCAAGGCAGTACAGAAAAAGTTTGGAGCAGATACTGCCCTGACTATAAGGTAATATGTATTTTTTTAAACTTGAACTTTACTATCATATTTAAGATTACTTAAGGCAAGCATAATGATATTAATTTTTAAACCATGTAACTTTCTTTATAGTTTATGTGCAAGTATTTTTATAATTATTGAGGACTTCTATAAATAGCTGCACAATTCTTTGAAATAAGGTAGAACATAAAAAATAGAAGAAATAATAGAAGTTAATTCAACACTTTCACAGAGGGAGGGAAAGGTAATTGGTGAATTCATTTCTATAATTATATGTCCAGTTTACCTTACAATATCAAGGTATCATTTAACCAAAGATTTCTGCTTTACTCAGCTTATAGTTTATATAAAATGCCTTTGCTAAACTGGACTCTTTGGGGTAAAGAAAGCTCATGTATGAACAACAACCATAGTTTTAATAACTAAAGGCCACTGTGAATGCTCAATTTCTTTTTTGAAAAAAGAATATCATCTTGGGTCTGAAGCTAATCTAAAACTTATTTCATAAATTTACTTATTTTTTCTGTTCCCTTCAGACATTAGCCAGTTAAAGTTGTTACACACACATTAATTATACCAATTAGTCCCAACATACGTATATATACATTCAAGACTTGATTATGGAGCTAAAAGTAGTTAGACATGGCAGAAATAATACACATGAGCAAAAATTCCAATTCCCTTGGACACTGAACTGATGAATACATTATACATTTTGACAGAACTAAGCAATCTCATTATGTTTGCTTAATTTAATAATGCAATTGCCTTATATTTTCTCATTTCATCAGGTAATGGCAGAGAGAGCAGGTCTAATGGACATTGGAAAAGGCCAGGTTTTCACAGTGAAAGTTACAATTGCAGGTTTATCCATAGTCTTCTGCTCATTCCTTTACATTTAAATGTAACATTTTATTAGAACTGGACTCTATCCATACTGCTTTCATGTTCTACAACTTTAAACACAAACATGAGAAAACAGTGACCACAGAATTACAGAAAACACTCTGGCATTCAACTGTCATGACTCAATGAAGCTAAAGGTCCCAGGTTTCCTCTCAAGTAATTCTAATTTGCATGTTTTTAAATTTATTTTTTGAAAGATTTGCTAAGTTTCATCACAATTTATTAGGTAATACATAATGATGTAATAGTTACCAAACACTGGTGAAAAAAAAATAAATATGTTGAAAGGTTAAAGGGCACCTACTTTCTAGGCTTCTCGTTCAGTCAGTTAAAGATGAGTTGCAGAACTCACAAAGTTATCAAGTGATAGTGACATGGGCAGTTAAGAAATTAGTCTTCACAAACAAGAACCCAAGTGAGAACAAAATTAAATGTAAACAGATATTCTCTATAAGTAAAGAATGTTAATAATTCAAATGACTATCAGTTATATAAAATAGATAAATTTTGGTATGCCACTAAATAAATATTCACCTATTTATTAGATAAGAGAGTTATATGCACATGCATTTATTTGTATTGTGAGTTTCAAATATCTTAAATTCTCATGACTGGCTGACAGGTAAGAGGTGATCATGAGGGAACCAGGACACAGAAAAGAGCAATAACTTGTTCAGTATCACACAACGCGAGTGCAGCAAAACTGAAGAACAAACACAGACAGTTTCACATATAAGCACTGAGCTGTTCTAGAGACAAGATGATCCAAACACCAGTCCATGAAGTGAATGAGTCACTGAGCAGTGTGTATACTGACAGTTTCTTGTTTATTGGTTTAAAATAGAGCTACAAAGGCAAAAATGGTATAAACATGAAATTTAGGAGAAAGAAAATGGGGCAAACTGACATGTCCCAAACTGATTACAGAAAGGATTCAATTGTGTTTGGGAGCTGCAAATTTCTGAGAATCCAACCAAAGAACTTGGTTGTCCCTGTACCTCCCTCCCTTTAGCAAGGAATGGATGATCGTTTCATATTCTCTTCACTGATATGCCTGATTGCATGTGACTGTGAGTACTGTTTCTCCTCACTAATCTAGGTTGACATCTCCTAGCCACTTAGACCATAAGTAGCAGCAAATGGCAATTTTAAGACTTGAAAGCTACTGTCATTTAGGTCTATGTGGACTTTAGATTTCAGCTACAAAGTACACCATCAGAATTCAAATTCAAGTTTAGCTTCACTGAATACTAGGCTCTCTCTCTCTCTCTCTCTCTCTCTCTCTCTCTCTCTCTCTCTCTTTCTCTCTCTCTGTCTATCTATCTCTATCTCTCTCTTGCTGCATGTATGTGTGTATGATGTTCTTTCCTTTTCCTTTTTACTACATACTTCTCTGTCTTCTATTTTAAAAAGAAAAAGAAAAAAAGAAAATGTTGGTGAGAAGAAAGAAATCAAGTGACCCTAAGCAAGTCGGTGAGAAAGAAGGTAACATATTTCTTTAATGCAAGGTTTCTCCCCTCCTTTGGCATAAACTAAAAGATAAAAGTGCCAAGGTCAGTCAGAGCTTTAGGAGGTCCTTTCACAGTGTGACTAGCCTGGGATAATGACCATCATACAGAAAAATTATCTATTTTTGCCCCTCTGGTACAAAGACAAACTAAATCAAAGCAGGTAGAAGGCTTAGGTGTGGTAGGCTGCCCCTTTCCTACCCACAGTGGTTCATGAATCTGTGTGTGATCTCTTTGTCTATATTCTGAGATTGTTCAGTAAAATTAAAGAAAGGCCATTGCTTGATCTGTTATGGGAGAGGGCTTTGAAGGAGAGGAATGATCATTAGTATGTTCTGTCTCTTGTCTCCACCCTCCAATGGCTTCACACTGATTCCCATTACATTTTGACCCAGATTTGTTAGGTCTGGGGAAATAGGGATGGTCACTGAGATGTTATGAAATGCATGCTCCTCTCCTCAGTAAAATCTGAGTCCCATGTATAAGAGAAATCAATAGTCATGAATTATTTTGCATATTAAAAGGAATGTAAACATGAAAGCAGAATGACTACCAAAAATAAGTGGGCTAAAATGCTTAGTAGAAATGCAACTTATGGGATCTTAATAGTTCCTTCATGTCAATTACTTCAAATAAAATTGTTTAATTGTTGAATGCTGAGGAACTAGCTTATTCCATAAGATTCTTAGCTTATAAGATTGAGGGCCTTAATGTGCTACCAGGACCATGTCAAAAAGGCCAGTTGGCATGATGGAGTGCTCCTTGTTGCCCAGTGCAGGGAGGCAGAGGCATGCAAAATCCTGGAGTTTGCTATTCAACCAATCCAGGATACTTGGCTAGTTGCAGGATAGATGGGAGGTCTTGTCTCAAACAATGACAACAACAACAAAATAGACAGTAACCTGAGGAATGACACCTAAGACTATCATCTGACATCCATGTGCACAAACACACACACACACACACACACACACACACACACACACAAAACACACACACACACATTGGGTTCCAGCACACACACACAGGTTTCTATATTCATTGACACAAATCTCTGTTGTTCCAGAATATTTTTTCATGTAGTGAAAACAAAACAATATTAAAATATGAAATTTTTTTAAGTCATGCAGACAATATATTTTTTTTTGGTAAGG
Source organism: Arvicanthis niloticus (assembly GCF_011762505.2). NCBI lineage: Eukaryota > Metazoa > Chordata > Mammalia > Rodentia > Muridae > Arvicanthis > Arvicanthis niloticus. The sequence continues at coordinate 89,503,769 of NC_047661.1, read as the reverse complement.
GAGCAAAGCGTTCTCGAATGCTTTTACTGTCACATGACTGGTCAGTGACTATCCTGTGTGTCTGGTCAGGGAATGCTGAAAGACCAAAGGATAGGTGTCTGGACTCACTTGTAGAGAAACTTTCTACTGCCCCATTGACAATGGATCAAACAATCCACAGAGTGCTACTCATGACCAAAAACTAAAATTGTTTTTTGAAAAATGGAAGTGTTTACTTCCTATTGCAGGGCTCATATTTCTTAACCAGAAAATAACAATGCTAGAAAAAGAAAGATATTGAAAGCCAAGATTCCTTCAGATCTGCCCTAATACTATTATATTAATACAAATAAGTATTATTAGAAATCCCCAGCATGTCACAGATAAGAACTTAAGCATACACAAGCTTGATCATATCAATTGGCCTTTCTCAATTCCCATGTTCACTTTTTTGCTTTCAAGTGATTACTTCATAACATGTGACAAAGGTTCAACAAGATAAGTGCTTTGTAACCTGCATCCTACATCAAATACATAAGGGCTATGTATATACTATGTCAGCACAGTATATACAGTCCTACTTCAAGTCTACTCTAGTATAAGACTTTTTCTGCTAAGACTTTTTCTGCTAAGTCCTTTGTGCTGCTTCTACCTTTTCAGTTGGAACTGAGACATACTGAGGTTATTGCTTCTCTTACTATAAGGCAGGGAAAGGGTTAGATTTGAACATAGAGTTGAGAGTCCTTTAACATTGATCCCTACTTCTTCAGCAGAAAATGGCACTGAGATTAAGTTTTCCTTATGCAAATACACTTCAGATCCACTGACCACTCAATATAAAAAAAAGTAAAGCACTAAAGACATGAGGCTGGAATGGAAATCTCAGGTGGAAAGTCTGACAGTGATGACTAATGGGCAGCCAGTGAATAAGCTAAGAACTTCCCATCCTCGCTTAAGGCACAGAGGGAGTTTATAGAGGCCAGGACCAGTTGTTCTAAAACTTCTTCCAAAAACACACTTTTGTGAAAAGGGGTATGCACAGTGAACATCTGTGCCTCTACAGGCAGTATCTGTGTGTAGCTCTGTACAGAAGCTATGAGGCCACTAAACATTTAAAAGGCTGTACAGTTTAGACCAAGGGAATCTGTGTATCCTTCCTTGATACCTCTGTTACTAAGCACAAATGACCCAAAACCTTTCTTTATTCATGAACTGTCTATGAAAATGTTGCCTATGTTCTTCACTTAACACAAACTGGGGAACTATTGAGAAGAGGCACTGCAGCCTCAGGCCTTTCCTCAACCCAAGGCCGTCCTTTAGTTCCATGCCTCAATTCTGCACTGTTTTTTTTTTTTTTTTTTTTTTTTTTTTTTTTTTTTTTATCAAGAGGGAGCACTCATCTTAGAGCTTCAGGGTTGAATTATAAACTATACTTATGTCCTTGTTATATGACAGTGTCAGCTTGGATAGAGCCAGAGAATAAATAAGAGATGACAGGAGATCCTAGTGCCAAAATACCACAAGATTGTCAGGTAAGAAGAGGGCAACATACTAGAAACAGAGAAGAAACTGGGTTAACTGTGACAATAACTGAAAATAAAAACAGTATGCACTTTGTGCAAGATAATACATGTGATCACCTAATGATGGAGACCTTATTCTTCTAGTTACTCTGAATCTGTCACTAGCCCACTGTACATGGTAGGGCTATAGAGAGCAACTAAATCTCTTCACTTCAATATCTTTTCTTTCTCTTATCCCAAAGCTAAATAATTAAATATCTAACTACTTATAAAATGATGTATACATGGGTGGGAGAGAATTATGTGTGTGTGTGTGTATGCTCATTTTGAATATAATGTTTATATTTGTCTATCTTTGTAGCCAAGGTGAATACAGAGAGACAATTGTAAGGTAGAACACCTGCCTTGTTCTTCATTGCTGTGAACTCCTTACACAATAGGAACTCATTAGATGTTCATAGAATATTCCAACACATAACAAGGAAGGAGCAAAGCAGCAGCCATGTCAAGATTTACCAACAATTATGCCTTCCACACATTTGCAAAACTCATAATTCAAGTTTAAGTGCTATAAAACTGATGATTACTTTACGACCCCTAACCTTCACCCACAAAATTTTATTGTCTGTGACCCATTTTTTTTCCTTTGAGCTCTCTTCTCTCTTAATGTTTGTTGAAGAAACCCTGAGGCTTCAATTTGAGAATGCGTTGTAGAGAGAATATTTGTGCAAAAAAGTAAAATGCCTTAGTTCCAAGCACGTTAGTGAAACTCACAGCAAAACAGATCCATGATGCAGAGACAGGTGGACTACACTGACCCTGAGAAGGGAAAGAACTTCGCACTGTTTCTGAGGATGAATACGCCTTCTCCATAGGATCAAGGACAAGCAAAGTGGAAGAGAACAGAAAGAAAAGGGTGACATGGTTAAGTGACAAGATTAATGATGTTCATAAAACTGATGGAGGTCTGTGGACATAAAGTGTTGTTATAGCTCACATCAAGTCCAAGGATGAAAATATTCAACAAATAATTACTTGTTGGTCTAATATCCACTACAGAACCACAAAGTATATGTGGGGATATTAAAATAAGAGATGAAAATAATAAAAAATTATTTTCTCTTTTTTATTTCTTTCTAAAACTGCTTCCAACATTCAGACATTGAGTATTCTCATTCACTTTTCTTTCTCTGTATACAGTAAGTAGTCTGATGATGCTGATGAATAATTTTTATTTAAGTTTTTACATACCCACCATATGTGTGGTATTTCCTACATAGTCTGATATGTCTTTATAAGTTGGTTTGTAATCCTAACCTGACATCTGGCACTGTATTTATTTGGTCTTGGCAAACTCGTAATGGGTTACAGTGTATCATTTTTGAACAGTGTGTATGTTTGTTGAGGAGTATATTCCCTCTATATCAAGCAGTAGGGGATATGTCAGAAACCACCCACCCATTGTCTAACACTCTACTCTTGGTAGATTGAGTCATCTTTTTTCTCTATTCCTTTACAATCCCTGCACTTCTGCCAGGATATTAATGGCACTGTGAGGATATATTGGTGAGCTTATCCTTGCCAGGAAGAAGAGAGTGACATTGTTCACTTCAGAAAAGTAAATCAACTTCACAAAGTGTACCATCACTTTAATAAGAGTCTATATTTATTGAGCACTAATTATGAGCCAGCCACCACAGTGAGTGATTTACAAACATTATTTCATTAAACTATCACTGCGGTGTTATGAAGTAGGTAGTTTTATTATTCCCCAGTTTACAAATGATGTAGCTAAGATTTAGAGAGGTTATGCAACATACTCAAGGTCACAGAGCTAGGAAGTGGATGAACAGAGATCTTAATAATCAGCACCTGTCTAGCTCCCAGTGTTTGGCCTGTTCTTCATATATTGCTCCATCAAAATAGACTAGTAAATGCACAATGATGTAAAATGCTTATTTTGTTTAAGTTACCAAGTTGCTTTCTAAATCTTTAATGTATTAAATGCTTAGAAAATATCCAAAGGAACATCATGTTGCTGTTATACTATTAGCAATTGTATGGGGGTTAAAGGATCTTGTGAGATCATCATCATAGGAGTATGGGATAGAATATCAGTCAAGGTCATAAAGATGAAACAACATACCACTTTATATACAACATTGTAATAAAAATAAAGATGATTCAAAAGGAAATCTGCAAACTAAATTTTAAAACTAATTTGGATTAAGAAGCACTCAAATCAGGTGTGTTAGGGTAGCTCTTCTGCAGACAGTTTCTTGTTGTCTGTCGCTTTGTCCTTCTGGCTTCCTGAAACCAGCTATAAATGGGGTTCATCAGTACTTAGCAATCTGGATCTCTCTTGCCTGGATTTGTTAGCACCACTTGCCTTTGTCCTTATTCCTGAATTCTTTGATATTCAGAGTCTCTCACTAATTATTTATCCTCTCTTTTTCATTTATATCCCTTTCCTTTGAATTTCTTTTCCTGTGAACATATGCCTAGTCACCATTATACTCCTTTCCTAATCTCCATTTTAATATCTTTCTTTCTATTTTAGGAACATGAATCTCCATGTTCCTTTCGAGAGAGATTTGTCTTATAAAGTGTATATTAAAAGTAGGTGATACAAGGGCTGAAGAGATGGTTCAACTGTTCAAGCCATACCACTTTTGCTGAGGACATAAGTTTGGATCCATGTACTCATGTTAGGCAGCTCACATCTGCCTTGAATCCAATTCCAAGGAAAACATACTCTCTTCTGGCTTTCAAGGGCATCTACACATATAAGCACATACTCCTTGTGCAGACATACATGTAATTAAAAGTAATAAAATTAATCTAAAATATTTATAGATGATGCAGTGTTAGGGGAAATGTTCTGTTAGTTAACTGCTTGCTTTTGAGCCTGAAGACTTGAGGTTAGATCCACAATACCATAAAAAAGCTAGATGCAATGACTTGAGCCTATAATCCCTGAACCATGAAGGCAGAGACACAGGCTCTCTTGAGCCCACTGGCTGGCTCACCTAGATGAATTGGTCCCCAAAGGACATGCATGATATGTACTTACTTATAAATGGGTATTATAAAATAAAGGCACCATGTTACACTTCACAGACCAAAAAAGCTAAACAAAAAGAAAGGCCCAAGAAAGGATGTTCGAATCTCACTTAGAAGGGGAAATAAAATAGTCATAAGAGACATTCTGAAAGAGGAACTAGGAGGAAGGGGCCATGGAGAGGGGAATGGGGGATTCAGGATCAGGTGTTGGGAAAGCCAGGAGAGATGGCCAGATGGCCATAAAATGAATGGAAGTCTGCTACTGATGGGGGTGAGGAGGTAGGGAGGCATCTCCAGGACTAGACATGGCCTGGGATAAGAGAAGCACCTAAGAATCAATGGTTGTGATCTTAGCTGTGACTCACTACACTGGGGATATGGAATTGAAGAGGCCACCACGGTAGCCAGAAAAGAACCCCAGTGGTGTGATAGAACACCAACCCACCCACAAAACTTTCAACCCAAAATTTAACTTCTCTACAAGTGTTGCAAGCACAAGGGAAGTAGCAGTGACTGAGGGAATCCCAACCAATAACTAGCCCAAATTGAGACCCATCCCATGGGCAAGCACCAATTCATAAGATTATTAATGATAATCTGTTATGCTTGTAGACAGTAGCATTCTGTCTTAAAAGAGGCTCCACCTAGGCTTAAATGAATACAGACACCCACAACCAAAGAGTGAATGGAGCTCGGGGATTCTTACAGAAGAACAGGAGGAAGAATTATGAATAAGTTTTAAAGCAACACAAAACAAAACAAAAAACAAACAAACAAAACAAAAACCTATGTGCACACTTACACAAACATGTGCACATAAAAACCATACAATAATGCTTTCAAACAACATCATGCAATCATCTGGATCAAACAATTTGTTCAACATATATACCACATATAAATCAATCTAATTGATGTAAAGACATGTTACTTAGTTTGATGAACAAAATATTAATTTTATATATACAGACATATATTTAAAGACATAGCATGTCTACAAGGTCAATACACCAGCTATAATAAACCCAGAAAATTCAAGGAAACCAAACTACTTTTAAGGATAGATTGTATCCACAGGAATAGATGAGCAACAGAAATTAACTCATGGCATCATTTTCCTTGTCTTTTAAGATTGTGTCAGGACTTTCTGGTTTTTATTTTATACTTATTAGTTATATGTATTTTTTACTCTATGCATCCTTATGACTTTTAATTTGGTGCTTTTGTGAGATTTCTGAGTGTGCAAATAAGTGGGTCTCTGTGATTATATTTGTTTTTCGTGCCTTTTCTGTGCTCTTTTCCTTAGGTTTGCTTGTTTTTTCCTATTCTGATATGTTACTTTTTGTTCTAACTTATATTTTATTTTACTCTTTTGGTTATTTTATTTATTTACATTTCAAATGTTATACCCCTTTCCTGGTTTCCTCTCCACAAACCCCCTATCCCATCCCCCATCCCCAATCCCCCATGGCTCCTGCTTCTATGAGGGAGCACCCCCACCCAGCCTCACTGCCCAACCATTCCCCTACACTGAGGCATCGAGACTCCACAGGACCAGGACCAAGGGCCTCACCTCCCATTGATGCCAAGTAAGGCAATCCTCTGCTATATATCCTACTGGAGCCATGGGTCCCTCCATGTGTATTCTCTGGTTGATGGTTTGGTTCCTGGGAGCTCTTGGGAGGGAGGGTCTGTTTGGTTGATATTGTTGTTTTTCCTATGGGGTTGCAAACCCCTTCAGCTCCTTCAGTCCTTCCCCTACCTCCTTTATTGGGGTCTCCATGCTCAGTCTGATATTACTCTTATCCCTTAGAAGTCTGTTTATAATAAGAGACCGAAGGAGAATGGATTCAGACGAGAAAGTAAATATGGAGGAACTAGGAGGAGTTGAGGAAGGAAAATGCCAATCACTATACATTATAGAAGAAAAGAATCCATTTTCAATAAAAGAACATTTTCTTTTATTATATAAAAGATTTCTTAAGATTAAACAAAAACCTTTTCCCTGGATCCATAAATGAATATGTGCCTAAGATTTATACACTCTATGTAACATGTCTGCCTTCCTAATAGAAACACAGTAATATTGAGGACCTTCTGCAAATGTTTATCCCAAAATAAATGGGAAAACTACAACATGTATATTTAAAAGTTAAACAAGATGAGCAAGAATTTCATATCCAGGAAATAGACTTCTAAACACCTAGAGTCTATTTTTGAGGAAAAATTAATGCCTAGTATATACAAATTAATTCCACTAGCAATAATTACTGACCAAAACTGTCAAGACAAGAAAATAAGATATTAATTCTACAATAATAGAAGTAGGCTGTGACTTGCAGATCCCTACCTGCTTCTAGTGCTTACCAGTTTGCTTAAGACAGAATCCCTTTGAAGAACTGATTTAAAGTTTTGTATCTATTTAGCTCAGCTTTGTGCCTATAACTGTGAAATGTGATAGATCTAGTCCACAGACTATATCAGTAAAATAGTGATAATGAGTTAATAAAATGATAGAGTATATTAAATATAAATGGCCTTATATCAATTGAAGTCACCACAGGGGCTTTCCAGAAATAGCTGATCTTTAAGATTTCTAAACTATAGTAATGGATTATGAACTTGTATCATGACAGTAAATGTAATTCAACAGCCACATGAAGGCAGAATGTATATGCCTTATATATTTAGAAATATATATATATATATATATATATATATATATATATATATATATATCAACAATTAAAAGAGGCCATGAATTTGAAAGAGAGCAAACAGTGGTACAAACAGTAGTATACATATGAGAGAGTTTGGAGCAAAAACAGTAAGAGAGAAAATGATGCAATTATATTATAATCTCAAAATAATAAAAGAAATAATAAAAAAGAGAGAAGGACTAACATGCTGCCAGCACCATGTGAGTGGGCTGTCACTCAAAGATAAGAGGTCAAATGTGCCTGGTCAATTACCAGGTGCAGTCACTCCATAACAAGCTAAATGTGTTGAGCATTCCATATTTCCAAACACAGAATTACTAGGAGACTGATGGGATAATTTGCTTAACCATTTGTTATGCACACGGAACAGCTGCAGCAAAGCGTTTTCTCTGCATTTGCAAGCTGAGTGGATAAGCTGATGCTTACACACTGATCATCAAAATGTCCTTCTCTAAGCTCTCCTCATCAGCAACAGTCACTTCTAAATGAGCCATAAACCTTTCTACTCAGGCAAGAGCAGAATGGCACATACTGAGCTTGGTGGGAGGGGCATGCCACTTGAATCCTTTACTTTCTTTTTTTATTGGATATTTTATATATTTACATTTCAGAAGTCATCCCCTTTTCCTATTTCCCCTCCCTAGAAACCCCTTTACACACACACCCTCCTCCTTTTTGCTTTTATGCCATTTTAATGACATGCAAGCATTAAGGTCAGTTCTAGGTTGAGGAACTATCAATACAATAGATGCAAATAGTCAAGAAACAAGCAAGACAATAAACACAAATAGCCAAAGAACAAGCAAGGCAATAATGTTCTGTGAACACTTCCATGAATACGGTTTCTAAGGGTTTATCAGGATGACCAAAATGTCTGAGCCTACTTCCCTGTCCTAACCATAAGTTATTTTCATATCTGAAGCCTATTTCCTTGTTCTAGCCTAAGATTTAGATTCCGCCTGAAATTACTTCTTTGTTCTAAGCTAATATCAGATTCCTGCCTGGAGCCCACTTCCTTGTCATTGGCCAATGACATTTCCTTGTCCTTGACCCATGTCAGCTTCTTGTCAAGCAGCCCCAAAAGCTCTCTACCTCTCCCCCTTTTTTATTTCATGAACAAGACTGAGCCTGTCTTAGGTCATTCTGCCAAGAATGCTTTCCTTACCCATCATGCAATATGCATTATCAAAAGCAATGCACTTCTGTCTTAGGTTGGTAAGACTATATGCGGAATCTTACTCATCCTTGGCTTGCCAAGGATGTCCATTTTTAGTTTCAAGCCATGTACTTCATCTGGGTGTCCATTTTTAGTTTCAAGCCATGTACTTTGGCTGCCAACAGGTTGATGTTGTTAAAGACAAGCTTAAACACAATGAACAGGAATAAAATTATTCCCAGTACAAAAAGGTCTAGCATGATCAAGCTATATATACCATTCTTGAAGCTTGACCAAAATAGAAATACTGACCTCAGGCCATGGGTAATTTTATCAGCAGTATCTACCACATCAACTCTTAGCAGAGCAGCATTCTTTAAATTCATAAGCTCACTATGCAAAGTTAAAAAATCCAGAGAGGTGCTAGAATTATGCCAAATACACTGCAAGTGTCTTTAAACTTTTTCCTAATTATAATGACTACCACTGTAAATTTTAGAACTAACACAAATCCAATGGTATTTGGCATGACACTCGAGTAAGGAGCCATCTCGAGTGTCATGCTGAATCCTTTACTTTCAAAGTAAAAGAATTATGTTTTTCAGTCGTGTTTTTTTTTTAATTACCTGTAAACTTAGGTAACTCCTAGTATTCAACTGGACCCAGAACATTTCTAAATCTCATGTTTTTACACTGGAGGCTAAAAGGAGAGAACACACAGAGAGACATTATATCACCATGAAACAAGCACCAGGTACTTCAATCACAGAATTCTGACAATAGCTGAATAGGGTGATGTGAAGACTTTGCACCTAAGTATGCACACGTGCACGTGTGCAGGTTTATGTGTATGTGTGTGCATACACACATATATAAATGTATAAATACACTGTGGGTCTCTTAACTTCCTAGTGATATATAAGATACAGTTTACAGTCTCCCAGATTCTAACAAAGGGACTAACCTTGGGGCAATTTGGCAAAAGCTTTGCTGCATGATATTGAGAAGTTGAGAAGCACATACAAAACCTAATATTTATTTAAATAGCATCATGAATAAAAAAACCTAGATAGATTGCAATATTCATCTCATGACAACAGAGTACTTGAAAATGCTGTAAAACAGAAAAATAATGCATTTTAATTTTCATAACAGCTTGAAGCAAAATTGGATGTTTTAAAATTAAAATCATACAGGGCATTGATGGGTAGGTCTTAATTCATAAGTGAGGCATTATTTGATCTACTATTTTGTATTAAATCAAAGACATTAGCCAAAATATTTTATGGCATGAAAAAAATAAAACAAATTATGACAACTTTTATAGTATTACCCCAACTGTTATTAAACTCTACTACACCAGGTATCATATCTTATATGGATGAGTTGTGCTTTATGGCTAGTAGCCTGGAGATTATTTTTAGTCCATTTGTAGCAGAAATACACTGGTCTGCCCAAAGTGACTGCACCTAGTGCTTTTTCTCTATAGCTGTAACAAAGAGCTGGGGCCACCTAGTCTCAAGAATACACTTTAATTGGACCATCCCACATTTTTTAAATGAAAGAATTTCACCAATAGAGATACATTTTATTAGCGCTTTATCTTTGTAAACCAGATATTGTGAGTTAATAGAAGGCAAATAGAGTTTCCCCAGGAATTGGTGAGCCCCACTAATGTTTAAAATTCTAACAGATACCACATGGTATTTTATTTAAACTACTTATAGACAATTTATTACCACTTGAAGTAACCAAAGGGTAATTAGCACACATAATTCTATTAAGGTGATATTTTATATGTAAGTACTAAACAGGGTAAGTTCACAAAGGAAAACCTTCTTCACTAACAAAAAACTTTCACCACCTAGGGATACACGAGGCTGCTTCCATGCCTGTCACTCATCTTTAAATAATGCTTGTCTGAGAATCAAGGATAGTTCACCTCATTTTCTGCATCTTTGGTCATTGCAATTTAAGTTTTAGCTCTGGCACTCAGTAAATTACTAATTTCTAATAAGTTATGCAACTTTCCTCATTATAAGTTTCCATAACTTCATAAAAGAAATAATACGGTTATTTGCCTTTTGGGGATCATGGTGAGTGTTGTAGATGCAGCTCTCCACAGTAAAGTACAGATCAAATGACCTTATACAACAAAACCTCATTCAGAAATAATTACTAGGTTTTACATTGTTGGCTACTTTTCACAGGAGGTTTATTAATTTCTTTCTTTTTTATTTGATATTTTATTTATTTACATTTCAGATGTCATTCCCATTCCCCATCCCCCCCATTAATCCCCTATACCAACCCTCCTCCTTCTTTTTTGTTTTTATACCATTTAAATTACAAGCAAGTATTAAGGTCAGTTCTAGGTTGAGGAACTAGCAATGCAATAGATGCAAATAATCAAGGGACAAGCAAGACAATAAACCAGATAGTCAAAGAACACACAGGACAATAAACAGAATCCCATGATCACTTCTGTGATCACTATTTCTAAGGGATTATCAGGATGACCAAAATATCTGAGCCAACTTCCCTGTCCTAGCCCAAAGTCATTTTCATGCTTGAAGCCTACTTCTTTGTTCTAGCCTAAGATTTAGATTACTGCCTATAATTACTTCTTTGTTCTAGCCTAATGTCAGATTCTTACCTGTAGTCCATGTTCTTGTCCTTAGCCTTTGTCAGGTTCCTTCCAAGCAGCCCATTTTCTTGTCTTTGGCCAATGTCAGATTCCTGCCAGGCAGCCCCAAAAGCTCTCCACATCTCTCCCTTTTTATTGCATAAACCAGACTGAGTCTGTCTTAGGCCATTCAGACAAGAATGACTTCCTGGAGTGGATATTGTCTGATCTATTAGAATACCTTTTCTTGGTATTTTATCTTCAGACAGAGAAGTAGAAAAGTATTAAGGTTCTTAGATCCACACAAGGTAGCTAGGGATGGTGGAATTTGTCTCTACTTTTGATTAACCAAATTTAAAACAAATAAAAAAAATCATGACTGCCGCCCAGAAGATCCAACAAGCAGCTGAAAGAGTCAGATGCAGATATTTGCACCCAATCAATGGACAGAAGCTGCTGAACCCCGTGATTGAATTAGGGAAAGTCTGAAACAGGCTGAGGAGGAGGGATACCCTGTAGGAAAATCAGCAATCTTAATTAATCTGGACTTCAGCGATCTCTCAAACCCTGGACCACCAAAAAGGCAGCATACTCTAGCTAATATGAGGCCCCCAACACATATACAGCAAAGGACTGCCTGGTCTGTGTTCAATCAGAGATGATGCATCTAAGCCTCAAAAGACTGGAAGCCCCCGGGAGTTTAGAGGTCAGGTGGGGTGGGTGTGGGGGTGGGAACAGCTTCATAGTGACAGGGGTTGGGGAGAAGGTATGAGATGTGGAACAGTCAGAGGGTAAATGAGGGAGGGGGTGGGAATAAAATCTGGAGTGTAAAATAATAAATTTTAAAAAATAAAACACAAAGAACGTAAATAAATGGACATAGATTAATAACTAAAAGAAATGCCAATTTTCAGAGAAGAAACATTTAAAAAGTGGCTAACATTTCACAAAATTAGCAAGCAATAACTGCAAATGGTAATTTTTTCTTCACTGTTGATCAGTAACTTTGCTGAGTTGTTTCAAATATGATCCACTGAAATTGAAAACATGTTCCTTTTTCCATGGGGAAAATAATGGTAACATAGTTTGGTGAATATGTTAGCATTTCTGAATGGAAGGTACTTTGTTAGCAATAACAGGTCTTCTTTGTAAAAATCCTGTGGTCTTTAAGATGTACCAGGGGGTTGATATCATTTTACTATGTTATGGAGAGATGTTCAAAAGACACACTCACTTTGGATGGTCTTTATGTAATACATTTAACTGCCAGTCAATAAAATTGTAGATTAAAGGAGATTATTTTATTCAAAAGTAAAATTAAAGCAAATTTAACTAAGGCAAACTAAAATTGAATGCAAATAAAAACAAAATATTTATAATATGCATCAAATAGGTTATATAACCACAACAGCAAAATAATTCAAATACATTGTGAGATGATTGTTTTGATTATATATTTTCTAATGAGTTCAGAAAAATCTCTTTAATTTACCAGATCTGTCATGATAGTATAACAGCTGAAATGATTTTAAATTATTTCGTGTATATGGTTGAGTTGATTTAGCAGTCATGGATGTACTGTGCCCATACTTACTATGGGAGAATGGGAAATAAATGCTGTCTAGAAATTATATAGAAAGTTTCCATAGGATCTCATGAAATAATAATAATAATAATAATAATAATAATAATAATAATAATAATACAGTTTTTCCCATTGCTATCTGCATAGAAACAGTGGCAATATCCACATACTCATTAGTAATGAGCATGCTTGGGTCCACTTCATAGCTTCTAAAATGTCCATCTGTGTTCCAGGATCTGACCACTGAATAACACACTGAGACAAAGAAAACACTAATAAATTTGTGCAATCCTGCCTTTCCAAATTAGACCACGTGTCTGTCATTTTCCACTTAGATAACTAGCCTGTGTTCTGCTTGTTTCTCGTCACACTTTTCTTCATGTGTCTTGTTTCTACTCAGCAAAGTAAATCTATTAAGAGCAAATACAATCCTCAATCACAATATACCCTTGTGTTTGATGGAGTAAATGTGAAAATCCTCTAAATCTTTGCAGAATCATTCTCCAAGATTGCTCGACCTTGTTAAAATATTTAAAGCCACCTTGACCACCTACATTCCTCTTGAATTCAGTAAGAGCTTTATCAACTCCAACTCGGGATCCTTTGTACATGCTGCTCCCATGAACTGAGATTGCTTTTGTCTTTGGTCTATATATCCATGTGGCTTCTTCTCTTACTCCTTCACTTAACTCTCTGTACCTTGGTGAGTTTCTTCTCAATCCCTGTCTACTTGACTGTTAATCCTGTCCTTATTTGGGGTTACATTGTTTTCTACTTTGTTGTTTGTTTTCTCATTTATTTAACTTTCTGTTCTCTCTGACATACTTGAATGCATATTCCATGACACTGTCCATTGCTGCAGCTGAAGAGTTTAAATAAAGTTGGTGCATTAAAGATATTCATGAACCACATACTTGGGTAATGAAGTAAGAACACACACATACACACATGCACACACACACACACACACACACATATGATAGAGAGAAAATCCATTAAATGTGTATTATATAACATCATATGTAATATGACCAAATGAACTGACTTTACATGTCCTCTTGAAGGTGATATATGGATGCAACAATGATTGTAACTGAAAACATTACTCAGAGCTTGACAAATCAGAACGGAAAGAAAAAGAGAGTTTCAAATGAAAAAAAAGCAGTATGCTCTCTGTTCACTGTTTTCACAGTGAAAGTATTTATTTAAAGTTGCTATCTTTAAAGGCATGGTATCTCAAGTAGGCTGAAATTGTCCTCGTAACACCTTTTCTCAGACTTAATCATCCTAAATGCCATTGTTACATCCTAAATGCCCAAATGACTTACAAATCTAAAATAGAACTTATCATTCAGACCAATGACATTGAATTGTTACACAGGGTATCCAACATGAAAGACTTAAGACATAAAAGAAGCATAACCATACAAGTGTGTATGCCATAGCTGAAGAATGTCATCAAACCAAAAGTAATGGTTTTATTTCTTTTCATGTTTTCAATAGTAAATGTAAAAGTTTCATTAAAAAATTTATGAAAATCTTGGCAAAATTTTTTAAAGAATATGAGAACCTTTGCCTTTACTGTACAACTAATTATTTTTTCTCTCTTTAAGAAAAATTAAATGAAGTATGACTAATCTATTCTAGAGAGAGTTTCTACATCTGACTTCATTTTGGTTTGGGTTTTGAGTGTGTGTGTGTGTGTGTGGTGTGTGTGTGTGTGTGTGTGTGTGTGTGTGTGTGTGTACATCTTTCTTTTTTAAGGACATAACCTGAAATAGACTAAGAAAAACTCCCTGAATCCAGAAGTGCACTGTTTAGTGTTTAATAAACAGAGATGAAATGCCTGGTTATAGCTCATTCAGATACTGTTGTGATGAGCCATCATTATGGTGCATTATTTACATCCCAGAAGAAAGAGCATTAAAGCATCTGCCTGCATCTCCAGATGCCATCAGACATGCACACAGCTGTGTTAGCTGTGTTGTGAACAAACACCTGTGAGTCACCTCTCTACCTGTGAACTCTGCCGGCAAGAAATCTGGAGCTGCTCATGAACATACACAAAGCCTCCCCTCTGGCCAAACTCTGAAAACAAGTAGTTTGCATCTGCAGTTGTCTTAGATACAGGGCCACTTCACAGCATACTAACATTTTAATTGATGTCCCTCTCTTATTAACCCCAAACTTCTAATTTATTATTTACTCAAGGAATAGGGTGAGACCTTGTCAAAAGAAGGCTGTAGGCCCTAATTTTTGCTGCTGTGAAGCAATCTAAACCTTCATTATCGATGTCAACAATATCACAAAACCACTTCATAGAATAAATTGATGCTGCAAGTTTTTGTACTGTGCTTGACATAGTATTGAGTTCATAGGTGATGTACCCCTCTAAAGAATGTTCAAAAGTAAGGAGGTAGGATCTTGGTTCAGTGGATTATTTGTGATCTAGCATGCATAATTCTTGGACTCCTTCCTCAGTAAGTCCAAAGTAAAGGAATAAGAGAAACTAAGGTTTAAAACAAAAGAGTATGTAAAAATAAACTCATTTAGGCCTGTGAGACAACTAAGTGTGTAATGGTGTGTGGTACAGCCCTAATGATCACAGTTTCATCCCAGGACCTTCGTGGTAGAGAAAGTCAACATCATAAGAATCTTAACTGCTGAACCATATTTCTAAGCCCATAACATTATTTTTAAATCAAGTTTGCAAAAGTCTAATTTACATTGAAGAAAAGTCATATTGCATAATACTTTTCTACACTGCTGGACTTGACTTTTCTCAAATTTTGTATTTGTATTCTTAAGGGGTATACAGCTGTAATCATGTCGGTGTTTTATAATTCTAGCATCACAAAATAAATAGAGAGTGATCCTTTTTCCTTTCAGCATTTCTTGAGTTTGTGAGTGATGACCATTATTTCTCCCTTAAGCTTGTCTTGAATTCACAAGCAACGCTATCTTGGGCTACATTTTTCTTCATGGGGAAGTTTTAATTACAAAATTAAGTAAACATGTCTCTCCCTTTATTTAGATATTTAATTTAGATATTTAATTTCTCTTAGCAATTTTATGCCACTTTTTTCTGTGCAGCTCTTGTAAGTATTTAATTAAGCACATTTCTAAATAGTTTCAGAAGGCAGTTTTGAGATGGCATATTTATGTACCATTTTAAAGTCTTCTTTTCAATTGTTCTTTGTTGCTATGGAGAAATGCAACTGATTTGTCTGTGTCAAATTTATATCACTGGATTCTCTCCTGATCTTAATAATTTGTTCAGAGACTCGGGACCTTCCCTCTACACTGTAATGTCATCTGTAGAGAAAACATTCACTTACCTCAGTCTTTCCAAGTGCTGTAACTTGTAGATCTTATATTTTCCTTTTGTGTGGTCTTCAGCATAGCAATAGTAAGCAGAATAATCAGCAGTGCTGGGTGTAGTGAGCAAGCAAATTTGTGTTGTTGGCATGGGCCCAGCCATCTTAAGGACCCTAATGTCTCAGGCCCATGGGATTGGCAAAACCTTCTCTGGGTGAGGCTCAGAGGGCAAACTTTCCTTCAGTCCAACTATGAATGTTGAAGCAGAAAATAACCTCTCTCATCCACCAGTTAGTTATTCATGGCCTGAAGACTGCACTCCTATAGAAATAGTACTTCATATTAGCTAACACTGCCTCCTTGTTCATCTGTGTATAATCCTTTCTGCTAGTGCTGCTGTATGCATTAAACATGCCTCCCTATTAACCTGTATATAATAAACACTCTTGACTTTCTGGATACCATGGCTTTTCCATGCAATATCCCAGTTTACCTGAGCCCAGCTTTTCTGTGTCTGAGTGTCTGTCATTTCTTTCTTGTCTGTTCTTTCTTCAGTTCCATGTCACCTCTAGTCAGGTTTCCAGGACCCAAATCATGCAAACATGGGAGTTGGGAATGAAGGTTTTCAATGTTTTAACTACTCTTAGAGCCACTATATGTGATGTTACATGAATGGGTTTGTAGGTTTCCTTGCCTATTTTGAAGGTGCTCATGACTATTTCTAGTCTCCTGGGGACTTTTATTATTTTTTTATTTAGTCTTTGTTAGAATACTTTTCTTTATCTACTGAGATTATTTTATGAATGTTTTTCTTTTCTCCTAATGTGATCAAATATACTGATCAATTTTTCAGAATATAACCCAACTTGCCTTCATTTTTGTCATACTTTTTCTACACTTCTAGACTTTACTTTTCTGATAATTCAATTCCTAAGGATTTTTTGTTGTTGTTGTTGCTGTTCATATTTTCAGAGATCGTATGAATCTCTAATGTTAAATATTGTCATTTTAGCACAACAAAATAATTTAGGAGTACCTTTCCTTTAGATATTACATGAGTTTGTGAATGATGACTACTAGTCTGTCTTAAACAGGTCTATAATTAACAAGCAAAACTATCTTAGACTGAATGTGCCCTCATGAGGAAGGTGTGATTATAGAATTAATGTCTTTAATAGTTATACAACTACTGAAGTGTGCTTCCTCTACTCATGTTTTATATATTGTGGATCTCATGAAATATACCCATTACATCTTTTCCAACTTTGCCAGTATAATAGAATCTGCAGCAATATCTCCATGTTTGTTACTGAAATCAGTTATTCTTGTTCTATTTAGCTTGCTGCTTTCTGCGTTGTTATAAATGTGAAAGAAGAAACAGCTGACTTAACCAATTTCCTCTACTGTTTTTCTCCTTCCATCCCTGTCTCCTCTGTTATTACCCCATACTCGTATCACTGATTCCTTATCATTATTGTCATATCTACCTTTACTATTTCTATTATTGCCTTCTGATTTTTTTTTTACTTAATTTGTTTCACATTTATTAACTTCTGTTCAAGATTAGATGATCTTGCTTTGATTGCTTTCTTTTCCTTCTAAGGTAATATATTTAATGGTATAATTGCCAAATGTGTACCAATGAAGTCACATCATTAAAATTTTGTCATTCTCTTTCATCAACTTTATAATATGTTCTAAATCCCATGTAATTTTAACTTGACACATGAATACACTGACCTGTCAGTTCTATTTGTTTGATGTCTGTTGAGATGAGTGTTTGTTTTATCCATTACTTGATACAAGAGTATGGGGATGTGTACAATTTTCCTTTATTTCTTTGGGAGCTTTTAAAGTTTATCATTGTTTCTGCCTCTCTAGTTTTGTTGTTAGAGATGGGGTCTCCATTTGTACTCCAGGTTAATCTTGACTCGAGATCCCTTTGCCTGAAACACTTGTGCTGATATCACAAGTAGGTGCCATTATGTCCAGCTTTTCTTCCATTGTGCTAGATTCCCTTTATTTATACAGGCTACTTAGTACCATTCACTCTATTCCTGCTTGTTATCCTACTTGCATTTTGATTTGATCTTCAGAATCACTGGTCTTTTCCTGTGCAGTTTAAAAAAAAAAAAAAGGACAACATTTAATTGGGCCTGGATTACAGGTTCTGAGGTTCAATCCATTATTATCGTGGAAGGTCTAGGCAGGTATGGCACTGGAAGAGTTGAGAGTTCTACATCTTGTTTGTAAAACAAACAGGACAAGACTATCTCTTCCAGGTAGCTAGGAGGAAGATCTCAAAGCTCAGCTCCACAGCAACAGGCTTCCTCCAACAAGGCCACACCTTCTAATAGTGCCACACCCTAGACCAAGGGTATTCAAACCATCTTCTGTGCAATTCTTAACCCTGCTACTTCTCCTTCTTCATATACTCACTTAATGAATTGCACTTTGAACTCCTTAATTATATTCAGGTAGAGTTTTTTTTCATATTTAATTCTGCCTTTATAGTGTTTGTACCCCTTGTCTCTTTTAACATACTTATCATTGCTGTTTTAAAATCATTCTCTAATAATTTTTAACATCTGTTGTTTCCAGATCTCAATCCATTAACTAATTTTGTTCCTTGCAATGAGTCATACTTTCTAGTTATCTCATGATTTTTAATTGAATTCTGAAAGTTTAAAATTTACATTGGTGATTTAAAAAATACCAAAAGCTTTTCTATTAATAATTTTAAA
Organism: Arvicanthis niloticus; assembly: GCF_011762505.2. NCBI lineage: Eukaryota > Metazoa > Chordata > Mammalia > Rodentia > Muridae > Arvicanthis > Arvicanthis niloticus. Next base: position 89,485,055 of record NC_047661.1, on the reverse strand, counting down.
TTCTACTTGGGTTGATATTGAAAATGCACTCAAGATGGATAAATGGTTCAATGTAATATATGAAAACTCGAAACTCATAGAAAATGATAAAGTTTCCTTGATAATTATCTTGGCACCAAATTTTTGGGTATGACACCAAAAGCACAGCAAAAATTCAAATATAAGCAACTTGGACTTTGTCAAACTAAATTTTTTTTCTCAATGAAAAAGGAATAACAAAATAAAATGGCAGTTCACAGAATGTAAAAAAAATATTTGCAAAGCATATAGATAAAGAGTGGATAGGAACCCCCCCCCCCAGTTTTTTAAACTAAAAAATAATAAGAAAAGAGATAACTAATTAAAACATGAGCAAATAACCTGGGCAAACATGTTTCCAAAGATGAATAAAAACCCAGTGATATTTAAAAGGTGCTTAACATTACTAGTCATCAGAAGAGTATACATTAAACTTCAATAATTTTACCTTACATCTGTTACTGTTATTATCAAAAAAATAAAAGAAGAGTATTGTTATAGAGAAATGTAATAAGCTATTTATGCTAATGTAAACTAGTAGAGACAGTACAGTGGACAAGGGTTTATCAAAACTTAAAATAAGAGTTACTAAGTAAAACCTAAGGATCATGTGCTAAGCCATGAGTCATATAACAGTGAACATACTGATATATCACACATCTGAGCAGTGTTGTGCGACTTTTCCTGAAAAAACATGAGCAAGCATTCATTTATCATAGATAAGGCATCAATAAGAGATCAAATAAATGAGCCCACCTAATGGTTGCTTAATGGGTTTATCATGTTGGTTCCAGAAGAATATGTACCAAAAGGTCCATCCAGTATGAATAATGATTATTAAAAGCTGTGTTCCTGGAACTCTGCATGCAACTTACAGGCTGCCTTGTTACTCAAGTCTACTCTCCCCAGCAAATTGAACTTGTAAATCTTGAACATTTCAAGTACTTCCTGGTCCTCCTCACTTTGTGTACATTCTGGAGGGAATGTTTCAATTTAAAGGAAATTACGTTAGAGCACTCCATAAGGTGATATGCCCCAAGTTTCTGTAGCTATCTTAGTTTGTGTAACAGTATTCTGACTCTTTCACAATGAAGTTACCAAATGGCACATTCCTCAAAAATTTGTCTTTGTTAAATCAACACCTTACTTAGATTCCTTTCGCTTTAGTATGTTCCTTAAAATAACAATGAGAAGAAAATTGGAAAAGAAAATGCAGAACTCAGATCATTTGTTACACTTCTCTGAGAAATCACACTGTTGAAATAGATGCTTAATTTCTGCAAAAAAATTTTGATAAGTCTGGTATACTTTATAGAGTTAATTATGGTAAGGAAAGTCACATCACATTATCTGGAGCCTGGAATATACCAGAATTTTAACTCCTCACAAACATATCACAATGATCACTCTTTCAATACAGGCTACATACAGAGACGAACCAGAGACATATTTAATGCACTGGCTTTCTTTGTCGTTACTATAACAAATTGAAATAAATTTACTAAATTAAAACAAAAGATGCTTATGAATTTAGAATTTTAAAAATGAAATCAGGATGTTTATAGAAATTTCCATTCAAGATGTTTCAGCACAAATTCACTCTTATTTCTTCCCACTTCTTAAAGACTGCCCCTTCTCTGAGCTCATAGATACTGTCTTTGCATCCTGTCTCTGTTGTCATATGACATTTTCTGACATCCTTTTATCCTCCTCTTATTATGACATAGAATTTTATTCTGGACCCATTCATATAAACTATAATAAATTTTCTATCACTGGACATTTAATCTCATGGGGAAAGTTTTGTAACTCGTAACTGAACTTCAGTAATCGATTCAGTATGGCAAGGTTTTCATGCCTTCAACCTGCCATGCTCTGGGACCACAGGTGTGCGCTACAACATGTAGCCTGCAAAGTCTTTGTGCTATATAAAAAAATAACTTATTTTAACAGTCTGAGGATCAGCAACACAGGTACACTCAAATGCTATTATAAAATTTGGTGATCTGTTTAATTAGTTGACAAAAATCTACATAAATGAATATAGTGAATTTAGTAGCAAACATGGAGAGATTTTATAAATTAGTCATGCAGATATTCTGACCATAGACTATAACTATTGGCTCTTTATAGAAACAAAATAAGTAACACAGAAAGGGAAAAGAATGATTCTTTCTTTTATAGAAGAAACATATGAGAGATCTATGGTAGTGAAATATATCACATGCTTGTAAGTGTTGACAGGTCTGAACTCAGCAAAGGGAGCAGGTTGAAAACTTCAACATGAATCCATATAGGTTTGAATCAAAGATATATGACAAAAGTTGTAGCATGAGGAGTGTAATCAGCTATAAAATCATTTTAGCATCTCAAATATTGAGATGCCTTGATAATACCACAACATAACTCTCAGTGTGGACTCTGGATTTTTAGAAGGACAGCCTCTATTAACTAGTGATACATGGATATAAGCAGTATACAGTTTATAAACATATGAAACTTTCAAAGACTAAAATAATTATTTAACAATATAGTTCATCTGAGTCAAGAACTGGATCAAGTTGATCAGAGGTTTTCTTTAACGTTTCAACAACCAATGTTTATTGATGAGTTTTAGTGTTATAGACAGGTTTATAATTATTTTACATGGCCAGTCAGGCCTCCACACACTAACACATATACATACATACAGAAAGAGAGAGAGAGAGAGAGAGAGAGAGAGAGAGAGAGAGAGAGAGAGAGAGAGAGAGAGAGAGAGAGAGAGAGAGACAGAGAGACAGAGAGAGACAGAGAGAGACAGAGACAGAGACACACAGAGAGAGAGAAATAATAAAGTAAGTACTACTGTTAACATTATTTCTTAGATGTATGAAATGAGCTTCAGAAAGACAAAATGGCTTCAAAAAATTCAGAACTGATGTCAATGTTAGAATTCATATGTAAATATTATATCTTTAGATCTTACTTTAGGCATATCATTCTGTCTCTAAAGGTATATGACCCTAAAATTGTTCACCCTTCTACCATAGCCTGATGTCCTCTGATTTAGAAGAACTATTTCTTCATTATGTTATTTTGATAATATCTTGTGGAACCCTAAAAATAACTACAAATTAATTATTCTGTTTCTTTATTCTAATGGTCATTATTAGAATGACCATGTTTCTTTGTCTATGTTACATGCTAGAGAGGAGTATAGATCTAAAAGTGTAGCACGGTTGAAAATACATTAGTGCCTGTAACTACCACAACACACAGCTTCACCTCATTGGACTGAACATCCCAGTGTTCTACAGATTGTAAGCCTAATTGTGTGACATGTTTTGAGGAAAAGAATGCTGATAAACGTGACAGCATCACTTCTTCAGAGAGAAGTCTTCAGGTGCTAAACCCTGTGTTATAAATCTAGACCATGAGAACAGTAAGACTCTTGTATCTTTGGCTCTTCTACTGGAATTCTGGGATCACAAATTCTAAATACACCTTAAATTCAACACTGAAGTTTAATTCAGGTAAGCATCACCAACACAGAGATAGGCAGACCACTGCAGGAAAAGTAAATCTTGTGAATCATGGATGTCAAGGTTATGTATAGGAATAGGATTATAATGAACCCGAGTAATTCCAAAGACATATAAAAATTAAAATATACTGAGCTACAATGGCTAAGTGGATGTGAAAAGATGGATAGTTATGGGATTTTGAAGGAGTAGTAATTTTTAATTATAACTTGACATAAATTGCAAAGAGGAATGGGAGCATATGTTGAAAGTGAAGAAATTGTGAAGGAATTTATTGAACCAGATGCAGTTACACTATGTTGTAATTCTAACATTTTTTCCTAGATATGAAGTCTGTTGCTGAGAGTGTTCCTAGAACAAAGTCAGTTCTTTTTGTATATGTAGATTGCAATAGGGTGGGGTGGTTTCTAGTGCTCTATGCAGCTTATTATTATTTTATATTTTCTTTACATTTAAAGTTTTTAGATTTATTAATTTATGAGTATTTTGCTGCATGTATGTATGTGTGCCATGCATATGCTATAATTGCATTTTACAAACTGATAAGACAAATAGTCTTTCAGAAAAAAAATGAATGTGATAGTAATAGGAAAACAACAGCTATAAGTACATAAGAAGTTCCACATTCTATATTTTGATATTATAATAAAATTACACCATTTCTCTTTTCTTTTCTCCCTACACTCTCTTGCAGATAACCTTACCAACTTACCTTCAAATGAATGACATCTCTTTTCACTGCTTCATACAATCAAACTTTTTAAAAAGAATTTAATTTTATGTGTTCATTGTACCTACTACTATCATAATAAGGCTGTGTTCACACAAATATGTATGGTATATTGAGCTCCCTCTCTTCATATACCCTGCTTGTTTTCTTTTCTCATCTCTTGATAACCCTCAATACTGCTTTGCTTCCATTTTCATATCATAATCACACACATGACTATATAGATGTATATTAAATGTAGGAATCTCAAATAATAGAAAACATACACGTGTTTCTCTGATGCTTGTTTACTACATTTAATAAGACTATCTCCACTTGTGCCATTTTCCTGACACATTATACATTCTGTATGGCAAAATTGACAACATTAATAATAACAATCTGCTTTGTATATAGACACATGACATTATTTCTTTACTCCTCTGCTGTTGAGTTGCTGGATTGGGTATTTGTAGTAATTCAAATGAAAATGGCCCAAAGACTCACAGGGAGTTGCATTATTTGAAGGGATTAGGACATGTGACCTTTTCTGAGCTATGGTCTTATTGGAGGAAGTGTGTCACTAGAGGTGGGCTTTGAAGTTTCAGAATCACAAGCCAGGCCCAGTGTCTCATTCTCTCTTTTTCCTGCCTACTGATCCAGATGTAGAAATCTTGGCTTCTTCTCCAGCACTATTTGCCTGCATGCTGCCATGCTTTCTGCCATGGACTCTCTAAACTGTAAACTAGCCCCAAACAAATGCTTTCTATGTAAGATTCATCATGACTATGGTACCTCTTCACTGCAAGAAAAACTCTAAGATAGATGTCATTACCAATGTGAGGTATTGATGTGATAGGCCTGACCGTGATTTTATTTAGAGGAATTTAGACTTTGAGATTTTGAATTAGGAAAAACAAATTGAATGCTTTAAGTAGAGATGAATAGACCATATTCGTAAAAGCATGAAAGACAGGGGTATTAAGGGTGATTTGAACTGTGATGTGAATCAACCTCAAGAGATTTAAGAGGAAAAGAATATTAGTCTTATAGTCTGTTCCTGTGACATCTTGTCAAAGAATATGGCTGCTTTCTTTCCTTGTCCAATAAATCTGCCTGAGATTAAATTGAAGAGTTTGGATTAACAGCATTGTCAGAGACAATTTCAAAACAGCCTAATAGTGACTGTGTTGTGTGGTCAGTGGTGATGAATCTTATGAAGATCTATCATGAAAAGGAGCAAGCTGAGCAAGGAAAATGAGAAAGTGTATACAATTTGAGGAGAGAAGAGGCACCAGGAAATGTAAACAGATTAAAGAGAATTACAGTGATAAATAAAATAGAGCAGTGACCTCAGAGCAAGCCCTCACATAACTAAATTTCCAACTTGTGAAAAGGAATTAAAAAAAAAAAAAAAAAAAGCTTAGGGTTAGGTACAAAAAAAAAAAGCTCAAGGCCAGCCTAGTCTACAGATTGAGTTTCAGGACAGCCAATCTTAGGCAATAAAAGAAACTATGAGAAAGAGAAAGCTGCTGAAAATGTATTTGAATAAGGGGACAGTATTCCAGGTCCAGTCAGCAACAGAACTTGACAGTTTCAGCTATGTGGTTCTGGCTTTAGAATCAAGGGTGCAGAAAAGGGGTAATGGAATTTTCTCTATGAATAAGGAAAGCTACTGAATCCCCTACATGTATCCCCTACATGCCTGGCTTCAGTAGCTTTCCTTAGTCAAGAAAGGACTTTGCTTCAAGCTGAGAAGGTGAGGTTTGGATTGCCTTGGAAACCCCAAGATTTCAGAGAGCCAAACTTAAGGAATAACTGCTGAGGAAAGCTGATAACAGGGAGTAGAATCAACCCAATCGGAAAAAAAAAATATCTTGTAGTCAACCAAGCTGGAAGGAATTCTTTATCTGATGAGTGCTTTGACATCAGACATGGAGATGCAGAATTTAGAGTTTGCTCAGCTTGTTTTCAGAATTTTTTTGGTCCAGTATCTCCCTGTTATTTTCCTTTTCTCCCATTTGGAGTAATATATATCCTGTGCTACTGTAGGTTTTAAGTATTTAATATGATTTTTTATTTTTATTTTACAGGTGGTTCTAGTTACAACATTACAATGAATATCAGAGACTTGAACTATGGGATTTTAAAAAATGCTGCAACTTTTTATGGCACTTGGGACTTGGGATTATGAGAACTTCTGAAGTTTGACTAAAAGCTTTTGCATTCTCATATGGCTACATTTGACATACATTTCCATTATGATTTGATATGATATGGTATGGAATGGAATGATATGATACAATACGATATGATATGGGACTCAGGGTGTGGAATGTGGTCGTTTGGATGAAAATGGGTCGTTCCCATTATTTCATAGGGTGTGACATTATTTAAAATGATTAGGATAGGTAGCTTTGGAGTAGACATGGCCTTATCAGAGGAAATGTGTCACCTGCTTTGAAGTCTCAGCAGCTCAAACCAGTCCATGTGTCTCACTCTCTCTTCCTGCTACTTGCTAATCCAGATATAAAACTCTCAGATCCTTCTCCAGCACTATGTCTGCCTGCATGCTGCCATGCTTCCTGCCATGATAGTAAACAAAACCTCTGAACATTAAGCTAGCCCCAAATAAGTGCTTTCTTTTATAAGAGTTGCCATGGCCATCTTGTCTCTTCACAGTAACAGGAACTCTGAATAAGACTGTCTATAACTTAGCTGCTTTGAATAATGGCTGCTGTATATACTAAGTTCAAGTATCTCTTGCATTTGGACTCCTAAGAGAAAATATTCAGAAGTAGTATAGCTCACTCACAGGTACAGTCTCTGTTTAGTTCTCTTAGAGACTTCCACACTGGTTTCTAAACTGTCTGGAATATGACATTCGCATAGCTGCATGTAAGTGTTCTTGAAGAACTACATGCCCTGCAGCATTTGTTTTTATCTGCTTGCTTAATGAATTTTATTATGACAGGGGTAAGATATAATCTCAACATGTTTTAACCTTCATTTCCATGATAACTAATTAGGAACACTTGAACAGTCCATTTTTATTAGCTGTACATGTTTCATTTTTTAAAAAGTCTGTTCATTTAATTAGCCCATTTTAATTGAGCTGTTTGTTTTCTTGCTTTCATTTTGAGTTCTTTTTATAACCTAAATACTAATTCTTCATCACATGTAAAATTAGCAAAGACTTCCTTCTATTTTGTAGGTTGTCTCTTCACATAACTCCTTGCTGTTCTGAAGCTTTTTAATTTCATGAAATTCTGTTTGATAGTTGTCAGAATTATCACATGAACAAATACAGTCCTGTTCAGAAAGTCCATGTCTATGGCTATGTATTGAACTGCTTTTCATACTTTTTCCTCTAACAATGTCAGACTTAACAGGTCTTATGTTAAATCCATTCATTAATGTGAATTTACTTGAACTCAGGCATAGAAAGAGATAATCACTCATTAGTGTACATTTGGATATTCAGTTTTGCCAGCTCTATTTATTGAAAAGATCCCAATGTATATTTTTGATGTGTTGCTCAAAAATCAGGTAGCTATTGCTGCCAGACTTTCAAGGTACTTCAATCTCTTCTTCTGACATACGTGTCTATATTCTGCCAGTGCCAGACTGCTAGAGTTGCTGTGTCTCAGAAAGCAACTTAGAATTCAGGTATGATGATACTCCCTGCATAATTCTTTTTACTCATGATTTCCTTTTCTACTGGGTATTCATGTGTGTAAGTAACTTGAGCTTATTTGTGTGCAGAGTCCAGAGATTGCTGTTGAGTGGCTTCTAGACTGCTTCTGTCTTATATATTGAGGAAAGGCCACTTGCTTGAATGCAGATTTCTCTGATTTGGCTAGTCTAGTAGTGAGGTTGCTCCTTAGTCTCTGCCTATAGAGTAAAGAACCAAGAACCAAGGAGGCCACCACAGCCTCCTGACAGTTTCTTTCTTTCTTTTTTTTTTTTTTTTTCTGTTTGTTGTTAGTATTGTTGCTGTCTCTTTATATGACTTTAGCTTGAAGGTAATCCTGACTTTGTAAAAACAGTTTAGAAGCTGGGCAGTGGTGGCGAATGCCTTTAATCCCAGCACTTGGGAGGCAGAAGCAGGGAGATTTGTGAGTTCGAGGCTATCCTGGTCTACAGAGTGAGTTCCAGGACAGCCAGGACTACACAGAGAAACTCTGTCTCGAAAAACCAAAAAAAAAAAAAAAAAAAAAAAAAAAAAAAAAAAAAAAAAAAAAAAAAAAAAAACCCAGTTTGGTAACATTCTCTTTATCTATTATGCAACAGTTCGGAAAAAAAAAAATAGCTATTCTTTAAAAGGTTTGATAGATTTCAGCAGTGATATGTCTGAGATTGGAGTTTTTAGATGGCAGGTATTTTTCTAATTATTAATATTATTGTTTGCTTGCTATAAATATGCTTCAATAGTTTGTCACATCTTGGTTGAATTTTGAAGGTTGTTCACATTTAGAATTTTATCTTTTAAAAAAATTTCTCTATAGAGTGTACGTTTTTAAGGTATATCTTAATGGTTTTTCTGATTTTCAATGATATCTATGGTAATAGTTCTCTATCTTCACCTCAAATTATATTAATTGTGTCTTGTCTCTAATGTAGTTTGGCTAAGGTATTTTAAACCTTATTTATTATTGTAATGAACTCACCCTATTTTGTTGACTAGTCTCTCTCTCTCTCTCTCTCTCTCTCTCTCTCTCTCTCTCTCTCTCTCTGTGTGTGTGTGTGTATGTGTGTGTATGTATGTGTGTGTGTATCTGTGTGTGAGTGTGTGTGTGTGTGTCTGTGTATTTGTGTGTGTATGTGCATGCACTCATGTGTTTGCATGCATGCATGTGTGTTTGAGCATGTGTTGGTATGTTGGTGCATTTCATTAATGTTTACTTGATCTTAATACTTTTTTTCATCTATTGATTTGAGATTCAGTTTGTTTTTATATGTTAAGGCATGAGGTACACCATACTTACATGAGAATTCTATTATTTTTTCAGTATCGGTATTTAGAACTATAAAATTTCCTCCTAGGAGAATTTATTTTCATTATAATCCATAGATTTTGGTATATGGTGCTTCATTTTTATTCTATAATATTAAAATTAATTAATTAAAATATTAATATTTTGATTTTATAATATTAAAATTTTCTTTCTTGGTGTCTTTGATATCCCATTCAGCATCCAATATTGAATTGTTTCATCTCCATGAGTTTGTGCATATTCTGTAGTTTGTTTTACTGTGGATTTCTAGTTTTATTTTATTATTATCAAATAGAACACTAAAAATTGTTTCAATTTTTCTATATGTGCTAATATCTCATATTATCTATCTTAGGAGAATATTCTTGGATTGCTAAAACAACTGAGTTTTGAAGTGTGTTCTAAAGATGTCTATTTAGTTCATTGGATCTAAAATTTTATTTTACTTGGATATTTTTCTGCATTAAGAGTGAAGAATGGGCCGGGCAATGGTGGCACATGCCTTTAATCCCAGCACTTGGGAGGCAGAGGCAGGTAGATTTCTGAGTTCAAGGCCAGCCTGGTCTACAGAGTGAGTTCCAGGACAACCAGGGCTACACAGAGAAACCCTGCTCAAAAAAGAAGAAGAAGAAGAAGAAGAAGAAGAAGAAGAAGAAGAAGAAGAAGAAGAAGAAGAAGAAGAAGAAGAAGAAGAAGAAGAAGAAGAAGAAAGAAGAAGAAGAAGAAGAAGAAGAAGAGTGGGAAATGGATAACTGAAGTTGTCTGCTACTACTGTTTCTTTACATCTAGTACTATGTTTAATGAAGTTGAGAGAATCTATTTTAAACACATATATGCTTAAAATTACAATGTCCCATTGATGGATTGTTCATGTAAATTATACAAAATAACTTTCATTTCTTCTGATTATTTTTATATTGAAGTCTATTATTTCAAATATGAGGACATTAAAACCTAATTGAATAAAATAATTGTGACACTATGGTAGAAGTGGAATAATATACTTTTTAATAAGTAAGTAGGATAATGTAGTATTTTATGATTCTGTTGTACATGTTGCAAGTTCTGGGCTCATCATGAAAGATAGTAATCTATGTATCAACAATCTTAGTAGACATCTATTTGGGCAGTTAACTTCCTATGTCAAACTTACTACCATAAGTTAAACAAATTAGCCAAAACTTCCAAACTTATAGAAATTCTCTGTTTCATTGAAGAAGGGTAATAGAGAATGGTTATAAGATGCTAAAATATAAAACACCAGGAGTTTCCTACATTAAGGAAAATGCAGGTAATTCTATGATAATTTAATAAAATAGAGTTTTTGAGAAATAAAAGACATTATTAAAGTCTTTTGGGAATATGTCATTATTGAACTGAAATATGAATAGGTAGAAGACAGGATAAACAAAATTGAAGTGAGAACTGGATACAAAGAGAAAATTTAAAGTAGTCTTTGAGTTGACAGTACTAAAAGTTAATTAAATCATAAAAAGTTATAAACTTATGAAGAAAAGTTATAGTGTACAAGATAAAAGCCTGTTATTTTACCAGAAACATATCAATCACTAATGTGCAGGGATATAATAATAAAACAACAAACTTCTAAACAACAATAAGTACACCATAAAAAGAAGCAGATATATCTAGTCTTGTTTCAACATTTAATTTTTCATCATTAGAATAAGACAGATATAAAGGACATAACCTATTGAAGGAGAAAGAGCAAATCGACAATTAATATGATCAGATGTCAAGACTGACCAGAGAACTACAATGATTAGAACTGTGTTTGATTTGATCCATAGCATAGAAGAAAGGGTTTAAATGTTAATTCACATAAAAATAATCAATTGATATTTGATGAGTGAAATACAATAAAGAAAAGTGTTTGCGGCAAATGAGGTTGAAACAACTAGGAGTCCTCATGTTAAACAAACAAACAAAACAAAACAAAATATTACCTAGTCAGAGAACTTCTATTTACATAAACTTAGTTTTAATATATTTTAAAGTAAAATACAGAATGCTAAAATTCTCAAGCAATAATAGAAAAAGAATACTGAGATAATCTGAGACTTACATATGCTTTATTTTAACTATTTATTTATTTATTTATTTACTCATTTATTTGGAAAGAGAAAATGAGGGAGGAAGGGGAGAGAGAGAAAGAGTGTGTGTGTGTGTGTGTGTGTGTGTGTGTGTGTGTGTGTGTGTGTGTGTGTGTTTACAGGCATTTACATGCCACAGCACACATGTGCAGGTTAAACAATAAATGTTTGGGAGTTGGTGTTCTACATCTACTTTGTTTGGAAGCTGGATCTCTCTTATTTCTGTCACCTTGTACTCCACACTAACTTGATACCTTCTGGACAAATCTCCTGTCTCTACCTCCAGTCTTTCTGTAGGAGTACTGGCAGTTAGAGATGTGTAATTGACCCCATGCCCAACTTTTCATGTGGGTTCTGGAATCAAATTCAGATCATCAGGGTTGTATGAGAAGTTACTTGACTGGCTGAGACATTTTCCTAGTAATGCTTTTTCAGATAAGATATCCAAGGTGTAAGACACAAGAGAAAGATTTGATATACAGAACCTTATTAAAATGAACAATAGTAGGTACTCTAAAGCATTGTTAAAGGGAAACTAGACTGTGAAAAACGGAGTGAGATGGGATTGCCACAGAAAGAAATCCTGGTTTGAAAAGAAACCAAGGACCTCAACAGACACATCACCAAAGAAGACAGATATGCATAAAGGGAGCATAGAGAGGGGTACAACATTGTGCACCATGAGCAAATGGGAATTAAAATATAATAATAAAATAATAGTAAGATACCACCACACATATTCTAAAATGGCCAAAATCTAGAACATTATATCTGTCAATAATGGAGAGGATGAGAAACATAGACTAGTTTTCACTGGCTATGGGAATGCAGCTGCTTGGAGAAAAGTTGGCCATTTCTTAGAAAACCAACAGTGTTCCTGCCATGCAGTCCTGCAATTGCACTACCTGATGTGTGCTCAAACGAGTTGGAAATATATGCCCATATCTAAGCCTATCCAAAAAAAAAAAAAAAAAAAATCCACAAAGGCTTTTAAAAATAGTTTCCAAACCTTAGAAGTTTACCAGAATGCCCTTTCTTATGGTAAATAGATATGTGAACCATTGTATACATTGTATAGAATGGAATATTGTCACATGCACATGAACAGGAACTAAATATCCATGAATGGACAAGATGAAAACTTTAAGCAAATTCAGTAAGTTTAAAAAAAAAAAAAGAAGAGCAATGGAAATACTGAATGTTATATAATTCTAAGTTAACAGCAATCTGGCAAATGCAAAACTGGCGAAAGTAAAGGCATTGAGCATGAGGAGGGTAGTGGTGAAAAGAGCAACAGGGAGAGTTTCTAGAAGTGAAACTCTTCCACATAATACAATAGTGGTGTCAAGACCGTATGGTAAACAGCACCAATACTGCATTCTAATGTGACCCATAGAGGTTATACAACTATTTGTTGATGTGAGTGAGTGACTGTAACAAAAGTATGACTCTGGAGACAGATTCTGGTACTTTAAGAAACAATATGTGTGGGAGAGTGGATAATTGGGACCTATCTTTGACTGCTATTCAGTTTTACTGTGAATTAAAACTACTTATATTAAATGTAATTCTGGAATGTGTCTTAAATGCTTTGTTTATGATGAAGCTAAAGAGATATATATGTATAGCTTTGGGAAATTTCATAGAGACTTGCTGTCAGTGCCTGGGAGGTGATATGCAGGAAATAGAGATGAGGTTTGTGCTATTGAACAGATCCCTCTGACTACAGTGTGGAAACCCATTTGGAAAAGGTGACCATATGAAGGGAGTGCACAGATGGACAGAATATTGCACTTTTTTCAGAATAGACATGGCTGCATCTTGGGGAAAATTGCTGTAGTGAAAGGCGTAAATACTTTGATATTTAGAAGTAGAGATGGCAATCTTTTTGAGAAATTGAGCATCCTTATGCGACACTCATTTGATGGGGCAGGCAAATTGATGATTACTGCATCTGTAAGTACAGATACTGTGGCCCCATTTACATGTTAACAAAGTTCTGCCTACAAAGTACAGCATGAATTGCCTCTGTCATTAAGCAGAGATTGAATATCCACAATGAGGAAAATTTCTTCTGACTTTGTAAATGGCTATGGGTGTTATTTGAATTTGACAAAAGGATTCACAGATCATGTGGTTTGCTCTCTTTGTCATTGAGTCTGCAAGCTAGTGAGCAATGTGGCCATTTATTCTGGAAGAAATAAGCACCCGACCAAATCAGAAGGCTGAGTAATGGCTCTCAGTAATATTCTCATCAGAACTCATTCTGGCATCAAGCTAAGTTCCCCAGACAAATTACCAAGTTTCACACATAAATTTTTCTTTTCCATATTCCTCCCAGCCAAAGCTTTATCCTAACTTACTTTAAATTTCTCTCCTGTTTTTCTTTTCTCCCATAAAATAAATGCCATTGCTTTCACCTCAGAGTGCCTTCTCCATTTTATTTTCTCATAACAAATTCCACTCAAGTCTCCAACAATGTATCTTGAACTGCAAATGAAGTTGGAAACAAACATCATTTAGATGTTAAACTCTTTCAGAGAATTATCTCTCCCTTTCTTTCCCCATGGTTTTAAAAATTGTCATTGTGCTTGAGATATAATAGTATTTAGTAAATATATGTTAAATAAATACATGAATGAATGAATGAATGAATGAACGAATGTATCTTATATATAATTTGTCACACCAGTCCTCTCCAATTCATGACCATATGTACCATTTCCTGTCAATCATTTATCCCAGGCTTCTCCTCACAGACATGAATCATGGTAATAATTAAATGATAAATTTGATAATTGGCTGATATATTTTCTTATAATGTTTAAGTTCCCTAACAACAATGTCCATTGTGTCTCCTTCACCACTAATCACTTGTACTTAATATGTGGCTACAACACAAAAGTACTTTTTGCAAATTAATAATGATATATAATATAATTAGGCCAAATGAAGGCTGCTCAATTAATGTAGGATTGCTGCTTCAGATTTAGCGTGATATGTTAGCTAAGAAAATGACAGCCCAGAGATTCCAGGTCTCTCTTTTATAGCTAGGAAGAAAGCAGGGTCATGTTTCCATCTATGTCTCCTGATCCTATGGCCGGTGCTTTGAAATGGAAACTATGCTACACTGCACAATTGAAGACGTGATGTATTCATTTAAAGCACCAAAGATCACATTTTAGTAAGAGAAAGGGTTTGTAGTGGGAGATGAATCAATTCAGCCATATGGGAGAAAGAGGAAAAAAAAAAAAAAAAAAAAAGAACGGTTGAAAAACTTCCTTTTACTTTGTGCAATACGGATTGTCACAGGAATCAAATTTGGCACATGCTGTAAAACAAAGGAAAAAAATAGCTCACAATGGATGGAAAATATGACTTGCATGTTGTCTGTGCTGTTGAAATTCTGAGGAGGGTACCCAGTAACTCACAGACTCAGGGCATGATGTTTGATGATAAACTTTTTATACATTTATCCCTAGGCAGCTAAGAGAAGGACCTGAAAAATTAAAGTCGACCTCAGACATAATGAATGCATTAAACACTGAAGTGCCAGGCTGAGGTCAGGCAGCTTCCTTGAAGGAAGTGGATGTGTCTCAGGACACCCAGTCTCCAGACAGAGTCAGGGCAAGGAACTAGCCTGCTGGGCATAAAGCATTTACATCTGTGCAGCTTTGTCGCTTCTCTTTGAGGTTGATTTCCAACTTGCATTTAGCAGGGTCCCAAATTTAGAACCAAAGCCTTAATGCGTGCTAATCAGACCTGTGGTCTAAGATCAGCCATTAGATTCTGCTTCTGACTGGTACCAGCATCTAATAATAACAAATGAGTAATGGAACTTATGGATGTGTAATTATGAGATCCAACCCAATGTCCATTGTCAAGTCTAACTAATTGTCCTTTTCCATGTGGCCCTACAAAACAAGTAAATACTTGGCCTCCAGCTAGGTCCTTCGCACATACTTTCAGATATCTGGGAAAATTTTAAAAAGACTTTAAGTAAGACAATGAATCACACAGTAATCTTGAAAACCTCACTCACTCTCTGGGATTCATTTGGCCTATGTATTCAGTTGATGAGGGACAACCATCTTAGGCAGCAATCTTGATCCATTGTTGAACACTAACATCAGTAGAAAATTCTTGCAACTGAAAACTGACTTCCTTGTAGATTCTGCCATTTGTAGATTCTGGCTTTTGTGGCCCTACAGAACTACATGAATTCTATATCTACCTTTGTGTCACACTGAAGAAAATATAGCATACTCCAAAGAGCACCAGGCTGAGAAGATGGTTCAATAAGTAACATCAGGGGAGCAATGTGACACTGCAGGCTCAATGGGCCATCTTCCATTTCTTTGTCTTCTCAGAATCAGAGGCAACCTAACTCAAGTAGTAGGATTGGCTACTTGTTAACTGCATAGTCTGTGATTTCCTTCCCTAGCTAAAAGGGAAAACCTCACTTTGCCTTAAGAGATTAAATTTTCTTCAGAGCCCCTGAGAAGTAGTCTACAGTGCTAAAATTTCTAATAAACTTCATACTCAGAGAACAATCCTTAGCAATATTTTTCTCTTGAACCTCCAAAACCTTTCTTAGAGTCATTTGTTTGACCACTGATAAAGATGTATTCATTACATGCTTTTCTGTTTAATATTACTGGTGTTTCAGTCAATCAATGGCAGCCAATAGGACACTTGTGATTCACACAGTGCTTAATACTTGAAGAGGATTCACACTTTTCTGGGTTAAGCAGCTTTCTTTATTTTTTCATTTATATTCCTCATATGTCAAGACTCTGATCTTTTATTTGTTGTTAAATTCCAAAAAGAAAATTTCAATCTGGATCCTAAGCAATAAGAAAATACAGTTTTTGGTTTTGATGTACATACATTGTGGATACATTCATAAGCATCTGGTCCATCCTCTCCTCTCTCTCTCTCTCTCTCTCTCTCTCTCTCTCTCTCTCTCTCTCTCTCCCTCCCTCCCTCTCTCTCTCCTCTGTGTCTCTTTCTCTGTTTCTCTCCCTCCCTCTCTCTCTCTCTTTCTCTCTCTCTCTTTCTCTGTTTCTCTCTCTCTCTCTCTCTCTCTCTCTCTCTCTCTCTCTCTCTCTCTCACTCTCTCTCACTCACTCTCTCTCTCTCTCTCTCTCTCTCTCTCTCTCTCTCTCTCTCTCTCTCCTGCATTTTTCCTGGATTTGTGTTTAGGGCAAACCAGATATTTTTGATTATCATATTTGACAGATATAAGCCTAACTACCAGGCATTATTAGAATGTAATATGACAAAGATTGCTGCTATTAGATCTAAAAGTTTATATGTATAAGGCACTTTGAATAGTAAATTTGAAATGGAAAAACAAAAGTATGGAGTATTGAATTTTTAACTTTTTAAGCTTTAAAACAATAACATGGGTGACTCTTGTGCCAGCCACAAAATAACTAGGATCATAAGATTTCATTTATATAAGGTGCCAGAGTAGAGCAAGTGGTGGTCAAAAATGGGGAATGTGGAAATAGAAATCATTAGTGAATTAGCACAGAGATTTAGAATTTAGAAGACAAAATATGTTATAGGTGATAGTAATGGCTATCCATTCTGATGGTTAGGATTAACTAAGAGCATGACAGAGTCTGTTCTCATATAGTATAAAAGCTTCAGGCATACTTGTGAGGAGCTTCTTAGCTTCTAGACACACCTATGAAGGAATGTGTCAGTTGTGTTAATTGAAGAGGAAAGTGATGGGGTAGCACCATTCCTTGGTCTTGTGTCCAGAACTGTCTAAAGGGCAGAAAGTTAGGTGAGCACAGAACTGATTACTGCTCTCTGCTTTCTGACTCTGGATGCAAGGTGACCAGCTGCTTCTATCTCCTGCTGATTTGACTCCCCTTCTATGATGGACTATATCCTTGAATATGAGAGAAAATAAACCATTTATACCCATGTTGCTTGTGATTGTATTTTATCACAGAAACCTAAAAAGAAATTAAGACACCACCAATATAAATTTTTTAAACATCCTCAAACTGTACACTAAATATAGTGAAAAAGACAGGTGACCAAAACTCAGACTATTGTTCACAGAAGACTAAGCCAGCACTGTTATGGATTCAATACCAGTATGAACTACATAATAAGGGTCTGTCACAAAAAATGATTAGAAGTTGAGTTGATATTGAAAGTTCAATTAAAATGAAAAACAAAAGAAGTGAAATGGTTCATCAGTGGGTAAATGCCACCCCCATTGTCAAGCAGATGACCTAAGTATGATTTCCAAAACCTCCATAATAGAAAAAGAGAAATTACTGCACCAGTTGTCTTCTGACCTCTGTGTTTGTCACTGTTTAATAACCCACACTGCTAGAGAAACATATACCAAAAATCTTACATTTACTGAAATAATTATATGCTCTTTTGAAGTTTTATTCTCCGACTCTTTTCATATCATTTGCTGCTAATATTTTATTTGTTGTCTTTTTATGCACACACACAAATTAAGAAGTCTTTAAAATAAAATAGAGAATGAAAACTAACAATATAAATTATAATAATAATGTATAAGAGAATTACATTTTAAAATATGAAATGCAAATACAGACAGGGCTTGTGCTAATAGTGAAAGGGTGCTTCAATTTTACCTCTGTTTAATGATGGCCACTTGTTTCCTGATATATACACATTTCTTAAACCTTGTGGTCTCTTAAAAGCTTTCGCTGTTCTTTAAAGGGTATCATTTAAAAATACACATCAATTAAAAGTCATATAGTCTTCCCATGTACTGCAAAATCTCATGAAGCCCTATTAGGTTGCTCTTCTGCCACCTTGTATTTTATACTTTATGTTTGCTCTGCAGTCTATGGTAAGGGAGAGTCCCATTGCATCTCCTTCATCAACACTGACCTGGCTGGCCATGGAGAAAGTTAGTCTACGAATCAAATGGGTCAGCATAAGACTGGCATTCTTTCTCTTTTATGTTTGTATAGAAAACCACTATTTTGGAAGAAAACCACAATCAGACATAACATTCTTACTACTAGAAACATTTTCAGGTACTTTTTACACGAAAATAAAATAGTCCACATTAGTAGCAATTCATGGAAGTATTATTTGGCTAGAAAAATAGGAAGGTCCTTCTAAAATAGAAAACTAGTTTTGAGCAAAGAATAAAAACAAGTATGAACTGCATGATCATTGATAGAAAGTGGCAGAGATATCCCAGTGTGTGAGAGATATTAAGCAAGAAAGAGGTCAAGTGCAGAAAATTCTGGGAGTAGGTGGCTAGTGGCATATACCTGAAGAGAACTCTAAGTAAGAAAGTCTACATCAAGGAGACAGGGCTGCCCTGGAGAAGAGAAGGGCTTGCAAACCTTGGTTTCTTCTAAACACAACTTTCTTTGCCAAGCCATTGAATAGTTTTCCTTACTCAACCTTTATTTATAAATTTGAGCCCCTCTCCTCAAGGCTCGTGGTTCTATGCAGAAAAGGAGATGGAAAAACTGTAGGAGTCAGAGGTGGTGAATGACTCTGAGAAAATAGTGTCTTCTAAACATAATACATCCTCTCAGAGGCTGTGACAGCCAGCCCAAGACAGGAAGAAGTTCAAACCAGACAGAACTTCAGCACTGAGATGGGAAAATGTGCACAGAGTCTTATCCCTCATTGACAAGTTCTTTGTAACTGGTGGCTGCTGTGGAAGGGAAACCCAGTTTTTTCCAGTGGTGTGTAAACACAAAGATCAACTGCATCCCTTGGTAGGCCACATGCCTAGGAGTAGTTGGCCAATACAAAGTGGATTCCATGAGTTTTTGTTCACTTTTTATTTTGTTTTTGGTATTTTTTTGTCTTCATGGTTTTATTTTTGTTTGTTTTTCTATTTCAATTTTCATTTGGGGATTCTTGTTATTTTTCTTGTCACTGTTGGCTGAGAGACATATCATGAAGTTAGGTGGAGAGGGATACAGGATCTGAGAGAAATTGGTAGACAGAAAAGAATATTAGTAAAATATTTTGAATGAAAACAATTTTATATAAATAATTTTTAAAAGTTCAAATAACATTTTCTCAAAACTTTATTCTCCAAATACTCTCTCTGCTTTGAGATGTTCCTTATTTTATTCCCAGTATGCATTGTTAAAAGCTCTTATACATTTTCAATTATCCAACTGAGAAGTAATCTTCTTCTATTTAATAATATTCAAAAAGTATGTGAGAACCATTGTCTGTTTTGTGTACAAGCCTGAATACTGGAACATGCCTGAGTAGGAAGAATGTAGTTAGTAACTTAAGTCATAAGTGACTGATAGAGTGAACGAGAGAACACAACCTTGCACCCACATTTGCCTGCACACTACATGCATAACCTGCTGCTTCTTAGATTTACCTTCGGCAGACATTTTTCATTTCAAAAGGAGAGAGCACGGTACCACTATTCCACATTATCTGTAATCACTGCTCAAATCTAGACTGTCTCATTGCTGCAAAAGGCCTCATTTAATCCTCATCATTTAATCCTCATAATAACTGTGGCTGTCTTGTTGTTCCCCATCTTGGAGATGAGAAAAGTCACATACAGGGCTTGCACTGAGATTTTTCTGCCCAAATCCTTTGCTCTTTCCTCCAGGTGAGACTCTGAGCCTCTCAGTATATGTGGTGCTGAAACGAAAGAAATATAAATGTTAGAGGAACACTAATCTCTTTTGACTTGATGTTTTTCTTCTCCTGGTTTTTATTTCTATGATATTATTTCTGAAAGATGAAGAAAGGCAAAGAAGCAGACGTGTGTGTGTGTGTGTGTGTGTTTGTGTGTGTGTGTGTGTGTGCGTATGTGTGTGTGTAGAGAGAGAGAAAGTGACAGAAATGTACCCAGAGAGACAAAGAGAAAAACACAGACATACAAACATAAAGAGATTAGATTTTGTTTTCTAAATTTTTTTACCTTTGCTGTATAGTTAATTAACTAAACTTTTGACAACTTCTCATATAATAGTCAATTCATAATCTTAACATTGAGTTGAGTACTTTCAGAATCTATATAATCATATAGTGACATCTCCCTTATTTAGGTTGTGATTTTCCTTTTCATACACACACACACACACACTCAAATATACACACACATATACATTATATTTGTTTATAAGATATATAAAGTCATATGTATGTAGGTAGGTAGATAGATAGATAGATAGATAGATAGATAGATAGATAGGCAGACAGACACAATATATATTTTACATATATATATATATATATATATATATATATATATATATATATTTGCTTTAATCCATTTGTCCTGATGATTTACAGTGTGGAAGTAGATGTCATTTGTTATTGTGAAAATTTTCTAGTTATAAATCTAACTTAACTTAGTAAGAATTATAGAACCTTAAAATTTGGAAAGAGCTTTAGAGGTCATTATGTTGAAAAGCCAGCTGAATAAAACTTGCCTCAGGAGCTTGGTGAAAATACAGATATTACAACCCAGCCCATAAATTTAGATTTAGTAGGTATGGAAAAATACCCAGAAATTAGTACTTTTATGAATGTCTCCCAGGTATTCTGATGCACAGCCAAGCCCAGGAAGCCATGAAATATAGACTAGCAGTTTCCAAATGTTATTAAATCAGTAGGAGACATATTTTTACTTTTTACCTAGAACCAGAATATATGAAACTAACAGCAAACCTGTTCTAACTGATGGAAAGATGAAGGAACTGTCAACTCCCCTTCCTCCACGGACCACCATGAGCACTGGGAAGTAGAGTTTAAAACCAGTTGACACTGGCAAGTCTTCTTCAATGCTTTTAAAAGATGTACATTCTATTTAATAATGGCATTAAGGCCTCTCATTTATAAACAAGTTCACTTTTGAGATGGATGGTTATTTTTTAGGTAGGTATAATATTTCATACCCTGAGTTACTCTGGCAAGCTTTCCCACAGATTGAATAGTTTGATTGTATAAAAGCAAAATTCTTTCCAGTACAAGCAAGACATTTGGTCTTTCATTTCATTTTTGGTTTGT
Organism: Arvicanthis niloticus; assembly: GCF_011762505.2. Taxonomy (NCBI): domain Eukaryota; kingdom Metazoa; phylum Chordata; class Mammalia; order Rodentia; family Muridae; genus Arvicanthis; species Arvicanthis niloticus. Next base: position 89,463,676 of record NC_047661.1, on the reverse strand, counting down.
CCTATCCTAATTACAACCTTTCTATACTTTCCTAAGACTACATGCTTTCTTTTCTGATAAACATGTAAGAAGTAATATTTAGAATGTAGAATGATTTTCAAGAAATCCTGTAGGGCAACCAATTTAAACTTATCCCAAACTAGCTTACAAATAGATGAGACTCAGAATATGTTATTTTATTTTGCTTTGACAATTTGTGAAGGGGTTGGGGGATAACCCTAATCTACTCATCTAACTGCTAGCCTGGCTACCTCTCAAGCGAATACCCCATTTATTTGCTGTTCCTCCTGGTCATGTGCTTATGATCCATCTCCCCTAATGGTCTCTTCTTCTTCTTCTTCTTCTTCTTCTTCTTCTTCTTCTTCTTCTTCTTCTTCTTCTTCTTCTTCTTCTTCTTCTTCCTCCTCCTCCTCCTCCTCCTCCTCCTCCTTCTCCTCCTTCTTCTTCTTCTTCTTCTTCTTCTTCTTCTTCTTCTTCTTCTTCTTCTTCTTCTTCTTCTTCTTCCTCTCTCTCTCTCTCTCTCTCTCTCTCTCTCTCTCTCTCTCTCTCTCTCTCTCTTCCTCCTTCTATCCTCTCTCTTCTCCAGCAAGGTCACTCCAAACCCACCTACATCTATTTCCTCCAGTAATTGGCTATAGCCAATTTTATTTAACCAAAAGTTTTAAATCAAGGATAAACATTTTCACAACTAAAAGCTTGTAAACCTGAGCAGACACTCCAAGATCTATATGTTCAGGTATAGGATTTAGCATTACAATATATAGCAAGAGACAAAAATCCTCAATAAAATCTCATATAAGTTATAAAATAATAAATAATCTCTTTGACACCAAATTAAAAAGGAAATTGATTTACTTATATTATCCCTTGATGGGTTTCAACAATGATTTTAAAATCCTGTGTAGTATCTAGTATTTGCAAAATGTGCTAGAAGACATTATTAAAATATAAAAATCTCCAAATTCTTATACATTTTTTATTCAAGCATTAAATTTTTTAAAAGAAGCAAGAGGAATAAAATATCTGAAAGTCAATATGGTTCCCCTGATCCCAAGGAAAAGCTAAGTTTTGTGTGTCCCCATGACATCAGTGCTTGGGAGTGAAAACAAGAGTATCACAGGGGCTTTCTGGCCAGACAGTCTGCCATAATAACCATCTTCTGTTCAGTGAGAGGTTACAAAATAATTTAAATATCATTTTGTTAGAGAAGTGATTCAAAAAAGAAATCTTGAGGTAAACTTTGGATTTAACAGGACTACATTGGCAAGTGAGTATACACACACCAGAGAAGGGGGACTATTTTGCACAAATCTCCATGTTAACCAGGGAGGTGTCAGTCAGTTGGAAAAAATGCCATTTGTTTTATAAATGGTGTTGATAAAAATAACCTTCATATGTATAGTGATTTGAATGTGAACCCCTCTCTTCATAGCCTAATATATTTGTATGCATAGTCACCAGTTTGAAATGTTGAGAAAAGAATTAGGAAGTGTGGCCTTATCAAAGGGTCAATATGAGAGCTTTCAATTGTTCTTTAGTCTGCCATTATAAACATAAAACCTGAAACTATAATCATCATTAAAGCATTTCTTTTCTAAATTGCATTGGTCATAGTAGTCATAGTGTTTTTTTTCACAGCAGTAGAAAAGTAAGTAAGACAGAAGTTAATGCAAGGAAGTGGACTATTGCTGATACAGGCCTAACTATGCTATATTTTTGGAGTAATTTTTTGGAAACTTTGGGACTTTGGGTTAGGAAAGTAATTGAACACTTCTAGAAGAGCTTAATGGGCCATCTTAGAAGAGACTTGAAAGACTGTACTTGAGAGGTAAACAGACTGGGAAGGCCCCACTCCAGATGTTTCAAAGAGAAAAGTATTAGCCACTGAGCTATAGACCTGAGCTGAGCTTGTGATACTTTGATAAAAAATATGGCTGATTTCTGCCCTTGTCATAGAAATTTGCCTGAGAGTAAATTTAACAGTAATGGAGTAATATCTTTGGTGGAGGAATCGTCAAGACAGCCTAGAATTGACTCTTGTCATGTGTCAATCACTCATATGCACATCTACAATGAAGGAGACAAAATGAAACAAAAGGAAGTTCAAAATGTAGAGTTTAAAGAGAAAAAAATAAAAGAGAACAAACACATCAGGAAATTTAAACTTCGAACCAAGGCTTGTGCTGAAGAAGATGAAAGGATTAAAAGAGGCCTGATATGATCTAAAAGGAATACAGGATTAAGACCTGAGAAGAACACCCCACCCAAATTTTAACTTCCCAAAACAGTGCCACCAACTAGAGATGAAGTTCAAATGGATGAGCTTATCATGGACATTCCATACTGAAACCATAAAACAGCTGACTACGTAAATAGTCAATTGTAAGCAAATATTAGAGAATCAATCTAAGTATACCATTATGGTCAATGGATAGGCAATGCCTTCATGGTAAGAGAAGGAATTAGCAGTGAAATATTGTTGGTCCTACCAGATTATGTGAATAGCAAATTTAAATATTGATGATTTGACAGTAACAAACAGAAATACATAAATAGATGACAGATGGATAGGGGATAGATATTTAGATAGATAGGTAGATAGATAGATAGATAGATAGATAGATAGATGATAGATAGATAGATAGATAGATAGATAGATAGATAGATATGGATAGATACTAGATGATAGCTGTATGATGAATATATTCATACATAGATGATAGATGATGATAATGGATATACTTAAAAGGATAGATAATAGACAAGTGATAGATAAATGATAGATACACAGGTACATAGTTATATGATAAACAGAGATGAAAGATAGATAAATTATTGATTGATAGATAGATAGATAGATAGATGATAGGCAGATAGATAGATAGATAGATGATAGGCAGATAGATAGATAGATAGATAGATAGATAGATAGATAGATAGATGATTGATACAGAGACAGATAAATATTCTACTAGTAAAGTTCTTGTCTCTAAGAAGATAAACAGAAACATTGTAGATATGTGACATAAAGGAGAAATTTACTGGAAATGCATCATCTCCTAAAAGAACTAAGAAGAAGAATGTGAAAGAAGTACAGACATGGACAAGGATTGACATGTGAACAGCTATTCTACAGCACATTGCCAGGCTACCATAGCCTGCTCAGAAGTTTCTGTCCATTTCAGTGGATATTGAACGCTGTTTTCCAATCTATCCAGTTTATAAGATAATATTTCAGAGGTGTAAACTTCTTAATTATATTTTTTTCAAACCCAAGACTGCAGTTGAGGAAGGAAAACCAATTTTTTAAAAAATGTGAAAGTGTATAAAACCTCATGAGAAAGCCTACTTTCTTACAACAAAACCTAAAAAAACGTAGAAGACTAGTAGAATACATTTGAAATGAAAGAAGGGAGAAGACTGTGGACTAGAGGACTAATCAGGAATGGCGGTGGGGTGGGAGAGTGGAAGTAGGGGAAATTAGCTACAACTAAGGAGCTAGGAGAAACCCTATAGAAAACCACAAATTAATAACATATTTTTAAATTACAACTTCAGATAAAGAGTAGAAACAGAATTTCTCTGCATGGGTGGATAAGTAGCTCCCAGAAAACACAGGGGAAAATGAAAATCGTAGCACAAGGCATGAGATTATTTCCTATGAATTCTTGGTCAGAGAAGTCTAGGAGAGCTACAAAGTAGCACAAGCTATTGCCATTACCTCTAGTGATTCAACAAAGCTCCCTGCTAAGCCTCTATTGCTGAAGACAGCACAATTAGACTTCAGAATATTGAGAAATCAATAACAAATCAATCAGGCTGATGGGAAGTGAATACATCAATGTTGTTAGTCAAAGCTGTACTTGCATGCTGCCGAAAAGACCTGCTACACAAGAAGTGCCTCTGGCACAATAACGGCCTGCCTCATACATTGAACCTACCACTTTCGGTTGTGGTGAGGATTTCTCCATAGGAGGGAATTTCATGATTGGTACTATCATGCTTTCCAAAAGCCTGTGGTTGGGGAGGCCATAGGCCATAAGGTAGACGCTATTATTATTTTGAAAACTAGCTGTGCTGCCAAATTGACTTCTAAATATTTACATTTATATTCATAAACTCTGGCTTCTTTTAAGACTGTAGACAGAAAAGCTGCTTTCAATGTGAGCAAAAGTTAGCAGAGTAATACACAACTTGACAGAATAGAACAAAAGACAAGGTGTACAGCCCCAAACATAACCACCACCAAGGTTCAGGGAACACAATCTTAAACTGAACCAAAATAATGTATAAACCAAGAGGACAGAGAAGAATGCTGTCTTCTAGGCATGGCATAGCTATTGCACTCATGAACTCATAGCTGCTATGGTTACCTTTATGAGACTTGAACAAGATTAAGCCACTCAAAATTCTATTGTAGACAGCATTCTCCCAGGCTCTTTCCTTACTGGAAAAATATTGGCAGCAGATAATTGAATACAAAAAGAATTATTCTTTTATGAGAATATGGCAACTTGTAGGATTTGAGTACTCCAGTTAATACTCCACACACATGGACCTTTGAGCACAGTAACTGGACTTATTGAAAGACAAAGAGACAGAAAGAAAGTTGGGAGCAGAGCATATAGAGGAAGATATGGCAGGAGTTGGAGGAAGAGAATGATAGATAGAATTATATTTCATTATGTAAAATTACAAAAATTAATTATACATATGTAAATATATATATGAATATAAATATATATTCCTTTAGCTCAATATTTTCATATTCTGTATATTTGGTACTCTTACAGAAAAATATGTAGAGTACTTTGTGATTATCATTTCCTGTAGGTTAATATACATACTCAGAAGTCTATGAATTATTTTCATTACCTTTTAATTATATTTAAAATTTATGGGTATGTGTTTGTCTTTGTGAGTTTATATAATGTGTATGAAAGAGTAGAACTGACTATGTGCACAGATGCTGGAAATGGGCACCAGGTCCACTGTAGTTGGCATTACAATTGTTTGCTTGTTGCTCAGCTTGATATATGGGTGTGTGGAACTAAATCCTGTTCTCATGATGGCACAACCAGATTTTCCTAATGGCTGAAGCATTTCTCCAGTCTTGCCATCTATTTTTAATAAATCTTTCTGGGATGTTTTGGATATGTTTATGTAGATTTTAGTGATTGGTGTTTTTTATATACTAGAAATAAAACCAATAAAAAGAATAAAATCATTATGTTATTAAAAGTAGACTGGGTTTTTTGTTTATTTGTTTTGGGTTTTTGGGTTTTTAGTTTTGGTTTTGGTTTTGGTTTTTTGAGACAGGGTTTCTCTGTGTAAGCCTGGCTGTCCTGGAACTCACTCTGTAGACCAGGCTGGCCTTGAACTCAGAAATCCATTCACCTCTGCCTCCCAAGTGCTGAGATTAAAGGCATGTGCCACCACTGTCTGGCTAAACTGGGTTTTTACATTTAATTTTGATGCAGAAATCTATTACTTTGGTCTTAAAACCACTGAATGATATTTCTGTGAAAAGATGTTTAGAGAGAGGAAGTTTCAAGTTTGGTTCATAACTTCACCCAAGTAAAGATCCAGAGGGAAGTTTTTATGTGACTTTCAAGTTTAACTTGGAGAAAACTTCAGTAGCACCAAGCATTTGGAGCAGACAACTACTTCAAAGGCACTGAATTTAGGGCAGCCTCTCTGTTCTTGGGGACCCTGACCACCAGCTTTCTCCTCATATCTCCCTGTACTAACTCATCCAACCTGATTCTCCTGAGATTAATTAACCAAGACCTTGCATGAGGTCAGATTATCCATAAGAGAGATAGAAGGCATGGTAGTCTTTGAAGAAGCAATCAAATTGTCTACAGAGTCCAGATTTTAAAGTTTCCATGTAAGTGTAAAGAGAGATGGTGACCCAGGGGGTGAAAAATGGAGAGAAAAAAGGGCAGGGGAAGAAGGAAGAAGAAAAAAATAAACATAAGCATATAATAACATAAGCATCTATCACTCGTATGGATATTCACGTTTAATTTCATATCAAATGCCATCATTCAAGATGTCTGTCATCCATTAAAGAATTTAGTAGTTTTATTTTTATTTTGTTCTTCATTGATTTTTAAATATATACTTTCTGTGGTTGCAGCATTTTTTGAGAATGGGTATTAGTAATGTTAGTATTCAATATATAAATTATACTCTCTGGTGATTTTCAAGCTTTGAAAATTAGTTGCTAAATATTTTCAAATTGAAATAATATGCATTCAATATTCCTTTAAATAGCCAAATGTATTTTTTCTCTTTTTAATTTTTTGTATATATTATTATTTTACATGTAGGAGCATTTTGTCTGCAATCATGTCTGCACATCACATGTATGTCTTGTGTCTGAGAAGTCAAGTACTAGATTTACAGAAGTATGTAAGCTATCACATGAATACTAGGATTCAAAGTCAGGTCCTCTGAATGAGCAGTCAGTGTCCATCTGAGTCATCACTCCAGCCCCACTTGTGAAAGACACTCTGCATTTGAGATTTTCTTTTTACGTGAATTTGCTTTGTAGTTTTCTGAAGATGTCAAAAGATTCAATTTAACAGAAACTGGGAGGAAATCAAGAAACTTATTGCAGCAATGACTGCAGTTTCTCTCTTTCCTTCTGAGGGAACTCCCATCTAAATAGTTCACTGAGGATATTAAAAAATGAAACCATAAAAAGGAAAAAAGGAAAATAAGTCCAGGGAGGAGGAACATATAGAGGAAGATATGGCAGGAGTTGGAGGAAGGGAATGTTAAACAGATAGAATTATATTTCATTATATAAAATTACAAAAAGTAATTATATATATACATATGTGAATACATATAAAATATAAGGATATAAGAATACATATATATATATATATTCTTTTAGCTCAAATTCTGTTCCGAGCCCCTCCGTGTCCCCTTCGCCCATGAAAGAGACACGTGAGGCAGTGTTCGGGTGGTTACTACAGCAAGGCTTTATTCTTGTATCAGCAGAAGCGGAAAGACCCCAAGCCCGGAAAAGGCACTGCTATATGTACCCTAGAGTGGCGTGTTCACTTCTGATTGGCTGTTCACTCATTACCCATAATACGCCCCAGGATGGGCAGTAACTTTGGTGTGCTTTTTGCCTTTTGCACCTGCATAGTTAGTTGTTTACTAGTGGGAGGACAGGATGTTCGCGCCATCTTGTAATGGCGAATGCTATCACGCTCACGCGGCTCCTAACAAAATTCTTTCATATTCTTCATATTTGGTACTCTTATATTTCTCTTATAGAAAAATATGTAGAGTATTTTGTGATTATCGTTTCCTGTTATGTTAATATACACACTCAGAAGTCTATAAATTATCCTCATCTACCTTGTAAAGGAGGAGGAACCTTTGCTCTGTCTTCCATGGTTCCTGAAGGGCTTGTGCTGCCCCTGTGTTAAAAGAAATTAGAAGTTCTTACCAATGGGATGGCTCTCAATTTTGGCCAGTTATTGGTTGGCCATTCCCTCTGTCCCTGTTTCATATTTTTTTCTTGCATTTCTTGCAAACAAGAGAAATTTGGGGTGGAAAGTATTGTGGATGGGTTGGTGTCCTTATCCTTCCACTGGGGGCCCTGCCTGATAACAGTAGTCTCTTTAGGTTCCATATTCCCACTGGTATTATCTCTGCTAGGGTTACCTGCGTTGACTCCTGGGAGTATCCATCATCCTAGGTCTCTGCCATGTTCTAGAGATGCCCTCTATTCCCCATGACCCTGACAGCTCCAGATTTTCATTCATTCTCCTGGCCCTCTTTACCTCTTTCTTCTGTCTCTTCTCACACCTGATGCTGAACACCCATCCCCCCCATTCACTTCTCTCTCCCTTCTCCCACCTATTTCTCTCCCTTCATCTGCCCCCTATGACTATTTTATTCTCCATTCTAAGTGAGATCTGAGCACACTTGCATGAGTCTTCTTTCTTCTTTAGTTTCTTTGGGTCTGGGGAGTGTATCATGGGCATCCTGTATTTTATGGCTACATACCATTCACGTTCTTTTGGGTCTGGGTTACCTCTAAATCCCTGACATGATTAATTATATGCTGTTATGCTTCCATACAGGAGCCTAGCATAACTGTCCTCTGAGAGGCTCCATACAGCAGCTGACTGAAACAGATGTAGAAACACACAGCCTAACATTGGACAGAGCTCAGGAACTCTTATGGCAAAGTTGGAGGAAGGACTGAGGGTCCCAAAGGAGGTAGAAATTCCAAAGGAAGACCAGTACAATAAGCTAACCAGGACTCCTGTAGACTCTCAGGGACTGAGCACCCAACCATACAGCATAGACCAAGGCCCCTGCCATATATGCAGCAGATGTGCAGCTAAGTCTTTATGTGGGTCTCCCAACAACTAGAGCAAGGGCTGTGAATCTGTTGCCTAACTGGGCTACCTTGACTGACTTCAGTAGGATGGGATGCAACTTGCCCTGCAGAGGCTTGATCTGCCAGAATAGGGTAATACCTGGTTTGGGGGCACCTTTTCAGAGGAGAAAAGGAAAGGGATAAGGGAGGAGTTGTATACAGGAGACTTGGAGGAGAGGCAGTGATCTAGATGAAAATTGAATGAATAAATAAATACATAGAAGAAAAAGAAATTGATGGATTTTAAAGTAACATTCTCATTAGAATATAACAGAAGTGAGTTTTGAATGAACAAGTGGTATCACACCTAATGGAAACTATACCTAATTGCACTAAATGTTTGTTTTCTCAGGTTGTTTTTAAAATAATATTTTGTGCATTTGTTCATGACCATATGACAATGGGTATGTGTGAGAGACAAAGAAAAACATGAGTGTCCCTTTTATGGTGCTATTCAGTGTGATTTTGAAACCAGGTCTCTCTTATTGGCATGGAGCTCACTGACTTAAGCTGGACTGACTGGTCACCTTTCCTCAAGAATCTGCCTGACTCTGCCTCCAGAGCTCTGGGATTACAGGGCACCATGCGCTTGCCTGACTAATTTCTCTCCCCAGTTTTACTCTTTACTTTTTGTAATGTTTTAGAAATGCCTTCAAGGAATCTTGGTTAGGCTTTTCTGTTTTGATAGATGGTTTTATTTTATATTAAATATAAAATATTATACTCATTGTTAACTCTGTATATTCCACAAAACCCACAGTGTAAAGCATGAGTCCAAAAATGTTACCTACAGGGTAGTTGCTTGATCAGCTATAAGCAAAATGCCTTAGTGTCTAGAGTACACAGTGTACCAATCTGGCAAAAAACTCTGTGAACTGTTTCTTTTCAAGCACAGTGAATTAGCCAAATGTGCTTAAAAGAACAAAACTCAACCAAGAACACTGTGAATAAGCAAAGCATTAAGCCATAGATCATGACCAAATTAAGTAAGGAGCTTGTGTTTTGGCCATGGACCAGGTTTTAGTTTTGACTTTTCTTTTAGTTTTGATTCTCTTGCTATGAAGAACCACTATGGCTAAGTCAACCCTTATCAAAGTAGTATTTAATTGTGGGCTTGCTTACAACTGCAGAGAGTAGGTCAGTTGATCATCATGGTGGGATCATGGTAGCAGAGAGGCCTACTTGGTGTTGGAGAAGTAGCAGAGAGTTTTTTTATCCTGATCCACAGGCAGAAGGCAGAGAGAGAGGGAGAGGGAACAAAAGAGTGAGTGGGGTAGGAGAGGGGGAGGTAGAGGAGACTAAGCATGCAAATATATGAACGTATGGGGGGGCATTTTCATTCAAACCACTACATCTCCATTATTTGTTTTGAGTAAATTGTATATTTGGGCAAGATCTGGCAGCAGACTGTAATATGTATGCCACTTAAGATCCAGTGTGGGAATTTTTTTTAACATCATTTGGCTCAAGTATGGTTTAAGTTTCAACTGATTATTTGGGTTTTAAACATTTTACTTGCTTAGACTTAATCACTCTTAATCATTTCAACAAACTTGTTATTTTCTGATATTTCTGGAATCCTTCCATTTTGCAACCTGAAGCATTGTCTTGTTATTTCCATTGGGGGCTATAATATACTCTCATTTATGTAGCTATGAGAGTAGAAATTTGGATTGTAAGATTTAATTAAGACAAGAGTCATCTTACAAAAAATTTGGCAACATTCTTTCCCTGAATGATGATTTATTCTAACTGCTTCATAAAGCAATGAATATGGTAGGCTAGTTTGCTGAAAGATGAACAAAATTTGCATCAAAGGCCTCCAAACTAACGCTGAGCTTGAATCATTTTTTCTAATGCTATGGAATTTTGACATTAAAGTTTAATATTTTATATGCTGAGAAACAGCAAGATTTCTTCTTCAAACACAATAATTAAACTATGACTTATAAAGAGTTTTCATTTGTAGGGTGTTAGAGGAGGAATAACAAATAAATGTTTCTTTCATCCAGTTTCCCACTTTAAGTCTATCTTGAGATATTGAGTCATATATAAAAGAGTCAAATGAATAGTGGTCACAGGCTGACGAATCATGTAGAGATTCATTCACTATATCCATACAAAGTCACACGAACCATTTTCCAATCATTGTTCCTATATCCATAAATACACACACACACATATATGTATATATATTCTCATATAGAAACACACAGAGAGATGCACATAACACATATGGACAAAAACACACAGAGACACACACACAGGCATGCACAAACAAATGTGTAAGCATTCACACATGTACACAAACATGCATATGCATGCACATGCACACATACACACACAGCCTCCAAAACCTTTTTAAAAGACAAGATTTTCAATGGTAATGCAACATTCATAACATAATTTGAAGTACAGTGTTATACAATAGCTATAAATATAAAAAAGTGAAACTCCAGTGAGAAGTCTCCAGCCCAGGTTAAGTTATCATGTTGGCTCCCTTATTTTACCTTACTCTACATCTAATATGACAGCACACTGAGATCTACAAGTGGGAATTACTTATTTAATCATTGAGAATACATGAAAGTGGCCAAATGCTGAAGTTGTTAAGTACAATACTCAACACATTTTTATTAAAGCAGGGTATTAGCCAAAGAACATAGAGCCAGCAACTCCTGGGAGACTCTAAGATAGTCAACAAGGATGAATACAAATTGACTAATGAAAGCAGCTACAAGTTGTTAAGAAAAGCCCAAGTTTTAGAAGAGTTAAAAGAAAGACCTTCAACTCTGCTATTATAAATTTTGCTTTTTATCTGATTTTAGTTTAAATCATAAGGCCCTTGTGTTTTGTCATTCTATTTAAGGGAACCTTACTTCCTTCATTGAAATATTTGTTTGTACCATTTTAAAATTAGAACTGGTGTAAGGGCCCACATGTAAGTCTTGAGATACACATCTCTAAACAAAAAGCTGATACTATATATCCATTATTATGTCTCATCGACAGAATGTTTGTTTATTTTTTACCAAAATCTATGTTGTGACTCTAAAATTCAGTGTAATAATATTTACCCATGGAATTTTGAGAGACAAGAATGGGACTCCATATTGTGTTTCCTATCATTAAAACAAAATAACAAAAATTTATTGTACAAAGATTTCCCTTGAGATTAAATTGTCAACATTGGAGGAAACCTCCTTAAGACATAGGATGTTAGAATGAAGGTAAATCAACAGGATGTTCTAAGGGTAGATAGATATTTCGTCTTGTGAAACATTTTAGGCTTGGGAAATATACAACTCAAAGGCTTCAGGAAGTTCCCAAAATTCATCAGATTCATTAGGCTTTTCCTTGCCTAAGACTATGATAGCAGTAAGGACAGCTGGGATACATTTTCAGAAGAGTTGAGATTGCTAGAAGTGGCTCAGACCAGCTGAGGCACATGGAAATAGTAGAAACCAGTGGAGCTATTTGAAAGTGGCTCAGTCCAACTGAGACATGCAGAAAGAACACTGTCCAAACTTTTCTGATGAATGTTGTGCATTATGCTCCAGGTTAACAATTTTCATGAGCTATTAATCATGTGAGAATGAGATTTTGTGATGTGCTGTCTTTGAGTCATCTCTGTTCCTATAAGTCACTCTTCACCCATATGTATGCTACTCCAATAAACCTCATTGTCTCACCAAGGGGAACTTTGAAGTTATCCTTACTTACGTCTATCATCAGTTCCCTGTCTGGGTGAGTAGATGTTTGTGCACATTTCCCCTCTAATAGTGTCACACACAACAGATGTCTAATTTATAGGCAAATATTACTATTACTTTGTTTCATAAGCTATGAGCCAGAGAGTATTAGTGTGCACACTACAAACACACACACGCACAGTCACATGCACACACACATGCACATGCACACGCACACACAGACATGGCTATTATACTATGAAAAATCAAATTGACCTTATGTGTCTCTATGTGACTTGAAGCAAATTGACATTTCTTAACTTATTTCTGCAATGGAAATATGAGAAAGTTAAACCACCCCATTTGAAGTCATAAACAAAAAGAGGCAAAGGGCTTCATATTGTGGCTGGCAAGTGATGAAGACTGCATTAAAGGTTGGAGAGTTTGCCCTTGCTCAATGACATCCTAAGAAGTCATAGCTCCTTAATGTTAAAAGCAAATGATACTAGTCGATCATTCTCCTGCTACTTGGGCAAGAAACTTGCAGGTTCACTTTCCTATTCCTGCCAATATTTCACTGAATATTAATAAATACTTTGCTTTTTATGATGTCAAGAAGAAGCATTTCACCATTTAAATAGATCTTCTGAAATGTATTATCCCTATATGAGAATATGTTATTACCCTCTAAAATCTGGTTGTTTTCCAAGGGCCTTGAAACAAAACTCTAAACCTGTCTGAATAATATACAAATAACTCAGTGTAGTAATTTTGTGAGCACAATATATGCTGGAAAAACATACTTTGGTTGTTGATGAGAATTCACTCATATCTAAGGCAAGTGTCCTCAAAGAACTAAAACCAGTGGGGGGGGAACAGAATCAAAGAAACATTTGAGAATGTAATGGCTACTCAGATAGGCATAACTATAAGACATAGTGATATTGACAGAAAAAAAATAAAGTTGGGTTGTGATTCATGGCACAAATAGTAAATGGTTTTTGTCAGTATATAAAAATGAGCAAACAGGAGAGGTATTCACTCTTCTTTGAACCTTATAGTTTACTTGAAGAAACAATTCATTGAATATAAAAAAATTAAGCTTTAAGGGTACTGATATATGTGAAATAACACTTGAGTTTATGGTCTTCTTTTCCAGGAGGAGCAATACAAGATACTACACTGCAATGAGCAATTTTATTAATGAATTAGAACTAGTTTATTGTATTATTCCTACCTAATAATGGTCCTGTTAGTAATAACAATGACCTTTGACTTAGTCGTTTCCTGTTGCTGTGATAAAATACTGACAAAAGTAACTTAGTGGAGAAAGGACGTATGTTAGCTCACAGTTCAAGGTATACACCATTATGTTGAGAAATTCAAGGCAGTAGGAATTTGAAGCAGGTCATCTGTGCTGTCGGAAAACAGCAAAGCACGCTGAGCTCAGATTCCTCTCTCACACTATCCAGGACTCCTCACCCAGCAAACGGTGTGGCTTGCAATAGGATACTTTTTTCTCTCATCATAGCAAAATCAAGATGATCTATCCTAGGCATGTTCAGACCCTGTTTCCCAGGTGATGCTAGATTCTGTCAAACTGACAGTCGTCACTATCACATACCCTCACATTTGTACTATGTGCACATTTCATTCCAGATCTGTATAGTAAGTTGCCATTATTCATTTGCTTCCAGATGGAAAACCTGGAAGTCAGACTAACCTAACAATTTGTTAAGTTAATTCATGTTTCACGAGAATAAGAGAACATCAACAATACTAAGGCTTCTTTCTCAAAAGTGAGGAACATGAGAAACAGAAACTCGTTTCCACCCTCCAGATGCCTCGCTCAGCTATCGTACTGGCTCCCCCAGTTCTTATTCTTGACTACTTAAAAAAATAAGTTCACATTCTCATTTGCATCAATTAACATTCCAAGAACTCTAACAAATTCTGTTCACAAGCTCTGTTTATACTACATTTTTTCTTCATCACATTTTCAGTTATGAAAGTCAAATATGTTCATTATAGGTTACTGAAAACTACAGACAGATATTAAGGGGAAAATTAAACTATCATCTCTAAAGCCAGAAATAACCATATCTTATCACCTTTGAGCCAATTTTTCTCTTGGGTTTATGTATTGCTTTAATAGAAAATACATTGCTTAAATTCATATTATGCCACAATATTATTTTGACAGTAGAAAGTGAGATATTTTTATTAATTAGGTATGTATAAAACTAGTATGTTTCTTTTAAAGTCTCACCAATCTTCCTTAATATTAACAACTTATATAACTATCAATATGTTTTTAAACTAGCAATGAACTTACTTATCATGCAAGTAGCATTCTCCTCAGATATCACCAGTTATGACACCAGCAATACTTTTCTGCTGTAAAATAAAACCAGAGGAGCACAATGCATGCGCTCCTCATGTTTCTTTCTCTTGTGCTCGGTGACACCATTTTCACCTGCCCTTCTTTTCCATAGAGTTAAATTGTTGAAGACTACTGGTGGGGTATTCAATCCACTGATCCACAGTTTGCCCTTCTCTAAATCTCTCTGGTGATAAGTTCCCTTCTCACCACGGTGTTAGAAAAAAAAAAAAAAAAAAAACAATGTAATCCAATGAGTTATCACCAGAAAAATGCACTTTGCTTTTGTGGTCAAAGTAGACTATGTCAGCTTTCATTTGATCTTCCTTCAATATATGTGTTATTTAAAAGGTAATCATTTTATCTAGCCCATGCTCAAAAAATGCTGGATTGATTCATAATTCCTAGAGTAGGAGGAGCTATGTGATATATATCAGTGTGGATTTGGGAATAGTGATTATTTGAGTAATATTGTATTTATTTTGTGGTTTAAAGTGCTCAGTTTATCCACCAAGCTCTGTTCACATTCTCTCTGTGAGCTTTTGAAATGATCTATTATCATTTGTGATGGCATGGCTATTGTTCTGAGAGCATCTCCTTACTTTCTTCCACACCAGAGTTCATGCTTGTTACCCAGCAAGACACAGCCATTCCTCCAATGAGCCTGATTCTTTTTATTGGAAAATAATGTGAAAACAATATCTGAGACCTTCTGCATATAGTCATTCACATGGGAGAAATATTTGATAACCCAATAAATTATTCACCAAGTACACTTTAGTGCAAAAGAACAGAAAATGAAACAATATTTTAGTCCATTTCCCTCCAAATGGAAGCCTCTTCTCTTTTCTCTCTTCGCTTTGCTTCTCATCACTTTTCTTTTTTCTTTTCTTCTTGGTTTTCATTTATATTCTGCATAGTACCTCATAGCTGTGAGCCAAGCCTTCAAAGATGTAGTCTGAATTTATATTTTTCTCTACCATATCTTGGGTGAGTTACTTAATTTTTCTGTATCTTAAGTCTATCTACAATCTATATATGCAGATAAGAATATAAGACTCCTATACTAGACAGAAAATTGAGACATTTTCAATAAGTTTATGCTTACAAAGCTCATGGACTTATATTTAATGCTCAGTAATATTATCATCAGAACAAAATACAGTAGTAACCAATTCATCATTGAGTCAGACTTATGAGAAAATATTAATTAATTGTCTTTATGAGACAAAGACTATTTTAGGTAAAATATGTCATATTATTAATTACTAAATTAAATTTTTTCAATAGACAGTTTAATCTATAATTAATTCTCTATTTTTACACTCATTTCCTCATCAAAATTTTATGAATAGAAGAAACATAAGTTTTCAGACAGTGAAATTGTTCACAATTATGTGATAATTACAGATAGTTGTCATTAAAAATTTGTGCAATAGAATGTACAGCATCAATCTCTGATCTTGATATAGCATATAGATTATAGGTGATGAGGATGGGTCGATATCTATCTATCAATTTTAACAAATACATCACTTTAACAGGAGACATTGATAATAGTGGAAGCTATGTTTGTGTAGAACTGGGGTGGGGTATATAAAAGCTCTTTATCTTTTTTCAATTTCATTGCAATTTGGTAAAAGAATTAATGAAATAACATCTATTAAACACTGAGTATGTATAGTGACATCTCTAAGATGGACTGGCGCATACTTTCTCTTACAGTACATGAACACCACTTCCCACAGCACAATATTGAATGAAGAGCATCTCTGACTTGGGACTTTTTGCATAATTTGTCCTAAACATGCCAAAGTAACATTATTTAACTTTTAAAACTAAATTTCATGAGAAAAATTTGTTCTGATAGCTTTGTAATAAAAATATTCCTTTAGGGGATGACCCTGTCAAAAGTCGGCTACATCATGTCTCTGGTTGTGAAACTAATCTTTTATCTGACACATCTCTCCAGGCATCAACCCAACACAAAGAAGTACAGACAACTAAAAAATGTTGAGAGTGGGACAAAGACTTCTTTCCAGGGAAGAGCCTTCTGATTGATCTATCAAACAACTGACTAGCTATGAAAATATACATACTAGTAATAATACTGAATAAGCATGGATTATTTATGTATTTTGGAGTATATATTTATATACACATGAATATAGTGATGTAACAACAACTGGGCATTTTTAAGATGTAAATTCAAGAGAGAGTAAAAAGGGGTACATGGAGGGTTTTGGAGGGAGAAAAATAAAGAAGAAAATGATGAAATTACATTATAATTTCAAAAATAAAAGAAATAATCAAGCAAAGCTGCCATATAGAAGAAGCCCAAGATCCACAAATAGCAAATGTAAGGCCTTGTATGATTGCCCCATTGAACCAATAGTCAGCAAAAGCATGAAGCCATCTTCAATTCCCAGCTAACAAAACTCCAAATGGCAACAGACATAGCTGAGCTCTGAATCCAGTGTATAAGTGTAAATGCTGTACATGTACCCAAACCAGAGATGCATGCATGATAATATGTAATTTATAATTTGAACTAGACAATTGGTGGTTAACTTGCTGCAGACACTTCACTGACAAGAATGGATGACCTCGTCAATGTATTATACGTGATAATTGGTGAGACAAGTTGTTCACACAAGTACAAGTAGCAAATGGCAGAACATTATTAAAGGCTTTTCAACTGATAGATGAATTCTCATAATTACCAGAATTGAGATCATAAACTCTATTATATCTGTGTTTTCATTAATTGATCAATGTAATTTTTAAAAATATTGCAATAATATGAAAATAACACAATGTTTTTATATCAAGTATGTCAAGATATAAACCTTTTTCTTACATATTATTTCAGAGAGTGTCTTATTCGTCCTTAATAATTCGTCTTAAAGTTTGAACTATATTTTAAGTATCTTTAAATGAATCATTCACTCCATATTTTCAAGAACAATTTTTTTTGGAAATACATGCTATATTTTCATAAGATTTTTGTGATCTTTCCTCTAATTCTTTTATGGGCTCAACTAATGTAAACTTTATCAAACCCATAGTCATGTTTCAAAAATATCCAACATAAGATTTATTTGGAGAAAGTGTTTTGGAATCTCACAGCTTGCAAATAAATGCTTCACAAAAGTCTATCTTTGGAAGAGCAACACAGCTCTGTATAAAACAGCAGAGAATGATGTCTGATCTCATCTTTCACACACAGCTAAAAACAGGCAGGATAGGGCAGCTTGAATTTTATTAGATTCACCATTTTGATAACATCATTTAATGTGAAACTTCAATCCACAACAAATATCTGTATCAGAACCATACTGTGAAAAAAAAAGAGTGAATTTCTTGAGTCTCATATTTCTAATATAAACTGCATCCAAAAGCCTTTACATTTGTTTCAGATGTTTCTAAATATCAGAGCACACAGCTTTACGTACCATTTATGGATTATCTGGTTTGGATTGAAGTAGTTAATGATTTTAAAATAGATACCTGTAGATACATTTTATGTTTTATAGAACAAATTAAGTTTTTTGGAGAAAAAGCCTTTGAAAATTTTAACTATTACTGAAATGTGCTCAATCTACAAAAAAATATTATTGATGAGATTTCTTTCTGATCACCAAACATGTGTCCAGTAACTGTGTAAATCATCTCACTTTCTTTTGTGGTACGGTTTGTTTATGGTTTAACTTTATCTCCTCAAATGTCCATGTGATTGGAGAGTTTCCTTGTAAAAAGTAATGGAAAGTACTATGAAACCTTCAAGAAGCAGAGCTTGAGAGACAGCCTTAGAGCTTGAGAGACAGCCTTAGAACAGTGGGTGGATCCTCATAAACAGGCGTTCTCCTGTAACGCTTGAGATCTCACAAGAGAGTAATGAGAACACTGTCTTGCCATTCTGCTCCAGGTTTGAAATATAATTGCACATTGCTCTCCACTCTAATTTAACAACGTGAAAGGGGAAACCCTGTTACAGGTCTGTGGTGGCTATCCCTGGTTGGCAGGTTGACTACATGGGGAATGAACTACAATCCAGAAATGGAGGGCACACTTGTGATCCAGATCTTGGGGCTGGGAGACACAGGCTTCTGACCTGGATCTTGACATGGGATGACACACACTTTTGACCCATATCTTGAGGTGTAGTGGCCATGCAAAGCTTAGACCCAGGCAAGGTAATACATATCTTTTATCCCAGGAGACAGAGGCAAGCAGATCTCTTGAGTTCAGGGCCTGCCTGGACAGAGCAAGTTAGAACCTACGATGGTAGTATACACCTGTAATCTGGGCCATACCTTCAGCTAGAGGCCTACATAAGAACAATGGAGGCAATAAGGCTTCTTCTTCACTTGCTTGCACTTACTTGCCAACACATTTGTTGGAAATGACTTCAGGATTCCAGCTTATACAGAAGACCAGCTGAAACACCCAGCCTCATGGGACTGAGCAACTACTAGATTCTTGGACTTCTCATTCACAGCTGCCCATTGTCGTGTTAGTTGGACTGCAGAATGTAAGTCATCCCAAAAATTTTCCTTAATATATAGAGACATTCCACAAATTCTGTGACTCTAGAGAAACCTGATACAAGACTATTCCATTTGAACTCCCAAAATGGAACTATGTAAAGTCTTTTCTTTAGTCCTCAATAGCACACATCAGACATTTTGTTATAGTAGTAAAAGCTGACTGATGTATTTTGTATAAATGATCCTACATAGTGCATTGTCAGTCTCAAAGATATACAGCTGGTGACATGGATCAGCTCGTAAAATGACTTCTGTAAACCATGTGGACTCCAGATCAATACCTGAAAAAGCACATAGTGAGAGGAAAGCACTGATTCACAAGTTGTCCTATAACCTACATGTGCGTATTTAAGTACACACACATACACACATGCATAGATAGACATATATAAACTCTAAAATGGTAAACATAGAAAAATTAACAGCTGCTGAAAAAGGAAGAATGAATCTTCATTGGAAAGAGCTATTATTTGATTTGTTATCCAACATGAAGTGGTGATCCCTAAGAATATGTACATGCAGTTAACACTGAATGCACATAGCAGATTGTATTTGTATGACTATTGGTTTAAATGTGTAACAAGGGTTAAAGAGGACATGAATTTGGAGACCGTGGATGGGACAAATGTAGAAGGGATAGGAAGGAAGAAAGGGAAAGGGGAAATGAATAATTATGTTATGGATGAATTAAAAGATACAAATTTTAAAACACACACATATGTAATAAGAGAGACAGTCCATATTTGGATATTATAGAACATTGAAATTAGCTTTCATCGTGTATAACCAGGTATTGCATAAGCTACCTTATATGAAGAATTTATATTCATTCATTCAATAAATATTTACTTTGAGTCTAACACATGCCAGGCACAATTCTTCACCAGTGACCTACACATCTAAAATTCCTTCTCCTGAAACTATTATATCAATAAAAAAATTGATGCAAAGTTCTATAATAACAAATATTATACATTGAATGATGTACTGAAACCAAGTGCATTAAACAAGGTATTTTTCTTATAATTTGGGAATGTAATTCCAAGGTCAAATGTTTTTTGTTATTTTGTTTTTTTATCATTGAGTTATTTAAAGAATTATAAAGAGGAGTCTGCCCTGTGCCTCTCCTGTAGTTTCTGTGAGTTTTTGTACATTTTGCTGTTCCTTGACTTGAATAGAATTTACTTTAACCTTTGTTTAAATCTCCATATTGTGTTCTTATTATATACATATCTACATCCAAATTTTCTTTGTTCACAGTTTATAATTTTTTATTTTTTGTTTGTTTACTTATCGGTGGAAATTTACTTTTGAAACCCAGACTGTGCTAGAAATTGGTTGGATCTCTGTTTCAATTTCCTAAGTCCTGATATTACAGATGTATACTACAATGCTGGGAACTTTTTTCTTGTTTTATAATGACATTATCCATGAGATTAGAAGAATATATCACTCCAACATTACTTGTCTCAGCTAAGTAAGTCTTGTTCTCAAGTTATATCACATGCTGAAGAAATAGTAGCTAGAATTTCAGCCTTCTAGCTCCAGTTCCAATGGATCTAATACCTCTGGCACTCTCATGTGCACACACAGACAAACAGACAAACACACACATATACACACTCCACACATACACACAGATAAAAATAACAAAAATGAGTTTTTAAAATAATGAATTGAATAGTAGAGAAAGGTAGTAAGCAGATGCCCAAGAAAAGAGCCTCAGTTAAGATGGGAAAGCTGTAAGGCCATATGGAGAGACTGAACTTGGAGTCTGAAAAACATAAGTCAGTGGAGTTTCAGGGACATATGTGACAGAGAGAGAAGTAGAAGAACTCAGGATCAATGCTTAGGCAGCTCATGGAATGCTCCATGGGGCAGTGTGAACTTTGGCTCCCATGCAAACTGAAATGAATATCCAATACAGACAGTGGCATGCCCTTCAGTTTTACAGTGGTAATTCTTCCTTCTATAGGAGAAGAAACTTTGGCAGATAAAGACCAAAGGGGAACGACTTAGTGAACTATGTCTACAATTCAAATACAAGATGGCAATATCTAAATCTAGGGTAAAAGAGCAGATACATGATAAAATCTTAAAGGTCAGTATTTATATTTGCATTGAAGGCAAGATTTTCTGCCAGAATAGAATTCCATTTGAAGAAAGTCAAACTCAGAAACATACAAAGGTTTATGATTATGAGGCTGGAAAGGATTTGCTATTGACCCACTGAGACAAAATTAATGGTAAAGTGTGTTTGCAGCATAGCCTTTGTTGTAGATATGCTGTAAAATATTTCACTGGGTTTCGCAACTGTTGACAGCTGTGCTCATTTGTACTATTTCTTCTAATATGGGTTTCAAGAGTAACTTACTTTAATAACTATATTACAGCACAAGTGATGGAATGTCAATTTCAGTACTAGGTTGAAGGAGGACTGATTTTATTCTCAGATTCACTCTCTGATTCTCTCCAGTTCTCTTTTCTCTTGAGAAAGTATCTAGAATGGAGTGAACTTCCCTCTGGAGGGATTAAGGTAGCATAGAACTGAGAGAGAACTTTATCCCAGAGCTTGGGAGACACTAAGGCTGCTGTGTTGCTGTTTCTTCTTGATTTAAACATCTTTCCAGGAGATAAGAAGGAGGTTAACAATGTTTATAAAACTCACATTAAAAAACTTATAAAAATCAGAAAGCAACTCTTCATGATTCTTGAAGAGGTAAGTAATTGATAGGAAAAGGGACATTCTTTGGTGGAGTTGCCTGCACTTTGTATAGGAACACATGTTATGAGTTGTGACGAATGTTGGTTCTCTGATGACACAGTCGCCTTACAGTCACCTATATTCCTATAAGTGATTTCAATACATCTATACTTGGGTAGAATCATACTTGGTTTAACAACCATACTTGGGTAGATTCATTTGCTTGTCATCAGTGCCCTATCTGTGGTCAACAGGCATATGCTCATGTCTCCCATGAAACCAAGTCATTATGCAAACTAGAACTGATAGAACCTTAGTTTAATTTGGGGGAATGACAACATGACATCTGATACACATAAAAAGATAAATAACTGAAGGTGTGTTGGAACACAATCAAAGAAATGATGATCCATGGTGAACAATGTCTTAAAAAACTGTGAGAGGGGCTCCAGAAAAAATGGCAGAGGACCTTTTACCTCAGATGCATTTGGCTCCCTGGATTGTTCTTAGACATTATTTTCATTCCTCCTGTGTTAAACATTTACATTTAACTTATAAGACATGTTTATTCTTTTTGAAGATCAGAGCATAGCTATAGAACCCAGTCTGATTCTGAATATGGTCTTTTGCCTTGCTCTTCTTTTTTGCTTCTCTCACAATTTCTCGAGGCATTGTGCTTGACCATGTTTTAACAAAGGTAGAGTATCTGTGGACCTAAGCATGATATGGCTGCATTTCCCAGTGTATGATGAGATAATATTATTTTTTTAGTAGTATTTGGGTGCCACTTCTATAGGTAATAAGATGTGCAGTCGAAGGAATAATGTCTATGAAGGGAGGATCCTTCTGGGGAGTCTCATAAGATGCTGGACAGAAGTCTTGCAGACCCTAAAGGGTCCACAGATGTAAGCCAAGACTACTAAACACGGCAAAACTCTCAATCACCATAGATGAAGAAACCAAGATATTGCACAATGAACTGAATTTAAACATCTTACTATGAATCCAGGCCTATGGAGGATACTAGAAAGAAAAATTCCAACAAAAGGAGGGTACCTACACCCAAAGAAACACAAGAAGTTAATCATGTCTCAGCAAACCCAAAAGGAAGAGAATCATACACACACACACACACACAAAGAGAGAGAGACAGAGACAGAGATGGAGAGAAAGAAAGAGAGAAAGAGAGACTTTCACTTTCAACAACAAAATAACAGGAACTAGCAAACACTGGTCATTAATATCTCTCAACATCAACGGACTCAATGCACCAATGAAAAACACAGGCTAAGAATTTGGATACATAAACAGTATCCATCATTGTGCTGCACAGACAAAAAACACACATGAGCAGCAAAGATAGATAGGAGCTCAGAGTAAAGAGCTGGGAAAAAAAAACATGTTCTAAGCAAACAGGCCCAAGAAACAAGCTGGAGTAGCAATTCTAATATCTAATAAAATAGACTTTCAACTAAAAGTTATCAAAAAATATGGGGAAGAATACTTCATATTTATCAAAGGAAAAATTTACCAAGATGATGTCTTGATTTTGAACATCTTTGCCCTAATTGAAAGAGCACCCACATTTGTAAAAGAAACTTTATTTAAACTCAAACACACATTGAACCACATAACAATAGTGAGAGACTTCAACACTCCATTCTCACCAATGGACAGGTCATCAAAACAGAAACTAAACAGAGAAACAATAAAACTAACAGAAATCATGAACCAAGTAGATTTAACTGATATCTATAGAAAATTTCACTCCAGAGCAAGAGAATAAACCTTCTACTCAGCACAAGGTCCCCTTTAATTACTGGAGGTCAGGCCTCTATCCCTGCCTTGGCAAGATTAGAATTGCCACAGCCCTTCTATACTTGGAGAAGGGAGGAGATGTCAGGGGCAGCCCTGCTTATACACTGAAGGCCTAAAATCAGCCATAAGCCTAAAATCAGCAATAGGCCTGACATACATGCCTGCTAACACAAAGTCTTGGGTCTCTATGTAAAAACAATGAAACAGATGGCTATAAACTATTGTAAACAGGCAGCTTTGTGGAAATCTACCAGCCTGAGTAGTCATAGACCTTGTAAATAGGCACCCTTGGTGGATAGTACCAAATTAGATAAGGACAAGTGAATCATAGGCAGAGTCATAGTGACCTGACCCCTGAACCTTCACGCAGCTGATACCCTGTTCTGAAAGATATCTGTACTCCCCTTGAACACCTATGCTTCTGTGTCATCCCCTTCTGTACATCCTGCATTTTCGTGTTTATAACCCCTGTGTTAAAAAGTAAAAATTATGATTTGAAAATTTAAAAAATAAGTCTTAGGGAGATTAGGGATTCAAGGTACATATGAACATAATAAAAAGCAATATACAACAAGACAATAGCCAACATTAAATTAAATGGAGAAACACTTAAAGCAATCTCACTGAAATCAGGGACAAGACAGAAAATGTGGTACATTTACACAGTGGAATAATATTCATCTATTAATAACAAGTACCTCATGAATATTGTAGGAAAGTGGATGGAACTAGAAAATATTATCCAGAGTAACAAAACCCAGACACAAAAGAACAGTCATGGTATGTACTCTGATACATGGATATTTGCTTTAAAGTACACAATACTTATGATACACCCCACAGACCCATAGAAGTTAAATAAGAAAGAAAGTCCAATCAAGAATGATTAAATCACAATTAAAAGGGAAACAAAATAACCCAGTGTATGGGAATGCTAGGGCACTGAGGGAGAAGTGGGTGGGTGAGTGGGGGAGCACCCTCTTAGAGGCAGTGGGAGGGGAGAGGAGAGGAGGGTTGTGGAGGGGAAACTGGGAAGGGGAACAACATTTGAAATGTAAATAAATAAAATAACTAATAAAAATAAATTTACATTCTCAGAAAAAAAGGGAAACAAAATAGTCATAGGAGGTAGAAGGAGGAAGGGAAATGGGTGAGAGAGGGAGGGGGATTTGAATGGGAGGCAGGATCAGGTGCAGGGAGAGAAAGGAGAGAGGCACAAGAAGGCTAGAAGAATGAACGGAAATCTGCAGCTGCTACGGGTAGGAAGGAGGAAGACTCTCTAGGAAGTCCTAGAGTTGGACTAGTTAAGGTTCCCAGAAGTCAATGCAGGTGACCTTAGCCAAGGGGCCTAACAGAAAATATATGGAACCTGAAAAGGCCACCTTCTGTAGCCAGGCAGGACTCCCAGTGAAGGGATAAATACATCAACCTATCCATAAAATTTTTGACCCAAAACTTGTCCTGTACAAAAGAAATGCAAGGATGGAGCAGAGACAGAAGAAAAGACCTACCAATAACTGGCCAACTTGAAACCCATACCACAGACAAGCACCAATCCCTGGCATTGTTAAAGATATTCCCTTGTGCTTACAGACAAGAGGAGCCTAGCATAACTCTTTTCTGAAAGGGTCTACCCAGCAGTAGACTGAAACAGATGTAAATACCTATAGCCAAATATTAGATGGAGGTTGGAGACACTTATGGAAGAGATGATGAAAATATCGAAGGCCCTGAAGTACATGGGAACCCTACAGGAACACCAAAAGAATCAACAAACCTCGAACCCTGGGCCTTCTCAGAGTCCAATCCACCAACCAAAGGACATACACAGGCTGAAACTAGGCCCCAGCACTATATAGAAGACAGTCTGTTTATTTTTCATGGCTG
Source organism: Arvicanthis niloticus (assembly GCF_011762505.2). Taxonomy (NCBI): domain Eukaryota; kingdom Metazoa; phylum Chordata; class Mammalia; order Rodentia; family Muridae; genus Arvicanthis; species Arvicanthis niloticus. Next base: position 89,438,232 of record NC_047661.1, on the reverse strand, counting down.
TTTTTTCTGGTCTCATTGGGAGAGGGTATGCCTAAGCAGGATGAGTTTTGATGTGTCAGGGTGGGTAGATACCCAGGGGGTCTCCATCTTCTCAGAGGAGAAGAGAAGAAAGATGGAGGAGGGGCTCTGATGGACACACCAGAAGGGGGAGCAGCATTTGGGATCATAATTAATTAATTAATTAACTAATAAAGAAGAAAAGAAAACAAAATGAACAAAAGTAAAAAGTATCTTGTCAAATTTTTGTTTATATAAAAATATATATAATGAGCTAAACAGAACATACTTCATATAACAGCAATATAAAAAATTAAAATTATTGTATACCTTTTAATAAAATTTTTGAAATATTCTATTAAAATATAAATATTTTAAGTAAAACAGGAAATTATAAATGTTGATGTTTATTTACCATAACAAATAAGAAATTATAAAAATTCTGTGCTAGGTATTGTTGAAGAGAATATTTTAAGAATGGCCACCAGTCAAGCCGACTATCTAAACTGTGGCGGCTCTGCCTAGCTCAGCCACCATGTTCCATGTCCAAAGGCCACATGTGCGCCACAGGTAGAAATGGCCTGCCAGAAACACCAGCCCTGCCACCCATGAAATGCCAGCATGGGAGATGGCTCTGTCAATCTTCCACGCTGTCTCTGCAAGGCCCAGACCATCCTGCCATCCATGTGGGCCCAGTAAAAAAAAAAAAATGAGACTCTAATGCTTAAAGATTATTCAAAGGCTTTATATGTTTGGTAATTCTCAATAACAATATGCCCATACAAAGAGGGCTGTTTCCCAATTAGCTAACCTAAATAAAAGTTGTTACCCAACACTGCTCTCCATACCTGCATGACTCTTTATCCTCCTACATCTCTGCCCTCTCTAGCTCCTCTTCTTTCATTTCCTCCTCTTCTCCTTCCTCCTCCCACCTCCTTCAAGGTATCGACATATAACAAAATAGATTAATTTCCAATTCTATTTTTTACTTGTTGGCTTTGATTAACTATTATTTGTTCTGGAGAAACAAGATAACTAATTTTAATGTTAAATCAAACACCATATTAATTCACTGTTGTCATGAAAATTCTATAAGAAAGAAAACATACATTTGAAAAGTACTTCATATCATTAAGTTTTATGTGTTCATAATAATAATTGATTCATTGTTATAATTCTTGGCACTTGCTAAGCATGGCCAGGGCTAGGTGATAGGCATTTTCCTAGTGGTTTTGCAAGATTAGATATTCTTCCAATAATCCCATCAATAAGATGACTTTATTATTTTCATTTTTCAGATAAAAAATATGCAATTAAAATAAATTATCTGGTTCCTTCCTGTCTGGGCCATATCACTGAGCAGATCTTGGGTGGCAGCTCTGCCCCCAATCTCTAAGAACCCAAAGGAAGTGGGGATCCCAAGTGCTCTAACTCAGGCAGTATCTTAGGTAAGCAGACAGCAAGGCCTGCCCCAAACAGGGAGTAACTGGGACCCACAAGGACCCAGGAAGTCACTCCCAGCCCAGAGCACTGGTTCCTTCCAGTCTGGGCCCAAGAACTGAGCAGATCCAAGATGGCAGCTCTGCCCCCAATCACACAGAACCCAGAGGAAGCGGGGCTCCCAGGAACTCTAACCCAGGCAGTATCTTAAGTAAGCAGACAGCAAGGCCCACCCCAAACAGTGAGCAACTGGAACCCACAAGGACCCAGGAAGTTACTCTTGGCCCAGAGCACTGGTTCTCTTTGGTCTGGGCCAGAGCATTGAGCAGCAGCAGCTCTGCCCCCAATCTCTAAGAACCCAGAGGAAACGGGACTCCCATAGCTCTAACCTGGGCAGCATCCTGTATGCTCCTGAGCACTGAGCAGATTTTGGGCCCCAGCGCTTACCCCAGTAGTTACACCCACCCCACAAAGTTCTGATACAACCAAGATAATAGGAAAGACAGGCTCCAGTCAGGGACAGAGCAGGTAGCACTAAGGAGATACAGATGGCAAAAGGCAAGCGCAAGAACATAAGCATCAGTAACCCAGGGTACTTGGCATCATTAGAACCTAGTACTCCCACACAAGAAAGTCCTGAATTCCCCATATCACCAGGAAAGCAAGATTCAGATTTAAAATCACTTCTAATGATGATGATAGAGGACTTTAAGAAGGACATAACACTCTCAAAGAATTTGAGGAGAACACAGGTAAACAAGTAGAAGCCGTTAAAGAGGAAACACAAAAATCCCTTAAAGACTTACAAGAGAACACAGCCAAAAACAGGTGAAGGAATTGAACAAAACCATCCAGGACATAAAAATGGAAGTAGAAACAATCATGAAATCACAAAGGGAGACTACACTGAAGATAGAAAACCTAGGGAAAAAATCAGGAGTCATAGATACAAGCATTGCCAACAGAATACAAGAGATAGAAGAGAGAATCTCAGGTGCAGAAGATACCATAGAAAATATCAACACAACTGTCAAAGAAAATGCAAAAAGTTCTTAACACAAAATGTCCAGGAAATCTAGGACACAATGAGGAGACCAAACCTAAGGATAATAGGTATAGATGAGAGTGAAGATTCCCAACTTAAAGGGCCAATAAATATCTTCAACAAAATTATAGAAGAAAACTTCCCTAATCTAAAGAACAAGATGTCCATAAACATACAGGAAGCCTATAGAACGCCAAATGGACTAGACCAGAAAAGAAATACCTCCCGTCACATAATAATCAAAACACCAAGTGCACAAAACAAAGGAAGACTATTAAATGCAGTAAGAGAGAAAGGCCAAGTAACATATAAAGGCAGACCTATCAGAATTATACCAGACTTCTCACCAGATACTATAAAAGCTAGAAGATGCTGGAGAGATGTCATACAGACCCTAAGAGAACACAAATGCCAGCCCAGGCTACTATACCCAGCAAAACTCTCAATTACCATAGATGGAGAAACCAAGATATTCCATGACAAAACCAAATTTACACAATATCTTTCCACAAGCCCAGCATTACAAAGGATAATGGCAGGAAAGCTTCGATACAAAGAGGAAAATTATACCCTAGAAAGAGCAAGAAAGTAACCCTCTTCCAACAAATCCAAAAGAAGATAGCCACACAAAGATAACTTCACCTCTAATAACAAAAATAACAGGAGACAACAATCACTGTTCCTTAATATCTCTTAACATCAATGGACTCAGTTCCCCAATTAAAAGACATAGGCTAATGGACTGGATACATAAATGAAACCCAGCATTTTGCTGCATACAGGAAACCCACCTCAGTGCAAAGACAGACTCTATCTTAGAGTAAAAGGCTAGAAAACAATTTTTCAACCAAATGGTCCTAAGAAACAAGCTGGAGTAGCCATTCTAAAATCTCCTGCCCAAGAACACAAAGGGGGGGAAATCATGGCTCCACCTGTATAGGTAGTTGAGGGTGGCCTTGCCAGGCATCAGTGGAAGTGTACAACCTTGGTACCTGAAAGTTTGGATTCCCTAGTGTTGGGAAATTGCAAGAGCAGGGAGGTGGGAATGAGAGGATGGTGGGAGCACACCCTCATAGTAATTGGAGGTGGGGAATGGGGTAAGGGGTTAGACATCAGTGAAGTGGAGGGCCTAGGTGCCCAAAAGTGTGGATTCCCTGATGTTGGAAAATTTGAGAGCAGGAAAGCAAAAATGGGGAGATGGTGGGAACACTCCCTCATAGAAACTCCCAGAATTATATGGATTAGACATGACAGAGGCAGGCCGCCAGAAGACTAAATTCCAGAATTCAAACAAAAAATTATCTTGATACTAAAATTTGTTTTGAGAATTGTATATTGCAGAATACATAGCCTTGGTGTATCTACTCATCAGGCAAGCTGAGCAGACCTGCTCGAACCTCTGATGTCCTGGAATTCCAGCTGGATGCAGTGAAGACACAGTGTCAGAGGCTTATCAATTTACTCTTCCTCCAACCCCTCTTCTAATATCTCATGACCTATAATCAGCTTGAAGAAGTTAATGAAGAGTCGGTGCCCCTATTTCCTGGGCTTGGGGACTGAGGTGGTTAATATTGGACTGTCTTTCTAGGGAAAAGTAGTGGTTTTGGTGGAACAGGGATTAGCTAGGATTTATTGCATAGCCATAACCTACTTGTAGAAATGTGTATAATTGTTATTAAGATGAAGTTATAATTTCTTAAATCATACAAATTTTACTTTGATTTCAAATTTAAGGTTTTCATTGGTACGAGCTTCTTATTAATATATAAGTGAGATTAATATTGTTACTATCATAGGCATTGCACCTGTATAACACATTTAGGAATACAAGGCTTAGACCCAGTCCTTCTTTAACTTTTTTACCTTTTTGAGGTGGTTAGCCTGTGAGTTAATGGCCTATAGCAAATTCATGGCTTTGAGTTTATTGTTAGGGTATTTTCCATATTTTATTTAGAAATAGCTGAGAGGAGTTAACAGACAACAGTCCAGATTGCCTTACATAAATAGTTGGTTTTCAAAACATCAGAAATCCACAGAATTGATGTTACAAACATTTCTGTATTAATGTTCATTTTGATTAGAGACCTGTCTGCTCCTGAAAGCTTCCTGTCTTGGATTCTAAGAAGAAATTGAGCATCTTTGGAGTTATTCCAATTGTGGTGAGTAAGCCACTAGGCAAGAATTGCCTCTTTCATCTACAGACAAATCATTGTCCAGAAAAGGACACACTTGCAGAATAGTCGACTGATTATATCTGCCAAGACAGAGTAATCAGCCCTTAATAATTCTGCATCACTAGGTCTGTCAGATGATCCTGGGCCAGAAGGCTGAAGACCGGATGCTCCAACATTCTATAGTATAGGGACTGTCCAGGTGTTCAGTGGCCTCTATAAATTGGCTATGTTTTTGAAGCTATGCTTTGTGCTTCCCATAATTTTAGTTAACTCAGTCATTCTGGATTTCTGATGGGGTTGAAAACTTATAGTCTCATAGCCAATCCTTGCTATTTGCTTTGAGAGAAAAGATTTGAGAGAATGGTTTTCAGCTGAAATTCATTCTAAAGCCAAGAAAAAAGCCAGGTTCAGAACTAAGTCTTTTATTTAGGAGAGATGACAGAGGTTCTGCTTAGTCAACAAAATGATGGACTGGGTATTAGGTTTATCTTGCACCTTACTGACATAAATTGGTATAGTTATGCTCTAACTGTATTTTGAGAGAAAAGTTTTATTTTAACAGGAAGGGTGTTATGTAGGAGAAGCTAAGGTAGGAGGAGTAAGGAGAGGAGGAGTAAGGAGAGAAGGAGGAGAAAGGGAGGAGGAGCTAGGTGATGAGAGAGAAAAAGAGAGGGGGGGCAGATATGGAGGCAGATGTTCACATGTCTCCGCCAGTCAAAGATAGTTGATATATCTAGGTTGGGTATGAAGTTACACTTCTGATTGATATTGAGCATTACTAAATTTATAAAGCCATTGGTTAACATTTAAAAAATTGCATAAAAGCAAAAAGGAGAAGGGGGTATGTGATAGGGATTTTCTAGGGTGGGGAAATGGGGAAAGGGGATGGCATCTGAAATGTAAATAAAATATCCAATAAAAAATCTAAAAAAATAAAATAAATTATCTAATTCTGGCCAATATAAAACAATTGGCATGTGGGCAAGCCAGAGTATACCCTGAAAAGAAACCACAGCTGAATAATTAACTAAACAGAGGAGAGATGGATCTGTGGGCAGTGACATCCCTAAGACACAACTCTATGCTGTCACCTTAAGCAGCACAAAGAATCTCCTTGATATTTTAGGGAGCTTAACTCAGACATATCAGGAGCTAATTCCAGGATTCAACAACAAAAACATGAAACAGAGTTGAAGTGTTATTTAAGAAGAAGAAGAAGAAGAAGAAGAAGAAGAAGAAGAAGAAGAAGAAGAAGAAGAAGAAGAAGAAGAAGAAGAAGAAGAAGAAGAAGAAGATGGGGAGGGGGAGGGGGAGGGGAGGGGGAGGGGGAGGGGGAGGGGGAGGGGGAGGGGAGGGGGAGGGGGAGGGGGGAGGGGGAGGGGGAGGGGGAGGGGGAGGGGGAGGGGGAGGGGGAGGGGGAGAGGGAGAGGGAGAGGGAGAAGGAAGGAAAGAAGAGAAGAAGAAGAAGAAGAAGAAGAAGAAGAAGAAGAAGAAGAAGAAGAAGAAGAAGAAGAAGAAGAAGAAGAAGAAGAAGAAGAAGAAGAAAGGCACTCAAGATAAAGTACCAAAGCATACCTGAGAACACAGCTGTGGGTTTCACTGAGACAGAGTAGAGTTTATTTTAAAATATTTTAAAAATTGACCTTAAGCACAGGGGATAAGGGTAGGAAAGTTCTCATGAAATATAAGCCAAGTCCAGGTATATCTCTTCATGGGAATATCACAATTGTTTTAGCATTAGTTATAAATCTCCAAATGTTGCTAAGAAACATTTTTGGGTTTTTTTTTTTCACCCTCATTTGATGGCTAAGATTATAGTGTAGCTATGGACATACCTTGGAGACCATTAAAATCTGATAAGGTAAAACCAGATACCATTAGGATTGTGCAGAGAATGTCTGGTAATATTTCTAGAAAATTGTGGGTTTTCAGGAGAGAAGGAAGAAGAGCCAAGGATTAAGTAATTGTTAACTCTGCTGAAATTCTTGATTCTCCTTTGCAAAGAGGCTTTAAGGAGACTCCAGTCTGAGGGGATCCTTTCTCCTCCAGTCTCCCCAAACTTTCCCTGCCTTACTATACTTATTGGTGGTAAAATCAGAGGGAAATGGTGTAACGTGCCTCTACAAAGACATCAATGGTCATGCGTGCTGCTTAGAAATTATGAAAGAGTAAAACTAGTTATTCTATTCAGCAGCCTAAAATGAGCAACTATACATGGTTCAAATATCCTGCCAACCATTGTATGTTTATAATCATTATATTATTTAAATTATCCACACTATACAAATGATCATCACGGCTAATATGCAGGATTCATGACACACCACCTGGGAAAGTCTGCATAAGGAATCTTACTTGAAGCTCTGGTGTATACAAGGCATCATGTTTTAATCTGCATATCATTATTATTGTTAGTTTTATCTTTGCTTAACATTCTGATGAATATATGCTGATAAACATTGTGTTAAGATTAAAACTCAATTCCACAGGCACTGACAACTATAAGAATAAAGATTACAGAAGGGGAGAGATATCTCAATGTTCTCATATTTCACTGCTGCAGGGGGTATTTATTTTTTATCTTGCGTTTTATAGCACCTATCTGCGCACTTAATATATATTGTGATTTTTAAGAAGGTATAGTGGTTTATGGTTAATTCAAAATTATATAAGGATTATAAAAGGTAGACAGATGGTTCAGTGGGTAAGAGGGTGCACTGCTTCTTCAGGGATCCAAACTCGGTTCCTAGCATTTACATCAGTGGCTCACGAATGGAACTTACTTCCAGGGATCCAAGTCCCTCTTCTAACCTCCATGGGTACATTTATGCACGTGGCCTACATTCACACAGACACACACATATACACATAAAACAAATTATAAACCTTAGTATTCTTTTCTACATTTATTTTGCCTTTCATTACATCTTTACAAAGATCTTCTCTGTATCATGAACTTCTTTCACACTACTAGAGTTTTGTGGAAGGTTCCACCCTTCCTGTACCTACCAGTTTTCTTTACACCTTTTAAAGCATTACTCAAATAATTACTATTACCTCAAATAATATTCCTAAGATCTACCTCCCAAAGCTACAGTTCTTTAACACTTTGCTTGGATTGGGACATGCACAGTGTGTCAATTATATGCCTCACACAAGGATTTGGAGAATAATACATGACTCATATAAATTTAGCTAAGGAAGATAAATGTCAATGAAAAAATTACAAAGCCTCTATAAATTTAACTTCTACAGAATCTCTCATATTCTTGTTTCCAACCAAAATTATGCATGAGAGTGACCAGCCTTCACTCAGAATATAATAAGGCTGAGATGACTAAAACAAATGGTAGAAATTTACAGGAATTAAGAATTAGAAAGACAGCTATTTAGAGTTTAACAAAGGAAAACATTTCCTAAGTAAAGACTGAACAATGTAAGAAGTCTAATTTTTTTTCATTGATTAATTTATTTGTTGTACATCCCCAACACAGCTTCCTCTCTCTCCTCTCCTCCCAGTTCCTGCTTCTCAATTCACCTCACTTGATGCAGCCCTCCCTTTCTCCTCAGAGAAGGGGAGGCCTCCAATCAATATCAACCTCACTTGGCATATCAAATTTAAGTAAGAGTAGGCACATCCTCTCCTATTGAGGCTAGACAAGTCAGCCCAATTAGGGTAATGGATCAAAAGGCAGGCAGTATAGTCATAGACACCAACCCCTGCTCCAGTTGTTGGGGGTCCCACATGAAGACCAAGTTCCACATATGTTACATATCTATAGGGGGTCTACATACATTCCATGCATGCTACTTGGTTGGTGGTTCGGTCTCTGTGAGTCCCTATGGGCCAAGGTTGATTGTTTCTGTAGGAATTCTGGTGGTTGTTGTTGACCTCTCTGTTTACCTCAATCCTTTCCCCCCTCTTCCATAATATTCCCCAGGCTTCACCTACTGTTTGGCTGTGGATATCTGCGGCTTCCAGAAGCTTCTGGGTGAAGCCTCTCAGAAAATAGTTATACTAGGATCCTCTCTATAAGTATAACAGAATATCATTAATAGCATCAGGGGTTGGCTCTCTCTCTCTCTCTCTCTCATGGGATGGGTTTCAAGTTCCATCAGCATTTGGTTAGCCATTCCCTCAATTTCTGCTCCATCTTTATCCCTGCATATCTTATAGGCAGGACAAATTGTGGTTCAAAGGTTTTATGGCTGGGTTGATGTTCCAATCCCTCCATTGGAAGTCTTGCCTGGTTATAGGAGGTAGCTATTTCAGGTCCCATATCCCCTGTTGCTTGGGGTTTTAGCTAAGATCACCTCATAGATTTGTGAAGGTTCCCTTGCCCTGAGTTTATGGCTCATCCCAGAGACACCCCCTGTTATTTTTAGAAAGTCTAATTTTTATCTACTATGGTTTTGTTTAATTTGTCCATCCAAATTCTTATTGACTATTGATTCATCTGCTATTGATATTGAAATTCCTCTCCCACTTACTTTGTCAGTATGACTTTCTCAAAAATAAATTATTTAGAAAATTGACATCCAATCCAGGATTTCAAAGATAAATATTAGGGCGAATGGCATTAGAGAAGAGAGAAAAGAGAGACCACAGAGAAAAGTAGGAAACTCTTAACTAAATCGTACCTAAAGTGAGAAACAAATTAACTTTAAAGAACAAACCTACTTGAAGGAAGCAATGTACTAACAAGTCCAAGGGGATGCAACTGGAAGTGGTCTTTGAATTTGTGCTTGAAAGGAGTAGAGAAAAGTAGAGATCTATCTAATAATTACAATGAAACCAGATGTTCAAGTCCATCAAGCTTTAGAATTAGGACACAAGACAGTATACTTGGAGCAAACAAAAGTGCAAGAATAATAATCTTTTTCTTTGTTTATTGCCAGAGACTAAGCTTCAGTGCTCTGGTTCTCTCTTGCAGGTAGCTGAGGGGAAAGAGTGTCAGCAGAGGAAGACTTAGATTTGTGAGAGATTAAGGTTGCTTTCTAAAATAATGTTTACCCATCTTGTCTTTCAGTTACTCAGATCAGAAGCTGCAGACCTCTGGACCTATTGATATTTGTTGCTTAACAGCAGGGGACTGAGTAAAAGATTAATTGCTGGGGCTTCCTTCTCTCCTGCTCAGAAGCCTAGCCTCTCACTTGTCAGGTGGGTTAGAGGTTTGGAGCAATAAACTTTTATTGAGCCAGGAGAAGAGAGTCATGCTGGCAGAGGGAAAAACTTTTGAACACACAAATATGCATAAACACATATACATACATATATACATTTTTGCATACACACTCATACACCTTCATACATTTCTACTGGATCCAGCTACTTATCTCATATTTACATACTTACTTACACATATGCATCTAAACTTACATGTGCATATGTTTCAAAAGCCCAAGGAACAATGCAGAACTCACTGTGGATGAAAAATGAAGTCCAATCTTTATTGCATAAAGAAAAATAAAAGATCCTGACTTTTTATTCCTAAATGAATTAAACTGAAGTCTAAGGAAAAGGCTTTGTCATCTTTAGTAAGACTAAGCTTGTATTCCATCCTATGGTAAGGGGAAGCCTGCCTGCTCTTTCTGCTCTCTCTATAACTTCTTTGTCTCATCTTTCTCTTATGTTTTGTTATATTTTGCTATGCCTTAGTTTCTAATTCTTTTTGTATAGTCTGTGTTCTGCTCTCTTTTTCTGCCTTAATAACATTGTTCCTAGTTTTTTGTACCTTTTTTAGGAGAATAGATAAATTTTTATAAGCATCATTTTTAAAATAAAGTTCACTAAAAGTTCAAACAAAAATTTAAATCACAAATTGAATAAGAATTTCACAACAGAGATGTTTACATGTGTTTCTATTAAGACTAATTATCTAGCTAGATATTCATTACCTGTCACTAATTCTATAGGTTTATTGAGACCTTAAAACTACAATTTTCATGTCTAAATTAGCATTTGACGTTTTGTATGGATGAACCCAGTCAATATTCTATCTTCTGTCCTTGCACCCACAATAAATCATTCCTTTCCTTTTATGAACTTTGCTTAATTGTTTTACAGCTTTAAGGAATGTATTCTAAGTTGTAAATGCCTGCTTTCTATCTCAGAAGCAATTAACTCATGACACATGAAGCCTGGCAGAGTTCTAATTGTTGTTTTCATATTAAAAAGGACTTTGGTAGCAGTCCTATTATAAAGGGCTTAATAGTTATTATAATTTTAGGAATTCTTATAGATTCATCGTTAGGAATTAAGAATTCACTCTTTTGTATTGATAGCATTACTATAAGGGAATAGGTGATAGGGTAGGGGGCTCGTGGAGGGAGGAGCAGGAAGGGGGACAACATTTGAAATGTAAATCTTTGTTGCTCTTCAAAAATTTGTCCAATAGAGTGGGCTAATGCCCAGAAATTATAGTTTTATAAGGACAAAAAAGGCATAGAAACTACAGAACTCAATCCTGAGATTTGTCCCTTGGGTCTTGCCTACAAAGGTTCATTCATTTCAGTTCATGGTAAACATCTCTGGAAGATCACCTGCTAGCTTTTAGCCTTTCCTAGATGGTTCCTGACATTTTATAACTAAGTAACTCATCCTAATTTTAAAAGTAAATAAACCAGAAATGGCTACTCAGTTATATCTTCCATGTGAGGAAAGTGTGAGTGTGTGTGTGTGTGTGTGTGTGTGTGTGTGTGTGTGTGTGTGTGTTTCATTGTTGGTCATAGCTTAACTTTGTCAAATGGAAAAGAAAATAAAGCACTTTTCAGAAGAGTCAGGAGGACTATGCACCTATCTGGTGAAACAAAGAATTACAAAGGCATGATCTGAGAGCTGTGGGGTAGTATCTGGAAAAACAGACTATAGGAAGATGCTGTTCCAAGAGCTTTAAGACCTCCTGAGTTATGAGTTACTTAAAATAGTGAAAAGTTAATAATTAGATTTCACACAAACAAGGTTTTCAGCCTCCATTCTAACTTATAATTGGTATAACGGTAGCTGTAAGACTATCACATGATGTTTATGATCAACAACTAGTACAAACAATGTAGTGAAACATGAGCATTATTCAAACATCATCTGGAAAGTAATATTATTAAATAATACCTTACCCCATTTAACTGTCTGTTTCATGTTCCTATTTATTCCTTTAAACCACTTGAGGACCTCCCATATGGCCATCGACTAATTTCCAGACCTTCACTGGTATTCCAACTGAAACACACAAATACGAAAATACAAAGATAATGTCTATAAAGGAGAAAAACATGAAATTTGTCTTTCTGGGCTTATATCATATCACTCAGAATGAATGGTCTCACTTCTATCCATTTACCTGTAAATTTCATAATATTGTTTTTCTTAACATCTGGAAAATATTCCATTGTGTAAGTATATCATATTTTCCTTAGGATTGGATAGTAGGATAAAGAAGGGAATATGGGAAGGTATAAGCTAACACTAAAGACTTTTTAAAAAGTCCTGTGAAAACCTACTATCATACATGCTTTCATATATATATATATAATATGACATATAAAAGTAGAGATTATTAAGTAGAGTTATCCTATAAAAGGGAGACCATGACTCTACTAGACATTACAAACTAACAAATAAAATGGTAAGTGTCAGGAATGGATTATTTTCTTAGTAGTTATTGGCCACTGAGATCTGACTAAAAATTACATGTTATTTCAGGCATTCTTAATTATATTCCAGAATTTTACAGCAAGGCCTTATTGTTGAAGACACCACGGAATTGAGTCCTAGAATAGAGGAGAATCAAGATTGTACTCACATGTAGCTTTCACCTATACTGCTTAACTTTCATAGTACTGGAGGGCACTTTATATGCTACTGAAGGAGAAAAGTGATCAGCAATCTTAGATAACTATAGGCTTGTGAGCTACAACAGTGATTGGCTTGGCAAGATATGACCACTGATGCAATAGTGCCCTAAATGTGAAGGTAGTGACCAAACACTTTCTGATTAAATTTAATGCATATTCCACAAAATAGAACCATTTTCAGGGTCTCACATCTGTGACCAGGCAGCCTGTAAGCTCTGGGAGAGAACTACCATTAGTATTATGCTAAATAGAACAGTATTAAACTGAGTCTTAATGACTTACCATTATACTCCTAGAATAGTGAATTTTCTAAACTTCATCAGAGTCTTCTTTTTGCAATACATGGCAGTTAGCACAGAGATCTACAACTGGTAAACATGCAGCGAATACAAGACAGGATAATTGTTAACTTTATAGGACATCTGCATCTTCCCCTAAGGCTTGGAAATTATTTGAAAAGGGGGATCAGAAGATTATAAAAGCCAGGGGTGGTGAATAACTTTACTGAACACAGTAAGACAATTGTACAGGTGGCAGCATGTGCAAGAGGTATGCAAACACAACTAGACAAAATCCATGCAAGGCAAGGGGATGTGGGCACAAAGACCAGCCCCAAATGAAATGCTTTTAGCAACTTTTCATAGCTGCTTGAAGAGGGAAAATCAGCTTTCTTTAAAAGATTAGCTCCTGTTAGATCTGTTCCAGTGCAATTCTACCTATTCGGGAATACAAATGCAGTACAGTTTGGATTAGATGGGTTAAAAAGTAAAGGAAATAGAAACAAAATTGGGTAGGTAGGGAGGGGGATGGATATGGAAGAAGCTAGGGAAAGGGGAAAATGTGATCAAAATACATGGCACAAAACAAATAGTGAAAATTATGAAACAAAAACTTATAAACTGTAATGAGTAGGTGGAAAAGCAGAAGGGAGATTCATAGTGTAAAGGAAAGAAAGTCTTTTCATGAGAGGTGGGAATTCTGCCTCGTTGGTGAAGTTAAAAGCTGTTCAAGCTGCATCAGTGTAGTAGCAAATTCATTCCCCTTTGAAGTCTTGTGTATCTGTTATCTTTCTCCCTTCCTTTATCATAAATAACTTTGCCTAAAGAACAAATGCTCTGCTGAACACTGACAGAGTTACTGTGAGCAGCATTGTAATACGGTTGTTTTATGGCACATCTGCAGAGGGTAAAGTTTTCACACTCTTATGTTTATAATGTTCAAAACTGTTGTTTTTACATTAATCTGTTGTCAAAGAAAATAAATCTGGCTAAACTTGTAATCAATAAGGTATAGGTGTCTGACACATAATGAATTAAGCCAGTTTTCAGGTTTAAAGCTTCTTAACCCAACAGTACAAATCACTACACAATATTATATTTCGAGTATATGGGTTTAAGATCCAAACAAACCAAAGGTAATGTATGTGTTTAGTGCTTATCTTTGTACATTTAATAAAGAGTTGCTACGTTAGCTAATTACCCAGAATTCAATTCAGAAAAACATTAACTGACTACCTGCAAACAGTTTCTTTATGCGGTCGGTGGACAGGATAATGCAAAAGAGAGAAGTTTGTTTTCTGCCCTGAAATTCCACATTCCTGTATGAATAAAAACCAAGTCAATAGATTGCCAGAAAAGATTGAAAATTTTCTCACAATAATGAAGGTAGAATAGAGGATATTGTTTCTATAACCTGGACCATGCTCGTCGAAGCCTACTTGAAAAAGAAGAGGGCTCAGTAAAGCTTCAAAAGAAAATTGGTATAAGTTGTAAGAATATGTTTTCTAAGTCAGCCATCATTTTTATTCTTAAATCATGGCTGTTCTGTACCTGATATTTATCTCACTGGAATAAAACTCATGGATTTTCATAGCATCCAAACAGTTATGCAGTTATAAAACATTAAAACCAGTATTACCGCATTAATACTACATTGTCACCAACACCGAGGCATTGTCAAGATTGCAAAAGCCATGCTAATTCTGACAACCTTGACCTTGCGGATGGAAGACAATAAGAGCAGAAAACGGGAAGCAGATAATGCAAAGCAACAGATAATTAAACATTGCAGTTGAATCTCTGTCCTGAATTCACATCTGAGCAATAACTTGGCCTTGTCCATGTATCTCTGCCTCAGAGGACCTACGATGCTGGGCATCATCTTCTGGCTACCCTGGCTCCAGGTAGAAACTATAGCCTATACGTGATTCCCTGTCATCATTGTTGTTGCAAAAAAATTGCTATTTTGCTCCATTTTACTTCCTCCATCTACACCCCGGAACACATCAAACTTGGGGTCCTCCTGTCTCAGCTTCCTAAGTGCTATAGAAATAAATGTGTGTTCCTGTCTATGACATTTGAAACACAAAAATAGACAGAGATTATCACCTATATCTCAAAGCAATTGGGTTTCCTCAAAAGAGAGGAATACTGATTGGAATGGGATATATAGGATACATATATTACATGCACCAAGTTATAACCTGTAGGAGTTTCCAAAGTCAAATTCACTCTCAACAATGAGATTACTCATAGCGATGAATGAACACACAAATTAAGCCCAAAACAAAACAGATAACAAACAAGAAAAAACAGATCAAATGAAATATAGCCTGTATACTCTAGATATCTGTAGACGATTGATTTCAAACCCTTCTCACATAATCTGGCTATTTCTCAGAGGAAGTATAGGGCTTGAGGGAGATGATCAACTCTCAGATGGGCAAGGGCTTTTTCAGGGTGTTAACACAGTCAGTTACTAAATGGTAACCAGAAATTGCAATAAAGCTTTCCATACCATCCAATCTGTCCCAGAGAATATCTTAGATATTCAGGATACTGAGACTAATACACAAAAAGAAATTCAGAGATGGAACTAATTTAAAAAACATATTTTTAAAGTGGCAAAGAAAAATGGAAAATAATGTCAAAGAGTAGGATAATTGATAACTTAATAGTGAAGACCACAAAACATGATTTTATTAATCACAGACATCCCATAACAGACGAAGTCATCTCAGTGTTGAAACTGAATAATAAATACATCACCTTAAAACTACGTGACTGCCAAGATAAACAAAAGAGTGAGGGAGCCAGCATACAATGACCTCCAACTCTTCAGCTTCCCTGCCTCTGGGAGAGAAGACCCAAAGGGATCAGGTAGCACAAGGGGAGGGAACAGCAGCACATACCAGCACTAAATAATGGATATCATCAGGAGCCCTGCTAGAGCCTGTGAAACTGCAGCAGAGGGTTTTCGGGAACCTTAAGGGTCTGTGGCAACCAGGAGAAAGCTAGAGGAGAAATTGGTAATAAATCTTTCAGTACCCTGAACTGGGATACCTGATAAGGACCTTATCCATTTTAGTGGAAGAGTATTTGTTCTCTTGCTAAAATAGTCTCCTCACAGGCAATGCATTAATAAAATCAGGTCCAATCGGAGAAAACAGACCAATATCCCATTCAAAAACATCTACTTGTTTAACTCCAGCTTGAGAATCAGCACACATTAATCGACAAAACATTTTGCTGGGAATTTTCAGAACATTTTGCAAATGGTTAAATGGAGAACTGTTATTGATTACAGGCACTGCTTATGTAAATGGAGGAGTGCTGCGGTGGCGTTACTGTCTACAGTAGGATGCAGTTTGCAGTGCTACAGTTCCATCTCCCATCAAGCCTTCAGCTCTCCGTGCAGCAGTTATCTGCACATGCTGACACTTGTAATCTACCGTTCTCACTTTGCCACAGCTGGAGCAATTGCTTGACAATTTGATTACAGTTTCCTGTCAGTTCTCTCGCAGAGTATGTCTGCAAGCTTTCAGCAATTGTAAAATATTTTGATTTTTAAATGATAGCCATCCACGAGTCAAAATAAATATCTCCGGGATATTGACTTTTGATCACAAAATAAGATTTGCATAAAGAAAGGATTCTGAATGGTTGTGAATAGATATGTATCTGAGCAGGGGAGATATGAAGCTTTGGCTAAGGGAACTACTAAGGGGGGCAGGCTGTGACAAAAGAGTCACCATGTCCTCAATAGCCTGGTGGAGATAATTGAATTACCAATCTACTGATCTAGTCTATAATGCATGTGCATCATGGTCACTCAGAAACATTCTTCTGCATTCCAACAACTAAAGGTTCTTGGACACATGTAGAAATCTTATAGTAAATTCAAATGAGTGATGAAATTTCATCATTTGGAAGACTAGTTATCTCCAATTTATATATCACATGTGTATATTTAAATGATCCAACATCAATTACTAAAGGTCATTTCTACATGTGAGAATTTTTGTTCTTTCCTATAACATGGAATGAGACTTTTTCAATATATGAGTATGCTTGGCCCTCTTTGCCCTCTAATAGAGATGTGAAATAGGATTTGTCTTGAATTATTGACCTTACCCGAGGAAATGAGAATGTGCCAAGAAAGAACTCCACATTCTTTTTTGTTGCTGCAAAAATCAGTCATTCAAATAGTTAATACCGGCATTTTAGGCCTGTCTACATAATGGTGGTTCTCCCACGGAATAATAGAAAACTGAAATTATTTCCACAAATGAACAAGATAAAAATGAGTATAAGATCAGACTGAAAAATCATGAACTTATAAATGGAGGGAAATGTTCTAAAATGAAAACCTATTACTGTAGCCCTGGAGCTAAAGGTAATTTATAGGTAGGCCAGTAAAGCATGTGTACCTCAATACCATGATCAATCATTTCACCTGGAGTCTGGCCACTAAGCAATGCAGTGCTCTAGTATGAATCTAGAAGCTTTTTCAAGCTGCTGTTAGTCAAATAGTTTTAATGACTTCAACTTCTAGATAATAGCCAGCACTATTTAATATTTAAATCTGTACCTCGGCTGCTTCTTCTTTTTCTTCTTTTTCTTCTTTCTTCTTCTTTCTTCTTCTTTCTTCTTCTTTCTTCTTCTTTCTTCTTTCTTCTTCTTCTTCTTCTTCTTCTTCTTCTTCTTCTTCTTCTTCTTCTTCTTCTTCTTCTTCTTCTTCCTCCTCCTCCTCCTCCTCCTCCTCCTCCTCCTCCTCCTCCTCTTCTTCCTTCTTCTTCTTCTTCTTCTTCTTCTTCTTCTTCTTCTTCTTCTTCTTCTTCTTCTTCTTCTTCTTTCTTCTTCTTCTTGACTCATTGTGCACACATGCATGCTGACATTGCTTCTATTCCAAACGGGGAAGACAAATGATCACACCTGGCCTTCAAAATCAAAAGATGCTCACCAAAAATGTACTGGTCACTGAAATGTACTATCAGTTTTATAAATAACTTTACAATTTGCACACACTGAAACCATCATTATTCATAAAAGATCCTTGAACTTTGAAAACCACTACCTCATGGGCATCAGAATGAAAATAATGGGGCACTAATTTAATCATTTCCGTGCTACTCCATGTCAAGTATCCTCTTAGCAGTCCCTCAGTCATCAAAAATTATATTCCCATAGTTCTGTCTTTTTCAGAGTGGCACATGAACAGAACTGGTCAGTAGACAGACTGTGTATATGAAATACCTACCAATTGTACCTCAAACTTATCTGAGTGCATATTGAATTTTTAAAAAGCATGCTATGCTATTCTTAAAAGTGACATTACTCTTTTACATTCCTGAAAATAGGGTGCAGTAGTTTTGGGGGGATTGTTTGTTGTTGTTTAATTTTCATCCTTAATTTTTTTCTTTCTCATACAATTCATCCTGATCCCAATTTCACCTCCTTTCCTTCCTTCCATCTTCCCCTCTCCTCTTCTCTCCACCAGAATCATGACTCCTCCATTTCCCTTCAACAAAGAACAGGCCTCTCCTTGAAATTATCCCAACACAGTGAAACAAAATAAAAAACAAACAAGACAACAACAACAAAAAAAACAAGCATACAAAATCCAACCAACCTAGGCACAAACCCTCTTATCAAGACTGGGCAATGCAACTGAGCAATAAGAAAAACAGTCCCAAGGGCAGGTGAAGATGTCAGAAATAAATTCACTTTCAGTGTTCAGAGTCCAACAAGCTAATGGCCATAACATATGCAGAGAACCTAATGCAGACTCATGCAGGCTCTGTGATTGTTACTTTAGTCTCTGTGAGCTCCTATGAGACCTGTTTACTTGGTTGATTCTATGGGCCATGTTCTCCTGGCCATATTTGACCTCTCTGGCTACTACAATCCTTCCTCTCCATCTTTTGCCAGGCTTCCCTCAATGAAGATCTCCAATTTTTGATCTCTCTCTCTCTCTCTCTCTCTCTCTCTCTCTCTCTCTCTCTCTCTCTCTCTCTGTCTTTGAATCTGGCACATTAATTTTAGTGATTCCACTTCTTATAGAATTTGAAAATATTAGTTTGGTGAGTTTTTTAAAAGCTATTTATAGTGAACTTTGAGGTATTTTCCCAATATTGAAAATGTTATGCCTCTTGTTATCTGCTTGCAATTTGGTTCTGTGTCTGTTCAAACCTTTTGCTTATTTGAGAACTTGTGTTGATGGTTATGAAAGTTTTTAACATAGGTTGCACACCAAGCCTCTCTCTTTATAAAACTGAAATAGTTTCAGGTCAGTTTATTGTATTACTTTTAATAATGACAGGCATAGAATAAAAGTCTCTATTTCAATGAAAATTAACTTATCAATCTTTTTCATTTATACATTGTATATTTAGTTTGAAAGCTGAGAAATCTATGACTAAGCCAATGGCAAAATTTTTCTATTTTCTTCTCAATGACTGTCAGGTAATCATAACATAATTTCAAATACATTTATTTAATATTGATGCAAACTTAGTGAAATTGGACACTAGCAATAGCAGACAATAACTTATTTAAAAATTAAGAAGAATGCTAAAAGCCTCCAGTACTTTGCATATTTATGAATTTCAGAATCATGATCTGTTCCATAAATTATAACAAATCATACCAACATGATAGTCATTTACTGATTAATTTATCAAGATTTTATGCTCTACTATTTTCCAATTGCTCTGCTTAATGTTTAAAATGTGCTTATTCCTGAAAGAAAAAGAGAGAGAATAGAAGTGTAGAAACAACAGGATTCTCCATTCCGATTTATACAGTGCCTACATGAGTAGAATCTGTATGATGTCACTGCTTTAGAACTATGGAGTTTATGGCAGGATCCCAATCTCCAAAGGAATGTTTGCATTATAACCAGATGTTCATTTTTTAAAATAATGGAAGCTACCCGTTTTTCTTCCTATGTCAAGCAGCTGGGAATATGGAGGAAAAAAACTGTTATCTACTGTTGGAAATATGAGGTCTGCTCAGTAATTTGAAGCTCTAACTACAGAAGTACAATTAAGAAGCCAGTAGTCACTGATTTTACAATCTGAGAGTTTATAAAACAAACAAACAAAACAAAACCCCTCTCTTAAATATTCTAATACAGCAGAGCATGGTGGCTCATGCCTTTATTCCCAGCACTCAGGAAGCAGAGGTAAGTGGATCGCATGAATTTGATGTCAGCCTGGTCTACAAAGTGAGTTTCAGGTCAGCCAGGGCTGTTACAGAGAAATCCTGTATTGAAAAAAGAAAATAAATGTTCTAATAAAACTAAAGGGACATAAGGAGAAAATTAAGAAAATAATGAGTAAATAAAATATTAACTATCAGTATGAACAGAGACACCCTGAAAATAAACCAAAGGCAATTCTGCAGCTGGGATGTGAAGTACCCGAGAGAAGCAATGGAGGAGACTCGTCCACAGAGTGTTTGAGAAGACAGCAAAGAGTGGATGCTGTGGAGGAACAGACAATAAAACAATGTCCTATGAAAGAAGGAAACAGAGAGAATTAAGTGAAGAAAATTGAGTAGAGCCTAAGGGACCCAAATGATGAAGATTCTATCATCTGGGTCTATAAACATGCTGTGGAATTTTCTAAAGTAGAAAAGGCAGTTGGAGAGAGGAAGATGAACTGAGAGAAGAACTAAACAATTCCAAAATTTGATTTTTAAAAATTAATATTAGCATCCAGTAAGTTTAGCAAACTCTAAAATGAACTCAATTTGATCCACATGAAGTCACATTGTAATCAGACTCCCTTGCTCATTCTCAGAACTTAGAAACGCCCTGACAAGAATAAAATTAAAGACTTATTTTCCATGGAAACTTTCATGCAAGAATACTCCATAAAATATAGAAGATATCATTCAACTCCATTATGGCATGGACAACATTTAATAAAATTTTAATACCACTTCATGAAAAAAAAATGTCAACAAGTAAGGAATAAATGAAACTACCCATTTTTAAGAGAAGGCAAACCCTAGATGCCTACAGCAAGCATCACCCTGAGTGTTGGGAGACTGAGTGCTTCCTCTATGAGTTTACTAACAAGGCAAGGATGACAATATTGCCACTACATTCAATATGTGCCAAAAGTTGTAGCCACATGAATCAGAACATAAGAAGAAAATTTTAAAAGCACAAATAGAAAAAGAGAAAACAAAATCCTGAATGCTCACATATGATAAAATCTTAGATGTGGACAACTCTTTTTAAAACATGCAGAAACTCTGTTTATTTTAAGAAAAGAATTAGGTAAGACAACTGCTTACAAAGTTACCAAAGTTATGTTTCTATGCACTAACATTATCTACTAGGTAAAGAAAGAATTCCATTTTGTATTTGAGTAGTATCAAAAAAATCAAATTTTCAACAATTAACTGGGGAGATAGAAAATTTGAACACTGTATAATATTGCTGGAATAAATTAAAGAAAGCATAAATGAAAACATCTTTCATATTTCTAGTTGAAAATGCTAATACTGCTAAGGTGTTAATAGCTCCTAAAGTACTCTCCTTTTTCAGACCAATGCTCTCCAAAATCCCAAGGTCATGTTTCCCAAAGGTAGAGAAAAAAAAAAACAATATAAAATTTGTTTCTAATATCTACAGACCCCAATGTATGTCAGAAAACAATATATATTTGTCTGAAGAGGATGGAAAAAACTGCCAGCAAGTGAATGCAAGATGTTTAGTGTCATATCACTAAGGAAAGGCAAAGCGGAACTGTGATGTAATTAATTTCTATCATACTGGATACTATAAAAATACTATAAAATAGAGTAGCAAGGATGCGGCACATCTTTAAATACAACATATAGTGGACATGCAGCATGCTGTAGCTATGAGTACTGTGAATATTCAACAAGACAATTGCCACTTCCCCAAGAAACTGCACCTCTAGACATTTACTCCGAAGAGCCGGCAGCTAGGTCTCAGAGATATTTGTACATTAGTGTTCATGGTAGCATCATCCATATATCCAAAAGATGGAAACAAACCAACTGTACATAAAGCCATGAGCAGGTATGTGAAAGGCACTGTATGCACACACTCACCCTTCAAGAGGAGATTATCCAGAATACGCCAGTATGCATGAACCTAGACAAAAGACAAAAGGTTTCAGTGAGTATAAAGTTCCTCTCTTTTGTAATAAAAGAGTAGATGAGACAGATGCTGATGCCAGTTGCTCATACCTTAAAATAGTGATTGAAGACAACATTAGGCATTTTACTAAAATAATGCTTAGAATGCAACTGGTCTTTTCCTTAAGGAAGTTGGCATTCCAGTAAAGGACACAGAAAAAAATGTAGCAGCATGTTCTGAGCAAGGAGGATGTTGACCAGGTACACAAGAGCCCTCACAACAGCTCCTGTAAACAGGACATTGGGCAGGTAGTTACAGGCATTCAGCTTACTGGAGGATAAAGTTATAATTATGCAAGTAACTTTTTTAGAGCCAACTCTCTAAGTGCTGTGAGAGATGCTTACAGTAGTAAAGAGAACATGTAAAAAGACATCATTTAGTCCAGAGCCTAAAGAAAGAAGTCCCTAAGACACTAACATGGAAGCTGAAAATTATCAAAACTACATTTTGGTTGGTTTTGCTTTTCTGTAGTGGTCTCTGTCTGCCAAGAACTAGCCTTACCTTGGAGAGGGGTTCCTGAGAGAAGTGTTTGAGAGCACCAAAAAGAAAGAGTCAAAGTCAAATTATGGGTCCAAGCTGGCAGCCTAGGTTCTACTGAGATGACTTTCCAGACCTATCTCTCTCTCTCTCTCTCTCTCTCTCTCTCTCTCTCTCTCTCTCTCTCTCTCTCTCTCTCTCTCCACCAGAATCATTACTATCTGTATCTTTCTGACAAGCTGGCTCATAGTGTAGCTGCCTTCATTCCTTTAGATTCATGAAGCCCCCCCCCCATAGTTCATATTTCATCCTTATATTTTTGCAGAGTTGAGAAACTATATATTTTTACACTCATGGTTTCAGAGTTCTTTTCCACAGCCTTACCTCAAGGTCCCATCATTTATCATTTTGCTGAGACTTAGCCACAACCTTGATTCCTGCTGTTTCTAATTACCATAGAGTCATTAACATTAACAGGGAGGACATTCCTCATAAGGAGACAGTCCTCCACTGCTAATACTGTTTCCAGAAAATATGTACATTATTACACAAGCAAGCCTTAAGCCACAGCAGCCTTTAACACTCCAGGGCTCTGTCCCAGGAAAAGGAACCCTGTTACTCTTTCCCCCACCAAGGCCAGACAAGAATCAGCATCTGTCTATGGCAAAGAGAAGTTCCCTCAATGAGTGATGATGACCACACTTATCTGTAAGCATAAGGGTAATTGTTTATAGATTGTTGTTAGGAATTATATTGGTTTAGTAAATTAGTGGTTGTAGATTCCCATATAATAACCTTGACTGTGCTAACACTGAGTAGCCAAGCCCAGTCACAGCAGGTATATCACAAAATATTTCACAGCTACCATTCAGGAAACACCGTGAGAGGACAGAAAGATTAATAAAAGCCAAAGTAGGTTAGAGATTGTCTTTTCCTAGTAACAGAAGCTACAACCCTAAATTTTCACCAACATAACCTCACAAATATTACCAAAATAGAATAACACAAATGGAAGTGTCGGAGAAGAAGGGGAAAGGCTCACAAAGCTTCAACCCTCCACAAAAAAAAAAAAAAATTTACAGGAAAGGATAAAAACTAGGAACAGAAGTTGTCTTTCTCTACAGGAAAGAATAAAAGCTAGGAGCAGAAGTGGTCTTTCTCAAGGGAAAACAAACCATTTGGTTGTCCACTGACAATTGATCAGACCTGAAAAAATACACAGAATAACATTATATGAACCAAAAATATTATATTTAGGAATATATGTGCATATACATATAAGCACATACAACAGTTAGTGAAAAGAAAAAAGACCATGAATGTGAAGAATAATGGGGAGAGATATATTCAAAGGATTGTGAGAAGGAAAAGGAGAAATTTTATAATTACATCATAACTGAATGAATTAATTTACTTAAAACTGAAAAAATGTAGCAAAACTAGGACCTGCCAGCAAAACGGGCTTATTTACTTGCTCTACAAAGCCAAGGTAAGTTGATGGGTTATGAGAAATACCACACATTAGATCTTAAGTAAGGAAAAGAAAGAATTCTGGGATCATGCAAATGACATAGGAGCAATTTCTTTACAGAAATCCTTAGGACTGAACTCCAACAATCTCCCAAGGTTCCTTGATGGACACAAAGTGAGGATGGGACTTTGCCTGAAATCCTATTTCCATTAAGGCAAAATCACTTTGACTACTAGGGAAGGCTTCTGATGGGCTCCAAAAGTAGATTATGCATGAAGTGCATTACTTCAAAAAATGAAGCAGAAAGAAACGGCAGAAAGAAATACACAAATGCCATGGTCTGCCTGTTGTATCACTAGCTCACCACTAGTCAAAAGAACTTAAAATCTCTTCCCAGACAGTTACCAAATGCTTACACATTTTGGACAGACAGATGTGATTAAACGTCTTTCAAGGCTTTTCTTCCCTATGTTTCAATTCAAAAGTTTTAAAACAAGGAATGTTCACAAGTCACATTTGTTTTAGGGAAAGGCACCTTAGATTATAGGCATAGTTTCATAGAGTTGTAGAACTTAATTGTGTTTTGGAGATGGCCCATTTCTGGTCTAGTTTGCTTTCAATCGCCATCATAAACACCATGACTCCAAGCAATTTGGGGAAGTAAGGGGTTTATTTGGATTACAGATTATAGTCCATCGTGTATGTAGAAACCCATGAGAGGACCTTAACACAGAAGGGAGAATCAGAAACAAGGAACTCTGCTCACTGGCTTGTTCCAAGGCTCAAGCTTAAACATAAGGAACTCTGCTCACTGGCTTGTTCCAAGGCTCAAGCTTAAACATAAGGAACTCTGCTCACTGGCTTGTTCCAAGGCTCAAGCTTAAACATGCTAGTCCCGCTAGTCCCACTAGTCCATGGATTGCAACACCCACAGTGAATTGGGCCCTCTTATATCAACCAGCAATCAAGAAGATGCCCCCCATGAACATGTCCACAGTCCAATCTACTGAAGGCAGTTCTTTGAGATTCCTTCTTCTTCCTAAATAGATGTATATCTATATCTTACTAAAGAAATATATTTAGGTATATGTCATGTTAAGGAAAACTAACTGTGACAATACTGTCTTATAACCATTTAGAATTTTTTTGCTACTGCTCTCTACCTACCTTGACTGGTTGGCTAGTAACATTGCAAAAACGTCAAATACAAAGAAAGCAAATTTAAAGTATTGTCCTGTATGTATAAATGCATATTATAAAATATAATTATGCATGCATACATGTATGTATGTACATACATACATACATACATGTATGTTTGTGTATTTCTTTCTGCTGTTTCTTTCTGCTTCATTTTTTGAAGGAATGCACTTCATGCATAATCCACTTTTGGAGCCCATCAGAAGCTGTCCCTAGTAGTCAAAGTCATTTTCTACTTGTTTGGGGGTACTTTATATTTTGTCTTCAAGTGTTGTCTCTTCATTTCATCAGAATATTTATTGGCTGAAGTAGTTGATTTCTTTTGTTTAGCTTTATCAGTTCTTTATATAATCTAGATATTAATCCTCTATCAGATTTATAACTTGAAACTATTTTTTGCAATTCTGTAGGCTTAACAAGTAACTTGGTTAAAGTCCCGGATGTCTAATAAACAATATCCACAGGCCTGCCTTATCCCAATAACTATTCATTTGCTAACTCATTAATAGTATACCAATCATTGGGTTTTTTTAAGTAGAAATATAAATATCAGAATCCATTCAATGCAAATTTGATAATACAAATATTTTTTTAATTACTGTACTTTGATGAATTATTAAAATTCCATTTTTAGTTTATTTGAACATATGTGCCTGTATTCTTCCTTTTTGTTGACCAATAAGAAATGCTTTTAGTTACCTATTTCACTAGAAGTTGTTATAAAATGAAAATTTACATTGTTCTTCATAAATTCATAATCCTAGATTACCAATCTACACACACACAAACTCAGTATAATGATTTTGCTTAGAAAAGAAAGCTCTTGGCTCCAAAATACAAGGTTTTCATATAAATCAGGAGTCATTTCCTAGGGTGCAGCTCTGGGAAAGAAAGTTGGATTGCTAGAAATATAGTTAATGGCAGAAATTTTTCTAACATATACAGCAATCCAAATCCATGGCTTAAAGGCTGAACCCTTACTTCCCTACCCTTTATACATCAGAACTAATTACTTATTTCTGTATTTATTCATGGACTGCAGAAACCATCATCAAGCAGGAAGTCCAGGAAGATAGATAATACTTATGATTGTTAGGGATACACTCTTTAGTAAAATGGGATTCTTTTTAGGAAGATAAATCCAAGTGCCTCCCAAAACTTTTAAACCTCAACCCACAAATGATGTTTACACATTTTAGTTCCCACATTTACATTTAACATATAATAAGCAAAAATATACAAACTCATTCCAGAAATAAAAGGCAAAAAGCTGTCTTGCAAATTGTCTGCCTTTTGTAAAATTGGTTTTCCTAAGAACATTTTAGAACCGAATGCAAAACATTCAATTAAAACACTAACTTGTATAAATATTGTACTGAAATCAGACTCTCTATTGGATAAAATGTGAAAGAAAAAATGTATAGAAAGAGGAAAGTATCCATGGGTCTGTAATAAAGCCTAATAAAGATCTGTGATCTGCAGTATTATTTAAACTTGGACAACTCCAAGTTGTCCAAGTGGATGGCAGTAAATATCTTTTAATCACTGTGCTGCCAAACTACTGAAGCAAAAGGAGCAGCTTTTGCACAGAGGAAATTCAAGGATATTAATTCATACTGACTAAGCTTGAGATAGTTGTAACTCTGTGTTAGTGTCAAGGTCATGGCAGAGAGATGTAAATATGCCTCCCCAGCAACCATACAGAAAACATGTATTTCCTATCCACAGTCTTTAGGAATAGCCATCTCCAGAGAATAGGTGTTTAATGACTGTTCTATCTTTCACATATTTAATACGTTTTTAAAAGTATTATTTGTAGGTTTCATGCAAAAACCTTTGAAAAATGCTTAGATTTTAATTACACAAGTTCAGATATCTATGTTGAATTTTTTTCTAATCTTTAGAGATTTATGATGTTGGTGAGTTTCAAAGGTACAAACTAATCTGCACAGTTGGGGTGCTATGTGCCATCCAAAGATCATGAAATTAATGAGGTCAACTTGAAAGAGGCTACATTTTCTTGGACTGGTTGGATTTGAGCAAAAATAACTGATTTTCATGTATTCCT
Source organism: Arvicanthis niloticus (assembly GCF_011762505.2). Classification (NCBI taxonomy): domain Eukaryota; kingdom Metazoa; phylum Chordata; class Mammalia; order Rodentia; family Muridae; genus Arvicanthis; species Arvicanthis niloticus. The sequence goes on along the minus strand of NC_047661.1, from coordinate 89,411,047 downwards.
AAAACATTTTTATTAGAACTATTTAATTTTGTGATACTGGTCTAAAGGTTGGTTGAAATGTATCTCTCTCAGTTCCTTCCCCTCTCCCTTCTTCTCTCCTTGCTCCCTCCTTTCCTTTCTTCCCTTCCTCCAATTCTCAAAAAAAAAAGTTCAAACTTTAATTCTTTCCTCATACATTACTTTCTGATCACAGTTTCTCCTCCCTCCACTCCTCCAACTCACTCCCCCATGTTTTTTTCTCCTCCGGATCAACTCTTCCTCTATTTCATTTTTTAAAAATGAGCAGGCCCTCCCACACAGTACATCCACCCAGCATGGCCTAAGAAGATCCAGTAAGTCTGGGCATAAACCCTCATATCAGAACTGGACAAGGCAACCAGTAATCCATTAGAAAGAAGAGTCCCAAATACAGGCAAAGAAGTCAGAGACACCCTTACTCTCATTGTTGGGAGTCCCACAAAACTACCAAGCTACATAGCTGTAAGATATACATAGAGTACCAAGCTCAGACTCATACAGGGTTCATGTTTGTTGCTTCAATTTCTCTAAGCCCTATGAACCCTGCTTAGTTGGTCCATGTTCCCATGGTGTTCTCAACTTTTCTGGCTCATGCAACACTTCCTGCCCTTCTATTGTGAGGATTCCCCTAGTTCTGCTTAGCATGTTTCTGTGGGTCTCTGCATCTGTGCCCGTCCATTCCTGGAAGGCAACTTGATTACAATTGATCTAGGCATTGTTCTATAAGCACAACAGAAAATCATTAGGAGTAATTTCATTGACTATTTTTGCCAGTTGTGTTTGGTTCTAGCCTGGGTCTCTGGGCTGCCCTGTCTCCGGTTCCTGGCCATGCAAGCAATGACAACCCTGGGCTCCCTCTCATGGCATGGGCTACAAGTAGAACCAGATTATTATGAGTTTGTCATTCACACAATTTTGGTGCTACCATTGCTCCGGCATGTCTTGCAGGCAGGATAGATTGTTGGTTGAAAGTTTTGTGTCTGGGTTGATGTCCCAGTCCCACAGCTAGGATTTTTGCCTGGTTATAGAAGATGACAGGTTCAGGGTCTATATGACCCCTTACTTCACTATGACCACTCCTTTAGATTTCAGGATTTTTAGATCCCAGTAAGTTTCCACTGCACTAGGTTTCTACATCACTCCCCAAAAAACCCCCAATTCCAGTCATTTCCCAGTACATTTATCTCTTTATCTCTCTCACTCACTGCCTGATCCCTCTTGTTGCCATTTCCACTTATGCCCAAACCACCCACAAAATCTCTTCTATTTCCTCTTCCCAGGAAGGTCCATTTATCCCCTTTTAAGCCCTCCTTCTTACTATTTAGGGTTTCTAGGTCAGTGAACTGTAACATGATTACCCTTTACTTAACAGCTAAAGTCCACTTATAAGTGAGTACATTCCATGTTTTTCTTTCTGGGTCTAGGTTACCTCTCTTAGGATTATTCTTTCTATTTCTATCTATTTGCCTACAAATTTCATGATGCCATTGCTTTTGACTGTTGAGTAATACTCCATGTGTACTACATTGTCTTTATCTTCTATTCTTCAGTTGGGGGCATCTAGGTTGTTCACAATTTCTACTTATTATGAATAAAGCTGCAGAAAACATGACTGAGCAAGTGTCCTTGTGTTAGAATAAAGTATGCTTTGAGTATATTCCCAAGAATGATATAACTGGGTCTTGAGTTAGATCAATAAAACATTTTCTGAGAAACCACCATATTGATTTTATAGTGGCTATACAAGTACATTCATCAGTAATGAAGAAGTATTGTCCATGTTCCACATTCTTGCCAGCATGAGCTTTCACCTGTGTTTTTGATCTTAGCCATTCTTACAGGTGTACGATGGAATTTCAAAGCAGTTTTGATTTGCATTTCCCTGATGGCTAAGGAGGCTGAACACTTCTTTCTTTAAGTCTTTCTCAACAATTTGAGATTCCTTTGTTGAGAATTCTCTGTTTAGATCTGTACCACATTTTTATTTTTGTTATTTGGTTTTTTGGTGGCCAGTTTCTTGAGTTCTTTATATGTTTTGGATATTAGCTGTCTATAGACAGAGATTGATGCAAATCTTTCCCCATTCTTTTGGCCGCCATTTAGTTCTGTTAAAGGTTTCCTTTGCTTTTTACTGTATCTATATAATACAGCTTTAAATCAGGAATGGTGATGCCCCTGGATGTTCTTCTATTATATATTTTATATTTTATACACATATACATATACACAATTATACATATTGTTATAATTAGATATCCTGGGTGTTTCGTTTTCCACATGAAATTGAGTATTGTCTGGTCAAGGTCTGTAAAGAATTGTATTTGAATTTTAATGTGGGTTGAATCTAATCTGAAGAAGTTTTTGGTCAGAATAACATTTTTACTTTTTCTTTTTTATTATTTCATTTATTTACATTTCAAATGTTATCTTATTTTCCATTTCCCCCTCCACAAGCCCCCCACCCATCTCCCACAAACCTACCCACTTAAACTTAACCCTTTCAGGAACTCCTTTTTCTGGGGTATTAAGCCTCCAAATGACAAAACACATCTGCTCCTACTAAGGCCATACAAGGCAGATCTATGCTACATATGTATCAGGGGTCACAGACCGGCCCATGTATGTTCTTTGGTTGGTGGTTTAGTCCCTAGGAGCTCTGAGGAGGTTCAGTTAGTTGATATTGTTATTCTTCAAATAGGGTTGGATTATATAAATCATCTTAAATTTTGTACATGAAGTTGTGTGAGAAATTAAAGAGGAGGGAAGCTAGGACAAAAAAACAGTGAACCCCAATTCAAATAAGACTTCAATTAAAACAATTAAACAAATAAAATTTAAACTTCCAGTGCAAGAAACAAATTTAATCTTCTCAGAAAATAAAGCTTTCTTGACTTTTATTCAGTACTAAACCTCATAGTTTCACAATAGATTCCTGTTAATCACCTACTTATTTCATTCCTAGCAAAGAAAAACTGAGAGTTCTGAGAATTAAAATTGCATTGCCAATTCTTTGGCTTCATCTTGTTTCACCTTTGCTCTGACATTGACATTTTCGAAGCCCATTACATTCCTGCCCCTTAAAGTGCTTTCATTGACTCTTGGGACAACTACTATTTCTTTTTATTTCTCTTCCTGTTCCATCACAAACATTGACTGAAATCATTCATTGTTGTGATTTGAGAATTTTTCTTGTTCCCCATACAGTTTCAAGTGCTCATGTCATACATTCTGTATTTCACTGTAGATCCTTCCCAAATACACAACTCAAAAAGTACCAAAATTCCAACAAAATTCTTCACAGACACGGAAAGAACAACTCTCAACTTCATATAGAAAGACAAAAGACACAGGATAGAAAAACTATTCTTAACAATAAAGAACTTCCCAGGAAATCACCATTCCTGACCTCAAGCTATACTACAGAGCAATAGCAATAACAACTGCATGGTACTGGTACAAAGACAGACAGGTCAATAAATGAAATAGAATTGAAGACGTAGAAATGAACCCACATACCTATGGACACTTGATCTTTGACAAAGAAGCCAAAACTATACACTGGAAAAAAAGAAAGCATCTTCAACCAATGGTGCTAATATAACTGGTGGTCTGAATGTAAGATAATGTAAATTAATTCATATTTATCACCTTGTAGAAAACTCAAGCCCAAGGGGATCAAGGACCTCCACAACAAAAAATAAATAAAAAAAGGAAAAAAGAAAACAACAAATACACTTAATCTACTAGAAGAGAAAGTAGGAAATAGCCTCAAACATACTGGCACAGGGGAAAATTTCCTTAACAGATCACTAATGGCTCAGAGTCTAAGATCAACAATTAACAAATGGAACCTCATGAAACTGAAAAGCTTCTGTAAAGCAAAGCACACTGCCAACAAGACGAAACAACAACCTACAGATTGGAAAAAGATTTTCACTAACCCTACATCCAATGGAGGGCTAATATTCAAGATATGCAAAGAACTCAAGAAATTAGACTCCAGAAAACCAAACAACCCAATTAAAAATTGGGCACAGAGCTAAACAAAGAATTCTCAACTGAGGAATATCAAATTGCCAAGAAACACTTAAAGAAATGTTCAAAGTTCTTAGTCATTGGAGGAATGCAAGTCAAAATGACCCTAAGATTCCACCCTACAACAATCAAAATGGCTAAGATCAAAAACTCAGGTGACAGCAGATGCTGGCAAGGATGTGGAAAAAGAACACTCCTCCATTGCTGGTGGGATTGCAAATTGATACAACCACTCTGGAAATCAATCTGGCAGTTTCTCAGACAATAGGAAATATTTCTAACTGAAGACCCAGCAATACCCACTCCTGGATATATACCCAAAAGATGCTACACCATATCACAAGGACATGTTCATAGCAGTCTTATTTATAATAGCTTGAAGCTGGAAACAACCCAGATGTCCCACAACCATTTTTACTTTGTTATACATATATATCCATGATCATGGGACATCTTTCCATCTCCGGATATCTTCTTCAATTTCTTACATTGAAGACTTGAACTTTTTGTCATGCATGTCTTTCACTTGCTTAGAGTTACACCAAAGACATTTTACATTATATCATTGTTTCTCAAGTTGAATGGAGAAAAATTCAAATCAATTCTACTAAAATCAGGAATAAGATAAGGCTTTCCACTCTCTCCATAGCTATTCAAAGTTGAAATTGAAGTTCTTGAGAGAACAATAAAACAAGTGAAGGAGATCAAAGTTATACAAGTTGGAAAGAAGTCAAAGCGTCATCATTTGCAGATGATATGATAGTATACATATGTGACTCCAAAGATTCTACTAGGGAACCCCTACAGCTGATACCTCTAGTGAAGCAGCTTGACACAAAGTTAATTAAAAAATAATCAACACTCACCTATATACAAAGTACAAATGGACTGAGAAAGAAATCTAGGAAAAACAGCCACAAATAATGTAAAAAAAAAAAAGTGTGTAGCTCATAATCAATCCTAATTACACAGGCACACACCAGTTTAAAGGCTTTTTGGATATCTGAACATGTATCTAGGTTGATGTTTTTCTGGGGTTTTGACTTAAGTTCTTCAGTTTACAATTTTTTTTAAAACTTTCTATGATCAATTTAATATCTGACTTCTCAAAATCTCACTTTAAACATATAAAATAAAAAAACAAGAAAATTAGTAAAAATATTATTCTTCATCAAAAAATATATTTTTATAAATTTGGAGGGCAATTAATTCAGTAATCTTATTGATGGTAAACTATTTCCCATGAAATTTTGAGAGATAATTAACTAGAAAGAAAAGAGAAGAGAGGATAGGAGGAGAGTGGAGAGGAGAGGGGAGGGGGGGAGGAGAGGGGAGGGGAGGGGGGAGGGGCGGGGCGGGGCGGGGCGGGGCGAGGAGAAGAGAAGAGAAGAGAAGAGAAGAGAAGAGAAGAGAAGAGAAGAGAAGAGAAGAGAAGAGAAGAGAAGAGAAACCAAGATAGTAAACTATAAGACCAACTTATGGACATAACAAAGAAATAAAAATGGTTTCAAGTAAAGGAAATGTGTAACACAGAAGACCAAATCAGTTGATATCCCAGTATAAAGTGGAAGAAGATACTTGCTGAGGCCCACAGCTAACAGAGAAGCTGTTGTTACTTAATTGCTGGTGAAAAATGAAGTCATTTGTCTTTGGGGATATAGCCACTGCTAAACTGTTTATGCCTCAGTGAATGGCTGGATTATAGAGACAACATGACCACAGCAACTCTTACAAAGAAAGGAAAACACTTAATTGTGGGTGTTCAGAGGTTTAATCCAATATCATCTTGTAAGGAAGCCTGGTGACATGCAGGAAGACATGGTGCAAAAGGAGCTGAAAGTTCTATATCTGGATCAGCATATCAGGACAGAATATGAACTGCTAGGCCTGTCTTAAGCTTCTGAGACCTCAAAGTCCAACCCCAGTGACACATTTCCTCCCAGAACACCACATCTACTCCAATAAGGCCAAACCTCCTAATATTGCCACTCTCTATGAGACAATGGGGGCTATTTTCTTTCAAACCACCACAGTGGCCCAATACCTACGTGCATATGAACAGCACTAACTGGGCTCAGTGGATAATTTACAAATACATATAGATTAGAAGAAAATGCACTGGGGTTGCCCATGACCTAGGGGAGTTGGAATGGAGAAGTATATGTTGCTGTAGTTAGTAAATTCACTCTAATTTCCTAATTTCCCCAGTGGTGGTGACAAGCATTCCTTTCTACCCACCCCAATGATCTGGATTCTCATATGAAAGATACACACATACACACACACACACACACACACACACACACACACACACACACAGAAGAGAGAGAGAGAGAGAGAGAGAGAGAGAGAGAGAGAGAGAGAGAGAGAGTCTTATTTTTAATATGCCTTAATCAGCTCAATGGCTGGACTACTCCCAAACTTCTGCTTTGCTGATGCCTCCCCTCTGATACTCCTTAATTATTACTTATTAAAGTTATTTACTAAAATATTATTTACTCTATTCTATCTTTGCAACCCTAGACCTAATTGTGGAGGAGGGGGCTGGGCCCACTCTTGACTGGCTCTTAAATGATTGTGTGCTTTCCCTTCTGTAGCTCTCAAACCTGGGCCTTCTGCTTCCTCATGGTGGTACTCAATCATTCTTCCCCATTCCCTTGCCCAGCAAATCTAAAATCCTGCCTGTCTCCTTGCCAGCCATTGGCTGCTAGCAACTTTATTTACCAGTTAGAACTAACTGGTACAGAGACCCACAGTGTCTTACCTAAGGAATTTCCAAGTAATTTTTTAGGAACCCAATAAACATAATAAAAGTGTTAAATCAAATCCACAACAGATATATTCAAGATACACTATATACATGTATGAAAATTTCAAAGAACTATTAAAAACTATTAAAGTTTTTTTTAAAAGAAATGGCTTGGACAGAGTCTAAAATTTGTGATATCAGACTAGTAACAAGATAAATTTAATGACTCTGACAGAGTTCAGGGAAAAAAAAACAAATAACCACAAATTGCTTAATATTTATATTCCTGTCTGAAATTACTTCTTTGTTCTAGCCTAAGATTTAGATTCTTGCCTGAAATTACTTCTTTGTTCTAGCCTAATGTCAGATTCCTACCTGAAGCCTACTTCCTTGTTCTTGGCCAATGTCGTATTCCTGCCAAGCAGCCCATTTCTTTGTCCTTGGCCCATGTCAGATCTAAATATTAGGCTAGAACAAAGAAGTAATTTTAGACAGGAATCTAAATTTTAGGCTACAACAAGGAAGTAGGCTTCAGACATGAAAATGACTTTGAGCTATATGACAGGAAAATTGGCTCAGATATTTTGGTCATCCTGATAAGCCCTTGGAAACAGCGATCATGGGAGTGTTCACAGAATTTTGTTTATTGCCTTGCTTGTTCCTTGACTATTTGCATCTCTTGTATTGCTAGTTCCTCAACCTAGAACTTACCTTAATACTTGTATGTAATTAAAATGATATAAAAGCAAAAAGGAGGGGTTTCTAGGGAGGGGAAATGGAGAAAAGGGATAACATCTGAGGTGTAAATAAAATATCCAACAAAAAATAAATGAAAAGGGAAAAAAAGAAAAGATAAAAGAAAAACAATTGCATCACTAATGTTTTACATTAGTGGGTGGGTGTGCATGCACCTGTGTGTATGTATGTGTGTGTACAAACATTCACTGTTTTAAGAAAGCAATGATAGTTAGGTTTTAACCATCTTCCAATGTGACTTGAGGAAAATGACAGAAATTTAAAAGGAACAAATGCAACAAATAGATAAACAAGAAATACTAGAGCTCAAAAGAAGAAAGGCTGGAAAAACTGATAAGATTGATAACCTTACAAATGAAACCAGTGTTCTAGAAGACTGTTGTTCTACAGCGGTCCTATGGCACAGATATATATATATATATATATATATATATATATATATATATATATGAGAGAGAGGCAGTTTTTATTGGATATTTCCTTTATGTTTCAAATGTCATCCCCTTTCTCAGTTTTCTCCCCCAAAACTCCCTATCCCATCTCCCCTCCCCTTCTTCTATGAGGGTGTTCCTCCACCCACCCACCCATTCCTGCCTCCCTGCCATCGAATTCCCCTACACTGGAGCATCGAGCCTTCACAGGACCAAGGGCCTCTCCTCCCATTAATGCCTGGCAAGGCCATCCTCTGCTACATATGCAGCTGGAGCCATAGGTCCCTCCATGTGTACTCCTTGATTTAAGTGGCAGAAATCTGTGCTTGAGAAAAGAGAGCTACTGCCAAATCTGGAGTCTGGAAATGGGGAAACAAGAAATCAAGACAAGGTGAATGTGAAAGACAGTTATGAAACAATGTGAAAAATCTTTTCAGTTTTACAGACTGCATCCACCAGCATCCCAGGACTGTTTATTCAAACTGAACAATCCAGTTTCCTTTCTACATATTTGAGAAATAGAGATGACATTCTCCTGCTGTTTTCTACACCTCCATTGTGGGCTTAAAGAAAATCATGATTAAAAAGAAAAGGTCAAAGAATGATGGAAACAAATAGAAAGTAAAACAACACTCTAAATCTCCCAGGCTAGAAATAACCGTCATTAATTTTAGAAAATTTAATTTAAGTCATTTCTTTTGACTGAACATGGATGAAGATTGTAAAGATGGAAAGGTCAAGGCTGGAGAACTTGTCTGAAGCCTATTGGACTGTTTCTTGGGGATTAGATGCACACCAACGAAAATGCTTTAAACGAAGATTTGGAAAGAAAACAATCACACAACATAAATTATTTTAACATAAGTATTTATTTAATTTGAGTTTTGAATTGAGAAATAAAAAGAGAATATTAGTGACATAAGATTTTCAGTAGACAGTAGTTCCTGAAACAGCTCAATTATTTTAATAAAGATACAATAAAATCTTTTAAAAGTTATAATCTTCCATCAACTGCCAAGTTGACTGTAATTTATATGTATGTGTCTGTGTGTGTGTCTGTGTGTGTGTCTGTGTATGTAAGAGAGCGTGTGTGTGAGTGTGTTGGAGTATGTGGGGGGGAGGGAGTGTGGGGGAGAGTGTGTGTGTGTGTGTATGTTTGTTGATAGTGTAAATTCAGAATGGAGATATTAGTGAGGAAGGAGATAGGGAAGGAAGAAGAGATGACAATGAGAAACAAATATGAGCACAGTATTTGGTCCATACGTATGGAAATATCATGAAAAAGCTTTTTATAGATATATTCTAGTAATAAATACACATGTTTATTTCTTTTTACATTATCTAGGAACCTCAATATATGGGTTTCTGCCAATTACATTCTATGTGTACAATACACCAAGATTAGATACAGCAGCATGGACCATGGAATCTCCCTAGGGTGACCGTAACATAATGATTCCTACTTTCTCCTGGCCTGGATGTCTTTTTCAAAATTTATAGTGACAAGCCTAACTGTTAACATATATTATTCCAATGTTTTTACATGATTTCTTCATACTGAAATTAGTCATGTTTTTACTCAGGTAGATAGGCATTGAGGTTTTTGTATTGTTACTTATAGAGATATAAGATATCTTATTGACCCATAAATAAAGGCTGTCTTTTAATAGGGATATTTGAATATTTCTTTCCTCTTTGCTTCAGTGTTCTCTTCTGCAGGAACATTGTTATGCATGAGTTACATTCATATCTGCCAGCATATTATTTTGCAACTTTGATACTTCCACTTAATTTTGTATATTTTCTAATATGTGTAATATATGTAACTATACTTTTAGTCACTTTAATTATATTTAAAATTGCTTTTACATGGCTTCATTTTCAATACATTTCATTCATCCTTTCCATCTTGTCTGAGTACTAGAAGCCTGCTTGGAGATTTCACTTATGATTGGTGGAAATATATTATTTATACTATTAAATTTCTTTTCTGTTGTATTTGAGAACAGGAAAATATTACTGACGTAAATTCTTTCTGTGTTTAAAGGGACTACACTTTCATATGCCATATGATTCTTAGCTATCCTTTAAGACTTGGGATTAATTTCTTTATTTTTTTCCATTGTTTATTTGCTGCTGTCTAGCTTTTACTCAAATATAAATAGGGCTAACTACGTGCTGAAAAGAAAAGTGAGGGGAGGAGAAAGAGCTAAAAATAAGAATTTTAGAGACCTAATTTGTGATCTCAACACCCTCAAGCCAAATGAATTGCACCCATTTCCCTGAATTCAGACCTATCATTGGTGTTGAGGTAATGTCTTAGGGTTTTACTGCTGTGAACAGACACCATGACCAAGGCAACTCTTATAAGCACAACATTTAATTGGGGTTGGCTTACAGGTTCAGAGGTTCAGTCCATTATCATTAAGGCGGAAATGTAGCAGCATCCAGACAGACATGGTGCAGGAGGAACTAAGACTTCTACATCTTCATTCTAAGGCCACTAGAAGACTTGCTTCCAAGCAGCTAGGTAAGACCATCTTAAAGCCCATGCCCTCAGTGACATACTTCCTCCAGCAAGGCTTTATCTACCCTAACAAGGCCATACCTCCAAATTCTGCGACTCCCTGGACCAAGCATATTCAAACCATCACAGGTAATCATTGTGACTCATAAGGAATCAACCTAGTTTAAATATCCCTGGCCACTTTCCCCCAGGCAGGAGGTACAACTCTTATCAATAACAACAGGGAGTATCCATTCGATTTCCACATCAGTGCTAGCTCCCCTACCACTCCATGCTATTAACAATCTACATAGAGTCTGTTCTTTTCAGCAGCCTCTTTACCTCTTGGAACCTGTCAATATTAATCAAAGAACCATTGTATATGACTTTCCAGACTATAACATTCCCTTTCAGAAAATCTATACCCATTAATGTTCAGGGAGGCATGCATCATCTCTCAGCATCCTGCCCTGTTTGATCCCTGATTTCATTTCATTTGGTGGAAGTGCAAATAGTTCATAGTTTGACATTATACCTATTGCTTTGTTTCCTTTTACCTCAAGTTACGATGCCTTTATTTCAAGGTTTTGTACTGCTATTTTTGATAGATTTGAAAGCAAGGGAGATAAAACTGCCTCCACTCTGCATCTGAAATCTGAAGTTTACTTATACACATTTGAAAAGTGATTCAACAATGTAAAACATTGATAATAATGCAAGGATGACATTCTATTGTTTCCTAAAACAGGTTCAAACTTTGAACACACAAGTACTTGCACATACACACACACACACACACACTTCCAAAAAAAAGTCAGATTTGAAACTGGTTCCTCCTTTCTAGTGAATTTAGAAAAGCAGTGAGAAAGATTGGCCTATGTGTATACAGAATTAAACTCATATCATTAAAAAGTAGAGGAATTTTAGATGAATTATTTCTAAAGTGATACTGATGAACACTGAAAGCCATGAACTCTTTCATCTATTGGATTTTAAGTACGTGTCCTAACACTATCTACTTCTTGTTACAATAAGAAAAAAAAAGTTTCCACCTGAAAGATTTTATCCCTTACAAGCCATTTTCTCCCTCAGTCTGACCCAGCAGTGAAGTCAAAATGACAAATCTGTGACATCATAATCATTTTTTTTTCCTCCAGGAACAAACTGTGAAGCCATTAACACAGGATGGTGACTTCACTGCAGGATCAAACAGAGCAGCTGGCTAGAGAGAAAAGAGGGAGCATTCTTATTCAAACACACATAGATCTTCAATAATAACCAGGGAAATTCAGAAAATTACTGTCAGAGTAAATTGCATTTTGTATAAATGCCAGCTCCTTTCAAGTCTGCCCCAGCATGATCATTCTTCTTATATAGTGTTGCTGCCCTTTTCTCCTAAGGGACCTTTGGCAGAGTCTACTTTTATGTTTCATGTATCATTAAAATGACTTAAATGAGTAGGAATAAGGCATACCTGGCATTTATTTTTAATTATTTGCATAAATAAAATGGTATTCTTATTTTGTGCCTGCTGGTGCTCAGAAAATATATTTTATCAAGTGGATTTTATGCGCATGTTTGTATCAAGCCATAAACAGGTGAGATCTGTGTGTTGATTAGCTCAGCAAGGCAAAAAGTATTTGTTTTGGTCTATGTGAGGTCTTTTGGGGAAAAAAAGGTGCTTTCTAATAATTATTGTTTGCATCACTGTTCTATGTATACTGTCTCTAGGAAGTATCAAGGGTAATGGTCTCTGCTTTTGAGTCTGGTTAACATACCAAAAAAATTCCATTAATCTGGCAAGAACACATGAAGAATGCCAAGTGAGCAAGACATCTGCACATGCTGAGTTAAGAAGGGTATAGTATGAATGTGAAGGCTATAGGAACTGAGAGTTTAGTCCATTGTAAAATTCCAATTGTCCTAATATCTGTGATGTCCTCAGTTATAAAATACATAAAATTGGTATTGCCCTCACAGGATGGATGCAAACCGGAGACGGTGAAAAGCACTTAAGAAACTGCCTTCAATAGATACAAGAGCAAAAATGAGCAGCAGTTTTCTAATAATATTAATGAAATTAGACTTTAGAATTTTAAGTAAAATAATTTAGAAGGCAAAAATCTAGGACAAGGTAATTATTCTGAGAATTCTCAAAAGAGATGATTGAATGAACCTATGCAGTAGATTTGAAGAATACGATTAAATTAGTTTATTGGAAGGAAGATGTCAAAGAAAGAAGAGAAAAGAATAGGCTTAAAAAAAATACTGTGACGAAACTGAAAAACATGTAACTCAAGCTACATTTAGAAGTTTAATTATATTTCTTATGTATTCAACAATATGGGATGAAAATGTATTCATCAGAGTCATCTGATAAATAAAAATATAATAATAATGAGGTGGAAATTTTTCTGTCTTAGAAATTTTTCTGTCTCTCTAGAATTTATACTGAGCCAAGAAAAGATAAGGGTGCCACAGGACAAGAATATAGTATGCTATAATTTGTACCTTGGAATGCCTAATTACATAGTCATGAAAAACTGAAACAAAGACACATGGAGACTAAGGGATTCTTCTACCATGCTACTGCAATGACCCAGGGATGATGGGAAACAATGGAGTATTAGATGAGAGGTAGTGAGATTAGGAGAAATGTTAATTTGAGAAAGATGAAAGAAACAACTCATGATAATTAGACATTGATTGCAAAAATGCTGAAGTTCAGAAGAGATTCTATTCTGATCTTAATAGAATATTCAAGAAAAAAATTAACAGACAAATTCTCTGGGTAGTTTATAAACTTTCTTCTTTCTTTCCATCCTTCTTTAACTTCCTAGTTTATTGGCAATGATGGCTGGAGATGTGAATGGGTAAAACATCTAAAGATATCAAAAGAAAAAAATATATATATATAGAAAATTACCACATCATAGGATTTCCTAGAGAAGGATGAAAATGAAACAGGAAATGAACCAGAAAAATTAAAATACACTGCAAATCATGGTGTTGGCATGCGTCAGTTAGGAAGAGTTTCTGATGGAAAATGTAGTCACATGTTCTAAATGAACAAACACATCAAAAAAAAAAAAAAAAAAAAAAAAAAACCAGTGGATCAAAAGGAAACTATTCAAACTGACAAATGACGAAGTAAGATGGGGCCATTTAGGTGAGTAATCTCATGAAGCTCTTCAAGAAGCCTGCTTCACTGCAGGACGTGATAGCCCTGGAGAGACCACAGTCTTCAATACCTTTAATCGTAATACAGAAACTTCTGAGTGCTTTGATAGTCAAACAGATGGTTCGCTATTCCTTTTTTCCCACTTTCAAATGTAATTCCAACCAACTGTTTCAGAAGCACCTGCTTTTGATTGCTGGCAAACTGACTAAATAATAAATGGCTCCAAAGAGAGCCAACAACTCCATGCATGACAGGAAGAATGTTTGTTAAGGGTGTCAAAAATACATTTTCTTTATAGTTGGGTCATGTGATTAAATTTATTTAATGTACTCAAGATTCTGTATACTGTAAGTGACTGGAACTATGTTTAAAGGAAAAAATTAGATGAACACTTGAACCAGGTTTGTGATGGCACTATCCCATCTGTACAGTATTATAACAGGATTTCCCTTCTTATAATATACAGATTATGGATAAGTTTCTCTATTACCAGAATTCTTTTCTTCTTAAAGATGACAGAAACTTACAGCTGTCGATCAACAATACGGGTAGTTTTCTTTCATTAAAAATCACTCTACAGAGTGTTTCTTTGTAAAATCTCAGAAGTAAATAAAAAATACATATCTGCAGTCAGCTGGTGTAAGACTATCAAATGTGGACAAGATAGATAGGTAGATAAATAGATAGATAGGTAGGTAGATAGATAGATGATAGATAGATAGATAGATAGATAGATAGATAGATAGATAGATAGACTTGTATATACAGATATAAATGTAGATATATAGACATAAAATCATATATATGTATGTATGTATATATATATATATATATAATGAACACATTTGATTTAATGAATTAATGTATACAATTTGGGGATATTTATGTCTACTAAGGTAAGATCAAAAAATCTTTATACTGTTATTATCTTTTCAAACCATATCATCCCAAGCACATTCAAATGGCTTTGTAAGATCTGCATACTCATTCGATGCTATCAGTAGCACTACTTCTGAAAAGCCCTTCAGGCTTAATGATAGAGAATTAGAGAACTTGAAAGATGATCTGTCTATCAATTTATTCAAGACTTCCAGTTCCAGAAATTCTTTAAAGCAATAAACTTTTGTGTACTCCATGTCATGTAGCACAGGCTGAAGTTTGCAAATTTTCTGAGTTTGATATTGTAACCGTGAGAAGTTCTAGATTGCTTGCCACTACCTATACACAATGAACTCTCTTCATTTTCTCTAATGAAATGACCTATTCAGTATTTAGCAAATTCCACAACTCGTTTATGTCTTGATCACAGAATCATATTAACAATAATGTTCCAAAGGAAATCTGTTGCCTACAGTTATTAGTGATCTTTTAAGAATATAGCTATGAGTTTTGAATATATATATATATATATATATATATATATATATATATATATATATATATATATATCATGGTAGCTCATCTATAGTTCAAAGCCAATCATGAAAAATAACAGCCCAGGAAAAATATAAAAAAAATAAGTTCATCCCTACAAAATAAGTCATTCGACATCTGTTTCTGATTGACTTTCTGTGACAACTGTGGAAGTTCACTGGCTACATGAAATTGGAAAAACAAGCCAACAACACTTAAAAACAGAAGATTATTGACTTAAGCTCAAAATAAACTAAGATGTCAAAATGAACAGAAAGCATTTTGTGAGGTCTCCTTCCTAAAGGAATGTGCTAGCTGCCTGTACGTTCTATTCACTATCCAAGTCCTGTTGGCTCCTTACAGCCTAAATTCACACTGAAGTATCCACATACCAAGGCAGTAAATGATAACTTAATTATTTAAATTTCAACTGGGTATTTTAAGGAAATAGAACTTGTGTGTGCACAGGAAGCAGAAAGAGATGAGATCCATGACCTTCCTGCTAAGGAAATAAGCATGAATGAATTAATGAGGGAAAGGAGAAGGAAGAATGAGACTGGTAAATCTGTAGACAAAAGATGAAGTAGATGTGAGTTGGATCATGTCATCCTGGCTGCATAGATGAATGGTGGTCAAATACCAGACTAAACTCAAAATATGAGAGGTTATTTAGAATTTACATGGGGTTAGAGATATATTATTGTGTATAAGCTTCTCCCTCTGTCTCTGTTGATCTCTCTCTTTGCCCCTCCTTCTTTCTGTCTCTGTGCTTCTCTCTCTGCCTCTCTCTGTATTTGTCTTTTTCTCTGTCTCTGTCTTTCTCTTCCTCTCAAACAAAATTAGGACTCTTGGATATATGGATCCAGAAAGAACAGATTATAGGGGTAAACTAGGTAGCATTAAATATGTTCAGATACATAATTATGCATGTGGAAGCCTTTTGTGTAATTTCTTTTGATGACATCATTGCTTCAGAACCCTATTGCCTCATTAATTGCTTTTGAAAGCTTATATATTACTAATATCTGGGGAGATTATTAAGACCCTTTTAATATTTACCAAGAGACACTGAAAGCCAGCATTTCAAGAATTAACAACCAGAGTATGTAGATCAGGCCACAGCTGTGTCCTGGAAAGCAATTCACAAAGCCACTCACTATAGGTCCTTTCAGAAAGTCTTCATTCTGCTTTCAAACATTAGAAATATTATAAAGAAATGAAACTTTGTTGAAAGCAAAGCTTACCCTCTTCTATTTCCTTTCATCTGGTAGCTGCCACCAGAAGGTGCTGCCCATATTTAGAGTAGTGTTGCCCATATTTAGGGTAGTCCTTCTCATATTAACCAGTGTAATAAAGACAATCCCACACAGCCATATCTGGAGGCTAACCTGTGAATAAAAAAGAAGGAGCATCTGGGGGCCAGACCATGGGGTGTAAGGAGCTCTAGTATCTGGAGCACAAGAAATGCTGAAAATATGAATAAACACAGCCTACAAGTAGAGCCATGAGAGTATATGATAGCAGTAAAATTTCATGGTAATATTTCTAATGGGTAGGGGATACTAAGAAAGAACTTGGATAAAATCTGTTATTGTAATTTATTTATAATTTATGTATAAGTCAATAAAATCACAACTTTTCTAACTTGTGGTCAGCTTCAGCTTGCCTGTGATGACTAAGCAAATCACATCTGGATATACCACAGTGGGTCAGTGAATTCTAAACAACTTGGAAGCATTCTTAAATATTGATTAGGGTAAGATACCTAGAAATGTGTATTAGATAAGACTTCTGCCAAACAAGCAACTGAGAGAAGCATAAGTCATGCTTACTTCTATAAATACTTCGCAATCACAATATTTAGCCATATTATTAATTAATAACATGAGCTGCCCATGAGCTACTCTTGGAGTTTCCTATTGAGTGAAATAGTTGACCTTGAATATCTTGAATATTTTCATCTATGAAGTGCCAGATATAAATGTGCTGCTGATGGTAAGTGAATCTGACAGATAAGGGAGCTATACTTTTGTTTGTATATGTAAATTCCTGAAAAATATCAATATTTATGCCATTTTCATAAGGTAACTTTATTCTGGCAGGTACTGAATTTGATTTATATGAAAGCCCCATACTTGGTCAGAAATTTAATACATTCAGTGCAAAATTTACTCTTTGATAGAAGTAACAAAGAATGTGTTATGAAATAGAGCTTGCTAACCTCTTTATCATTAAATTGAAATCATTCATATCTTTTTTTAAAAAGATGTTATGGA
This sequence comes from Arvicanthis niloticus, assembly GCF_011762505.2. Taxonomy (NCBI): domain Eukaryota; kingdom Metazoa; phylum Chordata; class Mammalia; order Rodentia; family Muridae; genus Arvicanthis; species Arvicanthis niloticus. The sequence continues at coordinate 89,393,682 of NC_047661.1, read as the reverse complement.
TCTATGAGCTATGATATAAAATCTAAGATCTGAAAAATCTAATTGTATTTGTGGGTATGTAGTTATCTTTTATTATTATTTTGAATGTGTGTAAGGCTTTAAGGTAATGAATTTCATTATTTGTCTCTTGCTTGCTACCTGCTGTGTAAAACCGATCCTCCATTTATTTAAACTGTCTAAGGCAATGTGAATACCAACTTTTAATCACTTGTATTAGCACAGATGCCCAACTGAAATGCCTAAAGTAAGGCAAGTAAAAGTAAAGCAGCGCCAAGCAAAATGCAAGAGAAGAAAATCAGAGTCAGAAATCGCAACTCTTTAGAACCTTCAAAGAATTTGGTAGGAATATCTGAGTTTTCCAGATAGCTAAGATGTAGTCCTGTCAGTAATAAAAAAAAAAAAAAAAAAAAAAAAAAAGTAATTTTGTTGTCTCAAACTCAGTACCTAAAGTAATCATGTAGGCTAAACGAAATAGAAGAAACAGAATCCCAGTCATTCATCTTTACATTGATAGCACATTTTACATTTTTTTCAAATTCATTTATTGATAAACATTGATGTTTGCCTGAATATATGTCTGTATGCAGCTCTCAGGTCATGAAACAAGAGTTACAGACAGTTGTGAGCTGCCATGTGAGTGCTTGGAATTGAATTTTGGATCCTCTGAAAGAGCAGTCAGTGCTCTTAACCATTGAACCATCTCTCCAGCCCCACCAATAGTATTTATTAAAGTATATCCATTAGAAAAATTTAAAAACTTTAACTATATAAACTGATTAGTGTATAGAATTGTTGCCTATAAGAAAATATGCAATATTTCTGCCTATCCACAAATATTCTTTGCCATTTAGTTTTTATTGTGGTCCCCTCCACTATGAACTTATATTTTTATTCTCAAATTTTAATAATACTGGAATCACACAGAATGAGTGTGTGTGTGTGTGTGTGTGTGTGTCTGTGTGTGTGTGAGTGTTTATGTCTGTTCTATTTTCTGTTTTCACCATTTACATATATAATAGTAGTATTTGGTTTTGGTTTCATTTTTGCTTGTCTCACAGCATCCCTCTGTGTGACTACACCACAGTTTGCTACAGCATTTTGTTGACGGATGTTAATACCATTTCCTTTGTTAGGCTGTTCTGATTAAAGTTAAAATAATCAGTCTAATATTAGCCTTCTTGTGGTCATATACATTTTCTTCTCCTAGTTAAATTAGGAATCCAATATCTATGCCAAACTTAACACATAATTTTATAAAACACTGTCAAAACGTTTTTCAACACACTATAACCTTTTTATTCATATTAGCCATATGAGAAATGTTTTAGATTTGATTATAAAGAGTGAAACTATGAATTCAATATCTCTATAACTTCCAATTTTTTAACAAATCACAGATTCTAATTTTTAGCTGGCTGTTGAAGATGTTTAAATATTAGTTTAAATTAAATGATCATATATAGCACAATATGTTTGCTACCCAGATATCCCTCAGAGCAACCAATGTGACAATGTGATAATTGTAGTATGTTACATTCCATCCTTAACTTCTTTTTTTTTTGAAATTTAAAGAAAAAATTTATTGAAGATCTGAAAAACAACTCCTACAAGACTGACTTTTCCATAAAACTGTAGCTACACGATGCATTGCGTCTATCATGTTAAAACGTGCATTAGACACAAATACAAAAACCATGAAAACAAGCCACCATTCTTTAACAGTTGAGCAAAGATAAATGCCTAAGGAACAACATGGATGACTTGCAAAGGATGGGCTCTTTAAGCACCATTAAAAAAAAAAAAAAAAAAAAAAAGAGCACAGATGGATGAGTGTTCAGTTATAAACACTGAAGTGAACCTTTGGCACTAGGAATCAGAGCGTTTTCTCATAGAGCATTAACACATATTATAAAAGTGCGTAGTGTCAAAGGAACAGAACCACCAGCATTCAAAAGCAGCTTTGTCAACTAGGCAAACACTCTACAGCATGTCTCTCTGTTGTCCATCACTGATACACGGGTAGAAACTTTGAAATGAAAAAAAAGAAAGAAAAAAGGAGCGGTTACTCCTTTTATTTTCTCTGTTTAAAATCAAACAGAAAACAAACATCAACTCTGTTATACATTAACGGTCTTCAAAGTACATCATTTGTACAAGAGAAGGACTAAGAACCAAACTGTTTACAGAGATCCAAGCACGAGTGAGAGAGGGCACGCCCCTCACACGGCTTTCCGATGGTACTCGGGAGGAGCCACTTCATAATCACTGGCACTGAACAAGGTTGCAGAATTCTTCGCCAGGTACTTGAGGAAATAATGTAGATAGTTCAGTAATAAAGCAAGGCTTTTCTCATCTAGAGGTGTATAGGCCAACATCGCTCCAATTCGAACGAATAATCTCAGTAAATGTGGCGCTCCATATACCTGGGACATGGGTGCATCTGGGTGATCTGCAAGAATTTCAGCATACTGTGGTCTCTCAAATTTGTAGAGTAGCTGAGTGCCCAACATTACATTGAAGTACTCCTTTATCCCGGCCACGACATCATTAACAGCATACTCCTTATTATCTGTATTTCCTGGAGACTTCTTATAATTTGCATAATCCTCCAAAATGGAATCCACATTCTTCTTGGCAGGAAGATAAAAAAAGCTGCTTTTGTCTGGTGATCAAGTCCCAGTCATCCACAAGCCATGGTTTCAGCTCTTCAGGAATCTTCACTTTGACTTCAACTCTGTTCATGAATGTTTCTTCATTTTCAACAGTAGGATCTACCTGGGCTCTTTTCTTCCTAGGAGGCTGAGGTGTCTCACTGGTACTGCCACCATCTCCATTTCCAGGTGTTTTCTGCTTGTTCTTTTTTGTTTTCACTTCAACATTTTTCTGTTGCAGACCAGACGCCTTCTTCCCTGGAGCAGCCCCTCTCATCTTGCCCTCTGCATATTGTTCCTGATTGGCCTTTTGAAGTTCTCACTGTTTCTGCAAATTGGTGTCCACGTATTTGAGTACTCTGCTTTCTGGCACCCATTCATCCCAATTTTTATTCCAACCACTGTAATGGATAAAGTACTTCACTTGTTTGTCCTTTATGGCAACCTTTACACACTTTGCTTCATAAAGAAGAGGCCCATGAAAGCACAGCACTCGCTCGCCCTCCTGGAATTTAGGCTTCGGGTCCTGCTTGGGCGCCATTTATAAGTGATTCGCCGCCTCCTCCTTCTCCCACCACCCCCGACTACCTATCCTTAACTTCTTAAACAAAGAAATATTTAAATTTTTACTTGCTTCTTGATAAGTCAGATGACTGATGTATATAAATTATAAGTTGCTGCTAAGAATTTGTAAACCATTGGAACACACTGTGGGGAAAAAAAAAAAAAAAAAAGGTCTCTCTCAACACAAATCCTTCCTTGGGGACCTGAGATTGATTTGTTGTATCAACTCTGTTTTCTCTAATTTTTTGTTTTATTTATTGTGATGAAGACAGAAGTTGTGTACTCCACAGATACAGTCATTTTTCTCATTTCTTCTAACTTTGCTTTCTAGTATCCTTTGCAGGCATCTAAATATTGTCTTTTTCTTAAAGAACTATAGAGAAAGGAGGGATGACTGAAGTGTGACTAGAGAGTGGAATGACAGCCTAGTGAGAAAAGCAGGAGATGTGAAGACATGTATTTTATGACATTGGTTTGTCTGCATATTTATTTTCTATGATTGGATCACATTCCATAGAAGGCAATTACCAAGAAAGTTAAAATTTTAAACAGCTAAAATACAGTCTTTATCAATTAGGAGTTTCTCCAAAGATAAAGGTCATTGCAAAAGAGGAGCAGAACAGATATTGCTACAATATAATTTCTTCCAAGGTGTGTGTGGGGGGGAACCTTTTCTACTTGTGTTTGTATTTCTCTGTGTAACAGAGATGTATCTCCAGATATTTATTATGAATATTTATAATCAAAGATGATATAACCATTATTCAAATAATGCTTAAATACAGTCTAAGTACACTTTCTAGTGCTATGATAAAGACAAGAAACAACAACAGAAAATCAGGGAGGAATGAATTTATTTTATTTTATAATTTATATTCTGTAACTGGGGAAAGCCAATTGCTCAAGCAGGAACATGGAGTCAGGAACTGAAGCACAGACTATGTATAAACACTGCTTACTGATTGGCTATCCATGGCTTTCTAAGAGTGCTCGATCATATAACAAATGCCTTTGAAATCCATTTATGTTTATAGCCATACTTGTAGTATATTTGTGAAAAGGCAATACTACAAAAGTTAGTTTGAGCCACCACTACAAAGGCTGATACCCTCAGTGCTTAGAAAAAACAATTAGCTTTCAGTTGAGAAGAGTCTATGCAATCATATGTTCTTGAACAACTGTAAAATATAGACTCTTTAAATACAGTGTCCTTATACTTTAATCTCATTGAATTTTACTGGTCTTCACTTTTGACTAGATAAAAGATAAAGGCGATAAAGCATGTTCATTGTTTGGAAGGTTTTCTACTGACTGGGTTTTATGAATCCAAATTGGGTTCAAGAGGTTTTGATTGGAACCTGGTCAGAGTATAGATGGGTTCCCTCCACTCATTTAGCCTTCACTCAATTTCTATAATATGACAGAGACTGTCCTATCTTCCTACAAATAAGATATGAGTAAGAAACATGTTTATAATGTATGGGTAATTGTGGCTGGAAACACTGAGGGTTCCTCTACGGGGAAGTTAGGCACGGCTGCTGTGGCTCCATGGTTCCTCACAGCACAGCCCCAGTGACAGGAGAAAGTCCATGGGTTTTTACAGGCTTTAATGTCATGGTAGTTGGTGGATGAATCTGGATGCACCCCACCCCCACCCCCTGAAACTCAGGGCAGACCTGGATTAAATAGGGAGGGAGAGATGGGTAGGGGCTGGGGAAAAATGTTTAATAGGCTTCACCCTCTGGCTTTCAGGCACCTCATTAGTATGTAAATCTCTCTAGGGCCTGAGGCCTGTTCCTCATAACTGATGACCATAGACCTCTCTGTGGGAGGGGCTGTGGAGGGCTGCAGCTAAAAGAAAAGAACCAGGGGCCCAGGAGCAGAGCCAAACTCCTTCTGTCCAATAAGGGTCCAGGGTTCCAGGCTTAATGCTAGACCAAGCACCCAGTTGCTTTTCACAGCCCACAACCCCACAGTAATGCCCTAAAGATTTAACAAACTCTTCTCTCCAAAAATGTGATAATGGTTAATTTTTAATTGTTAACTTGCCACTACCTAAAATTACCTAGAAAGTAATTTCTCAGTGTCTCAGTGTATACTAATCTTCATTAGGTTGCCTTATGGCTATGTATGTAGGAGGTTGTATTGACTCAGGTAAGAGGACCTATCCTGATTGTGAGTTGCACCATTTATGTGCTGGGCCCTGAACTGTTTAAAATTGGGGGGGGGGGAGGAGTGGGAAACTAGGTGAGTATGAGCAGAAGCGAGCAGACAACGTGGGAGTGTTCATTTTCTCTCTTCTTTTGACTTATAATATTATATGAGTAGCTACTTTGAGTTCATGCAGCTACCCCACTTTGCTTTTATTGAAGATTTTTTTTATCAAAACAGAAACAAAATGAGAAAAGTGGGAACCATTATTTTCTTGAATACAGATAAAAATACTAAAATAAACTTGTTACAAACTTATAAACAATAAGGAAGGAGAGGAAGTAATGGGAATGAAAGGTTATAGTGAGAACTGGGATCAAAAAAGTGGCTAAGATGGACAGTGTAGGGTAAATGGAAAAAAAAACTAATTATGTGTGAATGGTACAGCAGCTAAAATGATTATCATGCATGGAAGAGGCCCAGAATACCAGTCTCTAGAACCTACAAAAATGTTGGGTAAGCAAGGTGGCTTGCATGGAATCCCAACTTCTGAAAGACAAGACTGGAGATCCCTACAACCAAATAGCTAGTTTAATGCTCATATTGACAAGTTCTAGGCTTGACTGGCAGGCCCCACCTCAAAGAATAAAATGGAAGAGCAGTGAGGAAAGTCTTAATATTAGCTATCAACTTCCACATGCATGAGCACACAAGTACACACTCATCCCTGAACACATTTGTGCCCACACATATGCAAACATGCATGCTCACAACATACACACACACATACAAATACACAAATAAGTAAAAAAAAAATTTAAAATTGAAACACATAGTTATACAGTGTTGAAGCAGAATTCAAGATGTTAAATTTAGGCACCCACCCTTGTTTATCAGAGTGCCTAGTAAAACTTTCCCTGATTCCTTGAAGTCAAGATCAGGATTGCAAGCTAGTACAATCACTCTAGAAATCAGTCTGGCAGTTCCTCAGAAAACTGGACATAGTACTACCTGAAGACCCAGATATACCACTCCTGGGTATATATCCAAAAGTTACTCCAACATATAACAAGAACACATGCTCCACTATACTCACAGCAGCTTTATTTATAATAGCCAGAAGCTGGAAAGAACCCAGATGTCCTTCAACAGAGGAATGGATACAGAAAATGTAGTACATTTACACAATAGGTCACTACTCAGCAATTAAAAACAGTGACTTTATGAAATTCACAGGCAAATGAATGGTACTAGAAGATATCATCCTGAGTGAGCCAACACACTCACAAAAGAACACAAATAGTATGTACTCACTGATAAGTTGATATTAGGTAAGAAGCTTGAAATACCCATGATACAACTCACAGACCATATAAAGCTCAAGAAGGAAAATTAAAGTGTGGATGCTTCAGTCCTACGTAGAAGTGGGGACAAAAGAATCACTTATCATGGGAGAGAGAAGATGGGAGGGACCTGGGATCAAGAGAGAAGGGGATGGAGAAAGAGGGAGGCCAGATCAGGTATGGGAGGAGACAGGAGTGATGTACAGAGGGTCAGGAAATTGAAAGGAAGTATGTAGCAATATGGGGTGGGGAACTGTGGGTAGCCACCAGAAAGTCCCAGATGCCAGCAAAGAAAGAGGCTCTCAAGACTTAACAGAGATGATATTAGCTGAAATACCCAACAAAGGGGATGGAAAACCTGTAGAGACCATATCCAGAGGTTAGGCAAGGCCCCAGGTTGTGGCATGGGGCCACCCATTCATCTCCAAAATTTCAACCCAGAATTGCTCCTGTCTAAAGGAAATTCGGGAACAAAGAGTGGAGCAGAGACTGAAGGAAAGACCATCCAGAGACTACTCCACCTGAGGATTCATCCCATGTGCAGATACCAAAACCAAACCCAGACACTATTGCTGATGTCACGAAGTGTTTGCTGACAGGAGCCTGATATAGCTGTCTCCTGAGAGGCTCTACCAGAGCCTTACCTACGCAGATCTGGATGCTTGCAGCTAATCACTGGACTGAGCTCAGGGACCCCAGTGGAAGGGTTAGGGAAGGACTGAAAGAGCTGAAGGGGTTTGCAATCACATAGGACAAACAATATCAACCAACCAGACACCCCCCCCCCCAGAGCTCCCAGGGACTAAACCACCAACCAAAGAGTACACATGGACCCATGGCTCCAGCTGTATATGTAGCAGAGGGTGGCCTTATCTGACATCAATGGGAAGGAAGGCCCTTGGTCCTATGAAGGCTCGGTGCCCCAGTGTAGGGGAATGCTAGGGAAGTGAGGCAGGAGTGGGTATATGGGTGGACAGCACCCTATAGAAGCAGGTAGAGCGAGGAGGGGATAGGGGGTTTTCAGAGGGGAAACCAGGAAAGGGATAACATTTGAAATGTAAATAAATAAAATATCCAATTTTTCAAAAAAAGAAAACAAACAAAGATCACTCACTTGATTGTCTACATAAGCCTTCAAATTCTTACCATTGGTGAAAATGGTTGAGTGGGAGCAGAGATAATGATAAATAATGTAACAATATAATATAAAGTTTTATGGACAGATAAAATGTTTTACGCAAGGGGAAGACATAGAGTTGACTCCCATCAACTTACAAACATAGAATTTATTTCTTGAATAGTGGTGTTTGGATGAGTCTGGACATGCACAGGAACATAAAAGGCAGGATAGTTTCAGCACATTCTCTGTCCAAAGCAACTGTCATTAGGATTTTTCTCTGAGGTTGTTTCACTCAATGACAATATGTTTTGACTAAGTGTTCAGTCTCAGGGCTAATTAAGCATATTTAAGCATATCAAGAGCTTTCAGTTCGATCAGGAGTTATTTTAGTGATTTAGAGAAACCCCACTGTGAGAAGATACAGCTCTTTCCTCCAGTCTTAAACAGGGCACTATTAAATCCTCTTAGCTAAAGTCCTGAGGAAACTGTATGTGAGCAATATAATAAGAACATTTTGCTACCACTTCACTAGGAGATTAATAGGGTCTCTGTGGGTGCTCAAGAATTCAAATGCATTGCATTTTTATACAGAAAATGATTCGTAGTCATTGTTTTCCTCTTTAAGGATAAAGCAGCCAAAAAATAGGGCAAGAATTGACACATACTGTTTAATAGTGTCTGAATGGAATGATTCCTTAGAGAAGCAACTGATAATTATTGAAACATATTGTAGAAATTTGTTTCTCCAGAGGGAGCAAACTCCTGGCCTATAGACTGACTCCAGTCCTCAGGCCCACTATGTAACTTCTGAAGTATTCTGATACATTGACAACTGTCATACAAAAATTCAAATCCTGTGTATCTATCGCATATTCTGGCAAGTCTATCCTGCTGGATCTACACAGTACCTCTCTCCATTAAACTGGACATGCTCTCCTCAGTACACACTGCTTTCCTTTCTTACCATTACATGATTCCCTGTCAGTTTCCTGCCTGACCTTATAGTCAGCTGTATTTTCAATGACCATTAAGTTGTCACTCTGAAGTATTCATGATGTAATCCATTTTTACCTCTGAAGTTTCAAAAAGATATAAATTCCTGTCTTCCGTTTTGACTAAATGCAGAAAACAATGTAGTAATGTATGCAAAATTTTTCTGTCTTGAAAGAAAACTCTTAGAAAAAAAAAATAGCAGCTTGAAGCAAACAGCTTTACAGGCCAAAAATCTCCGGAAACACACAGCTTTGAAATATTCATCTTAAGAACATTCAGTGTGTTCTGAGAACAGCACGTAGTTTAGAAAATATTTTAGCAGTTCTTACCCTCATGCGAAGCACATCATGCAAATTAATATGCAACAAAATCAAGGAATTCCTCAAGGTCACATCTTCTTATGCTTTACAGCACTGTCTAGATCTAATTAGATAATTTTCTCTAAGGGAAAAAAAAAGGCTGTCAATAAATAATTGTTTGTAGAGAAATAATAGCTCCATGATAAGAAAAACCAAAACATTTTAGTATTCAGATTCCAGGTATCTATAGAAACTGCACTTACACCACTGTCCAAATGCCCCTTGTGTGAGAAAAGTATTATACCTACTGTCTCTATACTTACTTTATAAATACACTGTCAATATTGCATCCTCTAAGACAGAATGACACCAGGTCAAGAAAGAAGTAGTCATCATTGTCAAAAGAACTTTAGATGAGGGAAACTTTCTGTCTTTAAACTTTACATGAGAAATCATGCTCTTGAAATTTTTCAAAATTATAATAAGATAAATAATTATAGTATAAAAACCAGGAAGATGTCTTGAACTAGTATTTTTAGCAATCTATTTTAGGTTAGCTACTATCTTGGTTCCATTTCCTATGGCTGCAAAAAAATGCCCTGATAAAAGCGATTTTAAGTAAGAAAGGAATTGATTCTAGGTTACAAGCCTTTTACTGTGAGAAACTTGGGCATGAACTTGAAAAAGCGATTCACTTCCACAGTCAAAAGCAGCAAGAGTGTGACTATATACAAGCTTACTGCTCTAGTTTTTTACTGCTAGAATGCAAGGAATGGGACCACCTATGGTGGATTGGGTCTTCCTGAATCAGTTCATATTATCAAGAAAATACTCCACAGACATCTTCAGAAGCCACTTGTTCTGACTAGTGGTTTTCAACCTATGGGTCTCAACCCCTTTGGAAAGCCTCTATCTCCATATATATATATATATATATATATATATATATATATATATATATATATATATATTAAGGTTCATAACAGTAGCAAAATGATAGCCATAAAGTAGCAACAAAAGTAATTTTTATGGCTTTGGGGTCATAACAAAATGAAGAACTATATTAAAGGGTCACATAATTAGGTACTTTGAGAATCACTGATCTAGACAATGATTAGTAAGATTCCCTTCCCATGTGACCTAGGTTGTATCAAATTGACAATTAAAGCTAGCCATCACTTCAACAAAACAAAAGGGTTTCATCTTAACATCTTCACACATGTGTTTCATTGTGCTTTTTCCTCATGAATTCCCTTTTAACACTGTGTCCCCACACCCCTTCCTTTTAGAGTTGACCCCCTTATTGCCTCCCAGTCAGTACTCAAACTGCTTTTCTTATCAAATGTATTTTATTTCCCTAATTCAGCATTTTTCAACCCATGGGTCACAACCCCTATGGAAAACCTTCACTGCCAAAAATATTACAGTAGCAGAAGTATGGTTAGGAAACAGCAATGAAAATAATCTTATGGTTGGAGTCCTCACAGCTTGAGAAAGTTTATGAAAGGATCACAGCATTAGGAAGGTTGAGAATCACTGATTAATTCTTAGTAAGTTTTAATTTCATAGTTTTTGAACAGAGTTGTCCTGTGGTTTATTAAGATATATATTCATATAGATTTTAAGCATAAGAGTTAAGAGAAATAGAGATACTGCAGGTATGAACCTCTCAAAGAAGGGTTGCATGCCATCACAGTGACGACTATGGATAAGGTACCAGATGCCTTTGGGATTTTGTTGGTTGATGATTTCCTTTTGTGCATGTGTTCCATTTCTATGTGTGCAGGTATACTTGTGTTTGTGTGTGTGTGTGTGTGTGTGTGAGAGAGAGAGAGAGAGAGAGAGAGAGAGAGAGAGAGAGAGAGAGAGAGAGAGAGAGGTGGGGCACCCATGCCTGCATGTACAAATGCTTGGAAGTCCAAGACACAATCACCCTTTGGGGCACCTGGTCTCTTTAACTTACCAAGTTTGACCTTTTGCAATTACATACGTATATATAATTTATTCTAATTACTCTCAACCCCCAATCTTTTTACCTCTTTGCCACTCCTGACAATGCTGCTTCTCTACCAAGAACTCTTCTCACATTCTCTTTTTGTTTGTTTTGTAGCCCATGAGTTTAACCAGAGATACCTGTGAGACCATGGGTTTAGATCAGATCTTTGGATGCTGATGAGCTTACCAGTGGGTAAAAACACAGAAGGCAATTACTGCCTGTCTCACCTCCCATAATCCTTTTGATAGGGCCAGTCTTTTTTAGGCCTACTGTAGCTAATTGCAGGTGCTATGAGATCATGGTTGCAATCACTGTGCCATGCCTGGAAGACAGTATTTGGTGACCTTCTCCCTATTTTCCAGCCTTTTCATTCTCTTGAGACCCTCTTGCTCAAGATTATCTTAGCCAAAGGAGAGATATATATGTATTACTTTAGGATTGAGCATTCAGCAATGCCTTATTCCCAATACCTTAAATAGCCATACCATTTATTACAAAGAAAAACTTCTTTAAGACCGAGTAACATTTTTTTCTGTGTGTATGTCCATAAGTAATTTGAAGGCACTGTGCTAATGCTGTTGAAGAGCAACAGGAAGATCTCTCCGTCTTAGAGCCTATCACCTCTCTATTCAGGGGCTTTGGGCCAGGATTATAGTATATTTGTGAATTCAGTGCTGTGAAAAAGCCTCAAGTCTAACTATAGAGTGGTTGGTTGCCACCATAAGTTATGTTACTATTACACTAGTGGACACATGATGATTAGTAGCTTGGTGCTGTAGTTCATCGGGTTCACAGATGTTAAAGAAGGTTAGAGACTTTTCTCCCACAACATCCTGCATAGCAACATCCAGCACTATGGATGAAGCTAGCCAGCAAAAACGAAGGTCCCAGCTTAGGTCCAATTTGATTACTCTATAAATTGCAACCAAAGTATGTGTTGTCTTCAACAATAGGGTTTTATCATGTAGTTCTGGTAGGCAACAAAGAGAAATTGCAAATGTCAGTATTTGTTTGTGGGGGTGCTCTAGAGCCTCTTTGCCCAACAACTCATAAGAAGGTATCCACCTAGCACTGGGACTTCCATTTAATACTCCATGGCTTCTAAAAGCAGCTAAGCTATGCCAGGTAGCTAACTTATTTTTTTTTGTTATCTATCTATCTATCTATCTATTTGTTTGTTTGTTTGTTTGTTTATGTGTTTGTTTGTTGTCTGTTCAGGAAGAATTTTATTGTTGCTTCAAGAATGAGAATTTTACAGGTGATGAAGCCTTTAAAGTATCTCCCGCATGGCCTGTCTTCTGAATTGAGGTCTTTGCAAGTGTATCAATGATTTCTCCCCAATTCTCAGCAATTCAAGCAACCATCTCATCCATGATTAATGGGTCAGTCTCAACCTCAAATTTTAATACTTGGCCTTGACTTGGAAAACTCTATAAGCACTGTCATTAGCTCAGAGAGAACAGCTTCATCTAAAGGAGATGCTGTGGTCACTGTGCAACTCATTTGTCCAGGGTAACACTCGCAATGGTGGAAAAGGCAGAGATGACTCCCTGGTTGCTTAGGTGACCATTTTCAACTAGTAAATTCATGTGGTTGGACATCAGTGGGGGAAAATCTTTCCCTTGTTGTGATGCCTTTCAGGTTGTTCACTTTGATGCAGTGCTTAATGTAAGAATTCAGAAGAGTAAGAGACACCTTGGCATCTTTCAGAAGTTGTCCTAGTAGCAGTAACTCCTTTCCGCTTGGTCTACTTTATTCTGTTTAGATGCAGCAGGAAAAAATGAAAGTGGTACAGCGACCTTCAATGCCATATATCTAAACAGGGGGCCTCATAAGCTTGGCAAAGGGCCTGACCACAGATGTACTGAAGCTCTGCATCTGTTGGGACAGACTGGACACTGCTGGGGTGGCCATCATTTCCTAAATTATATTTTTAATTGACTTACAAGTAGTAGGTTTTACTGTAACTATCTTCTGCATTTCCTAGTTTTTAACTTTATGATTTTTTAGTAATAAATAATAACAGCAATTACGATGAACCATTAAATAAGTTTAACAAAACAAAACATCTGCTTACCATTTTCTATTGATATGAGTTCACTTTCTTAATTTATTTTTTAAGTTTTGAAATAGTCATTTTTGAATTTTAAACTATTTGAAATACCTTATTAAGTTCTTGAACATATTTCTTTATACTTCCTCCTTTTATGCTTTTGCATATGCTATATATGCATGTGTCAATATGTGAGTTTTAGTGCCCAGACACACATGTATGTTTGTACACTCATGTGTTTGCACACTCAGGCTAGAGTTAACAGTTGGTGCTTTCACTGACTATTTTCCACCATCTATATGAAGAGTGGTATCTCCATTGAATCTAGAACTATCTAACTCAGTTAATATAGCTAGCAATCTTGCCTTGAGGAACACATAGGTTCAGCTCCAGAGTCCTAAGATTATAGGTGGGATACCATCCCCAACCAGTGTTCATGTGAGTATGAGGACCTGAGAACCCGGGTACTCATGCTTAGGAAGCAAGTGTCTTTATCCAATGAGATACCTATGCAGCTGCCCACATAATTCTTATTGAGGCTTAAATGTATACTCTCCAAGAAACATATTATTTCTCAGTCTGCATGTTGAACTGTCTTAAATGCTGAACAGGAATAAAAATTTCAAGGAATTACACACAGTGTAGAAGTGCGGAATCCTGGCTTCTTTCTTAATAGAATGTGTAACCTATGTTCCAACCAGGACTTCCACATTCTTCCCTTCTGTTCACTGGACTCCTTCAGAAAAGTTCTAGAAGCTGGAGTGGGATCCTAATTCAGACACTGAGATAGTGGTTAATTCAATCCTATATGCACCCCTGTCTTTAGGGAACACCCCTGTGTTCTTTATTTTAGGAGCAGTAGGTCTGTAAATAGGACATTATTGTGCACAAGATGAACAGGACATCCTGGAGCCTCTCCAACACACTCCCTACTCAAGGAGACCAGGAACATGAGTGTGATGAGCAGTCACAGGTACTTTATGATATATTCACGGTATTCAGTGACCTGCTCAGCTTCTATCATGCATGTCACTTGACCAAATATTATGGTGTGATTGAGCTAGGAAGAATTTAGCATGTGCAGTTCTCAGAAGGCACTCCAACTAGTGAGCTAGAAAAATCTCATTCATCTTTCTGTCTTTTCTAGGATTCTTTTAATAATTCCTAAATTACTTGGATCAGTGTATAGACTGTAGAAGTGCCAGTTAAAAAGCTATGGTTTAAAAAGGAGGGACAAGGGAAGAGTATAAACTCCTATAGTATGATAAGCAGAGGTCTAAGACACCATTTAGGCACTAGCTATAAATGATTTACAGTAAATATACCAAAATTATTTTAGATTAGTACTCTTGGGTATCACTAGTCAATTTGAAAGAGTAAAGTTTCAAGTTTAGTAACATTTGACAAAATCATTTGGTTTAATTGGCAGTGATTTTCATAAATAAAAATCAAAGGGTATTAACAATTTCATAGTGTCCTGACTGGCAATTATATTCCATTGATCGTTATAAGCAACTGTTAGTACATTCATTACCTTTAAGAAACTTTAGATTATCAATACTACTATAGAAGTATAATTTCCAGTTTATCACTATTTGTATGTAATTATAAGGACTAATTACTATGCAACTTTAAGATATCACTTAAATGTGTATTTGATGCCTCCCTGAGTATACCAGTTAAAATAGCTGATCAGTTATAGATTTTTTTAATGATACATTTCATCTCTTTAATGCAGTGGTAAGATTTCAAATTCATGTCTTTGGTCTCGATTTCCCTGCAAGGTAACCAATTTAAGTGAAATAAAGCGATTTTTAATGGAATAGACTGTGCAAATGACCCTATTTCCTGAAGAGGGCACTTTCATGAATATTTATTTAATCTCTTTTACTTTTCTCAGGTTTTATTTTAAATTATGTTCACCACTATAACCTCGGGAGTTGAAAAATCTATTTTTTTCATGAAGGCTCTGAATAATAAACACATACCTGTTGCATAAGTTTCTAAAAGGTCCTATAACTTGCTGATAAAATATTCATCTGGTGCTGTCCCATCACAAATAACAGATATTTCTTCTCTTTTCCTTTAAACATTTAAAGAGGTATATAAAAAAAGAACGGGATGCATAGAAATGATCTAGAAGAAAGCTAAACTACATAACTTTAATCCTCACAAATGCAAACGATTGATATGCATGAAAAATGAAGTGAGGATCACACAAACAGAATTCAAACTGTGTCTCTCCAAAATT
This sequence comes from Arvicanthis niloticus, assembly GCF_011762505.2. Lineage (NCBI taxonomy): Eukaryota > Metazoa > Chordata > Mammalia > Rodentia > Muridae > Arvicanthis > Arvicanthis niloticus. Next base: position 89,378,261 of record NC_047661.1, on the reverse strand, counting down.
CACAAGTATATTACATCTGCATAGAAAGCTTGAAAAGGGTCTGTCTACATTTTTAATAACTTGGGCAAAACTAACTCAATTTTTTCCTTTCTCAATGTTTTAACCAGAAAAATTACAGCATTTTTAAATCTTAATTTCTATTTTGAATTACTGAAAATAACCAATGAACAAATTTGGCCTGTGGTATGAAATATGTGAATTTTCATGGAAGATCAAGATTATTTGAATTAATTACAAAGGAAAAAAAAATGTTTCTAAGAAACATTCTACTCTGATGTTTCTGAGTCCTAACAAAAAAGAGAGATTCCTGCAGAATGCCCCTACTCTATGCATTCATGCTTAGAATCACAACTAACTTGTCCTCTCCAGAAACAATGGTAAAACTGTTTTCTGAGAGCAGGCTATGTGAGGTGACCCCCATGTTAACACTGGAATCACTCCAAGCTTTAAACAAACTGGGGAAACCTGTCCAATACCAGCATATAGTTTGAGGCCTGCAAAGTTACCCATGTTTCATTTTCTTATTTTCCCTGCTTTCCCTCTAGAGACTAAATGAAGCATCTGACACATAGGGCATGAAAGATGCTCCAGGCAGTTGGTTCACTCTCTCTCCCTCCTTTGTTATCTTTCCCATCAACCAGAGTTTAAGATTCTGTGGAAGTATTGACTGCTTAAGTTGTCATTATAGTAAATAATCCATCTGCCATTTTTAAACATTAGAGTTAGGAAACCCAAACCCACATTTTTGAGGCATCATCTAATGTGTGTATGAGAGACAAATGTGCCTCCTTTCCTTATCAGTAAGGTGGGAAAAAAAAAGATAATGTTGGCCCCATGGAGCTGGGGTAAAATCAACTTAGACAATACATATGGAAGTGGTGGGGGCACCATTACCATGTACACACTGGCATGCTAATTCTAAGAGGTAAATATGTCCTACTGTCTCCCTAGAATATTCAACAGACTAAATAAGCAATAAAAAAAAAAAAACAAGAACCAAAAATAGAAATTACTACCTTGAGCCAGTTACTGAATTTATAGAATGCTTTCTCCAGAAATCCAGATGTTGAGAGAGAAGGCAGCTCCACTTCCAACTAAGGATCAATACGAAGGCTAATCCATTTAAGTCCAAACCCTAGAATCAGAACCAGATTGTTTACTCTCTCTGTCTCTGTTTCTCTCTCTCTCTCTCTCTCTCTCTCTCTCTCTCTCTCTCTCTCTCTCTCTCTCTCTCTCTCTCCTCCTTGATTTTTTTGCTTAGTGTTTTGATAAAGGCCATAGATATTAAATCCAGTTCATGTTAGATTTTTCTCTCACCTTCAAAAGAACAAAAACACAACAAGAGCTGAGCTTATTTTCTTCGTGGGTATAAAAGCACAATATAACTGATTTAGCCCTGCATGGGGAAAGTCCTGAGGCTTTTAGTTAACTGTCAATTCAATATAGTCTTATTCTGTGAAACATCTACAAATAGTACCAATAACAGCAGCACCAATGACAACGGCAATACAATCATATCTCTAGATGCCTCAGTTATCTCAAGAAAGCAAGCATTTTTGTACAAAAGCAGAACAGTTAGTCACTCATGTGACCGATTATCTTGGAATAACAGCAGTTAAATTTTGCAATATCAGTCAGTTACAGGAATAGTCTTCAGGCATCTGGGATAGAGGGAAGGAGGCTGGTAAGGTGCTGCTTATACAAGCTAAGGGCTTACAAGTTAAAGCAATGCACACGTAGATTCTTTAAGCACGCCGGTTTTCAGATTTTAAACATAATGCTAACCATAAAACATAATGTGGATCATCACGGGACTGTTTTAAATGAGAAAGATGAGTGGTATATGTCATAAAGCACTATGCGAATGCAGAAGAATTAGTTTTAGAACTGAATAAAGAAGGCAGAGAAGGGAACTGACATCATAGGCATGGGCCAATGCAGTTTGGGACATATTTGAAAACCTGATGGAACAGATAAGATCTGTCACATGGTAGCTTCATGATCTACTCTCTTCTGACTTTTGGTCCAGAAGGTTTTTGAGTGATGTCTTGGGACCAAACAGAGTAGAAGAGCCTAGGGGCACAAATCTTTGTGATTTATGTCTCTCCATTCTGTTCTGCTCTTATAGCTAACTACCCTAATAAGTCCTCCCTCTCCTCTGACCTTGATTGATCTATCAGGCTATGAAATTCTTACCTGACATTTTTTTTTCCTTCCACCTCTTCCTTTCCCCTCCCTTGCTGCCCCTGTGCCCTCCCTGCTTCCTCCTCCTACTCCCCTGCTCCTCTATTTCCTCTTCCTCCTCATACCCGACTTGAACAAGTCCTCCATCTCTCACCTCACCCTCAGTTATTCCTTACCTGATGTACCATCTGTCCCCAAGCCTATAGTTTGCTCAGGTGCACACATGACTTATCATTTTCTTAACGAATAATTTTTCATGGTTTTCAACAGCCTGAAAAATAAAGTCCAAATAATTGACTGCCTCCTGGCTCTGTCTCTGTGTACCTCTAGAGCACCTCTGCCCATGCTTCACTTCAGACACAGACTTATACCTTCAAATGTGGTATCATTTTCATCAAAACCAGCAGATCTATGAGGCTCTTCTCTCCACAAGGGCTATTCTACATCCCACCTTATTTTATGACTACTTTTCAGTATTTAATGGGCAATTTAGCCATCACTTCTTTTACTCAAATTCAACATTTCTTTAAAGTGATTTAACAACATACTACATGCTTCCAATCATACACTGACTGAACTACTGCCATTTCTTGTCAATTCAAGCTCCTGTCAGTCTCAAGGCTATTGCAGGGGCTGGAGTTATCCTTACATCTACCCAGCTATTGTTCATACATCACAGATTATCTTAGGCATAGCAAGTACTCAATAACTAGGTGTGTGTGTGTGTGTGTGTGTGTGTGTGTGTGTGTGTGTGTGTGTGTGTATGTGTGTGTGTGTTTGAATCCAAGGTCTCAAATATGATAGGAAATCACTCAATCACTGTGTTAAACCCACAGCCTGATAACAATTTTTGAAAAAAAAAAAAAAAAAGAACCATAAAGATTTCAATTCTGATGCAGTTGAACCCCATTTTTTCTACTATAGATATTCTAATCTTCATATCAATGTAGCTAAACTTAGGCTTTAAATTTGTCTCCCCAGTTTATTATAAACCCCCTGAGATTAAGGAATGTATTTTATAGTCCTTATATGCCTGTGACTTGCAAGCTGGTTTTAATGTGGTAGAAATTGAGCACATTTCTGCTCAGTGAATAAATGACTAAAAGTCACTGGCTCCACACAATGACATCCCCAGAAACTCTATGCAATGGTTATAAGCGAGTTACTTGATTCTTTGGTAAATGGTACATAAGAGTCCCTCTTCATACATGAACAGTGCTGTATAAAATATAAGTGGACATAAATTCTGGGTGATTCATATTATGTCTATAATACCTCCACTCAAATCAGTTCAGCCTAGCAAGACCCTTATCTGAAATTTTAACTGTTTCTGAAACCACACTTTACACTGAAACTTGATTAATTTTCCATTTTATTCTTTAGGCTAAGACAGTGTTTCCTTTGGGATGCTCACGGGTCACCTGCCTATAAGTACTCTGGTGCCAGTGAAGCATAAACTCTATTCCTATATAAACTTCACAATTCAAAGTGTGTGAGTCACAAAGCACCAGGACAAAAGAGTAAAGGATGTCTCACTCATGCTGACCCCAAAGCCTCACTCCCTGTAATGTAACAAAAGCTAAAGTCGCCCTCAGCAGAGTCATAACCCTTGCTGTTCTCCAGGATATCTATTTTAGGATCTGAACAGATTTCAATTACCACAGAAAATTTTATAAAAATAAAAAAAGCACAATCTTTAAGAACTCCCAACATAAAAGTTCCTCTTCAGTATCTAGATCTATCACATTTTTGACATTACTTAGTAATGCACAAGCCTTTTGAGCACATTTTTTGACATTATTTAGCAATGCATGGCCCCTTGGCGGGGACAGAATGGATCCCTGACAGGACACAAGGCTTGTGCTGAGAAGAGGATGTACCTACTGTCCATATATAGACAAATGCATGTGATGGGCAAGGAAATACAGTCTTATAGATCACATAAATAAATTAATAAATAAACAAACAAACATAATTTATACTTATGGCTAAATAGCCCTATTTTTATGAATATATATGTATAATGTTTATATATATATGTATATATTTATACTAAGACCAACTTTAAGAACTTTGCATGTGAGATTCATTTATACATCAATAAGACAAACTTTGCCTAACAAAGACAGTATTGCTCCTTGTTCAGTTGAAGAAATTGTAAGGAGAACGGCTTAGATGTTGAGGAATGGGTGGATTGTAAAACCTTGTTTCGAGTTGAGTAAGGGGCATATGCCTAGAATTCACTTGATGGGAAGGATCAAGGGTTCAGGCCAGACGGTGGTGGCGCATGCCTTTAATCCCAGCACTTGGGAGGCAGAGGCAGGTGAATTTCTGAATTCAAGCCAGCCTGGTCTACAGAGTAAGTTCCAGGACAGCCAGGGCTACACAGAGAAACTCTGTCTCAAAAAACCAAAAAAAAAAAAAAAAAAAGAGTTCAATGCAAGCTTCCTTTAGCTACCTAGTGAGTTTGAGATCAGCCTAAAATGAATCAAACCATGTTTAAATAAAAACAAAAAATAAAAAGCATGTATTGGATATTTTTTGAGTATCTGAGAATGCTTCAGATTCATTGTTATTTGAGTCAATATTCTCTTAATTGCAAACAGTAGAAATGGATTCCATTTACTTCAACAAGAAGGCAATACATTCAGATGATATTAAGACAGATAACCCACGGGTTTTAAGAAAGAGGTCAGTAAAACACTGGTCCTGTAACAGGCAAAGGTCAGAAATAAGCTATGGGATATCAGTAGCAAGTTATACCAACATTCCTACATACTGTAAACCAAGAGATCAGCTTTCTGTTCCCACATTCAAAACCTAAAATTATAGTCTTTATTGACCTCTTCCAGCATGCTTGCATTAACAATAAAGATTTTTATTTCACAGAAACATCATATCTAAAATTAACAGAAGGGTAAGGTATTTGCAATATACAAAAACAGCAAGGTATTTATAGCTAGCATCTGATGGGAATTTTTAAAAATTAATTAGAAAAACAGAAATCCCAATAGCATAAAAAAAGCACATAAGTAAGCAACAAGTATTTCAAAACAGAGAAAACTCCACAGTGGGACAGTATATCAAGAACAACTACAGCCTTCCAATAACCAAAGAAGTGTAAATTATGTAGGAGGGTTAGCCTTGAAAGAACTGCCACCAACCACAGGCAGGGATTTTTGCCCATGAGCAGCTCAATGGCTGATGGGAATGAGACACAGGCAAGATTTCAGAGGTTGTCTTCTAGAACTGTGGATTCCCAGGGTTGCTTCAGAATCTTAGATGAGAGCAGTAGGGGAAGTAAGCAACCTCATGGACCCAAAGAGTCTTGCATCTCTGCTTTATTCCAAAGACACTGTCCTCGGAGAAGCCTCCAGCATCTCGGTTCCTGCCCAGGCCTGAGAAGTTTGGTCTACAGTGCTTGTTTAAGACCAGCAAACTGCAAATTTATGTGTGTTAGGCCCCTTGGTCCAGGGAACAGCTTGACCTAGAAGCTGCAGAGTGTCTTGCCTTTCCTTTTTTTGTAAACTTCTTCCCACTCTCTGTCCCAGTCTTCTGTGCAAACTCTGCCACAATGCACAGTAACATTCACAGCTAAAGAGTCAGTTCTCAAGGTCTCAGTGTATCTAATTGAAATGAGTTTCCATATTTGCCCAGTCTAGAAAAGATTGGCTCTTGGGGCTTTGGCTGGTTTAGGTGGGTTTGGCAAGTTAACACCATTCCTGTCCAGGTTAATCTTCATATTATTGTATGAATGTCATCTCCAGGATGCAGATGGCTAGTAGATGTGATTGGGAGTTATGAGCACTGGAGTGTGTTTCTGGGAGTTCTCATTGGGGACAGAAGACAAATTTGGAAAACATTGTCCTGGACTGCAGAGTACTGGGCCTTTCACTGAGTGCCTTGCTGAACCAGGGAAGAGGGTAAAAGTCAGACCATTCTTGTTGTCTCTGTTGGTGCAGTGTCTCTGCAGTCCATTAAGCTTCACACACAGGAAACAGAGCACCAAACTTCAAAGCTGACTTCCATAGCCCAGGCTGGGGAGGCCTCCTGTGAAGACATCCTGATACAATATGGTAGTTGGTGTATGGGGGCGGGGGGGTTGGGGGGGGGAGGGAACTAAAGCTAGTCAGAGAATGAGATAGCTCCAGGGCCAGGCAAATTTAGAAAATACCCACTCTCTTTCACATGCATAGCCTCTTTGTTCACTAACTGTTATTGCAAGTGTGTGTGTGTGTGTGTGTGTGTGTGTGTGTGTGTGTGTGTGTGTGCGCGCGCGCGTGCGTGCGCGTGTGCATCCGGTTCAATCTGATACTGTTGCTTGTATGTATGTTTTCAGAGCTGACTGTTTGGCACTGGACAACCTACTGAGCTGAGTTTGATCCCTGCCCTTCACAAATGGTTATGGTGACACATACCTACAATCCAATTACTCAGGAACTGGGGTCAGGAGGCTCAGAAGTATAAGGACATTCTTGGATACATAGAGAATTGAAGTCTGGGATGGGTTTCAAACCCAAATAAATAGAACCAGAATTTACTTCAGGGGTTTCCATCTGAGAATTCAACATTCAAGCAAGTACGTTACCTTCAGTATTACTGTGGAAGAAACCCTTGTGTTCATCATTGAGAGAAAAATATTGAATGGTTTTTAATTCATACCATACATTAGAATGCAGTTTGCAAGCAGAAAATTAGAAATTTTTATAGCATTCTAAATAATAAAAGAGTTGCTCAGCCACTATTCAATCTTTTTGAAATTAAGACAAGGCATTGTCATCTACTAAGTTCAAACTTAAGAACCAAACAACAAAGTTACAAGCAGTTGCAAAACAAACAAACAAACAAACAAACAAACTTATAATGCTACAATGTGGTAGGTAACTAGTGATTTTTTGTTGTCTACCATCACATGGGACCTTCAGTTCAGAATTGTACATGCCTGACTCAAACTGAAATATAAAGGGAGGGTAAAATAAATTATGCAATGTCATTCATGTTTATTAAAGTTACCCACATACAAAATAACAAAATGCACTTAATGAAAATTAAAACATAAATGGCTCTGTTTTGCATGTATGTAGAAAGCACACATATGATGGGAAAGAAGATTTAGAGTTGAAAGTAAAGAGAAAGTGGACTGTTAAGTGTCTGAGATAAAAGAGCAGCTTTGAGTAGAAATGATGCTGTATTATGACATAAAATACATTCATGCAGTCTTCTTATGCATATAATCTAAGCCTTCTACTTCAGACATAAATCCTAATCCCTTTTAATTTCTGAAATATGCTGCTCCTAAATTTATCTCATTGTTTATTATTTGTTGAGTCATTCCTCTCCCTTCGGGTACAGGTATATTTTCTCCCATGCTGAAAACAACTTTTACACTGAAATTGTCTCTTTCATCCCATGCCTTCCCCTCAGAGGCCTTGTAAGATGCCCAGCATATTCCTTAAATGATGTGCTTAGGTCCAGAACACCTTGCACTAGAACTTCATATTTTGGCTTTAGCTATCCACTTAACCTTACCAATTACAACAGCACTCTCTAACACATGGGGTTACACACAATTGATTTTTTTAGAGAGAGAAGGAAATTTCTTTCTCACAATGTTAGAAATAATTATGTTCACTTAGGATATGCCCTTCCCAAGGGCAAAGACTCAGAAATACAATTATTTACAAAATTTGCTCAGGTAATTTCTGTAGCTTCCTAGCTAGATTCCAAATGTCTACTTCTCTTTTCATCAACCTTTAATTATTCAGAAACAACAGCAAGTTTGTTTCTCCATTTCCTAGAATATAAATGTCCTCTTCTCATCATGGAACACAGTACTGCAGTGTAGCATATAAATCTGTTTCAGAAATACACTCCCAAAATCTTTAAGTTTTGTCTCCTGCCAAAATCCTTCTTTCCATCATTGTGTTCTTTTATGGTGCTATGACTGAATACCTAACAGATGAAGTTTAGATCTATTTTAGCTCACAGCATCAAGAGGTATCTATCCATCATAGCAAAGGAAGGTGTGGCAACCAAGCTAACTTAATCCATGAGACGAAAGTTCACTGCTAATAACCTAGGCACAGCTGACAGGGAGCAAAGAGACCAAGTGAGAATGCCCATTCTCTATCAGATAAATTCTTGCTCTGTCTGACGTTCCAAGTCAGATCCGATCTTCTTCATAGCCATTAACATCAAGTCACTTATGTTCACGTGACCTGCCATTAGTGTTCTTTACTTCTGTTATATACCATCCATTATACTTCATAAGAAATAATGGTTTTTTTGTACTACTACAGTATAAGTAGAGATAATTATCTTATTCACCAAAATCCAAGCCACTATTTTTTATAAAAACAACTCTTTCATATGTACAAAGAGGTTGATTGGATTGACTTACAAAATAAGGACTGGATCATCCAACAGCAGCTGTCTGTTTACTGAAAAGGCCGAAAAACCAATAGCTATTCAGTCCAAGTAGCTGAAAATTAGAATTCCCTGTTGAACCCTGAAAAGCTAGAAGCTCTGTGAGGTGTTACTGATGTTGGGTCCATGATGGAAAGCAGAAGAGGCTGAGGTCTGTAAATGATGGGGGCAGAATTAGATGTACTCACTCAGGTTGACTGGAGCTTGTCCATTTACACTAGATGGCCTCTTTTTCCAGCATTTTCCATCTGTGTGCTCAGGCAATGAAGGGTACTACCAACTTTCAGAGCATGTCTTCCTTTCTGTTACTCTTCCACATGCCAACGGGAGCTGAAATTGCTACTACAGACACACTCAGAGTTGCTGTCTACTAGTTCCAGACAACACTCAATCTGGTTAAATTGATAGCAGCTGCCAAGCATGCTTGTTGTTGTGTAGTAAAAGCAGGATTTGAACACAGGCTATCTGTCTTTAAAATGTTGACCGTAACTGTTCTGCTTATTGTCAATCTATGTCATTATGTAGCAAAACTTTTTCTAAGGAAATTCTTGACTATACAATGAAACGAAAAGTTTTAAAGATGTGTGGAATAAAAAGAAAAACACATAAATAAATCAGTTTTATTCATCTTCCAATGTCTCCCATTTCATCCAATACCCATAATTATACCACGGCAGCACATAATGCTGAATAACTTGGTCCTTGCTGTATAAATAATCAAATTAGTAACATCTTCCACATTCCATACTGTTTTGTAAAAACTGCTCTCCATTGATTTCAATTTGCTATTAACAATTAAAATTAATAACAGACTGACTAAACTTTTAATTTTATGGGTCTCCTTTATATTCAAATATGTGTTAAGTACTGTTTAAATATATTTACAAATATATTCTATGATGGAATTTTTTATTCATTAATTCATTTTTAATTATTTTAGACAATGTTATTATAAAAGCCAGACTGACTACAAACTGTGAACTCTTGGCCTCAGCTTCCCACATACTGGTAGAGGCCTTTTGGTTTGGTTTTGTTTTCTTAATCTAGTATTTTATTTTTTATATTTTGCCTTTTCTTTTTTTATTGGATATTTTATTGTTTACATTTCAAATGTTATCCCCTTTCTCTGTTTCCCTGCCCTTGGAAATTCCCTATCCCATCCCTCTTGCCCCTTGCTTCTATGAAGGTGTTCCCCCACCCACCCACCCATTCTCACCTCCTGCCCTCGCATTCCTCTACACTGGGGCATTGAGCCTTCATAGAACCAAGGGCCTTGTAGAGAAAAAATAAGGCTGGGGATCCCAGGGTTCCTCCCGCCATGCTGTGGGCCTCTCCTCCCATTGATGCCTGACAAGGCCATCGTCTGCTACATATGCAGCTGGAGCCATGAGTCCCTCCGTGTGTACTCCTTGGTTGTTGCTTTAGTCCCTGGAGCTCTGGGGGTATTTTCCTTTTTCTTAAAAATAGATTCTTTTCTCACACAATATATCCTGATTATAATTTCTCCTTACTCTACTCCTATGAGTTTCTTCCTACCTTGTCTTCCATCTTGATCCTCTTCCTTTCTGTCTCTCAGAAAAAAAAAAAAAAAAGATGTCTCAGACATAAAAACAAAACATAAAAAATTAAATATAATAAGCTAAAACAAAACCAATCACATGGAAGTTAAACAAGGCAAACCAACAGAAGGAAAAGAACCCCACAAATAAGAACCAGGAATCAGAGACCCTCTCATTCACACACTCAGGAGTTTCATAAAATGTACTAAACTGAAAGCAAAAATATACATGCATAGGACCTGGTGCGGACTCAGGCAAGGATTCCACTTGCTACTTTGGTCTTTGTGAGTTCACATGAGCGCTGTTGCTCAGTTGATATAGAAAATCTCTTTTACTGCTGTTTTCCATCCTCTCTGGCTCTTACATTCTTTCTGCCTCCATTTCATCGAGGTTCCCTGCTCTCTAAGCCGGGAGATCTGATGAAGACATTCCATTTAGAGGTGTGATTCTAAGGTGCCTCTCTATGAATAATGTCTGCCAGTGAATCTTTGTATTGGTTCCCATCTACTCCAGAAGGGAGCTTCTCTGATGGTGGCTGAATAAAAAGGCACTTATCTATGCTGATAGCAGGATGTCATTAGACTCATTTTATTGGTAATATTTTTTTTAATTAAGCATAGAGAAAAATATTTTATTGCAATGGTTAGTTTGTAAACATTGGAATTGTTGGTCATTAATGTTCTTTCTATTTGTGTTTGTGAGCACATAGGTGTGTGTGTGTGTGTGTTTATGTCTGTGAACTGGACAGCCTTCTGTGAATTCATCAACCAATCTAGGAATAAATATTTACCAATGACCTTTGCATTTTTTGTTCGATATCTCCCCTTCTAAAATGACTGTTATACTGATTTATTTAGCATCTTTTTGTTAGTTTTTTTTTTCATTATATATTGATATAGAGATGATTTTGGACTGTAGATAACATATGGTATACAGTGCATTGTTCTACTGGAAACTCCTTTTCTCTTGAGTATTATATGACAAAGAAACAGCCAATGTCTGTTTTTCCAGGAACTATAAGGTTTTTCTAGAACAGTTGAGATCTATTGTGTTGTGATATTGTCATTTTAGGAGACAGGCGCCTCCTCTCTGAGTAGTCTGGGTCTTTTCAGATTTCTGAATACTCATACAATGATAAAATTAGTATATTTTTAGATGGAAACATTTTTAAATGGATATAGCTAAACTCTAAGCACATTGCCTATTGATTTATTTTTAATAGGGCATAAAATTTCGTGCATGTGAGTCTGTAGCTAACTACCCAAATGCATTAGGGATTACTCTATGTCTCCCTTATAGCCCTCCAGTCTCTTCTTGTGTAGGTTGCTTCTTCAATAACATTGTTTTAATCTGCCTACTATTTGTGTGGCAATGATTAAAAATACTAGATAATTCCTTTGATTATGTTCAAGATATCTTTTAATAACCAATCACTAGGGAAATGAGCTCTGCTTATGCAGAACCCAATGACATTGGTTATCATATAATTTTTCAACAGACAACAGAACAGGACATTTTATAAGGCCTAAATAGAGGAAACTGTGATATTGTACAGTAAAGTGGAGCAGCAATATCGCAAAGGGGAAGAGGATGCCACAGTGACAATGAGTGACACAAACTGGTTACTGGCTAGGTCCATTGAGTGATCTCTGAGCAAATTACTTGACGTCACCAAACCTGCTTGTTCTTCTATTTAAAGAGACTAACAATTCAACCTACTTTACAGGGTTGTTATGAAGACTAAATGATTTTATATTTATAGAGTTATTAGAAAAACATCTGTCACATAATATAAGCAAAGAAAAGTATTTGATAAACAGCTGATTTTGCTGATATTTCATGCCAGATTTACCATATTTACTTACTTCTAACTCTAGGTTCATTGATTCATTATGAAAAAATAACAAAAAAAGAAAGAAAAGATAATAATAATTTATTAACATTGGCTTTGTGAGAATGTATTCTGTTGGAAACTATAAAATACAATTCTAGTAGAAGAGCTGCTCTTTAAAATCATGGTCTGTAATTTCATTCTGCATATGTCTTAGTTACATTTTGCTACTGAAATAAGGCACCATGATGAAGGAAACTTATAGGAAAGAAAATCATTTGACTTGAGGCTCACAGTTCCAGAGCATAGCATATCCATGGCCATCATGGCAGGGAACATAGGAGAAGTCCAACAAACATGATACATAAGCAGTACTTGAGAGGTCACAGGTTTAAACAACAACCCTGAGGAGAAAGGAATAAACTAGAATGGCCTGTGATTCTACACCTCAAAGCCCACCCCCAAGAGACACACCCGGTAATAATTCCCACACAGTTCCACCAACTGAGGAGCAAGCATTCAAACATATAAGCCCACAGCAGCCATTTTCACTCAAACTACCACTGTATATATGGAAATTCCAAGTGAGGATATTGCTCTGACCTACTTCATTCTGCAATGAATATTTATTGATCTTTTACTTTATGCAAAGAACCATATATAAGAGTTGGAGGGAATTTAAAAATAAATCAGACATGAAATGATTTTGAGCTGCCTACCGCTGAATTGTAATGAGGTTCTATACATATGAAGATAAGAGTAAGTAAACGCTCATGGATGGTGCCAATAACTTGTGAGGAAGTTGCTATTGTAGTGGACCATGATAAGGAAGGACAACATGCAGAAGATTACTCCAATATGAAGGAATCAGATGGAAAGAAAGTTAGTCAACATTGACTTTAGGGAAACTATGGTCAGATGATAAAAGCCAACCATAATTGATCATATGTAATGTTTTAGGTACCATACTAATTTGTGTAAATATAGTAGCATATTTGGATAAATATAGTAGCATATTATTCCTTACAATAACTCCAGACATATACTGATATTATCCTGTTATACAGATGAACATACTGAATATCAAAGAAGCTAGTCATGATCTCTACACTCCCATGCTAGTTAATGTACGTCTAAAATCTCAGTTGAAGACTATACCCCTTCAAGTTGAAAATAACTTATAATTGTGAATAATTTAAGATATTTCATTTTAATATTTTCTTCTGTGTTAAAACTGAAGCTTAAGTAAAGACTTGAATCCTAAATAAATGTTAAAATTCACATTGCTATCTGAATAAGGTCCTGAGCCATGCAAAAAAAAAGTTAGAGACATTTCATTGCTTCCATTCCTTGAAGACTGAGAGGATTTTCATATAAGGCATCCTCACAGAGGTTGATTGTATGTATCAATACTCATAGAAAAGGAGATGAGGTTAAGAAGAATTGGACATAAAATTTGTTCTATGATCCTCAGACTATCTTATTGAGAGCTCTGCCACTCTAATCACTTTTTAGTGATCTCTCCAGGAAAGATGAGGGTTCCAGCCTTTACAATAGCATGCCTATAAATCAATGGAAGAAAGACAAGGCTGTAAGATGATGACTTTAGACAAACATAGATTGTTTGGTCTAATGATTTTAAAGGTGGTTGAAAAAATAAAGGGTTCTCTGTGGGGAGCCGACAGAAGGTGGCTATCATACTTGCAGCCATCTTGAGCCATATACCCTGACAAGAGATTTGTTTACAATAGCCTACAACAGCTGAGCACACTCTGATAACATCTTGTTTTAGATACCCAGGATTTTCCCTTGGGTGTGTGAGACTTAAAGGTGTGATTTAGAGATAAGACCTAAGGGTGTGACTTAAAGGCGAGGCTTAGAAGTGAGACAAAAGAGAGTAGTAGGCACTTGAGACTTGAGACAGGCAACTAGGAATTAGACACTTTGATTTAGACACTTGTACTTGGATGAGACTCAAGACTAGAACTTGGAACTGGAAACTTGGAACTTGGAGGCACTAGGGACTAGGAACTAGGGACTAGAAACTCAAGACTTGGGACTTGGACTAGGAAGAGAGACTGAAGAATAAATGGGATTGAATCACACTCTGTCTGGTCTCCATTCCTCCTGTCCATCCTTGCTCACTCTCTTGCTGAACCTCAACCCGCTGACTGGAGCAGCCTGGGGCAGTGCGGGTTCTAAAAATTTAGCCCCCAAGGCTTTTGGCAGTGTGGGTTCCAACATTGATAGCTCAGGCCTCAGCACTCTGGCCCCCAAAGGTGGGGTAGAGTGGTTCTCAACAGTTCTCTGCTGACTATTCTTCTAAAAATTAGTTCTTCACTTTAATGAGTTGCCTTCAAAAAAGAAAAAGGCTCATCACAGTTTCTACCACAAGTAAAACACTAAATTCTAAGTTCACATAAACAAAGTTTATTTATCCTACACATAAATTGGAAATGGTCATTCAGGAGTGCTTTATCTTCTGGCTCCTTCAGGATTTAATAATAATAATAATAATAATAATAATAATAATAATAATAATAGTCTTTCTAAATGTAGCTTCCTTAATCTTTAAGGCTTTATCATTCTTTTAGGGAAAGGAAATGGTAAAGAATCACACAGGAGACTCCATGACCCAAGATTGAAGTAGTAGATACTACTCTTACCTGCATTCCAGGGGGGAAATTTCAGTAATATGGGAAGACTAACTAGAAAGAGAAAATACAGTGAGACTGAACATTCAAAAAGACAGTCAAACACATTTAGAACTTTCTTTATAAACCAGTTCTCTGACTTTTTCTTTAACTACCAAAGTATGTTCTAATAATTTAATGTAAAATGTGTGAACTCTGTAATAATGAATGTAATATCTGAGATGAGGTAGACATAGCAGGTGATGTAGACAAATGTAAGAATTGTGGGAAAGCAGGGTCAAAGTTATTGACAAAATCCTCATCTTTATTGTTATTTTTTTAACCTTGTCAATCTTTTTTTCTCTCAACTATCATTTTTAAAAAATTATTCTTTAAGCCTTTTGATCTATTTCACTAATATTTCTTTTCAAGATATAGTTCTCTTTTAATAATATTTTATTGGATATTTTATTTACATTTCAGTTGTTATCCCCTTTCACCATCCCCCTCCCAGGAACCTTTTATCCCTTCTCCCCTCCTCCTGCTTCTATGAGGATGTGCCCCCACCCACCCACTCCCACCTGCCCACCCTTACTCTGACACCTTGGTCTTTGGGGCCAGGTAGTTAGAGGATGACATGAACAAACTTGCTGTTGAAACCATTGCTTAACCTACTTCAACTTCAGAGAGCTCTTCAGTACCAATGGGATAGAGATGTGTTTTATGGCACAAATGGCATAACTTTATGCTCATAAAATCTTAAGATTTAGACATTTACTTTAGAGCATTTGCAAAAGGAACACAGCTTCCATTTTGGCTTGTGTACAGATCAGATGGGGTGCCTATACAATAACATACCATGATGGCATGCTTGTTTTTTCAGCCTTCTGTCCCTGAACATCCTTATATGTCTAAGATAATACTCTGTCATTTTCTATCCTCCATTGTGTCATTCCAGTATGTTCTTCTTCCAACTAGAGTCTGAGATGTAAATAATCACATATAAGATATCTAGGGGTTTTTCCTTATAGGTACCAGAAATACCAAAAGGAAACTGGAAAAATTCAAAGGCTATTGCTGATCTTTCTGCCTAAATGGATTTCTATGCCCTGTGAGTAAAGATAAGCCATTCTACTTCTACACCCTTTATTCTTCTCATCTGTAGACCAAGAGTGATAAGACTCATCAAACAGAGTGGTTGGGAATGATTACTCATTCGCACAAATGTGACTGATGCTTGTTTTAGAGAGTTGCCCATCTAATTCTTATATACTTAAACTGCATGGTGTGAGAATAGTTGTCCACATGCCTCCCATTCTATGGACAAGAAAAGTGGTTTATAAAAATATTAAATATATCAAAGTCCATAATGATAGTATTATGACCAAAGGTAGGATCTTGTGTTGGCTAGTTTTATGTCTATTTAACATAAATTAGAGTTATCTGAAAGAAGGGAACACCAATTGAGGAAATGCCTTCATATGATCTGGCTGTAAGATATTTTATTAATTAGTGATGTGGAGAGCAGTCCATTGTGTATAGTGCCATCCTTTTGCTTCTCGTCCTTGGTTCTATAAGAAAGCAGACCAAGGAAGTTGTAAGTATTAAACAAGTAAGCAGCATTCCTCCATGGCTTCTGTATTAGCTCCTGCCTCCAGGTTCATGCCCTGTTTCAGTTTCTATCCCTGACTTTTCTCAGTGATGAACTGCTATCTGGAAGTATAAGCTAAAATAATTTTTCTCTCAAAACATCTTTGATCATGGTGTTTTATCATAGGAATAGGAACCCTAATTAAAACAAATATGAATCCTATTGCCCTTGCTTAGAAATTATACTTTATAATATAGTGACAATTGAAGATGATCTACTCAAGATCATTTAACATATCCTTGTCATGCAAAGATCATTGTGCATCATGGAATAGGAACCTAAATGAGATTCACAAAAAGCTTTTCCAGACTGGTCTGTGCAGTGCTTAGTTATCTGAGATCTGTCAACAACAGTTAATTTATTTGCTCGAAAGTGCCTTGTCTTTTCCAACATTGATATTCAGAACAGTAATAGCTCATACAACTAAAATTATATCAACAAACTCAACTTAGTGCAGCCTTGTTTCAACCTGTGATTCCATGACCTTTTTGGGGTCAAACAAGCCTTTCACAAGGTTTGTATAACAGATACCCTGATACCAGATATTTATATTACAATTCATAACAGAAGCAAGATTATAGTTATGAAGTAGTAACAAAATAATTTTATGGTTGAGGTCACTACAGCAAAAGGAACTGTATTGAAGGATCTCAGCATTAGGAAAGATGAGAACCACTGACTTAGTGTATTTATTATTCTGCACAAGCCCAACAATAAGCATTAAAGTGATTTATTAGAAACTAAACAAACATTCATGCTATAAAGGCTAATCAAATAAATCACATTTGAATTGCATTTAAAAATAATTCCTAAGACTTTAAGTTTTCAATAAAGAATTCTATTATCAAAATATAATTTTATTTTTCAAGTAATCTCTAAAACGTGAAGGTTAACATTCAAAACTGTCACTTGAAAACATAAGAAATTAGAGCCACATTACATTTTTTGTTATTAAATAACAAAACAAAAGAAAAAAATTTCATATTTATCTATCTCCCAAATGTAATAGTCAAAGCAAAATGCACATTATAATAAATGATTCATAAAGCAGAGCTTAAATGTATGAAGAAAAAGTATTTAAATACAGAATTTCATTGTTTAAAAAAAAACTCAGTGACTCAAGAATTGGTTTCATAATAGTCCTGAAAATACAAGAATAGAATATTTATTATATAGCAGTCATTTGTAGGGAGAAGGTATAATTCTGTTTGTTTTCTATCAGATCAAGATTGCCTAGATTGCCTGCTCTTGAGACCCTTTTCCTCTTACTGGGTTGCTTCCTCCAGCCTTGGTATGAGGGTTTGTGCCTAATCTTCATTGCATTTTGTTATGCTATGTTTGTTTGGCATCCCTTAGAGGGCTTCTCTTTTCTGAAGGGAAATAGAGAAGTGTATTTGGGGGAAGAAGGTAGGTGGAGATGTGTTAAAATTGATCTGGTGCTGCCAAGTATTCAAACGCTAAATTCTCTACCTGCAGATCTCATCACCTTAAGAACCAATTCTGACATACACTAGCTTTTGTTGTGCAAATTTTGCTCCTCAAGGTAATTGGCCAATAAAAAGCCAATGCCTGTGATTGGACAGTAGAGAGCAGTAGGCAGGACTTCCTGGGAGGGAGAAAGGAACTCTGAGAAGAAGAAAGAAGAAGGTCTTTTCACCAAGAGCCATCAGAGGAAACATTTAACTGCAGATCTGGAAGGTACAGCTAGCCATGTGGCTGAATGGGTCTAGGTTATCAAAGATGAGCTAGTTGAGATTGTACCTAGCTCAGGCCTAAGCTTTGAAATAGTAAAAGGTCTTTGTGTAGTTATTTGGGGAACTGGCTGGTTAAGGAACAGCCACCACCATATTAATTTCCAGCATTAATACATACAGAATATTAATTTTACTTACTGGGGATGGTCCTGGGAGGAGTGGAGGGAGAGGAGGTATATTTGAGATGTATGAGGACAGAATAAATAAAAGGAAAGAAATGTTATCTCATTACAGGACAGTTTAAGGGAGAATCCTTAATTCATCTGACACACAGTAACTCACCACACACCCTAACTACTGCTATTCTTTTTGGCCACAGAGAAATTATTTTCCTGTCTTCAGGAATCCCATATCATTATAACTATTTATATTAACTTGTCATTCTATAGCTATTCTTGTGTCTTCTGTTTTCTTATCTGCTGGGTTAGAAGTTCTTTAAGGAAAACAAAGCCTGTCTATGTTCTTATTCTCAACGCAGTAGATTCACATCATTTGCTGAATGCTTGAATGTGAGAAAGAATAGGCAGATGGACGGCACATGTATGGTATGCAGATGCTGATAGTAGCCTCTGCAGTTCTACTCTGGCCAAGTCTCATTGACCCATCTGCTCCCTGTGGGATCCTCATATTCAATGGATATAGACTTTGAATCCACTCCTGAAAGCACTCACTAGCAACCATCTCCTGATTTATTATTTTGTGTTAAGCAGTGTCTCAATAGTGGCCACAATTTTAACTATCAGAGAATCTTTTAAAATAACAATACTATTTCCATCTCATTAATAAGAAAGTGCTCCAAAGAGGTTATGTAGCTTGTACATACTCTACTGGTAAATAGTACCTATGGCCCTAAATCCAAAGCTTGTAGTCTCAAAGAGGCATTTTAAAGAAGCAGTATTGTCTCAAAGTATATTATTAGTATTACTGCATTTTCCAGCTCCTAAAACAAGATGTTCAGTAGGGTCTCAATAGCATACTTGCAGATAACAGGGAAATATGCATTCTATCACTACAAACCATTCCTTTTTTGTTGGCAGTTGTTTTGTTTTTTTTTCACATTTGTTATTTTATTTAATATTTTATTTCTCAAAAATTAGTGTCATTTATCACCATATATATTCACACAGAAATACATTTAGTGACTTTTACTGCCATGGGAGAAAACAAGGTTCAAATTACCATATTCTCTTCTACAAACTATTTTGATCAACTGTGCTGTAGAATGAGACAGTCCTGTGGGTGATAAGCGATTTTCATTTCCTCTTCCTTGACTAGAAACAAGGCTTAAATAAAGACTCGGTGTAACCATCTGCCATGGTCAACACAAGAACTGGCATGCAGAGTGAACTGGAAGCATGTTTCTATCAAGTTGTACTTCCATTAAACTAATGAAAAGCCTACCACGGAACTAAAAGAGGCCTTTTGGAGTTAGTGTGCTCTCCATGGTAATCCCCCACTCTTAACATTAGTCCAGTGATCTGCTGAGAACCAACACTTCTTGATGACTCACTATGAAGAATAGAGAATAAAGAGGCAGGGAAGGAGTTGTAGGCTTTATTTCTAATTTACTCGGAATTTGTCACTTGGTAAGAGTTAAGCAAACATTTGCTTTTGTTGATGTCTTTAAATTTTCCAACACCAGCCCATCAAAATGAACACTTTTTTCAACAAGAGAAACATCTGATCACTATCACTCAAATAGACATATTTTCAATTGCATAATTAATTGCAGAAAATAAGCAGTTTTCCCTAGGCCACTCGCTATTTAGCAGATAACTGTTGTCTAAATTGTCTCCATTCTCAAAGGTGGAGAGTAGGTCCTGTCTGAACAATGTAGAGTGAAGATGGATCCAGATGGTGATTTTACACGCTTCGGTCCCATAGAACAGGTGCTGATAAATGTAAATAGATGTTACCAATGGGGGTTTCTGAAGACACGTACTCGATGACCAAAGTGTAGTGTTTATTACTAACCAATTTTCTCCTACTCTCTCTACCCTCCTCTTACCCTCAGTTTTCTTATGCAAATGGAATATTCACTTCTTTCCATTCCTATGCCAAATATTTCCAGATGTTCTCAGTTACATTGTGGAACAGGCATAGGCATAGGTGAAAATTACCAACCACAAAATGAGAACAGTAAGAGATCAGGTAGATATCACCAATTAGTACATGTCCAATAAGAACTGAATTCATTTGATTCCAAATAGTCCATCATTACCTAAATCAGCCAATATAATATTCACATGACCTATATCTACATCTCATACTTAATTTTCAACTGATGATAGATACTATAATTCTTTCCTTGTCACAACTGTGAATTTTTAATGTGAAAAAATATTTATTAATATTATATTTGTGAATATAGACCCAATTTTTATGAAGCAAACACCACTGAAGAGGATACAAATATACTTGTCATGCAGAAGGAAAGGAAAGCAGATACACAAACAGACATCATTTAAAAAGTGTTATAGAAGACAGTCGGACAGGAGAACATTTCTCATTAAGAACTGATACGAGAAAACAGTCAGAAACTGGTATTGCTTCAGAAATGCAATCAGAAACAGCTCCAAGTAGCTTTTTGGCTGTCTCAGAAAGAATGGATAGGATTTCAACAGGGTGAAATGTCCACTCCGTGATGAAATTGAATAATAAAAAGCATGGTTTGTTAAGAAATGGCCAGAATGTTAACCAAAGTAAAGGGATTGTGGGGAAGAGTCGTGAGCAATGAAGCTGGAATGAGAACAACCTGGAAATCTATCAACGTTGGTCCACATCTAACCTCCTGCATCCCACACTAGGACACTCAGCCACACAGAGATTAAGCACCTGCCCCATGTCACATAAATAATGACTGAGCCAAGATCCCCTGAGCTCTTCAACTTCCCAGGTTGATTCACTTTACATTTCCTAAGGTTTGGAGATAGATAATGGATGAAATTGAATACTGCACTGAGGTTCTTGTTTTTCTCAGTAAAGAGTGATTTGACACTAAGAGCTGAGCAGCAGAGGATGATAGTGAGGGATATAGAAATATGACTTTAAAAACTTTAGGAGAGGGAACTGAGGATGGAAGGAGCTGAGGTAGACTGAATAAATGGAGCTGTGACCATCCTATCTGAGTGCAGGATAGTAGGGCTTGATGCCTGGATAGGACAGACAGAAAGATTAACAAAACAAGGACTACAGAGTACAGTTGAAAACTAAATGTGAAAGAGAACTCAAAAGGTTCTGCAAATGCCTATTGAAAACTTCTTCTGCTCAAAACACCAAATAAAAATAGTATTAATTGTTATGCTCTATCATACTATGCCCCTTCAAACTGATGACGTTACCATTTTCCTTGCAAGGGTTAAAATAAATAAAACATAATATAAGAGAAAGAACACTGTTTGGTGCAGATCTGCATCTGACTCCCTCGTGGGACCTACTGAGTCATTTCTCTGATTTCGCTTTGTTCCATAGTATAACTAACTGGGAGCATTGCCTGAGTAAAGTCTAGGATCCTTTCTATCTCTCATGACTGTGAATGTAAATCAGAGATATAAGAGGGAGCACAGAGCTCCAAGGGCTACCAGATAAAAAGAAGAGTCAACCTACTACAGGATTCATGTACATAGCATTAAGGTTGAAGGAGCATGGCTTTAGAGAAGATGTTTTCCTGTCTGAGCTCAAGGAGAATTCTGCTTGGCTGTTCTTCCCTTCACACATGGCCTTCAAAAGTACTAAAACTGACCCCACAAAGATATGATTTAGCAATATATTCTTATGCCAAAAGGTCCAGAAATAGCACACTAGAGGCAGGAGGCTGTCATGATGCATGTGGGTTTTTTTTGTTTGTTTGTTTGTTTGTTTGTTTGTTTTTTGACAGCAAGTTTTTTTTTGTTTTTGTTTTTTTGTTTGTTTGTTTGTTTGTTTTTTTGCTCAGCAAGTCACCAAAAATTTGGCTCCTATAGGCTGCATGGCAAGAAGTCAATCAGGGGATTGCCTCCAGCCTGTAAGTGCCTCGTTGACTATGATACTTCTGAGAAGGCCTTTTTTTAAATGCCATCATCAGAGCTTCGTGACAAGTATCTGAGGCTTTATAACAGTCCTCACATACCACATTCCACCATGAACTAAGTCACCAGCCAGAGCTCCAAACAGAAAATCTGAGTATTTTTTTGTTTCGAGGCCAATGCAATGCAGCATAGAACAATATGATGACTACATCTTTCAGTATCAAATAATCAATTATGCAGAATGGTTCATTAACAATAACTACTGAAGTCAGTGGCCAGGGTCATCACAATGCAGCTCATCTGGGCTTGAATGCACTGACCCCACCCACTCTCCTTGTCAAGAGATATCAAGGAACAGATTCATCAGGAGTAATAGCCAGATGTTTGCTTGTTAATGGTCCTTCCAGAATCACAAATGTGATGAGCACAGGGCATTTAATCTTGTCAATTTTTGTGACAGAAAACATGCTTAATTTACCATAAGCTTTGCAGAAATCAGAGCTCTTATTTGGACAAATCAAACCAGAAAATAGGATGTGGTCTATTTGCACAATGAGTCAAACATGATCTTTTGTAGAGCGTGATGAACTGATTCTGTTTTTGACATCATTATAATAGTGTTGGGAATTAAAGCACGCATCTCCCAGACTACACTCCAACTTCTAAGATGAACTAAGAAGTATATAAAAGTGAACAGTAATAGGATATGTCTTCATTCTTTCAGTCTGGCCTTGAGCTCCTCCATATCATGGCCCTCTCTTACCTACTTCTCAACAGGTTCTGCCACTTTTAATACTCATAACTACTTTGCATTTAGTCATGTTCCCTGGCATCCCAAATGCTCTAGACTGGGAGTCATTAAGGCGATAATAGATAAACATGCATGTCTGCATGGTTGTGTATCTGTGTGTGTGTGTGTGTGTGCGCGCGTGCGCGCTCGCGCATTTCAATACAGAGTATTCTTAGCCAACACTAGCCATAATATCCTGTTCCTATCTAACTATGATATGCCTTGAGTCTGCATCAAACACAATTGTGTTACAAGCTTATATTCTTTTTGCTTCTAGTTCCTATCTCCTCAACCATGTCAATCATACTAAATGTGTCTGTGTCTTCTGATGGTCTTAGGTGACCCCTGTAAAAGGGTCATTTGATTCCGAAGGGGGTTACAACCTATAGTTGAGAGCCACTGATATATAACTCCATAAGTCTCCCATTTAAAGTTAAAAATTCCTCAGAATACTACAGTCACTTCCAAGAACACTGAACTGAAGCAAGAGTGGAGCATCATTTGTCTGTATATTGGCCTCTCAGTATGAGATTATAGCTGCATGCAGTGTCCCAGAATTCCCTACCTTCTGCAGAAGCATTCATTCTCCAACTGCCCAAGTCTAGCAGGGTCAATCTATGGGCGTCTCCTCTCCCCCTAAACTTTATGCATCAGGATCTGTTGCTGGTGTGTGCCTAATGTTCCTGTTTTACCCTCTCACTGATTGGCCATACTAATGGCTGCTATTATGGAAAAAAAAAGAAGTACTAACATGCTATAAGAGATGGGAATGGGAGAAGATGAAGACAAGAAAAAGGAAGACAGAAAAACCCGTAAGTAACAGAATATATATAATCAAAAAACCACAGGAATTGCAGCAGCAGTACATAACCCCAAGGAAACTTTGACTGTGCAGCTGTTTATTTGGCAAGTTATGGCAAAATGTCATTATGGAATTTTTGACTGTGCATTCTTAAATTTAAACTTACAACGCTGGCACTAAATAACATCATCCTATTTATATAATCAAACAGCAATTCCTAATGGAGTTCTACAAACCTCATCTAACACAGTGCTATTAACTGGATTGGATCATCAAAAATTGGCACCTGTGTCTACACACTGGCACAAACCAAGCTATTGGTGAGTCAAGTTGAGTGCTGATGTGTCCCTTCTTGGTCTCAGTCAATGTGGCGCTTCACCAGCTTCTCCATATAAAGCTGGAATCCATTCAGCCTGCCTGGAGCTCTGCAACCCACTTCTCCTCAACCCTGCCATCTTCACTCTCTGCTCATCCAGTCCTAGCCCTTGAGTCTAGCTGACATTTTTGGATCCTTCCAGTACTGTCTTCTGTGTATCTTCCTCAAAGAAAAAAACCCTGAACAAAGTCTGGTTTAAGATCCCTGTTAGATTCTTTCATGACATCATTATATTTACTTTAGAGTGCTTGCAAACACCTATTCCATAGTTTTTATTGTGTAATTATTAACCTGTGCTTTATCCACCACCTGACCCTAAGCAACACAAAGGCAGTGAATACCCTTTTCCCTTGCCATTATATTCCCAAGACTACTATAATATTCAAAACAAATATCAATTATTTGGTGAACTAATTCATTTGCAAATTCTACTACTCCTCCTTATCTGGGCAGATATATTTCTACATAGCTGTACCTCTTTATTAATCACTGTCTTGTTAAAACATTTATTATATTTCAGGCTTTGTGACAAGCATTCCTCACACCTGATCTTTATGACAACATTATATGGTAGTAGAGTCATAATCACTGCCCCATTTTGCAAATAAAGAAACTAAACAGCTGGTGATACAGCTCAGTTAGCAGAGTACTTGCCAGGCATACAGAAAACCATGGATTCATTTTTCAGTACCACAAAAACATGACATGGTGGCTCCTTCCTGTAATCTCAGCATTGAGGAGGGATAGGTAGAAGAATCAGAGGTTCAAAGTCATACTCAACTGCATGGTGAGTTTGAGGATATCCTGGGTTACATTAGACACTGTCTCTAAACAGACAAGCAACAGATGTCACTGTATCTTTTATTTCCCTGATGTAATTGTTGTCCCCAAGGCTTATTGCCTCTGTCTACTCACCTTGACCTCGGCCTAGTCCTGGAAGCTTCTAGCCCCCATACAATCTATTCTGGGCCTAGAATGTTACAGCCTCTGAAACTTACTGTTGAATAAGCTCACCTTTTCTAGCCCTTTCTGAATTCTGACTGGCTGTTTTAACTTACCTGTTTTGGCTCAAACTCCTCTCCAAGCAGACTGACTCAGTCTGGCTTCTTTCTCGGCCTCTGATTGAATTGCTGTTTGGACTCATACTAACTTTAGCAATCTAATCTGGTCTTCTGGAACTTTCTCATTCTTTGTCTTCACCTGTGGCTAGCTTGTCTTTTTTTTTTTTTTTTTTTTTTTTTTTTTTTTTTTCTGAAACCCATCTCTCTATAACTGTCCCGATAAAACTACTGTCTCTCTCATCCTTTCCCTCTTCTCTCTGCACTGTTCTCTTAAGAAGCTTCTCTTTCCTCTAGAATCCTGAAAACTGAGCATATCCTATTCTGTCAAATCTTTCTCTGATTTATCACTTTTTCTGCCACTCAATTAGATATTACTTTCAAACAGGGGTCCTTCCTTCTGCAAACTAACTTTACCTCCACTGTTTAGGATTAAAGGTGTGTACTAAGGGCATGTCTGTATTTAAGCCAAAGAGATTAATGCTGTGCTAAGGGTGAGCCATAGCACAACTAGAAACAGATTTTTTTTTCCAGTAGACATCACAATTTTGGGGTTTACTGTGATCAAATATCCTGCAACAGACAAACAGACAAAGAAAACACTGCCACTAATGATGACATTTTTTAAAAGTGAACTCCAAGGTAAATCTTTCAAGACTCTGGAAAAGGTACTATAGGAGATGGAACTGCATGGGGTTGGTCAGGAGAAAGGAAGAATGCATGTTAACTCTGCCACATATGCTGTACATGTTTTCTGTTTTAACCCAAGGAAGCAGGTTCTTTCTGATTTGTCCTTTCCATTGGACGTTTGTCCTCCTCCATACAGAAGAAGGGGAACTTTACCCATTTCTGTAGCATAAGCCACGGGTGAGGATGAATTTTGGTCTTCAGCTGTTTGAGTTTATTTACTAGTTTGTTTGTTTGTCTTTAATGGAAACACAGAAGATTTCTCCTTTGCTATCTTTAAGACTGGATTCCTTTCTTGGCAGCCTTGCACACTCGCAGTTTTGGATGATAGAAACAGCTATGCGTATGTGCCAGGATTCACACCAGAGAATAGGAAACAGTGAAGTTTCCAAGGGAAATTAAATACACTCTGCTTTGGCTTGAATTCAAATAGCAAATGTTTAATTACATTTTTAAAGGGCAACCAATTCTCCAACCATAGGATTGGCTCAATCTGAAACATCACCTATTAAGAATCCTGTAACAACCAACTGCTGTCTTATAAATACACCTGCAGGCCTTTGCTCCTCCAAAACTGTTCCCTTGGTGACAAGTCTGTTCCCTGGGAGACAACTGATGCATTTCCTCCTCATGTCACTCATGTCACTGACTTTAATCAGAAGGAAAGCTTCCACTCCTCCACTGGTATAAAAAGCAGGACACAATCACAGTGTTCCTGGGGGTGAAAGACAGGTCTGTTTTGAAAGCAAAGCAAAGCCCTATTGGGACTAAAATGATAAAAATCTAAGCAGATTGCAGTGGAAGCATGCCTGCGTGCTCGTATCCATTTGGGCTGGTCCTTTGCTATGTCCAGCTTCTGAGTAAGGAAGACTGGAATGAATACAGTAAACAGAAATGTCACCAGTGAGGACAATTCCCTTAGTTTATCTGCTTTCCTCAGGGAACAGTTCGGAACAGTTCAGGGGAGAACCTTAACCTCATGTACTCTGCTTTGCCAGTTTATGAAATCAAGACTTCTTTTTTATATCAATCTACTTATGTCGGGTGGTTTAAATGCAGTCTATAATATTCTTTAGTATTTATTGCTTCTTTATTTAAAATATTCTCTGGCTTTGGGTTTTCTAGGCTTATTAAGTGGCAGGCACTTCAAGAGGCAAAATAAGCAATTAGAAACTTTGAAGTTACCAAAATAATCTTTACAGTACCATTAGTTTTTTTTTTTTTTTTTCAGTTTTCCAACATATGATAAAATGATCAGGGCCACAGGGTCTGGGAAACAAAATTGATGTCTATCTAAGACCACATAACTTTTTAGCCAGAATTATTAGAAAGAAAAGACACATTTTAGCTTACTTTGGCCATGTTCTGAAAGCTGTGCATTTCTGTACAGCTCATTTTAGGTAGGCACCTGGGACATATGTCAGCTTTCTAAATTAATCATGTCTTTCCAACACCACAGATGAGGATCATTTTAATTTTAACAGTGCACTTTTGATGCCTTGATATAGCTCATTTTAATCACGGAAGCCACTAAAACACAGGATTTTGAAACTCACTGTATACCAGATAAGAACACTGATTGTGGTTACTGAACACCTCATAAACTTTACTCATAAACCTCATAATCATTCAGTATGCTGAATGGGAGAGGTTTCAGACTTCTCCAAATTTCTATCATGATTAGTCACCTGTGAATTTCTTCTTTATATCTTCTCCATGAATAGTGTAGGGGAATAAGGAAAGAGTGAGACATTGCCACATAATGAGACTTGGGAATCCAAGAGGAAGAGCAAGAATAGGAATCTTCATCCAGGATCTAATCCTTATTTGGTGATCCCAGGTACTGCATTCAGGTACTAAGACATGAAGGACCAATATTTCATCCCTGAGCTATGTTACTAGCCTCTTTATCCAGTTATATTGAGCCCTCAGGACCTGTCTCTTCTCAAACTATATCCCAGAAGCTTTTGTAGCATCCCTGCCTGGTTCTCTGGAGTAGTTAAGACTCATGTAGCATTCGGATCTCCCATAGTGAAGTCAGTGACATAGAAACTATGTTTTGATCATTTTATCTTGAGGAGAAATAGTGTTATCTAGGTTTTTGTTCTATAGCTACCTACCAAGTCACCACAGTTGTTAATAGTCAAGTGTGATGTGATCAAAGTAATGCAGGGGCAAAAATATTTTGACCATTTTTGTTTGTAATTGGCATCCTTATTTGTTGATCATTTCAATGGATGTAAAATAGATAAATAAATGTGAAAATAAAATCGACTCCAGTAGCTTTGGTCTCTGGGGAGAATATCATAAATACAAATTCTCTCTAGAATTTTACCAAACATACTGTTAGGTCATTTAGTCATGAGAGGAAACACACACACACACAACTCATGCACACAGGATAACAAACCTTCAAAGATAATTAATGTAAATAAACTTCTCTTCATAGTTAAGTAGAGTTGTTGAGAGCATCAGCACAGGCAGTGGATTTCTACAGAGAGAGAAAAGGACACGCTCAACAAAGCATGAAGACGGCTACTCTCCAGGGCCAACTCGTGAGAACAGTTCAGAAACTAAAAAATGGAGTAAAATCTTGAAACCTTAACATGTTTGCCACTGGGTTACTCTGTAAGTCAATGTAAATGATAATCACAGAGTATGAATCTCGGGCCATAGAACACGAGGGACTCAGACTATTGTCTGGGTGTAGGGAGTCACTGAAAGACACATTGGTGGTGATAAGAGAATTCACAGCTGGACAAATTCAAGAAAAAGGGAAACCCAGAGCTGAGGACAATTAAGAGAATGGACACTATTCAAGTCACCTTTTAGAAACAGAGGCAGACTTTCAGATGTTGTGCATGCATTATGAATTGATTTTCAGTTTAATATCGTTTTTGTGAATATTGGTAAGGTTGAGTCATGTGGACCACACACATGGAGAGAAAAGGCCAGACGAAGAACATTTTGTTGGCTCATATCTGAAGGTTTTTCTATTATCTTTCGCCTTGGGTAGTAATTTAATACTTTTTGTTTGAGTTATAGAAAAATCGCTGTGGGGTTTCTGGGTCTTAGAGTCGCCCATTCAGTAGACATTTTTTCATCATTTTGAAGATACAAAAACTGTGAGCTGAAAGTCAACTTAAGAGTTACATTGACATGAAGAGCTGAAGTTGGGCCCACACCTGCCTGGTTCTGTGGCCTCCAGTTTTGATGACTTTTGAATAAGCACAAAAGAGACTGGGGAATAAAAGAAAGAAAAGCAGTGATTTACCCCTAAGTGTGTCAGGTGATGAGAGGAAGTTTGTCTGTATAAGAGGGCATGGTACATATTTGTCTTCTAAGAAAATCTATGAGCTTGAGTGGGCAGAAGAAGAAGAGAATTCTCAGGCTCTCCTTTAACACCAAACAAGCCAGGGCAACTTCAATGCCCACAGGGCAGGTAGAGTACAGCAATCCAGTCAAACATGCTGAAGATCACTGGTTCAAACTGCTGGCCTAAGTTCCGATCACACAGCCTCATTCATGTCTCTGTGTCTTCATTTTTTCATCTAAAAGATAGCCTTTTCACAGTGTCTGCTTTTTAGACTTATGAGAGTTTAATGACTGAGTTGTAGTCAGATTGCCTGGTATCTACAAGTAAACTAATTCTAGTTTAAAAAACAAACAAACAAAAAAAGAAAGAATGGTAGACACAACCACTCCTGCAGACAAAATGAACAAAAATGGTTTTGAGTTCCTATATGAAGCCTTCTGAGAGGTTACAGTAATGAACCCAAAGCATGACTTTTGTAGGTGTTGCTTTATTCTAATTAAAACTCCTCATAGTATGCCAGATTCGGGGGTCTTTGCACACCAGAAACATAAAGCTTTCCAGTATAAATTTTGCCTTAGTGTTTTAGGTGAGGTATACTGGTTATGGTCATCACTGACATGGCAAAATGCCCAAACAAATCAACTTGAGGAAGGATTCATTTGATCTTGTACAGGGTCCAGTCCATCTTCACAGCAGAGGTATGGAAGTAGAACAGAAGTCTTCTGGTCATGTGGTCACATTGAATTCACAATCAAGAAGCAGAGATAAATGAATGTTCCTCCTCAGCTCATATTCACTTTTACGGTCTGTTCAGAACTCCAGCCCAGAAACTATAGTACCTAGAAGTTAATAGTGGGTCTTTCCACTCAGCTAAAAGAATCTAGATAATCCCTCAGAGGCATGCTCAGAACCCTGTGTCTTAATTGATTCTACATCTTGTCAAGTAGACAGCCAATGTTAACCATCACAGCATGAGAATCAAAGTTAATATCCTTTTACATTATAGATGTGTTAACAACCAAAGGTGCAGGTTATTTAAATAACACAACTACTTGATGAATAGAGGATTCTAAACACAGAAGCACCCTAAGGATCAGAAACATATGAAGAAACATTTTCTGAGTGACAAACATTGCTTTTGTGAGTTCTTTGTAACCTAGAAAATCATAGCAAAAATTCAAGCTAATTAACGTAAAATACATTAATTAATATCTTCATATAGGTCATGAGAAGGGTGAGAAAATGCTACTCATTCTCTATCTAACTGATGAAGGTACTTAACAGAAAGGAAAAAAAACAGAAGTAACAAGAACACCACTGGCTTCTAGGTGTGTTGAACTAATTGGAACAACACTGAATATTGAATAGATTGCTCTGTCTGCCGAGGGCCATATTTTGACACCCAGGAATATACCTGCTAATGTGAATTCAGGCAGGAAGAGCAAACTTACTTCAGCTCCTTGAGGAAAAGATACAAAGCGAGGGAAAGGTACAGTCCATCTTCTTGATGGACTGATTCTGATAGAGCCATCCAAAGGGTTAAGCAATGGTGACATGTTGAAGGGGATTAAAAAAATGCCCAGGAAGTAATTAATTTTCACTGCTGTATGGTACTTCCAAAGGTTGCTTCTATAATAAAATCGGGGTGTCACTTTATTATTACAGTGGAAGTAATTTTATTTACTTTGTTCAGTTAACACATACACACTGGGCGGTGAGAGCAATCAGCCGCTGCACTTGTTAGCTCACTGATTAAATGTGTTGTCGCCTAACTCTGAACTAATTAAAGGGAATTGAAGTTGTTTGTGCATTATCCAGCATGGTATTAACTCTGTTAACTGAGGTTTGGGGCTTGCTTACTCTTTTCTCTCCTGTATATTTTTTAAATTACTTTAAATTTTCCTTCACAATTTCACCCATGTTAGAATATCCTGTTAGGAACCATATTTGAATCTTTGGGGTGTGTTATTTATATTAGAAGCAATTTGCATTTCTTGCCATTTGAGTGTGGAATAAAACCATTATAGGAAGCACTAGGAAACTGTAGAAGCCAGAAATACGAAATTAAGTCATATAAATTTTAATTAATTTCCCCTACAAGATGCTCCTATCTGTGGATGTGCTGCTCTGTGTACTAAATTATAAATGACACAATCCAGGAAACATTGTCACCACCTCCTGGTAGAAAGTACCTTGGCTAATGCATTACAATTTCCTATGTCCATCTGTACTTCATAGTCCAACTCTCTAGATATTGTAAACTGAATAAGCAGAATTTTTTATCTCCAAAGATAAACAGATGCCAGTAGGTTGCTTTCTCTAATGCACTAGGTCAGAAACATATTGTTTATGTCTTATGCTAGTAGAAAATCACCTTTAGGTGTTCAGTGGTATAGAAAAGAAACTCTGGACATACTTAGAAAGGAAAGGAGGGAGGAAAGGAAGCACAGAAAGGAGTGGGGGAAGGGGAAGAGAAAGGAGAGAAGAAGAATGGAAGCCTAGAACAAAGGCTGAACAGACTTCCTGTGTGGAGTGTACTTCACCAAGTGTTTTTTGTTGTTGTTGGTTTTGATTTTGTTTTTTCCCTAAATGATATGATTATTCCCTTAAAATAAAGCAATGAAAAAACCAATCTTTGTATTATGCAGTGTTCTTGATGCTTTTAATATATCTATGCTACCCAGAAACTAGTTTTGATAAAGAGAAAGGCATAACAAGTTCTGGGATGTTTTTAGGACCTCCAAGTAAAAACAGCTTCCAGTTTAGAGAAAGGATAAGTGCTCAGAAGCCTCAGGTTGACCCACTCAGAAGTCATGGAAAGGGATGGGGAAACCTGTGCATCAAATGATTGGACATCCAGTCATTTAAATAGGACTGATGTACAAGGCTGAGACGCATCTACTTTTAGGCAAGGACGATTTTGTTTCCACAGTACAAAGCAGCCAATTGCTTTTTCAACCCCACTGCTCATATTGACTTTAACTCATATGCAATGTGAAAATTACAAGCCCTTCAAGTAAACAACCTTGACTAAAACATTGGACTTAACTTTGGTGGATTGTAAGCCAAACACATATACACAGACACAGACAAACACACACACACACACACACACACACACACACACACACACGATGACTATTACATAGACAGTGGCACTGGAAAATTTTTTCTTTAATCTTTTTCTACAGAGACATATTTCTACATTTTTACAGGGTAACTTAATTTGATTGATACAAAAATGCAATGTGTAATAATCACATCAAAGTGACAAGCATATTTGCCCAGTCAAGCAGTGATCATTTTGTACTGGGAATTCAGTATGCTTCATTTCAAATTCTTTTGAAATACTGATTGTTTTCAATTATTGTAAAATTAAATACCATGGTAAATACCATCCATGGTAAAGAAAAGTCAGAATTAAGTCTCCTCTGCATGTTGTTGTTGTTAAATTTTGTTGTTGTTGTTGTTGTTGTTGTTGTTGTTGTTGTTGCTGCTGCTGCTGCTGCTGCTGCTGCTGCTGCTGCTGCTGTTTTTATAGGACAGGTCTTCTTGCACAAGATAAGCAAATGCTCTACTACTGAGCTCAGCTGCAGCCTCTCCTTTCTGCCACCTCCACCTCAGATTTCCCAGTCATAGTCACCCCTATTCTAATCTGCCCTCCTATGAGATTGACTTATAAGTCTGAGGGCAGCCAGAGCTACATAGTGAGACCATGACTGGAAAGAAAATTATTGGAAAATGTATAACCCACTCCATGTCATGTACTCAGAAAGGCCCACAGTTAACAGTGAAAAATACACCTTGCTACAATAATCATTCTTCAATACCATGTGAGCATTCAATACCCCTCCTTGCATAGTATATTATGAGTATTAATAAACACAAATGAAATAAAAAGGTATGAGGAAAAATGCAAAGGATTGAAGACAAGAGTTGTTTACCATGAGTTAGCTAAAGAATTCCATCCTGAAATACAGCAAACACAGTGTAATGTTAAGACCTTTACTAGAACTTGTTTTGATAGGTATTGAAAGGGTTAAAAATTTTTAAACCTTCCACAGATAGAGTCAAGAGTGCAGATCAGCTTGTTCTGCATTCTGGGTCCTAGGAAACTAGCTATCCACAAGACAAAATAAATGATAGATTGAATAGAGTTCAGAGCTGGGAGTTCAAGATAGTGTGACCAAGTGCTATGGGTACCAGAAACTAAAAAGTGACCATAAGATAAAATGAATAGGGTTTGAGCTGAGAGTTCAAGTTAGCGTTCTTGTGCACCCTGGATACCAGGAGAGTTTGAGTTGGGGGTTCTCAGTGTGCCCATACATCCTAGATACCAGGAACAAAACGAACCACAAGACAAATTAAATAGTGTTTGATATTTCCCCCTCGTTTCCCTGGGTTGCGGTTCTTACTATAAAAACTCTATCTTTTCCCTAAGTGGGGGTCGTACTTCACTGCTTGCCTCTGAGTAGGACAGGCTGGAAGTTCGACCTCAACGCGTTGATTGAAATATACCTTTTGCTGTTACATCAAGTTCGGTGTCTTTGCAGTTATTGGGGTGGCCGTGAATTCCCAAGAGCAGGGAGGGAGTTCCTCCCTACCTGTCGGGCCTTACAGTATTAGTATCATGCACCTTCTACAGTGCTCTACCTGTTGGAAAAATGCAACAGACCCTGAGGAAGGGGCAAATGAAGGAACAATTAAGGGGTAAGAATAAGGGAGCGGTGGTAAAATGGGAAAGGGAAACAAAACTCACAGTAATTAGGAAACATGGAATCAGTAGGAGACATCCAGCTGATGGCTACTGTCCAAGCACAAGGGCAGAAGGAGAACACTAGAAAAAGCACATACTGTAGGCTTTTTTTAAACTCTTGCAGATGTCATTGTAGACCTTCTGCTAACTAATACTGTAGCTTTGAGCAAAACTTTTCTCTAAGGTCCCTCCAGCAAAAGTAGATTATAATGAACACCTTGAAATTGTACTTGAGTGGCTTCCCCAATCCCAGAAACGTGCCCTCGTTTACACTGCCACTTCGACTCATCGACAGACAGCAGGATGATATGTTATCTTAAAACCCTTTAAAAAGGAAGCAGGCACTTCTCAGAGGTCCTCAAATGCATTTTTAGGCTTCGATAGAATATTCAATGTCTTGAAATTTTCCAGAAGTTTCCAGACCCAGTCCCACTCCACACTGGTGGCTGGGCCTTGCTATCTGCCAATTTAATCCATCAAGTTCTTAAACTGAAAGCCTTGGAGAGCTGAGGCAGCCAAGGGCATTGGGCTCTCCCAGCAGCAGCACAATGGAGGAGACATCCCCTCAATAGCTGTGGAGACATGGCCCAGATTGCTTTTTCACTAAAAGGATGTAATTGCTAATGTAGTTATTGACTTGATGGATCTGTCCCAGCTCTGCTTATTTCATTATGGCTGTGCCCTCAGCCATTTTAGGATAAAATTTCCTAGGTATCTAACTACAAAGAAAACTCTGTCTTCCTTTTTTGCCCCCACCCTGCCACATGTCATTATAATTGATTTAAATTTGTCAAGGGTTCACAATGTCCTGAGTACTCTAGAGTACATAGTTGCAATTCCTCAGCAGTTTCTATTCTAAATACGCTCTACTGGTGAACACAAAACAGTCTCTGTCTCCGTGATCCCTAAGATGCCTGTGAAAAGCTTTGCTGCCTTCATGACTCAGTTATTTTCCACCACTTATGCTTCATTGATCCTCTTAAACAGTTGCTTCATCATTTCCATGTTCATCAAAATAGGGACAAGGTTGCCAAAGAGGCCATTCCAGCCAGAAGCTTTGGGTTCGTTCCCCTGTGGTAGCAGATGAATCTTCAAGTCATTTCTCAGTTTCAGAGGAGCAACCCCTCCACCCTTCTTTAATGTGTCAGCCAAATACACATTCCCAGCAAATTAGTTTGCACACACACCATACACACTCAGGTCTGCAATGTCTTTCATGGAAAAGTTAACTGGTTGACAGATGACACAGGGCTTTGAGCTCGATCTGAGGAATAAAGTATTTGCTATAGAAATAATGAGACTTTTTTTTTTTTTTTTTTTTTTTGGAAGGGGACAAGAATTTTAAGAACAACAAAACCATGTGCAAACTTGATGGCTTTGAGGTAGACGTTTTCAGAATTGAGCTACCATGTCAGCAAGTGAAGCTAGACAGGAATGAGGACGTCAACCTGTGCCTATGGCCACAGCCCTATCCACGCTGTAATTATAGAGGGGTCAACCTTCCCCTAGAAATCACTGGTATGATTTTTTTTTTAGAGGTTTATGACTCAACCGTAAAAAAGAATCACTCCAGGCTGGAAACTGGCACAAGGCGGTGGAACTTGAGAACATGCTTTTTATAGAACAAAAATCATTTCGGCTTTTTTAAGATTAGAGAAACTTTTTTTCGTTTTCATGCTCACAATGAAAATAAATCTGCTTTATATATACAAATTTTCTATGAGTATATTGAGTTTCAATAATCTCTGATGTTTAAAGCTCTAAAGTATTATTTTTATATTCCTCCCTGCTTTTGAATAGACGCCTTTGATGCGACAGGCCTTGGGACTCTGGTACATTTGGGCTAGAATAAACCACAAGAGGATATCTTTCCTTTCCTTTCTCTCTTTCTTTTGCCTTTTCTTTCTATATATCTTCCTTCCTTCCTTTCTTTTTTAAACTGGAGGTGGGTTTAACCCAGGGCCCCTCCCCCATATTAGGTAAGCGCTCTACCACTAAGTAATATCCCCAGTGCTAGCTAGGTTTTGTTTGTTTGTTTGTTTGTTTGTTGTCATTTGTTTATCGCATATTGAGGTCTCCCTAAGTTGTTTGTGCTGGCTGTCCATTCACTATATTACCAGGCCAGCGATCCTCCTGTCTCAGCCTCAGAAGTGCTGGTACTGCAGGCAGGCTTGCATTACCACACTAGGCCCAACCTTCTTTCCCCCCCCTCTGTACAATCCTAATATATTAAAGCTCGCTTATTCTTCAAGTTTGTCAAGAGTTCCTTCTAAAATATGCAACACTTTCAGGGGAAAACACTTTCATCTATACTAGCTACAATTAAGGGAATTGGTCTTAGTGTCTACAGAAGAATCTGTGTCCAAGACAGCAGAGTAGTTGCTGCTAAAGCCGCTGACGCCAAGAGTCTGTTCAGCCATCCTGAGCAGAAGTAAGCATTCACCCTTGGGTGTCAAGGTTCTAAAGAATGGGATCAGGGAAATGGGTAGATTTCTAGGGAATATAAACTATTTCTTACTTTAATTTATTTCAAACGTCATTTAAACCATATGTTACTAAACCGGCATTTGCTTTATATGATTTGTCACTTTAAGAAGACCATAAAATGGGAGCCAGAGAGATGTGTCACAGGGTAAGAACACTCAGTACTGAAGCCTGAGAACTTGGTTCTATCCCAGGAACCCATGTGAGAAGGAAGGAACTAACTCTAAACGTTGTCTTCTTACCTCTTCATTGGTGTGTTGGCACACACAAGCTTCTGCATGAATGCCACCCCCCACACACACACAGCACCACAACTACCACCACCATCATATAATAATAGCAGTAATAATAACAATAATAACACTAATGCATTTCAAAGACCTTAAAATATATGGGAATGGCATTTACAGACTCAGTATATCCAAACCAATTCCACATCTGATAAATTCTACATCTTTCTTTATCAAGCAGTCTGCATAGTGTTTGACTTCCATTGGAGAGATTGAACTCAGTGCCTTATGCATGCAAGTCATTAAGAATCCTACTTTAATTCACTAATTTAAGATAAGGAAAAACTAAAGGGCACAATAGGGCAATTATTAAGAGAAAAACATCTTGTTTGAAAAGGAGAATGGATCAGAAGAAGCAGAGTCACTATTTAATCAGCATCTTTAGAAGTCAAGCATCTTTGTAAGAAATTCATGATCAGGTCCTAAACTTAAGAAAAAAAAAAAAGGCAAATTCAGTTGACTCTGACGCCCAAGAAGTTTTTTTATGGTAAAAGATGAGTAGGGGAAAAAACTCCTATCTTAAAGTAAAACTCACTGTCGCTTCTACAAAATACCCTTGCCAATTTTGTGAGTTCACAGATGTGTGCACCATGTCCACAGGCAGAGGGCCTCAAACTTCTCTCCTAGGAAAGTAGATGGGAAGGGTGAGCCACTTGCTGAGTCTAGCAAGCCATAACTTTGCAGTCATTTATAACCCCCAATGAGTTTGGCCTCAATGAAAGAAAAGTGCTCTCACAGCTGGCTCTTTGTTAAAGCCCAGCATCTTCAAATGGCAGGGCTCCATCTGGTTGCCTATTAAAAAAGAAAAAAAGAAAAAAGAAAAAAAAAAAAAAAGAAAAACAAAGCTAAACTTACTCTCCCAAGAAAAGAATGGAATATTCCAGGTGATCAGAAAGCTAGAAGACACTTAAGGAGATTTGGCTTGTGTTACAGCAGGCAAGAAAAATGTTTCCAATGACCTAGTTTAAGAGACTCTAACCTTGCTGGGCACAGAGAAGACACAGCAGCCTGTAGGACAGGAGGCGTTCTGTGATCAGAGGTGAAGCAATTCAGTGTGACATGGCACTGACTTTGAGGCCAAGACCACCCACGGAGTCGGCCTGGCAATCTGTACTTAGAAACCTTGCTCAAAGGACATTGCACTGGAAATCAGAGCACAAAAGGTGCTGATTGGCTGCTGGGAGTTTTAGCCTCATCAGCACACCCAGGAAGGAACACCAGCAACTCACCCTATGCAGATGCAATAGGCAGGGACAGAAAGTGAATGTAGTTAGTAAGGAGTCCTTAAGTAAGCTTAAGTAAGTAAGTAAGTAAGCTTTTGAATGCATAAAATATGGCCTGTCTTTGTTTGGTATTTTTGATACATTCACATGGATTTATCAGTGAGTGGGCAGACTCTGATTTCCTTTTAATATTATATTGCTAAGACATAAAAGTGCTCAGCCACAGGCTGTGGTTTGAGTACTTCCTGAATTCATTTCACTCTAAACATTTGCAAAACAACAACAACAAAAATGTCAAAAACAAACCAACAAGAATTAAAAAAAATCAGAGGCATACATCTGGTCCCCATGCA
Source organism: Arvicanthis niloticus (assembly GCF_011762505.2). Lineage (NCBI taxonomy): Eukaryota > Metazoa > Chordata > Mammalia > Rodentia > Muridae > Arvicanthis > Arvicanthis niloticus. The sequence continues at coordinate 89,340,081 of NC_047661.1, read as the reverse complement.
GTGCAGACATCCATTATCCTTGAATTTCCAGGTTTTTCAAGTACATTTTTTATAAATTGCAAAGGATAGATAGATAGAATATTACATACATCATTTTAGGTCTTTTGCTTGTGAAAAACTTTAAATTGGAGTTCATGATTTATTATTTGACGTTTACAACATAATTTGATATAAACATCATGATGTTTATAACATAAAGGAAGTTATAGATGGGGCCTAAAGAGATACTGAACTACTCTTGAGTCACAACAAGAAGAAATTCATTTAATTATTTAAACCTGGAACTGCTCAGCCCACTCTTCCTGTCTAGATTCTTTAACCATTTACTAACTGAACTACCCGAAGCCTAATGCTCCTCCCTATTTGCATTCAACATCTTAGAAGCCAGCAGATGAATGTGCAGGTATGAACGCAATGCTTCCCTCCACTTTCCTAATATGTGTGTTGCTCATTTCTAGACTGAGCTTTGAAACCACAAACCTCTTCTCTATCAAAAATAACACAATGGACTTCATTACTCTGACTTATGGCAAGGAACTCATATCCAACAAGGTTCTGGTTTTTTATTTCTTAGATGTATTTATCTCATTTTATATGCATTAGTGTTTTGCCTACATGTATGAAGTGTTCCATATGTGTGCCCCTGGTAGCCAGAAGAGGCTCAGATCGCCTCGAACTACAATTATGGATGGCTGCGAGTCATCATTTGTGTACTGGGAATTGAACCAGGTCCCCTACAAGAGAAACAAATGCTATGAATCACTGAACTATCTCTCTGCTCCCTCCAACCTGATTCTTTATCACCATTTTCTTTTGACAAAACTTATTGAAAAGTATTCTTCAAGGTATCACCTTTTAAAAGACCATGATGTAAATAACAATGCAGCTTAAGTTTGCTCTTTTGTGTATCTAACTAAATGCCATCACAGATGAGCCTTGTCAGACACTTCACATTGAATGGTGTCCTGACTTGGAAAACTTTAGTAGGACTTATGATTAAAGTTGTTATATAACTGTGTAATTGTGCCTAATATTAGTTGTGGCCAAGAGTTATTTTTTCAACTGCTCTATAAGTTATCTAGGAAAAAGAACTTGACTTAGTGTCTTTCTGTGGCGCAGTGCCTGGGAGGTGGTAATGTTCATCACTGATGATCAATGGCCATGTAAGGTAGTACTACTACTCACATGTGATACCTAGTTTACAAATCAACTAGGGAATCATGTCTATTGGCCTTCTTCGCCTACAAGAATCAATAACCCTGGGAAGTAGAGTATCATCCATATAGTTTTTCATTGGCCCCTGTCAAGACTGGGTTTAAATAAAAGGTTGTCTAAATCCTAACTCTGTATCAGTCCACCTCACTCCCAGTTCTCATAGAGGATAATTTCTGTGGTAGAATGCTTACATCTCTATCAGATCCCTCATTTTGAGTTGTTTCAATCACAAGTAACTATGTTACTTATGGTCTCATGGCTTGCCTTCCCTCTTGCTAAAATACCTTTTTTATACATTAGCTGGAGTAACTTTAAAGGATAAAGGAACTTTGCCATGCCTGACTCCCTCAGGTTTGCTAATACACTTAGAATAAAGTCCCTCTTCTTAGCATTGGCTAGCAAGACCTGTCCTGTGCTGACAAATTTTCTCATCTGTCCAAGTCAGATCATCTTTTAACTAATTCATAAACTCATATTCCCACATTGGAAAGTTATTCATTCAATACATATATTAATGGAAATTGGTGTTGGGCTTTAGGAGTCCACTAGGATTAGATAGTGTCTAGACTCAGATGAACTTATTAGAAAGTCAGATCAGAGCTAGCAAGCTTGTTTTATCTCATGGTGTGATAGTCTCCATGTTATGATGTAGCAAGAAAGCTAAACACCAGTGCCATCGTCTTGGACTTTCTATCACCACAATTGTGAAATTAACTCCTATTCTTTATGAATTACCAAGACTTTGGTGTTTAGTTATAACATCAGGAAGTGAATTAAGACATAAGCTACAGCCTGACTGTAACTTCCTTAGGAAAGCCATCTCTAAAATTTCAGACATGAGAGAGCCTATAATTGTAAAGCTAAAAAATAATCAATTTTCATAAGTGTGTAATTAAATATCAATGTTAATTTGATATGTATGTAATATTTTATGTGTTTTGTGTGAGTTTTTATAAACATTAATGTAAATGTACTCACTGCAGAATAAGGATCTCATGGGTGTGGTTTATTTAATGGAACTATTGCCCAAAGACATTCTTTTTTATGCTATTTGCAGTATATGACAGATTTTAAGTAGTTAACTGAAAGTGTAATAAATGTTATTAAAGAGCAAACAGAGAACCTGGAAGATGCAGACTACACAGGCACCTCTTCCAGACAGAGTAAAGAAAGAGGAAACCTCTCAACCAGGAGCTGATTAAGCCAGGATTCAAAACATAAGTTGAAGCAAAATCAGGCATGAGCTGAAACATGAGGTCACACAACAGGTACATGGTATGAGAAAGCTGCATCTAGAAATAACTCCTTGCTCAGCACCCCCTCTTGGTCTTGCAGACCACTATATCTAAGTATTTTAAAATTATGTTTAGCACCTAGAAAAGGATTCATGGATAACTTTAAAATAAATGTGGAAGGGTCTTAAAGCAGTAAAAACAAGGCTCCAAAAGGAAAAAAAAGACTGTGATTTAATATAAAGGGAGAAAATAGAAGGAGCTATCTGAGCTTGTAGTCTGAGGTAGATAAGCAGAGAGCAGAACCAGAAAATGTGTTAAGGAAATTGCACTGCGCCCAAAAGTTACTAAGTTTAAGCACCTCTGTTAAGTGATTTTAAAGAACCTCTCAAACTAAAGTGTGGAGCAGAGGGTGACTGTAGCTAGCAGACACGTGGCCATTCTACAAAAGTTTCACAGTAGAACATGAGAGAAATGATGTTAGACCAAGGTGAAGGCATTTGCAATAGAGAAGACCAATTTGACTTTACAAAGATGTGAGTAATAGGATTGAACTAATGGAATGGATAATTACATATAGCAAGAGAGAAGAGGTAAGACTACATGTTAGCTAAGCATGGGCCTTAGATGGGTGATGGAGTTATTGCCCAAGCAACAAAGTCACTGGGGGACAAAAAGTTTCAATGCACAGATGACAGTTCAGTTTAGGTGCATGAATTGCAGTAGATTCTGGGTAAGCTCAGGGGACAGCCAGTATTGTTTTCTGAAGGTAAGAGTAAAAATGTTTATTTGGGAATAAATACTTTTTTAAAATGTTCTATGGGAATTATTCCCAAAAGGTACTGGACAACTTCAGGTCTTAATTTTCACATCCAAAGGTTACATTTATAAAAGTATCTGCATAAAAATTTTTTGAAGATGATGTGGAAAAGCAGCGATTCATTAACATAACCTGTGTAGACTGTGTGTTTAATAAAATGTTAGCTATCGCCTACTCTTATTTACCACTTTAACATTCATAAAGGTTACCAAACCTGTGGGGTTTTGTTAAAGAATGAATAGATCATTCAAAGTCAACACACTCACAGGTTAAACTACTGCCATCTGCACCTAAATTCAGATTTATGAGGATTCTATTTTTAAGATGCTGCCTTTCATTGCTATAGCAAATACTGACACCATTTTTACATATTAACTCTATATCTTAATTTTTTTTCAGTTTTTCATATTATACTTCTGTTATTTTGACAAGGAATTACCCGGCTGCAGTGCATCTGATGTCAGTACACAAACAGTGGCAAGAATTAAAGGTGCATATTCACCATCTGTCATAAGTGTTTTTCTAACTAACAATGAAAAGGCACCCTAAGCATCCAGGTATACACTGAAATCAACAATCAAATTGTGCTCCCCTTCTTCCGATAACACATGCTGCATGTCTACAAACATAAGCAACCTTAGTAGCTATGATGGTTAATCTCAATCTTGATTAGTTTTAGAAGCTCCTAAGAGACTGGCCTCCAGGCATTCCTTCAAGGAATCATCTTGATTACATTAATTGAGCTAGAAAGCCCCATTCACTGTAGATGGCATCATTCCCTGGGACGGAATCTTGGACTGTATAAATGAGAAAGTGAGCTGAGCACAAACATTCATTACAGTCTGGCTCTTCACTGTGGGTACAACATGACCCACAGGATCAAGTTCCTGCTGCTGAGACTTTCCTACGCTGATGGACTAGACCTGTGAATGAGATCAGAAATAAACTCTTTCCCCCTTAAGATGCTGTTGGTGGCGTGTTTTATTACAGCAATTATAGAACAACCAAGACACTGACTTTCACTGTCTTGCTTTTGTACATCTACAATGCAACACTATAAAATGGAGTCTTAGCATTAAGAAGAGATGAAAATAGAGTTCATTCTGTGCACAAACACACACACACATGCACACCTTTAAAATAAAGTCAAATGAAATGTGCATTATAAAACTGATTTAGGAAGAAAAATGTTCCTTAAGGAAAGTACCCAAAGTAGCCCACAGATCTGTGCTTCTAAGCCTCATTCAGTGTATCTGAGGCCCAAAGTGCTGCTCTGAAATTCATAAGCTAGAACAGTAATATAAGACAGTCTCTAGAACTCTGCTCTTCCCTCAGCCCAGTATACATAGTTAACAGATTCACTGCTGCACTTCACTGTGAATCATTTCTAATGGAGCCCTGAGTGTGTTTGTGGTCTATAGCCTTCCACAATCTCTACTGTTGGAGTGAAGAGATGAACCTTAGCAAAATTCTCTGTATTGTCTTTATTTACCCATATAATTATGGCGCTAAAAAAATAAGTAACCCAGTATAGATAATTAAAGGATTGATATTGCAAGTCATTGTCTACACAAGATTTGAAAATAAGGCTGGCATCTGTTACAGAGAAGGATTAATTAGGTATTACTTTAAATGATGAATCCTGGCTCCCTTTCCCATGAGAACAGTTGGTAAATGTACTGTTCTAATTAGGGATTTGGCTCAAAATATCATTTTATTCTAATCAGAAAGCCTATTAAGACTTTTATTAATACTATCAGTTTTACTAACTATGTACATCACACATGTCATATGACACACAGAAGCACTTTTTCCTTTGGTGAGAAGAATATCTTATTAGCTGCTTCATGTTTACAATGGAGGCTATGATTTGGGGGTGCATTTTCTGCATTCCAATTTCCTTTGCTTCCATCCTATGTGCATTGCTAGCAACTTGTACCATTGCTGCAACAAAATATGTGGAAGAAGCCATGTAAGAAAGGAAGGGATTATTTTGACCTATAGTTCGTCATGGTGGGGAGGGTATGTTGGCCAGAGCAACAGGCAGTTGACCTCATTGCTTCCACAGTCAAGAGTTTGAAAACAAGGAAAGCTGCAGCTCAGCCCTTTCTCTCCCTCTCCTTCAGTCTTGGACCCCAGCACATGGAATAGAGCTTTCGACATTTAAGATGCGTCTTCTCACCTCCACTACTCTAATCTAGAAAATCCTTCACAAGACACTCCCAGAGATTTGTTTCCATGGTGATTTTAAATCCCACTAACTTGACAATCAAGTTTAATCATAATAATAAGCTTTCCTCATGATATGCTGTGAGAGATGTGATATTAAATGTCTCATTTTAAAAATTCTATAAGTAACAGAAAAGCAGGGATCTACTAAGAGGATGGGAGGCCTGTTTTATTTTAAATCATAGTCCTGTGCTCTGTAAGAAAGACCAGATCTTCCAAAGCTATTTCCAAAGCACTTACCTGCATTCCCAGCTTTTAGTTTCTATCTCCCCATTTCCACTTCAATCTACCATTATATCTTGCCAGCTCTGATGTTCTGTTCTAGAGAAAGAAGAACAAAAGTATGTGATATTACATACTGATTGTACTGACTCAGGGTACTGATATTATAGACCTATTCTTTAGCTTCATTATTTTTGACTCCTTACTTGAGTTCCTAAATTCTCCATATCTTCATTTGTCATGTGTAACACCTACAGGATCATAATAATACCATACGTTTCTCAGGTGTTAGTGTCAGAATTAAATGAGATGACATGTGGAAGAATTACATGGCTTATTCAATACTTTTCAAGTATCACTTTCAGTACTGAATAGCTACCTTATACTTTCTAAAAGTATATTAAACCACTCAAAGCTGGAATAAGAATAGAGAAAAAATACAAATGCTTGAATGAGTGTTTTAAAAGAGAATTAAATTTTATTACAGGTTTTACAGATAACATGTTGCTTTCTACAACTGTTTGATTACTATGTAGGTAGGTAGAAAAGATCTACCTCATAGAAAAGATCTACCTCAATCTCAGATAATTCATTTTTCTGTATGTATGTATACATGTTTGTGAACACACTGAACTTTATTTCTATCTCTCCTTAATGTTAAGACTTCATTTCATGTTCAACATCTTTAGTCATCATGGAAATGTAAATCAAAACAACCCTGAGATTCCACCTCACACTAGTCAGAATGGCTAAGATCAAAAACTTAGGTGATAGCAGATGCTGGCAAGGATGTGGAAAAAGAGGAACACTCCTCCATTGTTGGTGGGATTGCAAGATGGTGCAACCACTCTGGAAATCAATCTTGTGGTGCCTCAGAAAATTGGACATAGTATTACATGAGGACCCAGCTATACCACTCCTGGGCACATACCCAAAATATTCTTCAACATATACCAAGGACTCATGCTTCACTATGTTCACAGCAGCCTTATATATCACAGCCACAAGCTGGAAACAACCTAGATGTCCTTCAAGAGAGGAATGAATACAGAAAATGTGGCTCATTAATCCAATGGAGCACTACTCAGCTATTAAAAACAATGACTTCATAAAATTCTTAGGCAGATGGATGGAACTAGAAAATCATCCTGAGTGAGGTAACCTTATCACAAAAGAACACGCATGGTATTCACACACTGCTAAGTGGATATTAGCCCAAATGCTTAGAATACCCAAGATACAATTCAAAGGCTATATGAAGCTTAAGAAGAAGGAAGACCAATGTGTGGATGCTTCAGTTTTTCTTAGAAGGAGAACAAAATATTCACGGGAGCAAATACATAGACTAAGTGTGGAGCAGAGACTGAAGGAAAGGCCATCCAGTGACTGCCCCACCTGGGGATCCATCCCATATACAGTCACCAAACCCAGACACTATTATGGATGCCAAGAAGTGACAGGAACCGGACATAGCTGTCTCCTGAGAGGCTCTGCCAGAGCCTGACAAATACAGAGAGAGGCATGTGGGGCTGTGGTGTGTGCGTGGGCGTGGGTCCTGGTGGGCTGAGTTGTGAGTCCCTCATGTCTGCTGCTTCAGGTGGCTGGAACCGAGGCTCAGGGGGCATAAGCATGGAAAGTTGACTGAATTCACTCCACATGTGTGGGGCATGCGGACATCTGGCTGTGAGAAGCCGAAGGACTTTACCCTGAGTGTAGAGAGAACACAGTCTGGGACCCTGCATGGGCCAGAGCTTGTGGGTTAGAGATCTCTGGGCCAGGAGGCTGCCAGAGACCAGCTGGTCTCAACCCTTGAGCTCCCAGGGGCTGCTGAGAGGCCGCAGAAAGACCCGAGATGGAGACGTACTGGCTGGACCAACCCGTAGCAGAAAGCGGCGAGGGGAAGAAGCTCTGGCAGTGCCCCATGGGGTAAAGACTCTTGGTCATGGCAACTCACTTGGCTAGGTCTAGGCTGGCTCAGCTAGCTTGCTTGAGTTGGTGGGCTCCATGGCTGGAAAGCAGAGGGGCCTTTGGTGGGAGGTTAGGCTGTGGCTCATAGTTGAAGGCCTTCTTCAGTTTCCCACAGCGGGCCCCAAAGACAAGAGGTAGTCCATGGAAAAGGGGACATAGGATAGGGGTTTTCTAAGGGGGGAAAGGGGGAAAGGGGATGGCATCTGAAGTGTAAATAAAATATCTAATAAAAAATGGGAAAAAAAAACATTTATTGTCATGGCGGAAAGTAGATGAAGCTTTACCCCGTGTTCTCAGGGCTGGCCTGAGGTTAAATACCTTTTGTAAGTAGAAGGAAGGTCTGGGAAGAAATGCTTAATTGACTATGCCCTCTAGCCTTTAGGTATCTCATGAATATGAAGATGTCCTGAGGCTCTGAGGTCTATAGTCTACCTTTAGAGGGGCTAGTAGGAGCATTGTCCTACATGACTGAAAGGTGTATGGATCAATGAATGTCTTTACCTCATGTCAGAAGCCTGGAGTCTGGGAGCATGGCAAAATGCATGCTGTCCCTTGCAGGGAAACCTGCTGGATCTCCGGCCATTTCTAGCCAGTGCTTGACCAGAAACCATGCTATCCTTCACAGCCAACCACCCCACAGAAACAGATGCTCGGAGCCAACCATTGGACTGAGCACAGGGTCCCCAGTGGGGTTCCCCATGGAGAAGTTAGAGAAAGAACTGAAGGAGCTGAAGGGATTTGCAACCCCATAGGAAGAACAGTAATGTCAACCAATCAGAGGCCCCCACCCCCAGAGCTCCCAGGGATTAAACTACCATCCAGCTGCATATGTAGCAGAGAATGGCCCTGTCAGACATCAATGGGAGGAGAGGCTCTTGGTCCTGTGATGGCTCGATGCCTCAGTGTAGTGGAATTTGAGGGCAGGGAGGCAGGAGTTTCTAGGTGGGTGAGTGAACACCATCATAGAAGCAGGGGAGTGGGGATAGGATAGGGGGTGTCTGGTGGTTGGGGAGGACCAGGAAAGGAATAACATTTGAAATGTAAATAAATATCCAATAGAAAATGCAAGAAAGAAAAATAAAGACTTCATTTTATGATGTTGTCCTGTAGATGTAAGGAACCAAGACGGTGAAAGTTGGTGTCTCTGTTGTTCTATAATTGTTGCAACAAAAGGCAATTACCACACTGTATATTTCTGTTATGCTTGGAAAAGGCAGAAATTATTAAAACATCCTTTAAGCTGTAAATATTTGGACAGGCTATTTGTATGGGATGACTGTCCTGTTATAAATGCCTTCACAACATCCAGACCATGGTATTACCTTGTCAGAGGACAAGGACATCATTGTGGCTGGGAGAAAGTTCACATCTGGGGCTAAGATGAAACAGAGCATTAGCTCAGTGCATTTCTACATGTGAAAAGGCAGTAGTCTTGAATGAGTAGCATGTGTACATACATGTTTGTACATGGGGGCCATTAGAAAATCTATCATGAAGAGGCTAGTAAAAAGTATACTTTGTGGGAAACTGGATGTTCATCAGGAAAATGTAATTGCAATGAATGTAGAAAATTAGAGTCTCCATAGACCTGAGCACAGCTAACAAGTGATCATACTTAGAAATATAATTTTAAACAACTTGAGAAAACACTGAAATATCTTTTACCCCATCAAAAAGCTATCCACCATATAAAGTAATAAAGAAGTTTCTAAAAGAAAGCAAGCATAAAAATGCCTTTATTATTTGAAATAACAAAAGCTAAAGATGCTTGTGATGATCCAGGCCTGTAACCCCAGCACTTAGGAGACAAAGATGGAGAGCTACAGTTCAAAGTAAGCCCAGGTTGTATGGTAAAGATATATCTCAACAAGAGAAGAACCGAACATAAAACAGAAGTGAGGACAGTAGCCACAAAGCCATTGTTCACTCTTCCTTAAAAACCGGTATTTTGGTTAGTTTGTTGTGTTATTTTAAAATGGGATGGTAGCTTTGAGTAGCCTTGAATATAAAAGGCTCCTGCCTCATCCTCCCTCCCAAACGCTAGGAATGCAGGTATGGACTGCTATTCTGACTTAATAGCAACCAAACACTACTGTCTCAGTAGTCAGGTAGCATGATTGCATGAGAGCAATGAAGAAATAAATTTTTAAAAGATGTTTACTGGGCCAGTGAGATGGCTTAGTGAGTTAAGATACTTTTAGCCAAGCCAAGTGACCTGAATTTGATCACTACCATGTACAGTGTGGAAAGAGAGAACCTTGGACATCCACATACACATGTGCTATGATACATATGCACTTCACACATGCACCCTCACATGCATACACACACATGTAATTAAAATGTTTACCATGCAGTGCTTAGAATTTAAATTGAAAATAAACTTTATAGAGCCTTAAATATATTTATTCTTACAACTTAAATTGGTTAAAGAGAAGGGTGCTAATGAGAAAAGGTAGCTGTATATTTTTTCATTAATATATTTTTATTAATTCTTTGAGAATTTCGTACATTGTTATCTTGGCCATAGTCACGTCCCACTCCTCCCCTATCTCCTCACAAACCCACTGCAACCTCTCTACCCAACTCTACATCTTTTCTTATTAGATGACATGATCCCACAACAGATACCCTGGTCCTCTGGATTTTAGAATCTTTCTGTGGTGTGCCTTGGCTGTACGGGTTGTATTACACATTTATTAGCTGGGGTAGGTACCCTAAATTTAATTAATCTCTGTATTTGACCAATCATGGTTTCTGTAATTGTCTCTGCCTGTACATTTTTTTCTATCATGTTCACACCTGAACATGCTTCAGATATAGCAAAAAATAAATAAATAAAATAAAATAAAATAACAAACTCTTATAAGTTTAATGTGAAATATTTTTGAAATTATACTTCTTTCCTTTTTTTTTTTTCTTACAAGTATGGCTCAAAATTAGCAACATATTGAACCAAGAAGACACACATATAGTTCTGTCTTAAGTTGGGTTACCATTGCTCTGATAAAACATTATAATCAAAAGCAACCTGGGGAGGAAAAGGATTATTTGGCTTATATACCCCAAGTCGCAGTATATTGGGAGAAGACAAGGCAGGAACTCAAAACAGTCAGGAACCTGGAGGCAGGGGCTGATGCAGAGGCCATGAATGAGTGCTACAAAAGTGGCATGCTCAGTCTGCTTTCCTATAGACCACGGCCAGGGGTGAGGATTTTCCCCATCAATCGCCAATTAAGGAAATGTCCTAAAAACGTGCCTGCAGTCATGCATTATGGAAACATTTTCTCAGTTGAGGTTCCCTCCATTCAGATGCCTCCAGTTTATACCAAGTTGACACAAAACTAAGCAGCACAAGCACCTAGCAGCAATACTGACTGATGAGATCCTGCTGAGGAAACTCCATCGAATTTCTGAGTTGTTTCCATCATACCCACTAACTATCCAGAATCACCAATCTCTAGCTCCAGTTCCCAGGCTGCATGACAACCAGGTGACTGGTGTCTGCAAGGAAGAATGGGAGGACACTTTGGATTCACTCTACTTTCTGAGTGGTTCTATTATAGAAATGTTGCCCAAACAGACTTTATATTAATCTCTCTTGAAGGCTGGAAGGATGAAATTATGCTACCATTTGAACGATTGTATATCACAACAGGAAGGAAACTCAGATGACCTTGAAGCTACTTAAGTCCTTGCAACAATGCCTAGTCTTTGAAAGTAATGATTAAGCTATGAAGCTAAGGCCACTTGTTGCTAGCATTGCATCCTCAAGCTGATATGAGCTTCTGTGCTAACACTGACTTAGCCTCTGTGGAGGAAAAAAAAAGGCACCTCAGCCACCATCCAAAAAATAAACCATTCTCAAACGCACCTAATTGGCTTAACTGTTTTTTTCTTAACCCATACAGTTTTAACATATCTTTATAAAAGTAGGCTGTAGCTTTCAAGTTACTATATTCAGGAAATCCAGTTTCTACTATTAAGACTGTGGCTAAAGAAAAGGAGATCTGCTAAATATACAGAAATCATAGCAAAATCTAAAATGAGCATTTCAGTACCCTAGTGGAACACAATTTCAAGTTCTTGATGTGCTTGGACTCTATCCCAAACCGCTAATTACTTCTCAGCTCAAATGGGCAAAATCATTAGCAATTTACATTGAAATAGGTGAACAGATATGTTTCTTTCTTTCTATTCCCTGTAGAAAACAGTCTGCATCATACTGCAATGCTGAGAAAGTTTATTCTTAGCAGCATGTCTCCCCAGACAGTTTACAACAGCATGGGGAATATTAAATATATGATTAATAAATAATCACAACTCTGTCCAATCTGCAGCTCACACTCAAAAGAAGTCGTGATTATAGAAGATGTCTCAGATAAGTTCTGAAAAGAATATTTATACATTTTAATTTAGATTTATTCCATAATTAATGTACACATATTTACATATCCCATGCATATTTACATATGAAATTATTTTAACCATTATCAGTATATAGCTACTTCCAGGGAGAAATGCAATAAAGAACTTAGCAGCCGGAAAGCACAGTGAACAACAATTTAGAACAGAAGGTAAAGAGGATCATAAACAAAGAGAATCTGAAATTAGAGAAGGAATTTTTAATTAGGTGGAATTTGATCACTCAGCTGGAATTTGTGATACTGGAACTAGAACGTGTTGTTTTGTAGAAACTGCTTTCATATATTTCATTAACAGACCAAGTAGAACATTCCATTTCAGCCTTCTACATTGCTTTTCTCTCTCTTCCTAAAGAGTGTAGTACTTGATCATTGCTATATAGAAAGGGTGGTATGGTTACTTACTTAAGTGTGGTATAGCTATGCTTAACCTAGGTCTTGGATTTGTGGGGAAGCCCCAAATTCCTACTTGACCAATGTTATGTTAAATTCCAAAGTTATAATCATTGTGACTACAAACAACAACAAAAACGCTGTGCATGGATAAAGGAGTATGTCTAGTTCCAGACACACCATTCTGTGTGTGCCAAGAGATGTCTGAGAATCCTATGGTGACAGTCCCTATCCTTCTTTATGCAAAATTATGAGCTAAAATGCCAGACAGCCCTCTCATTCCCAGGCTTAAGTAGGATTAAACAGAATGGCATAGCAATTAAAAACACAGACTGGTATCAGTGTGCTTGGGTTTGAATCTGTGCTTGGGTTTGAATCCCAGATCTACTAATCCTAGCTTTGTGTGACCCTAGGCAGGCAATTTAAGGACTTTATGCCTCCGTTATTCTATAAAATAAGATTTATAATAATTATAATCTTTCACACAGTTGTTACATGTGTGTCTCTGTGCATGTGTATGTATAAAACCACCTAAAATAACAAAACAGGAAATGTGATCCATGTATTTACTAAATAAATACATATTGTATATGGCAGTTTAGGAGTTACAATCTGGTAAGAATTTGGTATTCCTGTACCCCTTCATTGTTTTCTTTTCACTCTATCCTATAATAATAACTATAGATGTTGGTCTTGTTCTATATGGTTATGAAAAAAATCTCACCAAGGGACTCCCACTACTTAAATATTTCTCCATATGATTTTAGATCTGTGATTTTTGAACTCCAGTTCTCTGAGATTGCTGATGACTTTTCAGCTTTGTTATTACCCTACCTTTAGATCACAAGTTCATATTGTACAAAATATGTAAATATCTTGATTTTTGAACCAAATACAACTAGAAATCAAGCCTTATAGCTTTCTTTCATTCTGAAAAGAGCATTCTGTAAAGAGTTAAAGACTCAGGTTGCCTGTGATCACTGTGTCCCAATGATCTGGCTCATTGGGTGGCCCTGGTCAAAGCCTTCAATAACTAACGACTAAAGAGGAAAAGAAAAACAACTCTCCAAACCTCTGTAGCCTTGAAAGTCTGCTGTGTGTTTGTAAAGATTATAGAGCTCTCGGTGTAGAATGCAGGGTTGGTTGATTTTTATATTCATAAATAGAATCCTAAATGAAAGCATCCCCTTCAGGTAGTGTAGAAGAGAATTATTGATTGAACTGACTATCCTCCACTCAGCCATTGGACTTGAGATTCTAGTGCTGAGAGTGTGCAAACTAAGAAGCCCTTAAAGCATGCGCTCTTTCAAAGCTTTATATCAGGGTCTCTCCTTGGCTTCTTCTTGGTAGGGTTTTTGTTAGCCATCCACTTTCTCTTTGTTTTCAGCAGTGGGAAAAACTTGGGCAGATTTGTTGAAAAACTGAGTGACTGGGTCATTAAGAGGATTGTAGATTTTAATAGACTCTCTCTGTCCTGCCCACACAGCCAGCTATTTCTTAAAACCCTAAATATGAAGAGTTTGAATCAGAACCTTAAACATTATAGCGCTGAATCATCAAAGGCTTTTAAACCTGAGGCTGGGTTAATGAAGGACAGAAAAAAAAAAAAATCTGGTGTAGCGAATCCTTAGCTGTTAACAATGGTTCCCCTGGAGCAGAACGGAGGGAAACCGGAAAAGAAATGTTTAATTGAACCAAAATAAGGTGCTACAACATACGTGAAAATCAAAGATTTCAGAAGGCACATTAAAATTAAGAGTGAAGAAGTGAAGGTGAATATTTTGTATCTTTCTTTTCTGAAGGATGCTAATGCAATGGCACTGGATGCTGGGAAAGGTGCTGGAACAGGCACAGTTAATCCCTGAAAAGTGAGGACAAAGTGGTGTCTTTCCCCATTAAGCTTAATTTATTCAATTTAAAGAAATAATCTTTATTCTGGTAGTGTGTTGTGTCTGTGAGTGTTTATTTTCCTTAAAATATCCTCTCTTTGAAAGAAATGATAATAATATATGATCCTCCTTTCTTGCTTTTCATTTGTGGTTCCTTGCTCTTACTGATAGCATTAAAGGTCAGCAGTTCCATATTGTCCCCACAAAGAAAAGAAAAATGCTTTGTCCCCTGAACACAAAAGTCTGAGACCTAGCTATTTGTCACTTCTCTTCAAGGTGGTGGAAGCAGTTACAAGATAGATGCTGCCTCTACTCTCCATTGTGAGCTCTCAGGAAGAAATCCAGAAGGGGGAAAGGAAGATGTGCACGCATGTTAAAGCAAGAGTCTACTACAGACATTAATTGACAACCACTGCTCTCCATAGGGAATAGCCAAGTATCATCCCTGCAAGACCCAAATCTTTTCTTCACTTTATATTTTCCCTTGAATTCATTCACCCTTGTGGACAGGAGAGAAGTAGTTTATAATAGATTTTCTAAAATGAGATGAATAATATTTCAGGAGACAAGCCTCTGTGCTCCACATAAAAAAGATCTTTGAAGGGGAAACTTCAAGCAAATGACAGTTCTTTTCATGAAGAAATCATAATATTCAGACTCTAGGGATATAACAAATATATTCTTGACTACAGTGCAAAGCTAAATAAAATCCTTTAGCTAATTCTAATAGAAAAGTTTCTACACACAAACCAAGTAAGTAGGCAAAATCTATAAATATATATTCCTTGAGCTCTCAAGAGCTATGTGGAGAAATGAAAAAACCAATAGCAAACCATATGAAATGGGTGAATATGTGAAACCCAATCCAGACCTCTTTAAAATGTTTAAGGTATTGGAATGAAGAGGTGGCTCAACCAGTAAAGTGCATGCCACTGAAGCATGAGGGCCTGTGTTTGAAACCCTCAGCACCTACATAATAAAATAGAAACGATTATATTCATCTGTAAGACTAGCACAGAGGAGCAGACACACATAGGTCCATTAAGTTCACTGGACAGTCAATCAAGCCGATCACCTAATGTGAGGTTCATTGTTAAATGACATTGTCTCAAGAGATAAGGACCCATTCAGGAAGACAACAAACATTAAACATCAACCTCTGCCTTCCATGTGCCCCACACTTTTGTAACACACACACACACACACACACACACACACAGCATACACACACACACACACACACACAGAGAGAGAGAGAGAGAGAGAGAGAGAGAGAGAGAGAGAGTTTAAAATATTGAATTTCTGTGCACTCTTGTAGAGATTATAATATATTTTGGTTCAACTAAGGTGATTTGTTGACTATGTATAGGGGTGTGTGTGTGTGTGTGTTATTTAGCAATAGTTTTCAGTGAAAAAAATTGCTTCCTTATAATAAAGTTATTTTGACTGATAGTTCATCCACACCATTTCCTCCTCCCCCATATCTCTTCACTCACATGTGAGCAATCTTCTTACGAATCCTACACATTTTTCAAGACCTAATTTTTTGGGTTTTGTTTTTGTTTTTGTTTTTGTTTTTCCTTTGCAAACACTGAATATGAAGCATGTGCTAGGCACATGATTTTCCCAAAATGCCTCAAAAAGCAATTATAGGTTTTAAGTAGATTTGTGCTTTAGAATGGAGACAATAGCATGAAATATGAGTTGGAAGAAATCCTGAACTAAATCAGACAGGTCCACTACATGACTCTTGTAATCAGCAATGATGGTGATGCTCAGTGTGTGGTCATGAAATCAACAAAGCCAGAATCATCTGAACACTTGTCCAAAATGCAAAATTGTTCATACATTTTTTAGACCTACCAAATAGCAAACTGTAGGCTCTATCAAAATACCTTTCATTGTTAATGTTTCTTCTACATGATAACTAAGACAAATTATAGTCAATGATGCACTAACTTAGAAGACCACTGAGGAGTGACAGGACTCTTGGGTGTGGATTCACAGATCAGGAAACATCTCCAGATGTTATGGAAGTAGGAAAGATTAAAACTGCTTCTGTGATGAAGAAAAAATAAAATATATTTTGAAGTTTATGATTTGTGAAAATCATTCCTAATAGAGTATCTCAGAAATATAAAGATACAACTATTTTAGGTTTAGCAGGGTTAGCTAGAAATATGTTTTAATTTTATAGAGAAATATGTTCAATATACAACCAGAGATGTCTATAATAATTGTTGAATAAAAACATTACAAAACAAGAAAAAAATAGTGTGTAACAGTCAGAGTTCTCTAGAAATACAAAAATTAGTGGGCTATGTATCTAAATAGATGATTGAGGATGTATTAGCAAAATTGATTCACATGATCATAGCAGCTGAAAAGTCTGATACTTGGCCACCCTTCAGGCTGGAGACCCAAAGATATTAGTAGCACTGCTGAGTTTAAGTTTGAATACCTCGGAGAACAGGGAAGCCAAAAATGCAAAGCCCAGTTTAAGGCTGAAACCTGGAAAGCAAGCCAATGGTCCACGTCCTGGAGTCTAAAGGCCAGAAAGCCTGGAATTCTAATGTTGTTCGTGACAGATCATGCCACACTCTAGTTGTCTGAGATTAATGCAAACTGAACAGTCCTTATTGTCTCAGGAATGTAGTCACATGGATGGTGCAGATATACACTGAAACCTGATGTTCCCCACCCAAAGAGCTCAGATGCATGTGATTCTTACATCTGGAAGCAACTTCACATGCACATCCAAAATAGAGTTGACTATTTCTAACCCAATCAACTTGACACTTAAAATTAATCACCACAAGGTAAGAATAATTTTTAAAATTGTCAGAGGTTTTGATTTATTATTGCTTGTTTGTTTGTTTGTTTGTTTGTGATGTACACCACAAGTTCTGCAGTCCAGCTGACCTCAAACTAAAACTCAGCATAAAGTCAAAGTTGGACTTGAAGATGCTGGGCCTGTTACTGGCACTTCCCAAGTGAGAAAGTCATAAGAAGAAACCTCCATGTCCAGAAGAAACTATTTAAGGGTAATTAAAATAAGGAAAGCACAAGAAGTCACCAAAGAAGGATGGGAGAAAGTAAATATCACTAAAGGTAGAACCTCAAAAGCATTAGCACTTTAAAATAGAGGTGGCCTTCTAGTTTGGGCCTGAGCACTGAGCAGATCTGGGGCAGCACCTCTGCCCCCAGTCTCTAAGAACCCAGAGGAAGTGGGGCTCTCAGGTGCTCTAATTCTGGAATTATATGAGGCAGGCATATAGCAACACCTGCCCCAAACAGAGAGTAACTGGGACCCACTAGGACCCAGGAAGTCACTCTTGGCCTGGAATACTGAGCAGATTATGGGCCCCAGCTCTTACCCCAGTAACACCCACCCCACACAGTTCTGATAAAACCAAGATAATAGGAAAGACGGGCTCCAGTCAGAGACAGGGCAGGTAGCACTAAGGAGATCCAGATGTCAAAAGACAAGCACAAGAACATAGGAATCAGCAACCCAGGGTATTTGGCATCAGTAGAACCTAGTTCTCCCACACAAGAAAGTCCTGAATTCCCCATAGTACTAGAAAAGCAAGATTTAGATTTAAAATAACTTCTAATGATGATGATAGAGGACTTTAAGAAAAACATAAATAACACTCTCAAAGAATTACAGAAGAACACAGGTAGACAGGTAGAAGCCCTTAAAGAGGAAACACAAAAAACCCTTAAAGAATTACAAGACAACACAACAAAAACCATCCAGGACATAAAAATGGAAGTAGAAACAATCAAGAAATCACAAAAGGAGACTACCCAGGAGATAGAAAACCTAGGAAAGAAATCAGGAGTCACAGACGCAAGCATCACCAACAGAATACAAGAGATAGAAGAGAATCTCAGGTGCAGAAGTTACCATAGAAAATATTGACACAACTGTCAAAAAAAACCAAAATGCAAAAAGTTCTTAACACAAAACATCCAGGAAATCCAGGACACAATGAGAAGACCAAACCTAAGTATAATAGGTATAGATGAGAATGAAGATTCCCAACTTAAAGGGCCAATAAATATCTTCAACAAAATTATAGAAGAAAACTTTCCTAATCTAAAGAATGAGATGCCCATAAACATACAAGAAGGCTATAGAACGCCAAATAGACTAGACCAGAAAAGAAATACCTCCCGTCACATAATAATCAAAACACCAAGTGCACAAAACAAAAAAAGAATATTAAATGCAGTAAGGGAAAAAGGCCAAGTAACGTATAAAGACAGACCTATCAGAATTACACCAGACTTCTCACCAGATACTATAAAAGCTAGAAGATGCTGGACAGATGTAATACATATCCTAAGAGAACACAAATGCCAGCCCAGGCTACTATACCCAGCAAAACTCTCAATTACCATAGATGGAGAAACTAAGATATTCCATTATAAAACCAAATTTACACAATATCTTTCCACAAACCCAGCATTACAAAGGATAATAACAGGAAAGCTCCAATACAAGGAGGGAAATTATACCCTAGAAAGAACAAGAAAGTAACCCTCTTCCAACAAATCCAAAAGAAGATAGCCACACAAAGATAATTTCACCTCTAATAACAAAAATAACAAGAAGCAACAATCACTGATCCTTAACATCTGTTAACATCAATGGACTCGATGCTCCAATTAAAACACATAGGCTAATAGACTGGATGCATAAACAGGGCCTAGAATTTTGCTGCATACAGGAAACCCACCTCAATGACAAAGATAGACTCTGTCTTAGAGTAAAAGGCTGGAAAATAATTTTTCAAGCAAATGGTCCTAAGAAACAAGCTGGAGTAGCCATTTTAAAATCTCCAGCCCGAGAACAAAAAGGGAGGGACTCAGGGCTCCACCTGTATAGGTAGGAGAGGGTGGCCTTGCCCAGCATCAGTGGAAGTGGACAGCCTAGGTACCTGAAAGTTTGGATTCCCTAGTGTTGGGAAATTGCAAGAGCAGGGAGGCGGGAATGAGAGGATGGTGGGAGCACACCCTCATAGTAATTGGAGGTGGGGAATGGGGTAAAGGGTTAGGCATCAGTGAAGTGGAGGGCCTAGGTGCCCAAAAGTGTGGATTCCCTGATGTTGGAAAATTTGAGAGCAGGAAGGCAAAAATGGGAGGATGGTGGGAGCACACCCTCATAGAAACTCCCAGAATTATATGGATTAGACATGACAGAGGCAGGCCACCAGAAGACTAGGTTCCAGAAATCAAACAAACAATTATCTTGATACTAAAATTTGTTTTGAGAATTGTATATTGCAGAATACACAGCCTTGGTGTATCTACTCTTCAAGTGAGCTGAGCAGACCTGCCTGAACCTCTGATGTCCTGGAATTGCAGCTGGATGCAGTGAAGACACAGACGTCAGAGGCTTATCAATTTACTCTTCTCCCTGCCCCTCTTCTAATATCTCAATGCCCATAATCAGCTTGAAGAAGTTAATGAAGAGTTGGCACCCCTATTCCCTGGGCTTGGGGACTGAGGTGGTTAATATTGGACTGTCTTTCTAGGGAAAATTAGTGGTTTTGGTGGAACAGGGAGGATTAGCTAGGATTTATTGCATAGCCATAACCTATTGGTAGAAATATGTATAATTGTTATTAAGATGAAGTTATAATTTCTTAAATGGTACAAAATTTACTTTGATTTCAAATTTAAGGTTTTCATTGGTATCAGCTTGTTATTGATATAAAAGTGAGATTAATATTGTTACTCTCATAGGCAGTGTGCCTATATAACACATTTAGGAATACAAGGCTTAGACCCAGTCTTTCTTTAACTTTTTAAACTGATTTGAGATGGTTAGCCTGTGAGTTAAGGGCCCATAGCAAATTCATGACTCTAAGTTTATTATTAGGGTGTTTTCTATATTTTATTTAGCTAAGAGGAGTTAACAAACAATAGTCCAGATTGCCTTACATGGATAGTTGGTTTTCAAAACATCAGAAGTCCACAGAATTGATGTTACAAACATTTCTGTATTAATGTCCATTTTGATTATAGACCTGTCTGCTCCTGACAGCTTCCTGTCTTGGATTCTAAGAAGAAATTGAGCATCTTTGGAGTTACTCCAGTTGTGGTGAGACAGCCACTAGGCAAGAATTGCCTCTTTTCATCTACAGACAAATCACTGTTCAGAAAAGGACACACTTGCAGAATAGTCGACTGATTATAACTGCCAAGACAGAGTAATCAATCCTTAATAATTCTGCATCACTAGGTCTGTCAGATGATCTTGGGCCAGAAGGCTGAAGATTGGATGCTCCAACGTTTTGTATTATAGGGACTTTCCAGGTACTCAGTGGTCTCTAATTTGGCTAAGTTTTAGAAGCTATGTTTTGTGCTTCCCATAATTTCAGTTAACTCAGTCATTCTGGATTTCTGACAGGTTGAAAGTCTCATAGCCAATCTCAGCCATTTACTTTGAGAGAAAAGGTTTGAGAGGATGGTTTTCAGCTAACATTCATTCTAAAACCAAGAAAAAAAAAAAAAAAAAAAAGCCAGGTTCAGAATTAACTCTTTTAGTTAGGAGGGACAACAGAGGTTCTGTTTAGTCAACAAAATGATGGACTGGGTATTATTAGGTTTATCTTCTATCTTACTGACACAAATTGGTATAGTTATGCTCTAACTGTATTCTAAGAGAAAAGTTTTATTTTAACAGAAAGGGTGATATGTAGGAGGAGCTAAGGTGGGAGGAGTAAGGCGAGGAGGAGAAGGACAAGAGGAGAAGGAGAGGAGAAGCTAGGTGACAAGAAGTGAGGGGGGATATGGAGGTGGATGTTTGCGTGTCCCTGCCAGTCAAAGATAGTTGATACATCTAGGTTGGGTATTGGGTTACACTTCTGATTGATATTGAGCATTACCAAACTTATAAAGCCATTGATTAACATTAAAAAAATATAGTGTAAAAGCAAAAGTGGGAATGGGATAGAGGTTTTCTAGGGAGGGGAAAAGGGAAAAGGGGATGGCATCTGAAATGTAAATAAAATATCCAATTAAGATTTTCACATAAAAAAAAAAAAATAGAGGCGGAATAAGATGGCCACTGAGTAAGAAGTGACCTCCTACTGAAGGCATCTATTAATGTGAGTAATGGTAAAAATTGTAGAGGGTTTATTTATTTGTTTGTTTATTTATTGCTGTGAGTTGTTTAATATAGTCAGAAATAACAGGAATTATTTGGCACACATTTCTATCTTGTCACTTTGGTCATGTTAACTATAATCCCTTTACCTTCCATGTTCCAATCCTCTTATCCCTCAGTCCATGGGTCAGAAGCCAGCATACACCATAGCTTCTGAATGATGACAAATCTTTAACCATCACAGTGGTTAACTGCAATTATCAAGTTAGTGAGGTTTGGAATCTCTTTGGCATGAGTCTATGGGTTTGTCTGGGAGGGAATTTATGTATTAGCTGAATTGGGGTGAGAATATTTGTGCATTGTGAGTTGTAACTGAGTTTCAGGTTTATTTCCCTCTGCTTACTGACAGCAGATGCAATTTGACTACGATTTCCCCTCAAGCTACAAGCCAAAATAAATATTTCGTTCCTTAAGATTCTTTTTTTTTATTTTAAGAATTTCTTTCCAAATACTGCATGCTCTCATGTTTTGATACTGATGTTTCCATGAGATGAGGTAGTTATTTTTGCTTTTGCTTTTTCTCTGTCCACATTTTCATGATTTTCATAATGACACTAAACAGAAAAGTGGTACCAAAAAATATTTGCTGTTATAAATCTGGACATGTGGTCTTAGGCCTTCGGAAGTGGATTGGAGAAGCAATGTGGAAGAGTTTGCAGCTGCAGGCTAGAAGAGTCCTCAAATGCTGTTGGCAGAACTTAATGGGCTGTTCTGGCAAGAGCTTGGCAGACTGGGTACAAAGGAAAGAGACTGTATGGGGATTGGTTTACAAAATCTTTGTGAAGAAAAAAGAGATATCAGGAACTGGCTAGAGGCCAGTCTTACTCCAATGGCAAATAGTATACCTGTGTTCTGCCAATGCCCAGAGAACTTGTGTAAGGTGTAACTAAAAATTAATAGATGGACATCTTTGATACAGAAAAGTCAAGACAGTCCAGTATTCATGCTATGACAGGCAGGATTACTGTTCACTATGCTCATTAAGATTTAAAGTGAAGGGCAGAAGAAATTTTTCAGTGGTTCAGAAAACTCGCTGCTCTTAGAGAGGGTCTGGGTTCAGTCCCTAGCACCCACATGGTGGCTAACAACCCTCTATTACTCCAGTTCCATGGGATTTGACAGCATTCTCTGGAGTCCACAGTATAAAGATAAACAAAAAGATGGAACACCCAGACACATAAGATAATTTTTAATTTAAAATGTGAGAGAACAAAAACACATTGAAAATGTAAAGTTTATCAAGGAACACTGTATGAATAATTTTAAATCTGCATACAAAGAGAGTCTGAGAAACTGAACTTCCTGAACTGTTACTATGAAACTCATTCTCTTGCTTAGGACAATACAAAAGGTAAAAATTAAGACAAGACCACACCTATCAAAAGTTCTAACTTGTGAATATAAAGTAGTACTTGAAAAGAGAAGGGCTGGACTGAAAATGTCACAGAAAGGGATTCCCTGCTCCTCAAAAGCTACAGCCTAGGAAAGCGAGGTTGCAAACTCAGCCACCAAAGCACAGAGGCTACGGCAGCTGTGGCTCAAGAACAACAGGCTCATCCCAAAGTGGCAACAAAACTTGGCTTCATATCCATGTGGTACTGCTTTTTTCTATACATAAAGGGTGATTGAAGTAGTCCTTCAGCCTCTCTCTACAGGGTCAGACAGTGGCTGAGGCAAGGCAATGTGTAGCAGAACCTCTTACAAACCACAACATAAAGCTTTAACAATGAATCCTAAGTTGCAGTGAAAACACCAGTGTTTGAGGTGCCAAAACCATGGCATACCCACTGGGATAAAAGCTGCAGGGATGGAATAAAGATGGCCAAAAGTGGATATGTCTTCTAGTCAGCAGAACTGGGGTGATAACCTATTCAAGCCCTCTGGAGTCCCCAGGATTCAACCAGGATCTCCAAACACCAAATTCAGAATTATAGTATTTGGTGTCTGTTCTGTTCTTTCACTATTGCTTTATCCCCAACAGTTTTCTCTTATACCCTTATTTATTCCTTTGGGAACTGGGGTGTTTACTCTGTGACATTGTATATTGGAAGTGTGTCCTTTGATTTTTATTTCATAAGGGAATCACAGTTAAAAGAGTGCTTTGAGTTTCAGAAGAAACTCACACTTTGAACATTAATGCAATGTTGGAAATGTTAGACTATGGGGGCTTTTGAAGATGAATTCATTTTTAATTCACTTTGCATTAAGAATGGAGGAATATTAAGATTTAAATAGTTTGTATGTCGTTATCAAGTCGATGAGAAGCAGTGTAATGATTAATTTCAATTGTCAACTTGATCAGATTTGGAGTCACCATGGAAATGAGCCTCTGGGTTTATCTCTGAGTGGGTTTCTAGTTTAAGTTTTCTGAGGGCCGAAGGCACACTTCAAATGTGGATGGTGCTATGCTGTGAACAGATACAATGGACTGAGTAAAAAGATAAAAGAAGGAAGTACTAACTTCGATCTCCTGCTTCCTAGTGGTGGATAAAGTGTGACCAACTGCTAGAGTTTCTGGCTGTCATGAATTCCTCCATGATAATTTACTGAACTCTAGAACTATAAACCAACATAAACTCTCTTTTCCTTATGTTTCTCTCTGTGTGTTTTGTCATAATTACATAATTCAAAAGGAATGCTTTGGTAATAACATGAATATTTTATAACAAAGGTATAGTCTTCGGGTTCCTGTTGGTTTTAACAAAATCTCGGTCATTCAATTTTATCAATGAGGACTTGGGAGCCAGATGATAGGGTGAAAGCCTGCTAGCTCAGAGAGGCAGAGGAAGCACCTCGATGACCTTCCTCATCAGCTGACATCCCAAAAGGAAGTTCCATCTCAAAAACTCCTCAAACTCAATGCCCCTCCCTTCTACTGCCAGCGCATCTCTCTATCTATCCTTCTGACTTTCTCTTACTATCTCTGTTATTTTTCCCTATGTTCACTCCTTGTCATTTGGTTCCTTGCTCTACCTCTTGACCTATGGTTGAGTTTATTTAGTCCTGTTTACAAAAAAGAGAGGATAGCTCTTGGACTAAAGATGTGTGCTAGGGATGTGCTATACCATAACTAGAAAGATTTTTCCAGTAAACAACACAATCTCAGGGTTTACAGTGTGACCAAATATCCTGCAACAGGTTCCCACTACTCTCTTTCACTCCACACTCAGAACTTCAGATCACTGACATCCTTAGAATGCCTGCTAATCACTAACCATCCTTAACCTTTCTAGGACCCATGAGTAATGTACTCCTTCTGTTTTATAAATTTGGATTTTTTTCTTACCGCATATAAATTGACTGACACATCTCTATATACTCCCTTAGGGGCAGGGCTTATTAATATCACTCCTAAGAGAGGCATAACACTAAAAAGAAACCACAGTAATAGAAATCTCAACAAGGAAGGAAAAGGTATATGAGACCTTTGTACTGTCTGTTTATTTTTTCTAAAAATCTAAAATTAGTCTAAATTTAATTTTAATAAATTTATGAAACATAAAAAAATTGATAACAGTGGAGAGAAATTTGTCAGAGTTAGACCAAGGAGGGGCATGTTGCACTATAGACCCTGTTGTCAAAACAGTCTGGTCATCATAAACAGAAATGTAAGGACAAAAACAAACCTCAGTATCTCTAACACTGTTCATGAGCAGGTGAGACAGAACATGTGTATACTGTAGCATCCAAAGTAGGTTTATAGCTGACAGGAGCAAGAATAAATGTTCAAACCTAAGTCCCTGGTGAATGGGTCCCTTAAGACTCAGTAAATCTTCCCAAAGTTTATGGATTCACATCTCCTCATGACTATCATCGCACTGCAGCTGAAAGACCTTGAAAGCACTGTACCCTGGGTTTATATATTCTGGGCATAGTCTGCCTCGCTGAGTACAAGCATTGCAGGACACCATGTTCTCACAGATAAAAAGATATAGCCCAGGTTATTCAAAACATATTCTTCAGTGTGGATAAAAATGTTACATTCCCAGTACACTCTGCAGTCATTCCAAGAACTACAAATGAGAGAGGAAAGGCAGAGCTTAACAATGCCATCTGGAGGTCTTTCCTGCTACACAGGGCTGCCGCACAACCAATGACAGTATCTCAGGGGAGACATCAGCTTTGGCTAACCAGGATTCTCAGAACATAGAAAAGTCAACTGTCAGCAGTTTCAAAGGGGATTTTTAAAGGAAGTCTTAAGGTCAGTAAGAAACAGAGGAGGCAGAAGAAACTTACAATACTAAAGCTGAAGTCAGGCTGAGTGTGTTTCAGTGGGCAAACCACTTGCTACACAATCATGTGACTTGGATTTGAATCCCTAGAACCCAACTAAAGCCTCGCACAGTAGCATGTATGTATTATCCCAGGACCTCTACTGTAAAATAAGAAGTGAAGACAGAAGAATCTTCTGAAGCTTACATGCCAACCGCAGTGAATAACAGAGACCCTATTATAGAAGGTGTGATGGTTTGTATATGCTCAGCCCAGGAAGTGGCACTATTAGGAAGTGTGGCCCTGTTGGAGTAGGTGTGACATTGTTGGAAGAAGTGTGTCACTGTGGGTGTGGGCTTGAAGATCCTCATCCTAGCTGCCTAGAAGCCAATAGCAGCCTTTAGATGAAGATTCAAATCTTTCAGCTCTGCCTGTACCATGCCTGCCTGGACGGTGCCATGCTCCTGCCTTAATGATAATGGACTGAACATCTTGAACCTGTAATCCAGACACAATTAAATGTTGTCCTTTATAGTACTTGCATTGGTCATGGTGTCTGTTCACAGTAGTAAAACCTTGACTAAGACAGACGGTGAGAATGAACATCCATAGATCATCTTTGAATCTCCATACTCATGATGTGGCATACATGTGCCTGCATAAACACATACACACACACATACATGCATGAGAGAGAAAGAGAGAGAGAGAGAGAGAGAGAGAGAGAGAGATAGATCAATTAAAAGAAAAATGGAAGCAGAAATTGGGCTAAATGAGGGACAATAAAGAGAATCAGCCTGGATAGGAAGGAAAGTAACTGGGAAGAGGAAAAAATGAGAAAAAGTAGTAAGCCTACATATGAAGCCATCCTATGAAACTAGTTACTGTGCTCACTAGCCTAAAATATTGTAAAGTAAATAAATGGGTTTTCATTCTCTCTGAGAGCAAATGGCTCCAAAGACCTGGGATCATCGAGGTAAATGTAACATCACTCCATACCCTCAAAGGCATGGCCTGGTCTAGCAGTATCTACAGCATAAATAAAGGCCTCTCAGCCCCTGGCCTGAGTGCACAGCTAAGGTGGACAGTATCAACTCAGACACCTACCAGAATGAGCCTAAGAGCCCCAGTGAAGCACCAAGAATGGTAAGATGTGTTCTTTTTGGATAGGAACAAGCTCTCTGGAATGAGATTCCCCATGCCATAATAAAGTCTGGACAAGAGAGTGAGTTAAATCTCAATCTCTCTCTCTCTCTCTCTCTCTCTCTCTCTCTCTCTCTCTCTCTCTCTCTCTCAGTCTCTCTCTCCCTCCCCCACTCTCTCTGTGTGTAAGAAGAGTTGCCAGAGATCAGTGTTGAATGTCTTCTTCAATCACTGTATAGCACTAGCTGGTCAAGCCTCTTTATTTTGTTTAGTTCCAAACACTAACAAATTAGTTGATTTACCAAATAAACTTGTATTCAATATTTATGGTTGAAAATTTCATTCATTCCTTTTTAAACTATTTGGCAGGATTGATAATTACTATTCTGTTGTAAGTCTTACATAGTCACCCATGTTCCAAGATGTTTCTATATACTATGTATTCACTATTTAGCTGAATCTTGAAAATGTCCTATTAAAACATTATAATGTCCACATTAAAGCAAGGCAAAACACAAGCAAAATCTTTCTATAGAAAGCTACAAAACTCTGATAAAAAGAAATTAAAGATCTGAATAAATTTAGAGACAGCCTAGGTTCAAGAATGAATGAAAAGACCCAGTGTGGTCAGGATGCTGTCTTTTTGATCTACAGATTCAATGCAATCCAAATCTATATCCCAGCATATTACTCCAGAGATTTTAATGACTTATTTCAAACTTATGCATGAAGGTGATAAAGATTCAAACTATCCAAAGCAACATTCACTAATAATGTTGAAGGAATAACTCAACATACAACAAAAGACACTAGCATGAAAATGTTTATTGCAGCACTATTCACAAGACCTATGTTGTAGAATCAACTAGAAATGTATGTCAAGTAGAAAATATGGTCCATATGGGAGAGCATTCAACCTGTTGTTTGAAGAAAAATGAAACTGAAAATTATCATAAGAAATGAATGAGTTAGATTGAGCTGTTGAACTTGATGTTCAATAGGACATATCTCTCACAGAAACTTCAGGCTGTGGCTTCATAACTTTCATAATGGTTTACAGTATCTAAACAAATGAAGTACAGCCCTATAATTATCAACCAGACCTCAGGATGAATTATACTAAGGAGTCCTCCATGGTTTTGATAGTTGACAATTAACATCATTTTTTCAAGTTCTGCCATTTCCTTGTTCTGTATTGCCCCTCATTTGGAGAAGCACTACAACTCAATAGATCCTCTGTTGAGCTCTTGACTTCACATATTCTGATTGAAGCCAAATTAAAAGCCCTTTTTGGAGCTCACTTAATGGCATCATTATGAACCATTCATAGGTGTCTGGAGACCAAGTCTTGAGTATCTTCAACAATTTTTCAAGCACCTTACACTGAATAAGTATTATTGGGTAGTTTCTTTTTCTTACTACTAAACCCTAATGAGTTTACTTTGTAGAAGTACATAGTAAGGAGACTACAATACATGTGTATAATATAATATTTTCTGGAATGCTTACAGAGATGAGGCATTAACATCAAAGTTAATAGTAGAATAGAGTTTTAAGAAGTTTAATCATAACTTTTATCTCTATAAGTTAAAAGTAATAATAACACAGATACATGATACATATGCCTTAGCTTATCTTAAGCTGCTTCTCATACATAATCACCAAGTCCCGTGGCTGTGATTCCAATATCAAGAAATGACAGCTCAGACTAACTGTATTCTCTAACCTCCTCCAATGGAACGAGAATAAGATAAAAATGTCTTTCCATTGGTGTCCCTTTCAGCTACAGGGAAGCAACTATGACAGCTGTTATAAGGTCCCCCGCTACTTTGTCATAGGCTTCTTGTTGACAGAACTCAACTTGCTGCCAGAGATGTAAATTCACGAAAGTTAAGGAAACTATACTTTTTTTTTAACTTTTAAGGACTAATAAAATATGATATCACAGAAACAGATAATGAAATGCATAGTAGATCTTCTTCATATTCATTTATAATTTGGCCATACAGTATTAGATAGAGCCTGAAAAAGTATTTACCAGTATACCCATTGGTGCCTCATGAATGAGGGCTCCCATACCTATAACCTTACAATTTCTTTCGTTTCTATAAATCTAATAAGTTAAAACTATACTGGTTTTTGTTTTGATAATTGAAATGGACTTATTTTCACTTTTTTGATGTTTTAAACTTCCCCAGAGGGTTAAACAGCTTACTAAAAGCTGAACTTTTAATCTTTAAAATAGTAGTTTTTAAGACTTCTTTGTAAGTTCCATATTCTAACTTTCTCCTGCTATATACAAGAAAATGATCAACTAACCAAGAGCTTATTCTTTTTCCTTTCTAGTGTTACTTATAGAAGTCACATATTTTGATATTTGTGTTTAATCAAATAGTTTTATCAAAATTTATATGGTTGATCATAATTTTATATTCTCTATATGCCTTAAAAGATGTTTTCCAACTGAGAAAATTTTTTAAATTTCTAAAAGTTATAAAGAATTAATTTGTATATTAGGTTTTAGTAATTTTATTGATGACAACCTTAAGTAGGTAAAAAGTAAGATCAAATATACACTCTATGCTTTATGAGTGAACCACTGCTTGGGCATCATCTTTTAAAAGTGTCAACTATATATAAAAAATCATACCAACTCTGTCATTTATCAAGTTTCCAATTTTAGTTCCATAATTTCTGTTCTGTCTCCTCTACTTCCAAACAAATTCTCAGTAACTTAACAGTATTATTAATTTTTGTCTTAAAATCTGCTAATGATTACAAATGTTGCCAAGCATGTGTGAGGAAAAGAGTCCTCATGTTCTAGTGATTAGAATATGTCCATTTGCCGGGCGATGATGGTGCACACCTTTAATCTGTGAATTCTCAACCAATCTTGTCTACATAGTGAGTTCCAAACAAACCATAACTACTTAGTAAGACCCTGTCTCAAAACAACAATAACATTTATTAAAACAGAATAACCATATGGTCTATCTATGCTTTTAGGCATATACCCAAAGGACTCTAGCTCAACATACCTAAGAGATATTTGCACATGCTTATGACTACACAATCTACAATAGCCTGGAAATCAACCAAATCTAAATGTTCAATGACAAATGAATGGAAGAAGAAAATATAGCACATATACATAAAGAAATTTTATTCAACTATGAAGAAAGATGAAATCATGACATTTTACAAAGAGGAAAAACTTGGCAAAGCAGAGTATCATTATATTAAATAAAGTAAGCCGGACTGAAAAAAACCAATACCATATTTTCTTGCATATATAAAACATATTTAAAGTGTGTGTGTGTGTGTGTGTGTGTGTGTGTGTGTGTGTGTGTGTATAATCATGAAATTAGGAAGGGATCATGAGATGGAACTGACATATCTCAAGCAGAGGAAGAATATGGATAAAGGAATACATGTATCATCAAAGAAAGAAAAAGGACTATCTAAATGAAAGAAGACATGCAGAAAAGCACTGGAGAAATGAGGAATGTTAATCATGCAGTTTTCTCCTCAATGAAAAAAAAATGCATATCTGTTTTCCACCCAGAAAAGAAGGTAGGCATGGATTTTATTAATAAGCTTGTGACCTTTGCTATCTGTAGGGCCAGTCTTCAAGAAAAGCCTCCAGAATGTTTATATCCCATACCCTCCCTAGACCTTAATCTTTAACTTTGTTTCTCAGTCAATAGAACCATCTTAAAGGAGATGTCATAAGTACCTTATAACCTGATGACCTCGATTCTATCTCAGTCTGAGATCACACAGAGCCTTGACCCTTAAGCTACAGAACATACCCTCATGGTAGAAGTAACAGGTACTTTGAAAAAAAAGATGTAGTCACACCTAAAGCATTACTGTGTACATGGGATTAGGATAATTATTACTAGGAAGATTTTTTTTTCCAAAATTGTACTTAAATATGTCTAGAATAAATTAGCCCGATGTCAGACTCCAGAAGTATAAATAAACCTAAATTATGCTGAACCACATTTTCCGTCTTTGCCAGGAACCAATTCAGCAATGGCCCTGTCCTGCAAAGGAGATAAGGAGACAGTGAAGGAAGAGTGAGTCAGGCTCGGAGGTAAGGAGGGAATCGTGCAATCTGACTAATTGGCAGTTGGGGTGCTTCTTTATAATTTTTCTCCCTGGACACATGTTTTAACTTCCTCTTGGTCATAAGTTTAGTCATCACTGATAAGGAATGACAGAAAAGAGTTGTCTTTTACAATCATTTTGAGTCATCAACCTCATAACCCAATTTTTAAGAATCTAGAACCATATTTTGCCAGAATACGACATCCCATCCTAAGGCTGGTAGCCTTTGAGGTTTCAAGGCCACTAGACAGAAAGAAATTCTCCATGTTAGCCTGGGCAAATTTTCATTTCCCAAGAGCAGTGTACTATTAATTTTTAATGGTCAAGGTGTCAATTATCATCAGGCCAAAGTTGCTGCAGTCATTCAACTTTGACATGATACAATGTTTATATCTTTATCAAATTTATTTATATGTCTTCTGGGGAGGTTTTTTGTTCCTTGGTCATAGGACACCATAGTGGCCCTGTACGAGATAACTTTTCTAAGAAAGGGAGGTCTTAATACTTTATTCTTTTAACATTTATCCACACCTTTCTCTGTCCATCAATATAAGCCATTGTGTAGGGCAGAGATAACTCCAGCCAATCTAACTTTGTTGCTTTATCTTTTCTTGAAGGGGCAAACTTTATGCAGCCCTCAGTCTTATATGCAATATAATTGCCTAAGCTTATAGTAGAAAGAGGCTTTTAATTTGATCTGCAGCCAAATCTTGCTTACCTTTTTAAGTTTACTATTTTCTGAGTATCTTGCTGCTGAATAAACATAGAGACAGATGTTCCAAGAGTATCTTAGAGTCAGAGCCTCATAAGGAGATTTATGACATCATTATTTGAGTCACAACATCCAGGGTTTAAGGAAGATCTTCAATTAGGGTCAAAGAAGAATGTTTCTCTAAAAGTGGGAATGGTAGTATGTTTGGGCCTTTCCTGGGGAAGCTCAGAAGCACTCCTGAGAGAAGGTATAAATAATTCACAAAAATTTTTTCATCAATCCAATGCCCCAAATTGTACAAAATATTAAAAGTCCCCCAACTATGTAAAATGTGGATATTAAGACCAAAAATGAAAGACATTTCAGAACTTACCAAAAACAGATTTTTGTTTTATTTTGATTTGCCTCATTTGAGGCAGTGTTTCATATATCTCAGGCTGGCATGCAAACCCACTATGTAGCTGAACTTGACCTTGAACTTCTGATTCTCCTTTGTCCATCCCTCAAGTCCTCAAATTACAATCATGTACTACCATTAGAGTTTATGTGGTGCTAGAGAATGAAGGCATTGGGCACACTAGACAATCACCCTACCTATTTAGCTAAATCATCAGCCCCAAAGCCTCTAAACTGATTCTTAATTAGCCAATGTATCCAACCCTAATGAGCTTATTGTTAAAAAAGATATTCTAGTCAATGTTCAATAATAGGATATGTTGGAATTTTAATTACTTGTACAAATGTGGACTATAAGTAATGTGAATACAGTAAATGACAAATTATTTGAATTAGCAATAGTTCTCCAGAGAAATTTAACCAATAGGATGGCTTAAGAGGAACATTTTGCATGTGACAATTGGCTTACATGATTCTAGATACTTCTAAGACCCACCATGCCACCTACAAGCTAGAGAACCAAGAAATTCAGTAGTATGAACCATTGTGTGTTCCAAATCTGAGTACCAGGAAGGCAAGTTAGAGAGTTCTAAATCAGGAAATCAACAGCTCCATAGCATAATAATAAGAAAAGACAGATTTCCAAACTTCAGAGAGAAAAAATTTACCTTTCCTCTGCCTTTTTGTTGCATCCCAGCTTTAGAAAGACTAGATAACAACTACCCATGTATGTGAAGACTAACCCTGTTTATAGAACCTAATTATTCAAATGATAATCTTTCCATGAGATATTCTCTTGGACACACTCAGGAATGTTTTGCCAGTTATATAGCTATCCTTATGCTACATGTTGACATGTGAAATTAGCCACCATGATACCAAAAAAATGAAAAGCCACTTTTTCTCCATATTTCTTAAATTGTTAGTAAACTTGTTGCCATTTTCAGCATGAAGAATGTGATGGATTGTGTCTGCTTGGCCCAGGGAGTGACACTATTAGGAGGTGTGGCCTCATTGGAGTAGGTTTGTCACTGTGGGTGTGGGCTTTAATACCCTAGTCCTAGATGACTGGAAATCAGTATTCTTCCAGCAGCCTTCAGATGAAGATGTAGAACTCTCAGCTCTCCTGCACTATGCCTACCTGGATGCTGCCATGTTCCCACCTTGATGGTAATGGACTGAACCTCCAAACGTGTAAGCCAGCCCCAGTTAAATTTGTCCTTTACAAGACTTGCATTGGTCGTGGTGTCTGTTCACAGCAGCAAAACTCTAACTAAGACAGAAGTTGGTACCAGGGACTGGAGTATTGCTGTGATAGGCTAGCCATGCTTTTGTTTGGAAGAATGTGGATTTGGGGACTTTGAATTTGGACTGCAGTAGAACACTTTAAATGGGGGTTAATGGACTATACTAGTAGGAATAAGGAGTCTTTGTTTCTAAGTATGATTTGAACTGTGCAGACCTGGTCTAAGAGGTTTCAGTGGAGAAGAATTTCAGTATGTGGCTTAGAGACTATTTTTGTGATATTTTGGTGAAGACTGTGTCTGCTTTTTGACCTTGTCTGAAGAGTCTGCCTGAGGCTAAGGTAAAGAGATTTATATTAATTACATTGACAAAGAAGTCTCAAAAAAGCCCAGGAGAAACTTTGTTCTCTGGTTAAGTCTCAGAAAGAGCATTTTGAACAAGCATAGCAAGCTTAGAAAGAAAAAATATATTGCTCAAATATTAAAGAGGCACCAGGAAGTGAAATGGAACTGATTTCTATGTTCCAGGAGATAACAGATTAAAGGATTTGGGGGCAAGATCTGACCCAGGTGGTTTTCTAAGGGGGGTGGGGGGAATGGGGAAAGGGGATGGCATCTGAAGTGTAAATAAAATATCCAATAGAAAAAAAAAAGATCTGACCCAGGTAAATTTAGATCCAGGCATGGTGGTACACACGTTTAATCCCAGGAGACAAAGCCTAAATGATTTCTGGGTTCAAGGCCAGTCTGGAACAAAGCAGGCTCTAGGTTAAAAAACAAAAACAAAAAACAAAAAAAGGCATATTGGTACATGCCTTTAATCCCAGCATTACAGAAGTCAAAACCACACAGATCTCTTGAGTTCAAAGTCAATCTACAGAGCAAATACCAAGCTTAGGTAGAGAGGGAATCGGAAAACAGAAAGCTGGAAATAGAATGGGGGGGTGCATGTTCTACTCCCCGCAAGCAGTAGAACACAACAGTTTAGGCCATGTAGCTCTGGCCTTACAGTCCAGAATAGAGGGGACTACTGAGATAATTGATGTTGATTAGCTAGAGTTAAGGAATTAGTGGTGATTAAGAAAAGACTAGAATCACTGAGGTGAACTCTTCTAGGAAGTATTCTCTAAGAACAAAAAAAAAGCTGTGTTCCAGAGATAGTCAAGATTGTACCTGATACTGGAACTGGACTTGGTAATGTGTAAGACTCATGCAGATAGTCCTGGTTTCGAAGGCATGAAGAAGAGCTGAGGCTTGGCACTGTGATAGGCCATGGAAGGCCATTGGTGAAGGTGCTGCCTCAGTTGTAGTTTACTGACCAGGACTGAAGGGGTTGTGCAAAGGATTTGAGGCTTGACACCATGAAGAGAGCCTATGAGAGGATATTGATGAAGTCTAGTTGCAGTGGAAGACCTCTGAGTATTAGAGATGCCGGTACCATGGAATGATCACCAAGAACAACAGTGGCAGTGGAGTGGATCAACCTGAGCTTAAAGTGCTACAGAGGGCAGAGCTGGAGAAGTGACACCAGCCATTTGGAGGAGCCCAGAAGCCCACATGTGGATCCCAGACATTGAAACAAGAAGCTGTAACACTGAGTTGCCTTGGAGACCCCAAGATGTTTGGGATGCCAGAGCCATGGGCTATCTGTTGAGGAGAGCTGCTAACAGGGAGTGAAGCCAGCCCAGAAGAAAAAAGTTTGTTACTGTCAACAAAGATGCAAAAGGAGTTGGCGATCTGAAGAACACTTTGACATCAGACTGGGAAATGCAGAGTTTAGAGTTTGCCCAGCTGGTTGCCTGTCTTACTTTGGGAATTACAGTTAAATGATTGGATGAATCTCAGAAGAGACTTTGAACTTTAGATTTTTAACATTGTTGAGACTGCTAAAGACTATGGGGACTTTAGAAGTTAGATTAAATGTATTTTGTATTACGCTATTTTAGGTATGGCCCCCTATAGGCTCATATGTTTGAACAAACCTATAGGGGTTAGGGAGTAGAATGTGATGGTTTATATATGCTTGGCCCAGGGAGTGACACTACTAAGAGGTGTGGCCTCATTGGAGTAGGTGTGTCATTGTGGGCGTGGGCTTTAATGCCCTAGTCCTAGATGACTGGAAATCAGTATTTTTCTAGCAACCTTCAGATGAAGTTGTAGAACTCTCAGCTCTGCAGCACTATGCCTGCCTGGATGCTACCATGCTCTTACTTTGATGGTAATGGACTAAACCTCTGAACATGTAAGCCAGCCCCAATTAAATATTGCCCTTTATAATACTTGCATTGGTCATGGTGTCTGTTCACAGCAGTAAAACCCTAACTAAGACAAAGAGTATTGAAAAAGCTACCAACTTTCAAAAATTAACATGGGCCCTGGATGTCTGAGCTCAGTCAATGCTGAGTTACAGGGAGATGGCACTTTGTTGTGCACAGAAGTAGCAGTTGCCAACTAGCTACCATCTACTACCAAAGTTTTATTTCTTCTTCTTTTAAGTTCTTTTCTGATGTCTGAAGCTCAACTGACATTTGCTAACATCTAAAGCTTCCACTAAGCCTTGGCTCAATTTTAGTGTGAAATCAAGCTTTCCAAATCATGTGTAGATCTAGGCTAGATTCCAGAGTCTAATGCCTGATCTCTTCCCATTGCTCAAGAATCCTCCTCCCTCCTACTGGCTCCTTATGGGGGAAACCCTTTGGCTTGACTTATTCTTTCTTGTCTGGTGTACAAAAGCCAGGTGGCCCTCTTCCCAGACACAATTCATTTGCCAAGTCTCCCAGTCATCATTTGAAAAGGACAAAATAAGGGAATCCCCCCTCCTGTCACTGTAAAAAAAAAATGGTGTAAATATTTTTGTTTTGTTTTGTTATGTTTTAAGATAGAAGATTTAAATCTCTAAATATCTGCCAATTTCTTATTGTCTCTGTAATTATTTAGGGTAAGCTGCTTTAAGAGCAGTCAATTCCTCTGGTTAAGTACTTCACAAAATGAGCTACCAGTTTACCAACTGGCTACATTTACCCAAGATTTAAATGTAAAAATCAAGTATAAAAAGATCTTTAACTAGGAATTTATATTAGTGGGAAAAAAAAACCTGTGCAACTATGTTCTCTTCACACACATCATAGCCAAGCAAAAGGCCAGAAAACAGTCATACTTATTTTGTCTAAGGTAAACATTGTTTAAATGTCCCTGAAAA
Organism: Arvicanthis niloticus; assembly: GCF_011762505.2. Lineage (NCBI taxonomy): Eukaryota > Metazoa > Chordata > Mammalia > Rodentia > Muridae > Arvicanthis > Arvicanthis niloticus. The sequence goes on along the minus strand of NC_047661.1, from coordinate 89,303,487 downwards.
TTTCAAACTGAACTAATTGCATCTCTGCTCATTCTACACTTATCTATATCTCAATTCTTACTTATCCCTCATTTTCCAGTTATTTAGACTAGTTAATGTCTTAGGTTTAGGGGACGCTGTTGTGTGTTAACATGTCTTTATTAAGGCTCAGGTCAGAAGTTCCAGAGTTCTTCATGCGATGATTCAGATATGCAGGCTACCCCATGGTAGAGTCATGTCAACTGGAACAGGAATGTTCTGAAGTCACTATAACAAAAAAGATATGTGGGGCAGCTTAGTCGTGCTTAATTATCTTCTTCAGGCTAAAGGGGGCATGCCTAGATTTTAGTACATAGAAGCATAAGAGAGAAGGGAGGCTGGAAAGTACAGGAGAGCACAAGGGCATTTGATGAGTACAATTCCTCTCTATGCGAGCATGCATGTGTTCATAATTTTCTCTCCTTACCTTAGGTTTTTCTGATGCTACAGATATGTTTAGTATTATAGAACAAGTTTGTCTTTTTTTTTTTTTGATAGTGTGTACAGGCTATACTTGACACAAGTTAGAGTTATCTGAAAGAAAGGGAACACAATGTTTTTCCATTTTTTATTTATTGGATATTATATTAATTTACATTTCAGATGTTATCCCCTTTCCCCATTTCCACTCCCTAGAACCCCCTACCCCATGCCCCCTCCTCCTTTTTGCTTTTATACCATTTGAGTTACATGTAAGTATTCAGGTCAGTTCTAGGTTGAGGAACTAATAATACAATAGATGCAAAGCGTCAAGGAACAAGCAGGACAAAAAACACAAATAGTCAAAGAACAAGCAACACAATTGAGAAAATGCCTCTATAAGAGCTGGCTGTAAGGCATTTTCTTAATTAATGATTGATGAAGGGGGGCCCAGTGTGTTGTGCATGGTACTATCATTGAGCTGGTGGTCCTGGGTTCCATAAGGAAGCAGGCAGAGCAAGCCATGAAGAAAAAAGTGTAAGCAGCACTCCTCCACGGCCTCTGCATCAGCTCAAGGATTCTACCCTGTTTGAGTTTCTGTCTTGACTTCCTTTGATAATAAATAACAATATGGAAGTGTAAGACAAATAAACCCTTTCCTCTCCAACTTTTTTTGGTCGGGATATTTCATTGAAGCAATAGAAACCCTTAGACATAGTGTTTCATGCAGCTTAGGCTTGGATAAAATTCATCATTTAACTAAGGATTACATTGAACTTCTGATCTACCCACCTCTGCATTCCATCTGAATTCTGACATTACAAGCATATGCCACAATGCCCAGGTTTTATGAAAAAGCATTTTTGAAACCTTGTTGCAATATTAGCAATTCCTGCTCTAAGGATATATAGTCTTTCTAAGAAACTGGGTAACACAATTCTTACTCTACAATAGTGTTCAAATTAAAGTAAAGACAAAGAGATAGTCAGTAGAAGGCTAGCTATCATCTTTTGTCATAGAAAATGGAAATGAGATGTGGAAACCAGTCCTGGGAAGAGTTCTTTTAATTTATCTAAACATTTGTCACATGATTCTGTTCCCATGCATGCACAAAAGCAAAGAAGACAAAGTCCTGATATGTTGTTTGGAATATTTCCGTGTACTCTATGTTGTTACCTGCCAAGGCATTTCCCATGTTTTAATAAAGCACAAAATAGCATCACTGATTCACTTACAAAAAGTAGAGAAGGGTCATGATGCTCTTTCAAAAGACGACATCTCATCAGGCAGCATATTGACCAATTTCAGCAAAAATGAACTAGCAAATGTCAAACAACATAGAAGAATATACATGTTACTGTGTTTAAATTTAAAAACGTCTTTGTATCATTAGCATTGCACAAAGATCCACCAGAGGATGATGTGTTTCATCCAGCCAGAATGACAAATAGATGCTAGCTGAGAATTGAGAGGTACAAAGCCGAAGGCACACTACCAAGCCAACAAACGACTAAAATGTGAGACAAAGATATTTTTCATGCAGATGAGGCCAGATGACTTACATATGTTCATCATCATCCTTCAAGCTTTGGTCCACAACTAAAATGAACAAAGCGATAAAGAATATGATCAGCTAAAATCCTCTTGCTAGGATCCAGAGAGAAACCACTAACACCAGAACTCCAAGAAAGTAACAACTGTAAAAAACATTTAAAATGTCATGGCATCCATCTAGTTAGCTCAGTTAGGTGTTAGAATTCATGATACCACCTACGATGACAACATATTTAAACACACACACACATACACACACCTAAACAAGTAGTTCTCAACAGAAAATAATTTTTGCCTCCAAGGAACACTTGACAGACTCTGGGGAATTTTATTTTTAAGTTTGTGACTTCTTTTAACATCAAGTAAGTCGAAGCCAGAAATGCTGCTAAGTATCCCATTATGCAGAAGAAAGCTCCTTTCCAGTCAATTGTACAATAAAATGTTTCAAAGCATCACTGCTGAGAAACTCTGATCTGAACCAAGATAATGATTTCTCAGCACAAAAGAATTGAGAGTAATTACTGTTGTGACTTAAATATGAAATGTATCCCCATGGACTCAAATGTGTTGCAACAGTTTGTCCCTAGCTTGTGCCACGATGTTGGGGGTTGAGGCATTCTTTAGGAGGTCAAATCTTGCTGGAGAAAATATATCATTGGAGATGGACCTTGGGGCCTTATAACCCACGCCACTTCCTATGTCCTCACAGCCTCAGAAAGTAAATGCTGTGTAACCAGCTGGCTTGTGTTTCTATCACTGAGCCTTTTCCATGGGGGACTGTACCCGTCTTAAACAGCAAGCCAGAATAAACACTTCCTCCCTTAAGTTAGTTCTTGTCAAGTAATGGTCACAACAACAGGAAAAGAAACTAACACAGGGCTTTTGGATTCTCTGGGTTTTGTTGTTTGTTTTGGGTTTTTTCTTAAAAGAATGTATGAATAAATGTATGTATGTATATATGTATGTATGTATATATGTATGTATGTATTAAAGCATCATCTTCCTCTGTGGCTGAGTCTGGCCTAGAACTCACTATTAGTCCAGGATGTTTCACATTTGTGTTAATTTCCCTGCTTCAGACTTCCAAATGCTAAGAAAATAACTGTAATCTAATATAGCCAGCCATGGTAGGTATGTTTTGTTTTGTTTTGTTTTGTTTTGTTTTGTTTTGTTTTGTTTTGTTAATCAAGAGTAAAAGAAATTCTATTTGATGAAAACATGCCAATGTTTCCACATTTGAATAGATTTAAATTAAGAACTGGAGAAGTTTTGTCTAACAATGCTGTAAAGTGCGATAAGTGGATAGGTGACAGTTTCTGTCATGTCATCTGCCAATGTCAATGAATTTACATGGATGTCCACCATGACCCCTTCTCCGAATTTTCCTCTTACAAGCTAAAACTGAATGCCCTGCTTTTTCATTCCCATGATAGAATCAATACCAGGAATGGATTCCTGCATCACATTAGGATACGATGGAACCATCTTCTCCAGTTCTGGATCACACATAACTGGACTGCTTGATCCAGAACTGGAGAAGATGGTCCCATCATATCCTAGACCATCCCTACTGTGGTTCTGTTTATTTTTCTGCCCCCCACGACTAAATGTCAATCAAACCTCCCTTGTTTACTAATGCAGCAATGAAACATACCAAAATACATTCTCATACACTCCTTTTATAGCAGCTATACAAACCGACCCTGGCAGAGAAGCACTGAGAAAGAACATCTTCTAATGTTATGACTGTTTAGTCAGTCAACACTGATCCCTCACCCAAAGAAAGAAAAAGAGAAAATGAAAAAGGAGAAAATGAACTTTCTTATACTTTCTCAAACAGAGACATCAAAATTCCTAGATATCTAATGTTGAAGGAATGTTATTTTATAGACAACTTATGTTTTGATTAGCCAAGCAAATTTAAAAACCAGAACAATAGATGATAACAAAGCTCTGAGTGCCACCAAGGAACTGAATGTTTATTAATAATGTTGACTTAGTGTGGAGAACATTTTCAGAGATTTGACATTTCTCTCTTGGGTTGCTCTCTTCAATTTCTGCTTGATTGCTTCTAATCTCTGGGTTCTAAAGTAAATATTATGAATATCCAAATCCCCTATCAAAACATCCAAAATATCCTAATCTCCATAAAATACTTTCAGACATTTGGCCAGGTGTGTTATGATCCAAAGTTACCTTTGGAGACAGTACTGTAGAATAATGACTAAGTGTTTGTAGAACTCAAAATTCCTTCCAAGTGCATCCTCTTACTCATATGTAAGATGACATGGAGAAACCCTGTCAGAGAGCAAAGGAAATTGGGAACCTAGAGGAAGGCACCATTGAAATTAGGAGAAAATAATCTTAAGATAAAATTACAAGCAGTAAAAGCTATGTGGTGGCTACCTGTTTCAATAGCAACAGCAGCCTCTATTACTAGGAAATTAATGTGGTTTTTAATTCTAAAAGACTTACAATGCTTCGACTTAACTCCATAGTTTTCTTAGTCACATATAATTTAAATCCCCTTGGGGGAAAAAGTAATATGGGATGCTATTGAAGTTTAAGGAAAATCTTTGATCTTCAGATTTTAAAATGTTTTATTGAATGGTAGACTAGATCCTTTAAAAAATACTTTTAATTAGAGACAAGTTCAAATATCTCCAATAGCATGTATGTAGGATGAAGTCACATGCAGTCATTTTCTAACTTCAGAAGGCCTATTTTGCCCTTTGACTGCATTTGGATCTTAACAAATGTCGATCTGACTACATGAATACAGCGGCTTCCCCAGCAAGTCTGAACAGAGTGGATAATCACAGGATTTCCATCTTCAGTCTCTGAAGAATAAATGGGAGAAGATTAAGACATCAAGCAGAGGCATCAACCTACACATATCTAATTACCTTCTCATCTCTGAACACCTCACCAAAGAAACAACAAAGCAGACTTCTTTCTGCTACCACTGCACAGTGGTGAAGACTCCAGGAGAAGGGAAATCAGGAGACATCATCATGTAGCAGTCATAAATGGAACAGGGCAGAGCCACACCAATCATATTTGCAGAGCTTGCAGATGGAAAGCTACCCAACTGTACTGCTAACAGTTCCACTTTATCTCTGGCTGGGGGAATTGTTCTCTACAGAACACAACTAACCCAAGATAAAAGCCATGAAGATCAGAGTTCCCCCATTCTAATCTCTAACAATTATCCCACAGTGAAGACCACGGAGGAATTCCTTTCGGGTCCCTATACTCCAGTCAGTTTCTTTCCCCTGTCTTGAATATGAGACAACTAAGTCATCCCATACATCTAAGGGAAATATCTAAAGAGATCATAATAAATATATAACTGAGATTAAAAATCATTAAACAAGGAGAAGAATCTGGTGGCCAACTGGAGTGAAGAGAACTTTTAAAACGCATTTTAAAAGTTCAAAAGTTATATATGTAAATACTACAATGAAACCTATTTCTTTGTAATGTATGCAAAAATTTAATAAAACAATAAATTAAAGGCATTATAGCTTTAGAGAGACAAAAAGTTATCTTATCTATGTAATAATAATTGAATTTTTTAGAAGCAGTTTTGGAAAAATAACCAAAAAAGGCAATATCTTTTTTTAAAAGTAAACTAGACAAAAGTCAATTGGTAACACTGTGTTTGTCTATGAGCAACGGCAAATAACAAACAAACAAAAAAGGTTATAAAGGGATCTATCAGATAATTCAAACTCCAAGTTAAAAAAATAAAGGAAAAGAAAATGAACAGTAACAAAATACAATGCAGGGGCTCAGGGGACAAAACAGCATACAAAGAGCTGTGAGAAAACTTTTCTTGCCATTTTCAGGGGAAAACAAAGTCCTGCTACAGCAGAGAACAGCATGCAACTGTGATGGAGCATGGGGAGGAGGGAGAACATTACACACAGAAACGGGTACTGGAGTCTCACCAGCATCACTCTGGTGATTCCAATAGAGCACAGCCATGAATTAAGCCTTGAAGTCTTAGTAATATGATCATTGATGTCTACCCCATCCAAAAAGAAGAAGATATCTATATTTAAAGTATATGCAAGGAAGATTTTTAAATAGGAGAGAGAGTGTGTGTGTGTATGTGTTAATCACAGGAACTAAAGAAGACACAGGTAAGTAGTTCTGATTCTCTTTAAAAAGAATATATATATATATATATATATATATATATATATATATATATTGCTTTCAAGTTAAAAAATCAAAATATAAAATGGCATTTCCCAAAGAAAGACATAATTGACAAAGCATATGAAAAAAATAATTGTCATCATTAATAATTATTGCAATCAATAACATAGAAAGACAATACTTCACTCTAGGAAATAATAACTACTATCCAAAAACCAAAACACAGTTGCTGTATGTATGTGGAGAAAAGAGAATTTTTGTGAACTCTTTAGTGAAAAGGTACTTTGGTGTAGCTATTATGAAAATTAATATGGAAGATCGTTGACTTATCTTTTACTATTGCTGTGATAAGATACCCAGACAAAAGCAACTTAAGGGAGAAAGGAGATTCTGGTTCACCCATCAGTGTGGAGTCCATCATGACAGAGAAGTCAAGACATCAGGACCTTGAGACAGGTGGCCACATTGCACCCACAGTCAAGAAGCAGAGAGTGATGAGTGATTTACCTTTCTCTAATTTACATAGTCTGAAAGCTCCAACTCAATAAATAGTCCACCCACAGTCAAGATGATTCATCTACCTCAATTAAATTAACCCAGATAATTTCCCACAGGTATACATAGAGGATTGTCTCCCACCTGATTCTAGATTCTGTTAAATTGACAATGTCAGTCACCATGATCTTCAAAAAAAAGTAAAGATAGAACTACCATTCGTTGGGATATTTTACCAATGTTTGTATGTCCAATAGAAATGAAATTGCTATATCAAAGTAACACCTGTATTTCTTATTAATTGCATCTCTGTTCATAATTGCCCAGAAATAAAAGCAACTTACATGTCTATCAACTGATGAATAAAAGAAAAATGTGTTTTACTTACACCAAAACTTGTCCCTCAGCCATAGAAAAGCATGAGATGATATGTGACAGCATGGGTGGAGCAATATGAAGTGAATTCAGCCAGACACAGAAAGAGAAGCACCAGGTAATAGCACTCATCAGTAGAATCTGATCAACTCAAGAGTAATGGTTACAAGAAGCAGGGCAGAGGAGAACAGAGGATGGGATGGAGAAAAGCTGTTTGATAAGTAACAAGCTGTGGCGAAATATAAATTAGAAATTCTGAGGTACTCCTGTGCAGTGATAATGGACTGCATATTTCAAAAATCTAAGAGAAAGGACTGTATGTGTTTTCACAATATAAAAGTGAAAAATGTTCAGAGAATTAATTGATTTTAACTTGATTTAAATACTGTATAACATATACATGTAAGAAAATATCTCAATACATCAACAGAGTGTGCAACTTTGGTTTTTATGTCTCAGTTAAAAAAATCAGTTTTAAAGTAATAAATGTATTATTTAAAATAATGATAAATACAATACATGGCACACATTAAGATAGAAACTTAGGAAGTTCAGTCAAGAGATAGATGATATATAGATTGGATGGCTAGATAGATGATAAATGTTTAAAAGAAATAAAGGTGTTTTTCCTGAAAAGAGAAAAATGAATAAAATAATAAGCAGGAATGAACTGTTCTTTATACTTCTACCAAAAAAAAAAAATGCCTTTAAGAAGCCCAGTAAATACACAGTAGAAAAAAAAAAAGAAGAAAGAAAAAAGAAGGAGAAATTAGTGCTTAATTATAAAAATCCTGATTTTAGTTGACTCCTTTTTATGTTTTTAATTGAAATAGGATTACACCATTTTCTCCGCTCTTTCCTCCCTCCAGTCCCTCCCAGGTACCCTCCCCTAAACCCTTTCTTTTCCACCCTCCAGTCTCAAGTTGATTAATATTGTTAATAAATAACTTAATTTTTTAGATCTCTGTCTCTTTGAAAGCTCTTAGGACTCTTTTCTTTCTTCTGGGTTAACTTTTCCAGTCTTGATATGAGTGTGTGTGACTAGTCTTATTGTAATTTATGATCTGTTGGCTTGGTATTTCTTGGAGGTCTGCCCTTTTCTGAAGAGAAACAGAGGAGGAGTGGATCTGGTGACAAGGAGATATAGGAAAGGGACTGGGAGGAGAGGAGGAAGACCAAACTGTGATGGGGATGCAATATATGAGAGGAAAATAAATATTTTTTTTTAAAAAAACCTGTCATGTCTACATGTTTAATAAAAATTTTACAACTGCATCATTGAATTAATAAAATAAAGCCATATTCTGTGTTTTATGTTACTTTTGGATTGATATTCGCATTAATTTCCTTTAGCTAGGCCCGTCTTTGAACAGAACAGCCCACTTTCTCACACTTTTGAGTAGCCGGCAGTCCTCTGTGTATGTGAGAATGCTGCTTCAAGCTGATTAGCGAATGAGCCGCGACAAAAAGTTACAAAAGTGAAACCGAAAACAACTGCCCCACACACTGTTTAATATGTCTACTAGGCACACGAACATTTAATTAGCTGAAATGTGTTGACAGAGTAAGACCTTCCTGATGGCTCAACAGTTTTTCACCCGAGGAATATGTTCCAAAAGTCTAGCTGAGAGTGAATTTGGTGGAACGCTTACTGTCAGGTTCTATTGTATACATATGCTCTGTCTCAGAAGCTTAAAGAGCAGTGAGGAGCTTCAATGCTCGTTAGTAGGCACTTCTTTTAAGATCACAGATTCCGGCTAAGAGACTCTGAAAGATAGTCCTGTTAGGCACAGACTTGAGCCCAGTTCTTGATGCCATCTGTCCTTAAATGTTTTTATTCTCAATACTTTAGTTATAGATGGAAACATCTCCATGTGCACCGAGTCTCAGAGTTTCATTTCCATAGCAACTCCTGCCACCACCATCACCATCACCCCCCCCCAAGTCCCCACCACCATAAAATACCAAGAATATAGGCTTTAGGATGAGCCAATGGATCTAGCCCAAAAGGAATATATGATGTACCTGTGAGAATCATACTTTGTTCTTTTCATTAAATCCTCTCTTCTATAGTATGCCTGAGTAAATATAAGAATTGTGTATTATTTTAAAATAGATTGCTATTTTAATATTGGAAGGAGATGTGCACACTCTAGAGAGCTGGCTCAGTGGTTAAGAGCATGTGCTGCTCTTCCAGGCCATCCTTCCAATTCTCTGTACCACACTGAATGGCTTTAAAACTATTAGTGACCCCAGGTCAAGGTATTTGATGCCCTAACTTCACCTCTAAGGGTACCTACACACATACGGAATTCACTCACATAGACACACACTTGCATACAAATAGAATTAAATTTAAATAAAATAAAATCGAAGTCATTCATCTAGAGTCTTTATGGGGTCTTGAATGTTTCCTAGGATACCTGTAACTATAAAGTATTAGAAGAACTAGCTTTTTAACCATTTTGGGGTTTTTTTTTTCTTTTTTGTTTTCTTTTCTTTTTTTATTATCAAATCATAATTTTTACTTTTTAACACAGGGGTTATAGACACAAAAATGCAGGATGTGAGGAAGGGGGTGACGCAGAAGCATAGGTGGGTTTTATTTTTTTTAAAGCTCATCAACTATTGTTTTATCATTCAGTTGAGAACATTGTCTAACTAAATTAAGATAATTTTAGTTCCTGAGTAAAATATCTTTGTGCTTATTGAAAATATTCTATCTATTCTTATATATCCCTGACAATTTAGTAATGTCATTCGAGACTTTCCCATTTCTCATAATACAGTTTTCCTGAATAAAAGTATTTCAGTAGTTTAGACTGCTAAATATCTTAGAAGTTGTACAGAGTACACATTGCAGGACCATGGAGCCATGGTCGTCTTGCAAACACTCTTGTCATTCATCACTTGAAGGTTCATCACCAAGAAGTTAACTGGTGAACAATACATTTGGTTTGCTCATAGGAAGACTGAAAAGACTTTGTTTCCTCGAGAAGTTCTTTTTTTTTTCCAATCATCCTTCACTCATAACTGGTCTTTTCATTAATTATAAAGACACTATTTCTTAACTCTTGGTAAAGATATGAGGAAGCAATGTCAGTTATGGTTTTTGTTTTTATATCGGTTTACACCTAGTCCTCATATCTTTATCATACCTATAGCCAGGTCTTATTATTATAGCATGCTAACTCCACTGCTTCGAATGAGAGGCAAGGATCTTGATTTCTTTCATTTATACAATGAAGATACTAGAATTTCCTGTCTCATAGGTTGCAATGTTTGTGGATTAAAACATGCAAAATGCTTATGATAATTAAACTATTACAATAGTATTAGCTGATGTATTGACTTAGACAAGTAAGACTTATTTCAAGTCACCAGGTCTAATATACTTGAACCTCATGGCAGAGATGGCATTGCATGATGCTAGCAATAGAGGAAATCAGTTCCCAGCCCATCTTCTATTGCTGTCATTGGTTTAATATTGTGTGCAGTGCGATTGCTTGACATTTGTTTCAGGCAAGGTGCTATTTTCTCTTTGTTTTATCCTCTTTTAATCTGCTTTCTTTCCTTCCCAACTTTCTTCTTTCTTCCTTTTCTTTCTCCTTTTTTGTGGGAGTGTAAACCATGCCAGGAAGCCTGGTGGGTAGAGCAGATTGAGACCCCGGAAACTCACACCTGAGATAGTTGGTGTCTCCCTGATCCCTGCCAAATTCCTGGCCTGGATCACATGCCACACTTCCCACATAAGGAAATGTGACCTGTGGTCATGTAGGTCCAGAACAGTGTTCTCCATGGTAATGAGGTACCTAGAGGCCCTGGGGATTTAGACAATAAGCTTCTTTTCCCAGACATTCCTCCCTGCAAAAGGTATTTAATATCTGATATTTAATATCAGGTCTAACCTGAGAAGTTGGTACAGTGTGCATCCATTTTCCATGATGAACAGTCAATAAACAGTTTAGAACAATGGAGTCACTTTCCTCAAGATGTGCTGTGGTGAGCCATGGAGAAGGCATTCAGCTATCGAGCTGCAGCTTAATTCTCCCACTGAAGGCCTCGGTGCTTCCAACCATAACTGCCATCAAACTAAGAACAATCACTGCTGAGCTAAGGCAGAACTCCCCATTTCTACTGGCCTCAAGCTGGACTCCTTCCTCAGCCCACCGGCCCCCAACTCCTAAAGACGCAGTGATGTCTAAATGTCCAGGAGTTTAGGAGCATCCATCCAGTCCTGGCCTCATTGTGGGCCTGTATACCCGCACACTTCGTTCCCAAATACTCTGTGCAGTTCTCCAGAGGCAACTGGGGACCCAGAAGCCAGGGAATACCAGCTTCGGCTTTCTCACATCTCAGACTGTGCTTTCCCACTCCCTTTGTCCACACTACCCTGAAGCCCAGAACCTACCCAGTGGCAGTGTGGGATAAGGGCAGTCAAATTCCCCGAGTTTTACTTCACCTCCAAGTGACTGTAATCTGTAGTGGGACAGAACGTAGACCCACACTTCTTCACTGAGTGCCTCTTTTTTTCTTTTCAGTTAATACATAATTATCTGACATGTGCTATTTTTTCTACTCATCATGATCCCACACTAAACATATACTTGAAAATGTCTGGTAATGTATGTTGGGAATATAGAAATGGAAGTCAATGATATCTCTAAAAGTTCTATGACACTATTATCTGTCGTACACATTTATATAACCCACAATATTAACAGTGCTGGTGACAAAAACACTTGTTGTAAGAATCTGAGAGAAGAAATGAGCAAATTTCTAGGAAAATTTTTTAATAAGATGATAAATTTGGAAAATAAAAATATGAGCTGAGCATGTAGCTTAGCTATATCATGCTTTTCTTTTTAACATCTGCCAAACTCTGGGTTTGATTACCAGTATTGCATATACCAGGCATGGTGATATTCTCTGTAATCTTCATTTTGTACCAAATGCTCTTGGTTCAATCTTAGCCTTCAACAAAGTTGTAATGAGAGGTTTGTGGGGTTTTTTTGACAAATCAACTATATGAACTCTGTTAAAGCTGTTTTTAAGTGATGTATACTTTTGCTTTCCAGCAGAGTAGCCAGTAGAGCCAATATGAAAACATGTATATAGCTTAGTAAAAATTTAAATTGATTGCATGTTGAACTATATGATACATATTGTTCAACAAAATATAATGTTCATATTAATTCACTTGTATCTACTGGAGAAATATATACTCATCAAAAGTGCAAACTGGAAGACTCAAAAACACGTGACTTACAATACCAAATGCAGAAAAACAAATCAACTACAACATTGGAGAAAATCATCCTTCCTTCAAGCACAAATAGCAAATTCAAGAAGTTCTGATAATCCTCTTGGAGGTTCATGGGAACTCAGTGAAGACTATTGACTCGGAGTTGAAATGTATCACAGAGGTACGATTTGCTATCCAGCAAGAGGAATGATTCATAAGGCAGTGGAGTAGTATTGCATCTAAATTCCAATTTCCAACATCATTATATAGGGATTACCAACCTACTGATTTCGAACAATGTTGTGTTCTTCCTTAAATATCAGTAATAACAGTTTCATTGATACCCTGTGCCAAGCTAAGTTCCATGGTTAATTATTTCAGCATATAAATATATATTATATTATATCATATCATATCATATTATATTATATTTCAGCATAAAAGAAATTTAAATGGAATCACCAATAACAGGAGACAAAGCCCCAAAGTGACTGCTCTTGTGACCTGGCAAAACTTCTAATGTAAGGAATGGATTATATCTAATTGTGTTGCTGACCAAATTGTGCCCGTGGAAACCACTAAACAGCTCAGGCTATTGTAAAAGCTATTGGTTGCACTGCACAAACTGACTGTAAAGCCCCATTGATGCAGACAATACCTATACACGCACCTCTTGAACACTAAGAGGTTGAGCCGGTGCCTACCTAGAGCCTTCACCCCTGCTAACTAGTGTTCATGGTACTGAAAAGTACTGTGCACACTACCAGAGGAGGGAGATGAGTGCCAAATACTGTAGATCACAAATTGTGTGATCTACCGTGGTGAACTGTCAGTAAGATAAGCTAGTGTAATAGTAACAAAAGTTTTACGTTGTGGAAGTAACAAACCACTACCTGATTACATGTAAGGCCCACGCCATGAGAAGTATGACACTCCTTGGGTGGCCAAGAGCTTGAGTCGATATAATAGGCCAGGGATGTGGGAGAAAACCACGTACTATTGCAGGATCATAGCAATCAAATGCCTTTTAATGACATTCTACTACACCAATCATCAGAGAACGTACACCTGTAGTTGGTGGAAACTAGTACATGACCCACAATAGGACAATGAAGAAAGTGAGATAAATTGAAACACTCACTCCTAAATGAGTTGTTTTCAACAAATTTTTCCCCTTGTGAATCAGGGAGCTGTGCATAAGAGGAAGCAATGGGATGAAAGACTCCAAAGTACAATGACTTCTATACCCAAAAGTACTGACTCACATAGAAACTCACAGATATTATGAGAGCATACACAGGACCTGCATAGGTCCAAATCCAATGGGGTTCCAGCGTCTAGAGGGAAAGTAAACACAACCCCTCACCTTTAACCCAGAAGTTATCTCCAATTGACAATCACAAAGAAGTTAAAGTCTAGTTTTGGAAAATTTTCCATGGAGTTTCACCAGGTATACAAACCACATTTAAGGGAGGTTCCAGGCTCAGCATTAAACGGGAAACACCAAAAAGTACTCAACAGTTTACTCAGATATGTTTTGTCTCATAGTGCTTGGGGCATTTTTACCTCTCTTGTCTTTTGCTTATCACGGCTTCCGATTTTTTGTTTTTATGGGTATTGTGTGTGAGAGTGAGTGTATTTCTTCATGTGTATCTGTTCCTCCTGCTTTTTTTGGTTTTGTTTTTCTCAATTTTATTCTGATTTGTTTGTTTTATTTCAATTGGCATGTTTGTTTTCTCAATTTAGAGAGAAAGAAGTTATGGAATTGGATGGATGCAAAGGATCTGGGAGGAGATAAGAAAGGAAATATTTGTGAGTGAAATATATTGTATATAAAAAATATTTTCAATAAAAAATAGAAGTTAAACTCGATGGGAAAAACAATCTAAAAAAGACAAGAACTAAAATGCTTAGCTAACAAACAATGGACTTCATGCAGAATTTATTTCATATTTTTGTTAACCTATCCATTGTCAGGTGAAACATTTACTACTTTTAAAAAGGTATTCACTAAGAAATAAATATCCACTTTCAAGAAATGTATTGCAACAAGTTTGTAAAAAGTAACCCAGTTTGCTATGTCTTTGAAAGTGGGATACATAAAGATTTGATCTTTTGAGGTTAAAACTGGCCATTAATTTTGTTTAGGTTTTTTTTTTAATCTTTATACACCATTCTGTCATGGGACATATGCCAATTAAAACATATACACCTCTTTATGAAGACATTAAATGGAGATGACAATCACTAATGCAGTACCAAAGCAAATAAGTTGTTCTGCTGTGGTGAGCTCTGGAGGTGAACAGTGCGTGAGAATCTGCAGCCTCAAGCAGTTCTGTTGATAGCTTCCATCCCTGGCAAAACCACCAAGGAAGACTCTAATAGATGTTGTGTCTGCACATATGCTATTCATTGCCCTTCCTTCATGCTTATGCAGCCCCGGCTGACTTTGCACATCTGTTGTAATTTGGTAAATAGTATTAAATCTATTTTCTATAATGTGTGATACTGTAAATCACACACAATTAAAACTTCATTGGACAGCCTAGATAGGTGAAAAACAGCACTGCATCAAGAATTACCTTATTGTAGTTGTACCAAAGGAGGGCATTGGAACCCTGTGTCCTGATCTAATCCTTCTGTTCCTACCCTGCTAGATGGCCTTGGGAGAATTTCTTAGCTCTTCCGTTTCAATCATTCATCTAAGAGCAGGGCATAGCTATTTCTACTGAAGCTGTTGTACTGAGCAGTTACAAACATTGATTAAGGGATTGCTAAGCATGAGAAAGGAGTGTTTCACAAATCCACAGTTACAGCGATTTCTTTAAGGTTTTATTGCCCTCCATCTGATTTTCCCATGCTTCCTGAATGGCATGGTTTCCTATAGGACCACACACTAATCATTGCCTTTCAGAGAATAGATTTGACATTCCTATTACCAGCTAGAAAGCCTCCCGTTGTCTTCTAAGACACAAGTCAAAATGTTTTGATCACCCATCTAAAGGTACAAAGGTAGCAGTTAAGGAAACTTCCCAACTTTATAGGCTAGACAGGGAAACCTCAGAGATTCAACTATATACAGTTGAAGACAACAAATTATTTCAAAAAACTTTTTCTCTCCCCATTTCCTTGCCAACGGTTAGCTTTTGTTTGCCCGGGATGACTGGAACATGCCTTGATAAGCGGCTATATTACCACAGAGTGGCAAAACAGCCATCTTCTATGATTATTCTCTACTCATGGAAATGTTTTCTGCTGTTAACTCACTGCAAATTAACTCAATAGTGCTGAAATTAATCACCCATACTCTTTATCTCTATTTAGAAAATAGGAACTCCTTAGCTTCCTGTCGTTGGTACTAGGAGAAGCCCCATACAATTTTTGCATCATTTATAGAGCTCTATAATTGCCTTAATAGGCTTAATTAGTATACAGGATTTTGTTTTCCAAGAGCTTGCATATTTTTAATGGGTTTGCTCTCTTGTTAAATGGTCTAAATGACTTTTCATGAAGACCATATCCCAGTAGAGGCTGGCTGCATATCAATAAAAAGACTACTACTCTCAGAGCGCTTCTCTGTATGATTCAAGTCTAAATATTTAGTGATGAGTTCCTATCAATTGCAAGCAAGTTAGCAGTATTAACTGTATTATTTCAAATGCCTTTAGAACGTCAATTTTCATAATTTTTTATTTGAATATTAAAGAGTAAATTTGCTTTATTAAAAATAAAGATAAAATCTCTTGTATTGGTTTTAAAGGCACTTTCTAAATGATGGTAGTTAAAATATTAAGTGAAATAAATAATATCTTCTCTATAAAAAGCACCACAAAGTATTACATAGTGCTATTCATACTGACATATGTTCAGTATTTACAAATAACTCATAGACTAAATATATAATCTAAAGATTATTATGAAGCAACATTATCCTTATGACTTTTAATGAATGTTTTTGCATACTTTTACAAATTAAGGAGAATTTATTGATGGTTCATGATTTGGAAAATTTATTTTAAAAGACATTAGTTTATTAAATAAGTGATTATAACAACAATATCAAAATATCATGATGATGATAGACAGGCATTGACAGATAGATAGATAGATAGATAGATAGATAGATAGATAGATAGATAGATGATATATAGAGAATAGATAGATGACAGATGATAGTTGATAAAGATGATTTATTGATAGACAATAGTAGGGAGATAATGAATATATTTTCTTTATGATTATATAACATGATTTTAAAATTATTTCATTTATTTACATTTAAATATTCTCTCCATTCCTGGTCCCCCCTACACTTGGCCTCTAAGAGGATGCTCACTCAACCATCCATCCACTCCCACCTCACCCCTCCAGAATCCCCCTTGTCTGGGACTTCCTAAAGGTTCCCCCTGTCCCCCACCCCACATTGCTGCATATTTCTCTTCATTTTCCTGGTCCTCTTGGCTTCTCTCCTATCTTCCTTATACCTGATCCTGCATCCCTTTTTCTTTCCCACTTCCCTCTCCCACTCAGAACTATCCCTCCATCTGTCTCTCGTGATTTTTTTCCTTCCCCCTTCTAAGTGGGATTGAAGCATCCATACTTGGGCCTTCCTTTTGTCAAGCTTCATATGGTCTATGAGTTATATCATGGGTATTCTGAACTTGTTGGCTAATAACAACTTATCAGTGAGTATATACCATGTATTTTTGGGACCTGGGTTACCTCACTCAGGATATTTCTTAGTTCAATCATTTTGCCTACAAAATTCATGATGTCCTACTTTTTAATAGCTAGGTAGTATTCTGTTGCATAAATGAACCATATTTTCTGTATCCATTCTTCCATTGAGGAACATCTGGGTTGTTTCTGACTTTTGACTATTACAAATAAGGCTGCTATGAACAAAGTGGAGCACATGTCTTTGTGATATGGTGGAACACCTCTTTTGGGTATATGTCCAGGGGTGGTGTAGATGTGTCTTTAGGTAGAATTATTTTCAATCTTCTGAGGAATCGACAGATTGATTTTCAGAATGTTTACACCAGTTTGTCATCCCACCAGCAACGGAGAAGTGTTCCTCTTTCTCTATAGCCTTGCCAGTGTCTGCTGTCATCTGCTTTCTGATCTTAGCTATTCTGATTTGTGTGAGGTAGAATCTCAGGGTCATTTTGAGTAGCATTTCCCTGATGATGTTGAACATTTCTTTAAGTGCCTCTTGCTCCTTCAAGATTACTCAGTTAAGAATTCTCTGTTTAGCTCTGTACCCTGTTTTTTAATTGGGTTATTTGGTTTTCTGAAGTCTAACTTCTTGAGTTCTTTGTATATTTAAGATACTAACTCTCTATCATATATAGTTAGTGAAGATCTTTTCCCAATTCGCAGTTTGCCATTTTGTGTTATTGACAGTGTCTTATACCTTACAAAAGCCTTTCATTTTCATGTGGTCACATTTGCCAATTGTTGATCTTAGAGTCTGAGCCATTGGTGATCTGTTCAGGAAATTTTCCCCTGTGCCAATACATTTAAGGCTATTTCCCACTTTCTCTTCTATTAGATTCAGTGAATTTGGTTTTATGTGGATGTGTTTGATCCACTTGGACTTGAGCTTTCTACAAGGTGATAAATATAGATCAATTTGCATTATTCTACATGAAGACCACCAGTTAGACCGCACCAGTTGTTGAAGGTGCTTTCTTTTTCCACTGGATGGTTTTGACTTCTTTGGCAAAGATCAAGTGATCAAGTGTGTGGGTTCATTTCTGGGTCTTCAATTCTATTTCATTGATCCTCCTGCCTGTCTCTGTACCAATACCATGGAGTTGTTTTTTTTTTTTTTTTTTTTTTTTTTTATCACTATTGTTCTGTAGTATAGCTTGAGGTCAGGGATGGTGATTTCCCCAGAAGTTCTTTTATTGCTGAGAATATTTTACACTATCCTGTTTAAAAAAAAAAAAAAAAATTCCACATGAAGTTCAGAATTGATCTTTTCATTGTTGTAAAGACTTAGGTTGGAATTTTGATGGGGATTGCATTGAATCTGTAGATTGCTTTTGGTAAAATGACCATTTTTACTATGTTAATCCTACCAATCAATGAGCATGGGAGATTTTTTTTCCATCTTCTGAAGTCTTTTTTGATTTCTTTCTTCAGGGAATTGAAGTTCTTGTCGTATCAACTGCTAATAGGTCCTCAAATAAGTATGGAGCTTTATGAGACCCTCCCTTATCTGTGCTCACATTTTGGCTAGCTTGATCTTGTCCGGATCTTGTGCATGCAATCACAGCTGCTTTGAATTCATTTGTAGAATGGTGGTGTCATATCTAAAGAATGTTGTCTTACTACAGGTATCTACTACCTCTGAATCTTAAAATCTTTCTATCTCTCTTCTGTGATGATGTGACACTTTATGCTAAGAGGTACAATATAGTCATCCCATTTAGAGATGAGCTCTTCATAATCCGTGATTCTCTGTGTATTGTTCAGCTGTAGGTCTCAGTATTAAGCATAGTATATTTCAAAAAGAAGCTACTCTAATGAAGGTTGAGAGATGCACTAATCTCTGGTTATAAAGATACAAACTTAGGAGGCAGTTTATGACTGTGATCATTTAACAAAATATTAATGTGGCCTACATCAGCTAATTATGGGGTTTGGGCCCCGTTAACAGTACCAGGCATGAGTTTCCACCAGGTGATTGGTTATTCCCATAACATTCAGGCTACAATTTAATCAGTTAGTGTATATTGCTAAGACAAGTGTTATTGAAAATTACAGGGTTCACAGATGGACAACACAGTCGATGGCTTTTCTTTCTATGTAGTAGTCATAGAGCCTTGCAGCACTATAGAAGCTAGCTAGTAGAAAGGAAGCTTCCAGGTTAGTATAATTTTGATCACTCCATTCTCCAGAAATCAAGGTCATGGTATCTTCAACAATGAGGTATTATCATAAATTTGTATTCCACATGCAATGGCAATAGTCTGTAATATAGAAAGACAGACAGACAGACAGACAGACAGACAGACAGACAGACAGACAGAAGAAAGGTGGTAGAATCTCTTTGACCTAAAACTCAGACATGTAACTCATACCTAGCTCTGCACTTTACTTATTTGATAGCATATTGGGGTAGGGGGAGTACTACCCCCCTTATAGGGCAACTTTATTTAAAACATATATGTATATATGTATATATGTATGTGTGTATATATAGTTTAGAATGCTTGTATAGAAGTAGATTTCCATTTCATGTGTTCACAGGACTTTAGTGTTAGTTATACCTCCCATATTCGCATTCACTTTTATCTTGCCCTTCCATTCTCCATTCGATCTAACTCTAACTGTTCCACTGTTTCTCTTCTCCATGCCCTTCATACCTATTGCATTCTGCATCCCTTCCCTTAACTTGTCCCATGGTCTCTTATGAGTCCCCTGCTATCTATGAGAACTCTAATTTAAACACACATATCTAATTGAAAGCTAGCATCCCCACTTGAGACAAAATGTGTAATGTTAATCTTTCTGGGTCCACATTACCTCATTCATAAAGATTATTTCTAGCTCTATTCATTTACTTTTGAATTTCATTTTTCTTTGCATCTAAATAATATTTTATTGTGTATATGAACTGCATTTTTGTTATCAATACGCCTTAGTTAAACTTTGTATTGCTATAATGAAATAGCATGACCATAAGCAACTTGAGGAGAAAGTTTTATTTAAACTTACCATTTGTATTCTATCATCCAGGGAACTCAGAGGACAAACATGTAAGAAGAAACTGATCCAGAAACCATGAAGGAGCATTGTTTACAGCATTGTTCTTTATGGTATGCTCAGCCTGCTTTCTCACACCAACCAGAAACACCAGCCCAGGAGTGGTGCAATGTTTTCTTATAACAACCAAGACTACCAGCCTAGGGGTGGTGCAACCCATAGTAAGATAAGAACTTCACATCATTGTATAAACTAATTTTATGTCAACTTGACACAGGCTAGAGTTATCTGAAAGAGGGAAACCTCAATTGAGAAAATGTTTTCATAAGATCCAGTTCTATGCCATTTTTAATTAGAGATTTGTGGGGGAGGAGCCAGCCCATTGTGGGTGGTGTTTTTCCTGTGTATGTCATCCTGGGTTCTATACAAAAGCCATCTAGGCAAGCCATAATGATCAATCCAGTTAACTGCACCCTTCCATGGTCTCTGCATCAGAACCTAATG
Source organism: Arvicanthis niloticus (assembly GCF_011762505.2). Classification (NCBI taxonomy): domain Eukaryota; kingdom Metazoa; phylum Chordata; class Mammalia; order Rodentia; family Muridae; genus Arvicanthis; species Arvicanthis niloticus. Next base: position 89,282,993 of record NC_047661.1, on the reverse strand, counting down.
CCAGGTTTCTGCTAGGCTTGAGTTCTTACTCTCACTGTTTTTAGTAATGAACTGTTATAAGGAACTGTGACTAAGATAATGCCTTTCCTCCCCAAGCTGGTTTTTATCCTGGTGTTTCATTATAGCAATAGTAACTCTATTAAGATAATCATCAATTGAAAAAAATCACCACAGGCATGCCCACAAAACAATCTGGTTCAAGCATTCCCCCCACCCCCTAATGGAGGTTTCCTTTCTTTCTAAAATGTCTCTAGCTTATGTCAAGATGACATAAAACTATCCACCACTTCATTAACTGATGGATATCAAGGCTGTTTCTATTTCTTGGATATTATGACTACAGCAGCAATAAAGATGAGTAAGCAAATGTCTCTGTAATAAGATAAAGAGTACTTTAGAAATATGGCCAGGAGTGGTATAGCTGGTTCATATGGTAGACTGTTGTATTTTTGTCTACACTACTTTGTGTTCATGGCTGGATGCATATGCACACCCACCCAGGAGCTATCTCAATCTGCAAATAAAATACACATACACGTTAGTTTATTTTTAATATGCTTTTTAGCTCAATGGCTGCATACTTCTAAGCCTCCTGTGGCTAGCATGCCCTTCCCTCTGGTACTCCTAGCTACACACCTCTAAATCTACCCTCAGTTTAGTTGCTCAGTTACCTTTACTCCCAGCTCAACACCTCTAAATCTGCCCTCAGTTTATTTGCCCAATTACCTTCTGTGAAGTCTGTTGGTCTTGCTGCCCAAGACGCTTTCGGCTGCTTTCCCTTTCTGCCTACATTTTGGAAGACCTCCCCCTGTATCTCTGAGTCTGCCCATCTCTCTGTCCCCCCAGTATCTCTATTCTGATCCTGCTTTCTCCTTGCATATAGAAAACTAGAAGTCCTACCTCTTTCTTCCCTCCCAACTATTAGCCACTGGCATTTTCATTGATAGATCAAAAGCCAATTGTGGATGAGAACCTTCAGCATCAGTAAACAGATTCCCAATCAAAGCATCAGTGCCACTCCCATGCAGTAGATCTTTATGAAGACCCTTCACAATGGTTTCTATAATGACTGTTCCAGTTCACACTTCCACTGGTGATGAGTAAACGTTACCATTTCCACATACCCACAGCAGCATTTGGTGTTACTTGTCTTTTGTTCTTGGTCAAGTATATTTCTTATGGTTAAAGATGTTGAACACTTTAAATAAATATTTTGTATTTTTAAAAAATATTTAAAACCATCTGCATTTCTTCTTTTTGAGAACTCTGTTTAGTTCTGTGTCCCAGCTTTTAATTAGTTTTTTTGTTTTTTACATGGTTTTTAATTGGGTTGTCTGTTTTTTACGTGGTTTGTTTTTCTGGTTGGTTGGTTTATATTCTAGATATCAATGCTCTGTATAATGTAAAGATTTGTTCATTGTGTTGGCTGCCTCTTCACTTGAATGGTGGTATTGTTTGTGGTATAAAAATTCTTGATTTTGTGAGGTCCTATTTGTCTACTCTTGGACTTAATGCAGGCAACATCTTGTCTAGAAGGTTCTTTCTCATACCTGTAAGCTCAAGACTAACTTCTTTCTCCCCCTTCAAATCAAATTCTTATATTGAGATCATTAATCCCCTTGTGGTTGAGTGTTTTACAAGGTGAGACATAAGACTAGTTTCTTTTCTATAATCTTGTTGCTATCCAATTTGCCTAGCACCATTTGCCAAAGAAGCTTTCTTTCTCTGATGAATATTTTTGATATATTTGTTAAAGAGCTGGTGGCAAAAGTGTGGAATTTTGTCTAGGTCCTCAACTTTATACCAACGATCAAAATGTCTGTTTTAATACCAATACCACATTGTTTTTGTTACTATAGTTCTGTACTTTAACTTGAAATCAAGAATCGTGCTATGTCTGGTGGTGTTGATTATTGTTCAGGACTGTTTTGGCCATCATGGGTCTCTGGTGTTTGTTGTGGGAGATATTTAAATCTCCAACCCAAATAGGACCAGTCAATGAAAACACAACTCAGTAATTATGAATATATTCTGTAAGCCTAGATTGGGCAGAAACCCCTACACTACTCTGTTCCCCAGCTATGAGACCCTTATAACTTGAGGATTTTTCAGACTCTGCCTCTGTCCTTCTAACTCCTGCTTCCCAGTCGTCCTCTCCTTCATCATCTTCCTCCTCCATTGTCTTCCTCCAGTCCTCAGTCATCATTCTTGCTGTTCTCTTCCCACCAACCTTCATATTTCCACCTCCCCTTCCTCTGCCCATTCACTGGGTCCAGCCTTTATTTTACAAATTAAGATGGACAGAATGTTCACTAGAAATCACTTGTGTAATGACTCTCACTTCCTGTGCAGCCCTTCACAGGAAAGGGGAATTAGTATAAAAATACAAGTCCAGGGCTATCCACAACAGGTGTTTTCACATGAATTTTGAAATTAGAGTTACAATTTCTGTGAAATATTGAACAGGTATTTTTGATGGATATGTTATTAAATCTGTAAATTGCTTCTGGTAGGATCATGGAGGTCATTCCATCTTCTAATATCTTATTCAGTATCTTTCTTCTTCCTTTTGTATTTTTTAATTGTACGAACCTTTTATTTCCTTTGTTAAATTTATCCCATGATAATTTTTCATGCTGTGGTTAATGAAATTATTTTCCTGATTTTTCATTACTTTTGTTTGTTTACATAAAAAAAGCTACTAAGATTTGCCCAAAGCCCAAATATCCAAAATACTGTGGGAGTATTATGTTAATTAGTGACTTTTTTCAAGTCTCAACGCACTGTGAGTGTGCCATCTTTATGTAGGTGGCCTTGAGTTGTATCAGAACAAGCAAGCCAGTAAGCAGTATTCCTTTGTATCAGTTGTGACTCTAGGTTCCTGCTTTGAATTCTTGCCCAGATTTCCTTTGCTTATGGTCTGTGATTTGGAATTGTAAACTGAAACAAATCAAATCATTTCCTCCAAAGCTTCTTTGTTCATTGTATTTTATCACAACAATGGAAACCCTAACTAACACACTTGCCTTTTTCTAGGTCACAGAATTTTGCCTAGGCAGTCAAAGTACATAGCTTGAACCTGAAAATGGACCCCCAGACAGAGTTATTAAATTAACAGGCAAGCCAAGGATGGGTAAGATTCTGCACAGAGCCTTACCAACCTATACTTTCATGTAATTAAAATGGTATAAAAGCAAAAAGGTGGAGGGGAGATGGGATAGAGGGTTTCTAGGGAAGGGAAATGGGGAAAGGGGGTGACATCTGAAATGTAAATAAATAAAATATCCAATAAAAATAAAAGAATTTTGCCTAGGTCACAAGGTATTTTGCCTAGGTCACAGGGTATTTTGCCTGTATGTGTGTCTGTGTACTCTTTGCGTGCCTGGTACCATGTGGAGGTCAGAAGGGGATAACCAGTCCTTTGGAACTTGAGTTAGAGATGTTTGTGAGCTGTCATGTATTTGACGGGAGTCCTATGGAAAAGCACCCAGTGCTCTTAACTGCTGAGCCATCTCTTCAGACCCTCAGTAACCATTTTTGTTGTTTCTAATATTTTTATCTATAATATGTTAGGGTACATTTTTCTCATCCTGTCTAATTGTTGTTCTGTGTGTGTCTACTATGATGATAAGCATCTCTTTTTTATAAATTTAGGGTTTGTTTTGCTTTGTCTTTTTCTGTGATCTCTTTTAAACCCTTTGTGGCACTCTTTTTCTTCTATGTCTATAATTTAAAGTTTATATCTTTCCCTGTTTCTCAAAACTCTCCCCTTTTCTGGACATACATCTATTTTTAGACCTCTTCTTTCCTGCATGATCAATTTGCCTTTTATCCAAGTCTCTGTTTTCAAATAATTTTGTTTGCAAGGCTTTCCACTGAGGTGAACTTACTAATGCTTTGAGTTCCTGCGTCATCTCAGTTTGACTGTTCTTCAGCAATTCCATCTTGTGGCTTGTCTTCTTTATTTCCTTCAGCCCTTTATTTTTAGTATTCTTAGAGATGTTGGAATATCACTATATTGAACCCTTTCTCTGGAAATTCTTCTACATAGTTATAATTATAGTTTATTAGTATGTGGAATTTGTAATAGGGAACTAATCATACTGATAACCATTCCATAGGCCTAGTACAATCACATTCTGAAGGCTCTGCTCCTGATACCATCACATTGTATAACTGATTTCTAGTTTTGGAGACACAAACATTCAGATTATATCACATATATATTAAAAATGCTGGGATGATATATTCAAAATTAATTAGCATAGTTACTAATGGAGTTGAATAATAATAACCAAGCAAAAGAGTGGAAATGTGCAAATGAGATGTTTCACTGCATATTGCTGTACATTTTTATATTATTTCTAAATTTCAAAATGAAAACCACCTTTCTAAAAATTAAAAGACCAAACAGAATGTAGAAAAATAGTTCAAGAGAGAAATCACATCAATACTGTATCCCTAAAATGCAATTAATTTCATTTAAGCCCTTTCGTTGAATAACTTAGAGATAAAAAAATATGAAACCACAGGAAAAATAATATTATTTTTTCCCATTTTTACTCCGTGAATACTGTGCTGAAATAGGGATGGAAACAATGAAAACTGTTTTTTTTTTTTTTGTTTTTTTTTTTTTTAAAGTTATTCTTACTTACTGGATACTAATGGCCTACAAACCTGTAAGGATTTCAAACAAAACAAGGCAGGTAGCACTATCAGCATCAAAAACAACCACTGACACTAAGCAACATCACTTGCAGAATGAGTAAATGGTGTACAACCACTTTAAGCATAATTTCCACATAATAGGAGCAAATAGATACCTGAAAGGGAAGTCTTCCTGCTGAGACCAAAAGCAAATGGAACAGGGCAGAAACGTGGCAATATTGTTGAAATAACAATCAAGATAGTGGGTGACAGAAACAGAAAGAAAATGGAAGCAGCCAGCAAACCCTCCTTATATTTAGTGTCTGAAGATTTCTTTCGAGAAACATTCAAGGTTCCAGTGTGCCCACCTTTAAAGTATGATGAATAGGAACAGCATTTAGAGGCAATCACAATGGTCCAGCATTTGACATTCTATCTTAAGCTTACCTATAATACAGTCTCTAACAAAACTAGGCTGTTCTTAACCCCTGGTTATAGAATTATTTGTCTTTATATCTATGCACCAACATCTGTATGTGGTATGTACTCAAGCCGACTTCAAGGAGTTCATGCTGCGAGACCTAAAGTCCTTATGAGATTATCTAAAATGAAAAACCATGTCAGGAGGGCCTGTGGTGTTTCCACGGGCACCAATTGTGTCCATGACAGGATCCAATGTGAGTTTCTTACTGAAAAGTAGAAAATCATTGTGAAAGGATTGAAGGCACAGTCTTAGAGTCAAAGAGCAAAATAAAATGTGAAGCATTTTTTTTTAAATTGAGATAAGTCGATGCAACAGAAACAGATTTCTCCACTGTGGATCCTCAAAAGATACTGGGCTAAATATGAGATCAAGAAAAGGACAAACTAATAAGCCAAAAAGGACAAATGTAAGAATAAATGGACTCAAGGATGGATTCACCTAAACGACAGTGATAAGAAAAATAATGGCTGGGGTCAACAAGAGCAAACAGCATTTGATTATCAACCCATGCAGGCTGCAGAAAACAACACAAACTCTTCATGGACCATGGGAAATAGCAAAATATATACTACAATAAATGTTGTAGTCTGGTCACTTTGGGATGTATCAGATAAAAAAAAAAGTTGTGTTCAAAATATGCCAAACTATATCAATATTAAGACTAGTGGATGAGCCTGCATATTCAGCTTAACTTTACAAACCAGGACAGAAAGAATTGCAAAGTGCAGAGAGGCCCTTGTGCTAGAAAATGGAAGTACCATGTGAGAAAACATGTTTGTGATCTAAGTTAGGAGGAACAAGATGAAGAACAATGTGGGAGTGTATTTTCAGTATGCAGGACTGTGGCACCATTCCACCAACTGACTAGCTCACACAGTTAAAAGATACTTTTCATAATTCAAAGACCAGATTGTGCGTACCATTTCTGCCTTGCCTCCGGTTGACTGGGTCCTCACAGGAATGCATGAATCATTCTCTCTCTCTCTCTCTCTCTCTCTCTCTCTCTCTCTCTCTCTCTCTCTCTTTCCTTTCTCTCTCTCTTTCTCTCCCTCCCTCCTCCCTCCCTCTCTTCCTTCCTCCCTCCCTCCTTCCCTTTCCTCCTCACCATCCCCCTCCCCTCCCCCTTTCCTTCCCCTCCCCCTCTCTCTTTTTTGTCTTTCTTACACAGTTTCTAATTCCACCACAAGAAATGCATTTTTTTTTTGGCACAACCTCTCTCTAATGAGCTCCCTATTACACTGGGGTTCAGGACTCCACCATATAAATCTGAGGGAAATACATATATTCATCTCTTAACAAGCAACTTTGTTAAACCACTCACTGGGTCACAGATTTACATATTAATGAAAGCCCTGTTGGAGGAGATGTGGGTTTTTTTTTTTTTTCTGTTATTTGATACTGCTCTTATGTTTTAAATTCAATGTACTCAAGTTTTACAAATATTATTTCTCTTCTCCCTTAGATATCCATCTTATTTCTATTCATCACACACACACACAAGAATATATATATATATATATATATATATATATATATATATATATTCCATTCCTAACTAGCTGTATACATAAAGCTGTAAACTCAATACCATCAACTATGTAAAAAAAGTTGGACATGGTAATTTATACCTTGTTTTCATGCAAAATAATATTTTGGAAAATAGAGGTTTACAAGTGGCCAATAATCAAAGTAGATAGTTAATTCAATTGTGCATTGTGCCCTCGAATACTTTCCCGTGCCTGATAATAAAGTTAGTTACCTGTGAGCTTTCTTTGACAGAGTAGAAGCATGTCATCTATTTTTGCAAAACAGCTGTCAGATACTTAAGTTTTAAAAATGTACTGCTAAAAGTCTGCTTTTGCCCATAAAAGTCATCGTGTTTACATCTTTATTATCCTCTATTCTGGTAACTTCCTTTGAAAGCAGGTGGTTCACATTTCAAAATTAACAAAATACCAAAAATGGATCAAAATGCAAGTTTTATAGGATCCTAAAAGATATAGCAGAACACAGCCCAGTCCAGACAACGGGCCAGCCCTGCTGCAGAGCCCGCTCCATGGGCAGCCTTCCTTTTGCTGCCACTCTCTGTGGAAACCACCAAGGTTATCTTGGAATCTGCATTGACTGTGACACGCTAAGAAACAAAGAATATATTTTCATAGTAGCACTAACCCTCTCCACCTCAAAATCTCTGGGATCCAACCTACAGATTCCAAAAACTGGAGTCCCAGCACTTTCTGACTCTTGGGCCACTGAACATATTCTAAATTGAGAACTCTAATCTGAAAAGTAGTGCAGTGATAATAATGTCTGCAGCCCAGAATCATTATGAATTAAGCTCTTGGCACAGAGTCCTCCAACAATGCAGACTTGAGTGCAGGTAAAGTAGCTGACTTAGTACAAGAGTTCTTTTTCTCTCCTTGAAACCATTCCATGGAGGGGCTGTTTTATTTCATTTATTTCATCTTTTGTTTCAAGGTTCCAAGTCACAAGGACAAAACAAAGAGTACAAGAGAGTGAAGGAAAAACAAGTACTCTGAAAACCCGAAGGCAAATAACAACTGGCTGATGGTAGCCGGCAGTGGCCACATAAAGGCAATACGCAAGCTAGGACTGGGGCAATCAATAAGTCACCCTATTTTCTCTCTTCTCAAGGTGGGTGCAAATAAAGCCAGTGTGTGACGATCTGGAGAAATGTCACAGAATGGGTGGTCCTTCCATACTGTCAGCAGACGAGCTGGGGTAATTTCCTTATTTAATGTTTAGTTCCCACCTTCTTAGCCCATACACTCAACAGAAGTTGGAAACTCAGCCCACTTCTCTCAGATAAGAGGTCAGAGGATTTTCAGTCTAATGTCTACCTTGAAAAGTACAGAATAAAACAGAAAGACCGAAGCTTCTCAGTAGAAATAGAAACTGTAAGAAGAGATCTTCAAAAATCACATTATTCACTTTGAAAACACAGTAATGGTTGCTCAGTGGGTGTGGTGGCTGGTCTGTAATTCCTGCCTCAGAAGTCAGAGATGAGTGATCCCCAGAGCACCTGTGCATTCAGAGTTTGAGAAAGACTGCCTCAGTGAATCAGGTTGAAGAACCATGGAGGATGATTTACTAACAATAGCATCGGGCCTCTGTAAGTGTGTGTGTGTGTGTGTGTGCGCGCGAGCATGTGTGTAGTTGTGCATAAAAACCTCTAAACATGTATATCTACACACATATAATGTACACAAATACCTCTCTCTCTCTCTTTCTCTTTTTCTGTCTCTCATACACACACATAGTAAAAAATGGAAAAGGTTGATACAGTAAAAATAATGCATCTACACAAATAAGTAATTGTGTTTGTGCGTTGTATGTGTATGTATGTGTGTTTGAGGGGGTATGTGTTTGTACACATTGTATTTGTGTGGGTTTACCTGTGGGTAGGGGTTTATGTACAACTGCACATACACACACTTACACTAAACAAGAAAAAAGATGCAATAAAAGATTATTTATGGAAATAAGTAACTGTGTGTATGGTGTGTGTGTGTGTGTGTGTGTGTGTGTGTGTGTACATTTTCCCATGTGTATTTGTACACATTTGTGCTGGAGATTTCCCAATTTGGCAATAGCAACATGTAAGTATATCTGACACTCTCTGTATATTTGCTACATTCATCTTTTTGACTCTCTATTCTTGTTTGGATGCCTCTTGGTGTACTACTTTTGTGCGTTTGTCTTCTATATTAGTGTGTGAAATTGCTCCAGAAAGGCAGCTTTCTATCATCAAATCACAGCATAACAGTTGGCTTATTAGTAGGTGCTCAAGAAACATTTGTGGAATGACTAAGTTGGATGCATACGTGAAATGTTGACATACGAATTTGATATGTCCCCAGAACATGAAGAACACTATCAATATTCTGAAGCCCCTGGCTAACAAAGCTTTACCACAGAGGGGGAAAAACATAAAATTATTTCAGTAATGCAGAAATGAAAGGATAGAATCGCCCTTTAATAAATAATGCCAATCAACTGTAAAATGAACTTAATTAGAAGAAATGTAATTTTTTAAATTATGAAAATCTGTTTCTAATTGTGAATTCAAGTAATATATGACTATGACTAAGCTTTTATTTAATATTTTAAGCTAATACTAGTTATATCTAAACTCAGTTCATTTTTACTTCTATGATTTTGTGATTTTTATTATAAAGCAAATTAGTGTTACTTAGAAAATAAAGTTCTATTTGTATGAAATAATATGAATTGAAATAACTGTTGAAACAAACTTAATTTTTTCAGCAGATGCCTCCACTTATACATGAAATGTACTTTGAATTGTCAGTGACATAAGTTTTTTAATTTTCTTTATTCATCGAAATCACTGGTACTGTGGCCACAATTCCTCCAAGATCTATAGAGTCAAAGTCAGTAGAAGAAGAGTTCCAGTCATGCTTGTCTATCAAGTTGCTTGAGTGTCCAGACAAGCCTGATTGTCACTATTTAGAGAGCACAGGAAGTCTCGCTAATGAGTTATCATCTTAGTTCACAAGCTAGAACTCTGCCTAATAGTTCCCTTTAGTGACTTTGTTCACATCTGATAGGTAGGAAAGAAAGTAATCAATCATCTCTTAGGAAAAGAGGAGTGATGAAAACTACATAAGGATTCAGTCTCCTCAGGGTGACTGTTAAACATGTTTTTATCCAGATCTGAGGTGTGTATTAAACTGGAGACAATGAGTAAAAGAGGATTTATCAGGATTACTTCAAGTTTATCTTGCTTTTCTATATTTGTAACTGCTAAGGAGCCATTTCTTAAGGGATTACCTCCATTAAAAACTACACTCTTATCCTTCTCGCCAGAAATTCTTTCCAAAGCCTATAAAAGCTAATTTTACTTCTTAAAGCTAGTTAATCAAATAGATGTACAAGTTCATCTGCCTTTTGCTAAGAGTTGACACTGGAATAAGGGCTTACAGGATATGCCTTGAGCTATTAACCATGCCTTCTAGCCATTTTTCTTCTTTTTTCTCCACTTAAAGGCTAAAATTCTGTTAGCTTGCCATGTTACTTTTTGTCACTGTATAGCACTTAAATTGTATTACTATCATCTTAATATAATAGACTATTTCTATAATTGGTTGTGAGGACTATCAACTTGTACTCCTCCAGAGTTATTAATTTCAGGGTATTAGTTGTATCTTTTAAATGTAGTTGAATAGTAAGTAATGCACCACAAATGCTCCAACCTCATCTCAAAGCCCATGAAAAAGATAGAAAGTGGTACATCCCCTTAAAAATGCATCAATCTTATCAAATAAAAAGACTATAAAAAGATAATTCTGTCAGTAAAACCACCTGTACTGGAGGCTATGTACCACAGTTTAGAATATACAGAGAATATAATATGAAATCTACTTCCTGCTCTTGGAGAAAGTCCTCAAGTCTGTGATCATGAAAGAGAAGAATACTGTAGGGGTCTGTCAGGTGGGTATATCCTCATGTTGCCTATATTGACAAAACAGACACCCCAAATAACAATAATAATTATCTGTTATTTCATAGCACTTTACAATGGGTTTATATGCATGTAACTGAAAATTAATTGAATCCTTAATTATGATCATTACACTATCTCAATAATACCCTAAGGCCTATCAATTAGAAAACATAACAATGTTCATCGGAAAATCAACAGGATATTTGTTCAAAGCAGCTAGAAAATTTGGTATAAATTAAATGTCTGCAAGACTGAGTATGAATGGTATTTTTATAGTAAGAGAATTGCCCTCAATTTTATGAGAAACGACCTTACTGCTACCTGCTCATTGGTGCTCAGCTTCATTTCTCCATTTGTAAGCAGTTCAGGACTCCCTACCATCAAGGAACAGCATTGTTCCTGCTGGATTGGGTCTTCCCATATCAACTAACTCAATTATGACAATCCTTTATTGATATGCCCACAGGCCAAATCAGTGTAGACAGTCCCTCATTGAAATTCTCTTCCACAGGCAGGAATATTGCTATCAACAACAACAAAAAAAAAAAAAACAATAATAACAATAATGATGCCATTGAACCAGAAGTTAAGAATGACTATCTCACCACACTGCCTCTAAGTCAACATGGAAAAGAACATGACAATGTTGAATTGAAAAGGTGGACTACTATTTCACAAAGAATTATAGATATATAAAGGCATCTCTAATTGATGGAGGTGGAGAAGTAAGGGGCACCCCCAGGAAGATACAGAGACCTGGGATAAGGGAGTTGTCCAAGAATCAATGGGAGTGTCCTTAGCTGTGATTAGCATTGGGGATATTAAACCTAAAAAGGCCACCTACTACAGCTAGGCAAAAAACCCAATGAAGTGATAGTGACACCAACACAGCCACAAAACTTTCCACCCAAAATGTATTCTCTCTACAAGTAATGCAGGAACAGGGAATGGAGAAGAGACTGAGGGAACAGCCAAACAATAACTGGCCCAACTTGAGACCCATTCCATGAGCAATTCCCAACACTATTAATGATACTCTGATACGCTTGCAGACAGAAGTCTAAGATGGCTGCCCGCTGAAAGGTTCCAACCAGCAGTTGACTCAGACAGATGAAGACTCCCACAACCAGACAGTGGATGAAGTTTGGGGATTCTTATGAAAAATACGAGGAAGAACTAGGGCCCCTAAAGAGATAGGAACTATGCAGAAAGACCGACAGAATCAAATAACCTGGACCTTGGAGTTCTCAGAGACTGAACCACCAACCAAAGAACATACATGGGCTGGCCCTAGGCCTGCCCATACATAGCAGGTGTACAGGTTGGTCTTCATGTGGGTTCTGAACAACTGGAGCAAGGGCTATCTCAAAAACTGTTGCCTGTATGTGGGATATGTTCTAGCTGGACTGCCTTGTCTGGCCTCAGTGGGAGAGGATATGTCTACCTGTACAAAGATGTGATGTGTTAGGATAGGGGAATACCCAGGGCCCCCCCTTACCCACTAAGAAAAGAAGGGGAGGGAAATGCCAGAAGGATTGTGAAAGGGATGACCAGGAGGGGGGCAGTGAGAGGGATGTAAATTAAAATAATAATAACAACAACAACATAGGTGTCTCATAATACTAGTATTCTCTGTGATTGCAGTCAGTCAGTAAAATTATAACAATTCAGTTCAGGCAGAATCATAAATGATTCAGACCCTCTAGAAACAAAAGCAGAAGCCCATTGAACTAAAGAAAAGGCCAAAAAAACTAAGGGGCTTGCTGAAGTCAAATGAAGTACAAAATGGTACTCAGGGAAGCTTTGTGATGGGATTTAGGTATCAATTTATCTGGATGCAGGCATACTTAGAAAGCTAGGAATGCATTATTTATGATTGTGTCCATGAGAATGTTTCTCAAGAGGACAGTCTTGTGAGTTAGTAGACTGGGTGTAATAGATTCACCCACAGCATGGGCAGATGTCATCCAATCATTTGGGAACCTAGATAAAATAAAAGAGAGAAATAATTTGTCTTCTTTCTCCTGGAACTGGGGCCCATTATTCCTCCTGTCTTTGGATAACAGCTCCTAAATTCTCTGACCTCGGGACTCCAGACTTGCATTAATAGTACCCTCAGTTCTCAGCCTTTTGGTCTCAAATTGAGACTGAAACTGTCAACTTCCCTGGTCCTGAGGATTTTGAACTGATGGTTTTAGGATTCTTGGGACTAACCTGTGACAGGACTTCTCAGCTTCCACAATCATGTGAACCAAAAGCCCTAGTAAATGCCCACACATCTATCCATCCATCCAGATTCTCTTTTGACTTAAAATAAAGTTAGATCCTGGTAAAATCTATAAGTTAAAAACGTTATAATTCAAACATGTGTTTAGTACACTCAATGTACTGACCAGCACAGCTTAAGAACATTATTCAACAGAGGGTTGCTGTTGACTTTCATAATCATGTGGTTCACTAAGAGCTACTGATGGTTGTCGCGATCCAGCATCTCAGGAGAACATCATATTGTACATTCTAGTCCAGAAAATTATCAAAATCCAAAATTTTAGTACAGCTTCTACTGACACTATGTATTACATTATCAGAGAGCAATGACCAGGTCCAGACAAAACATTGCCAGCATCAGTTTTTATCTTATTCTTCCAATCCTAAATTCCCGTCTTTTTCAGAAGTGAGCATCTCAAGAATAACATAAAGAGTAACATAAAAGAACATTTGGTTCACATGATTGTGGAAGCTGAGAAGTCCTGTCACAGGTTAGTCCCAAGAATCCTAAAACCATCAGTTCAAAATCCTCAGGACCAGGGAAGCTGACAGTTTCAGTCTCAAGTTGAGACCAAAAGGCTGAGAGATGTGTGATAATGTAATCATTAATCATTAGTTGAAAATGATTAATCAAACCTTAACAAGTTGCATTTGTTATGTGTATAACTTACTAGTTCTATGTTTTAAATGAGCTCTGATTCGTTCAAGATTACTCCTGTAGGGGTTAAAATGACAAATGTATCCATAGGCTTATGTATTTGAACACTTGATTCCTAGATGTGCTGTCTGAGGTTATGGAACCCTTAGATGATGTCATCTTGCAGGAGGAAGTATATCACTGGGGTCAGGTTTCAAGAGTTTATATTCTCAGGCCACATTATTTTCACTTTCTTTGCCTCCTATATGTAGGTGAATGTAATAAGCTGGCATCCTGCTCTTACTATCCATTGCCATACCTTCCACTCCAGTGTGGACTCACCCTCTAGAACTGTAACCCCCAAATAAACTCTTCTATAAGTTGCCTTGCTCACAGCATCTCACCACAGCAACAGAAAAGTAACTGGTGGAATTCTAAAAACAAAACAAAACATAAAAACAAATATTAGCTCCATGGCACCAGGTATTTTTACCTGCTGTGTTTATTCCTATTCTTTTAGAGGCATTCAGGTATTCAGTAAATATTTGTCAGTGAATTTTGTACATAAAAACATTTAGGCAATACTTCACACAGAGAGAATATACAACATATACAATGGTGAGAAAGTTATTTATAAATATATTATCCAATGTTAAAGGTTGAAAGAAATATAAAGGAAAAATAAATCCAAAAATAAATGAAATTCCTTGCAGGAAAAAATCCATCTAAGAGAATCTGTGCAGCAACAGAAACATGGTTAATCGAGTTGGTGTTTTCACAATGTGAAATAAAACAAAGCATGATGAGTGGAACTTCTACTTTACATAATCACATGGACAAATCAAAGGACTCTAATGGTGAGGAAAAGTAACAAGAAGTGGGGCAACACACTATGCGTGTTAAGTTCATAAACCAAGTCACTGATTCTTTTATATTAGTCTTGAGATGCACCTCTGAAAAAGAGGAAGAGTTTAGCAATGGAAAAACAAGATGAAGACAAAGATACTGGCAATGTTTTTTTTGGACCTGGTCATGGCTCTCTAAAAATTTACTGTGCATATAGCCTTGCATTAACCAATTTTGTTTCTGATGTGGTGACAACCTCAAAATCCCAGTGCTCAAACAATGATCATTTTTCTGTTCCTTGCTTCTAGTACATGAGAGCTTTAACCCGTTATATTCTCCTGGGTCAATTTGGCCTCAGGTCAGTCTGGCTTCATTCCAGGAATCATCTCCTTTGGGACCCAAGCTAGTAAAGGAGTGACTATTGGGGACATACTTTCCTCATTAGCAGGATTCAGAAATTCAAAGGCAACTGACCAAACTGAACAGTTAGCTGCACAACAATTTTCTTGTCAGAAGGAGGTTTTGTAGAGTGAAAAATTATAAAGATATATATATATATATATATATATATATATATATATATATATATATATGCTTTTTCTTTACCCTAGACCTAGACCTGAGCAAAAAAATGTAAGTTCCAGAAAGCAGGACTGAATGTAAGATTTTCACTGCCCTGGGACACATTCCAGGTGGAGGACATTATCCCTGAATCAGAGGACACTTACTGGATTACATTCCTCAAGCCTCAGGGAATAGACCCCACCTGTGGGTGGAAAAAGCCCAAGGCAGGAAGACACATTCCTGACCACAGAGAAAGATGCAAGCCATCTAGGTGGGGCTATAGCCGGAAGAAGTGAGAAATAGTTTACCTGAGTTGGTTGGTAATGGTCGATCGTTTAGGGTAGATTCCTCTGAAATGTTCTGGGTTTTATGCCCCCCACGCCCCCCCTCCCCCCCCTCCCCCCCCCCCCCCCCGTCTTTCCAGTGTTACAGCCTGTTGGTGTTCAAACTTTGTAAAGCAACCAATCATATGTGGCCGGCCTCTCAAAAATACAACCAATTATGTGTAACCACGCGAAAATGCCTCCCTTTCCCAATAAAAGAAACCCCTCAGCTTGCTGGCCTTTTGTCAAAATTCTGTTCCTGCGTGGACAAGCAGTTTTGACCTTGGCTAGCCAACTCCCCAATAAACCTCTGCTGATTGCATCCAGGTATGGTTTCTTGTGATTCTTGAGTGGTCATCATTTCCTGAGACTTGAGGAAGGGTCTCCTGAGTTTGGGGGTCTTCAGTTTCTGGTTCAAAACTTGATTTGATTTTCATGTACCAGATCTAATCATTTCCAAATAACAAGAGCTTACACTCCAACATCTCCAATGCCAAGGACCAGCCTTGGTTAGGTCTGGATTCCTGAGAGAAGGGTGTTTGGGAGCAGTGAAAACAACTTGAAGTCAGATCATGGATCCATGCTGACAGTCTAGGCTCCACCGAGATGGCTTTTCTAAGCATATTTCTGTAGATAGCACTACAGAAGATCTTTCTGATCAAAATCAGAAAGCCAAAAAAAAAATATTTTTTTAAGAGTTGTGTTCACTCTGAAGATAGCCTTCTCTGGATGACTGCTAGAAAACATTCTAGAAGAGCTGTCTTAGCTCCTAAGTAATTCTTGGGATTTCCAACCAAGGTCAGAAATCCTGTTAGAAAAAAAAAAAAAAAAATCTTGAAGAGCAGTATTCGATCTCCAGAGATCTCCAGACAGCTCAGCTCTGCCTTACTGCTTCTTCTAGTCTACATCAAACAAGGCAAACACTCATGGTCAACATTTATAGCTTTAAATTAAAAACAAAAAAGGAAGAGATGCTGAGTCCAACAAGGCCTTGGTAGAAGTAGAATGACGTGGCTCCTGCCCCTGGGACAGGGTGTGTGCCTCCACAGGTGTGGTTGGCTGCTGTGGATATAGGGCTTTTTTGTATAATAATGTACTTATTTTCATGTCCCTCCTTATTAAGGTTAATGACTCCATAATAATCAAAGACAGCATGAGTTTGGGAGGTGAAGGTATGGCTAATATCTGAACAAAAAGGTAACCTCTGGGACCTTCAGGCTGTGGAGAGGAACTCAATTCACAGAGGCAGGCAGATCTCTGAATTCTTTTCTAATGTTAAAAAAAAAAAAAAAAAAAAAAAAAGAATGTGCTTGTTGTCTCCTAAGAATCAAGAGGCTGTGAACACAGGATGCTGATTCCTAGGGTAATCAAGAGGGAACCTGGAATAAATAACCGAATTGATATGTAAATGAAAAAACTGGGCGTTTGGTCTGCTTGAAATGAGCTAGCAGAAAGTGATAGCAGATCTTTACAATGTTTTCTCTGGGGAGACTGGGCGGTCTGGAGGTCTCTAGAGAGCAAAAAGACTCTTCTGACCATGACCTTGGGCAGAAATCCCAGGAATTACTTAATCACTCAGAAAGCTGACAGAGCTCTTTTAGAACGTTTGCTAACAGCAGCTATACAGAGAAGGCTGTCTGAGGATCTAACACAGCTCCTTTAAAAAAAAAAAAAAAAAAAAAAAAAAAAAATGGCTTTCTGATTTTGATTGGAAACCCCAAGAATTACTTTTAGAATTTTTCTAACAGGATTTTTGACTTGGTCAGTTCAAGATTTTTTTTTTTTTTTTTATAGTGGCGTTTCTGACTTTAGTCAGAAAACCCATGAGATATCCAGAGAGCTTTTAGAATTTTTAATAGCAGAGAGAGCTGTCTTGAGCAGAAAGCTAACTGTCTCAACTTGAGAGTTATTAGAATAGCAAGAAAAAGCTGTTTAGAGCAGAGCAGAACACAAAGAGCAAGCAGTCTGAAAAGCCATGGAAGAGGTCAGCTCAGGAACTTTGGAAAGGTCATGGTGAAGAACCCCAAACTCAGGAGACCCTTCCTCAAGTCTCAGGAAGTCACGGCCACTCAAAAATCACAAGAAACCATACCTGGATGCAATCAGCAGAGGTTTATTGGGGAGAGTTGGCTAGTCAACGGTCAAAACTGCTCATCCATGCAGGAACAAAATTTTGACAAAAGGTCCGCAAGCTGAAGGGTTTTTTTTATAGCATGGGGTGGGGAAAGGAAGACATTTTCACGTGGTTACACATGATTGGTTGTTTTACAAATTCTGAACATAACACTGGGAAGACCAAGGGAGGGAGGGGTAACCAAGAAAAGTGGAACATTCCAGAGGAATCCAACCTAAATGATTTTGAGCCACATGAAAATTACTCTGCATACTCATTCTTCTCAAAAACGTAGTTTTACAATGTCACTGTGCCTTACCCTGTCATTACCAACTATTTCAGGTTAAATATTTCTCACTTTCTCCAGTCAAAGCCCCACCTAGATGACTTGTATCTTTCTTGTGGTCAGGAATGTGTCTTCCTGCCTTGGGCTTTTCCCACCCACAGGTGGGATCTACTCCCTGAGGCTTGAGGAATGTAATCCAGCAAGTGTCCTCTGATTCAGGGATAATGTCCTCCACCCAGAATGTGTCCTGGAGCAGTGAAGGCCTGAAATCTTATTTTCAGTTCTGCATTCTGGAACTTGCACTTTTTCTGCTCAGGTCTAATGGCAAAGAAAAAGTCTACATATATTTCATAAAATGGTCTTATAATTTTTCACTCTACAATGGGACACTTGCTGGATGGGAGAAGCTGATTAACATTCCTCAGACCACATGGAAGGAAACCCACCTGTGGGTAGGGAAGACCCAGAGCATGTAGACACATCCACAGGACAGATGGACCAACCCTTGATACCTACAAACAAGGGAGGTCCTTGCCACCTCATTCCCTAAAGACCAATCAGTTTAAAAGTCACACTGTTCTGCCAATCATATGGTGCCTAGTCACTGTTTCTCTAGTCTACCTCTTAAACTGTATAAAAACTGACCAAATGGGCTGCCCCAGGGTCAGTGCCTCTCCTTCAGGTGCAGGATGACCCCAATGCATTGGACCATTAAAATTACACTTGCTTTTTGCACTGATTCACATCTCTGCATGGTTCACTCAGGGGGTCTCTGGTAAGCTAAAGCTCACTAGAGTCTTACACCATGTTAGCAGAATACAGACCACCATCTTGTAATCCACAATTTGACATCCAGTCATTAGTTTCACTACTCCCTGGGACCCCTCCCTCAGAACCCCTCTTCAAGTTGAGGTTGGTCCTTGGCACTCCAACAAGCTTTATACATATATTTTGTGCTTGTCGCCTTCACTGAGAACAAACCTTCAGTCACTTTTTCCTGAGACATTTTCTCCAGATGAACATTTATTTTATGGGTACAATTGAGGTCTCAAATCAAATTTGAGTTTATCAAATGTGAGACTATCCTGAGCTAGGGGAAGGCTAACTAGAACTAGAAAGTTCCTGAGTTCAGAAAGCCTCTCTCCGGCAAACTTGAAGAACTGAATTATTTCAACAAACTCATGAGATCAGGAGAG
Source organism: Arvicanthis niloticus (assembly GCF_011762505.2). Lineage (NCBI taxonomy): Eukaryota > Metazoa > Chordata > Mammalia > Rodentia > Muridae > Arvicanthis > Arvicanthis niloticus. The sequence continues at coordinate 89,264,144 of NC_047661.1, read as the reverse complement.
AATTATCTGCTGCAAAAATAAATTGATTGCAGCCTTCCAGAGGTGTGAAATTATTGTCTCAGCTCCTGACTTCAATGTATTGTTGCTGCTGCTGGTGGCAAATCTGGCCACTAAATTTGTAGAAACCTGCACAAAGGTGACACTTGTGGTCCTTTCCAAATTGTCTAAGTGGTGGTTCTCAATGCTTAGTTTGTATTACGCCACCTAAGAGGTCTAAGTCATAAGCCAGGCTGTGCTGCTGGTGATCTAGAGAAGACAGACTATACAGAATCACCGGATTGTTGTTGTTAAAATTTGTCTTTTCTGTCCAGTGCTGTGGATAGAACCCTGTCTTGCTTTTGGTAAGCAAGCACTCTCCAATGTATTTCATCCCAACCATTACTCCTAGGCTCTTTAAATACCCTCAGCAACAAGCTGTGATACAGTGGGAGCATAAACATCTGATAGAAGCTAATCCTTATTTTCTTTCATAGGAAAGATTTTCAGAAGAGAGGGAGCTATCTCATTAAGCGATATTTATTAATCTTAGTACTTGATTTTCATTAAGCTACCTCATCCTTATTATGCTTAAGGCTTTGAGCACATTGCTCATGTCATGCAGGCACAGGCACAGTGCTTTTCCCCATGTTGTAAAGTACATTCCGATTTTCCTACTGTGTCCATTTTGGTGGTCTGGTTCATAATAGAAATAGTAGGAATAGCCTATCCAACATAGATACTTGAAATTGTTAAAATGCTATATTCTATACTCTAAGAGGTCAATAAATATGAACTAAATTGATAATGTAGAGTTAGTTCAGAATATCCCTGTTGTACTACATAAATAAAATTCATTAACTGTTTATTTTACAAAGTAATTCATGCCTACTCATAACAGCTTCATTGGAGACTTATGAAGTTGTTTTTCATCTGGTTTTTGTTGGATATTTTATTTACATTTCAAATGTTATCCCTTTTTCCCATTCCCCCACCCACCCAGAAACCCCCATCCCACCTCCTCCTCCTGCTTCTATGAGGATGTGCCCCCACCAACCCACCCACTCCCACCTCCCTGCCCTCAAATTCCCCAACACTGGGGCATCCAGCCTTAAGGGACCAAGGACCTCCTCTCCCACCTATGTCCCACAAGGCCATCCTCCCCTACATATACAGCTGAAGCCATGGGTCCCTCCCTATGTTCCAGGATGATGTTTTAGACCCTGGGAGCTCTGGTTGTTTGTTCTCCCCATGGGGCTGCAAACCCTTTCAGCTCCTTCAGTCTTATCTCTAACTCCTCCATTAGGAACCCCATGTGAATTTACAGTGAATGTAAATCTCTTCACCTTAGTGTCGAGGCCCCTAGCAAAATGTTGAGGCCCAGGCTGCCCCGAATTTGGGGCTGCCACTGTATCCTGGTCCAAGCTGCCGCTCTGGTCTGTGGGTTGGGGTTCAGCAAGAGAGAGAGTGAGGATGGACTCGAAGAATGGAGACCAGACAGAGTGTGATTCAATCTCGTTTATTCTTTAGTCTCTCTTCTTAGCTCCAAGTCCCAAGTCCTAAGTTCCTAGTCCCTAGTGCCTCCAAGTTCCAAGTTACTTCTTCCAAGTTCTCTTCCAAGTGCCTGCTACCTAATGCCTAATTCCTACTGATCTGTGTCTGGTTCTCTCTCTTCCATCTGATTCTCTGCTCTGTCTTCTGTCTGCCTCTCGCCTTTATATGTCTCACTTCTAAGCCATGCCTCTAAGTCACACCTTTAATCATGCCCTTAGGTCTTGTCTCTAAATCTGATCTCTAAATCACACACTTAAGTCCCACACCTTTAATCTCACACACCTTTAATCTCACACACCTTTAATAGTCACACTCTTAAGTCACACACCTTTACTCTCACACACCCAAGGAAAGTCCTTGGTATCCAAAGCAAGATGTTATCAGAGTGTGCTCAGCTGTTGTAATACAAGTCTCATGTCAGGGTATATGGCTCAAGATGGCTGCAAAGCTGATAGCTGCTTTCTGCTAAAAGTTGGCTCCCAACACCTTAGCCTCAGGTAATTCACTTAACAGTGCTAAAAAATGAACACATTCTTTGCCAAACTATTATAGGAATGATCTAACAACACACTAATGTTCTTCTCCTCTGAAGAGTCTTAGGTGAGGACCCCACAGACCAAATCACCCTCAGCACCACTCACATCCATGTGCTCATTAGTATGGCTCATTAAGGGGCTTTTGAACCATGCTACCTCCTTCCTAATACAATGTCGAAAGTCCAAAGGCCTCCGAAGAGAAACTTGGCCAGGCCTATAACAGCAGTATACAGTCTCTGGTGCCAATTTCTATCTAAGGTAAGGTTTCTTTTTCTGTGAGGAGACAGTCTGACCGAGGTAACAGTGATAAAGGAACACATTTAATTGAGGTAGGCTTACATCTACTCCAACATCATCATGGTGGAAATCAGGGAAACACACAGACAGACATGTTATTGAAGAAGGAGCTGAGAGTTCTGCATCTTGATCCCCAGGCCACAAAAAGGAACTGTGTGCAACATGTGGCATAGCTTGAACACAGGAGAACTCAAAGCCAACCCTGCTCCCCAGTGACACCCTTTCTCCAGCAGGGCCACACATTCTCTGAAAAGGCTGCAGCTCCAAATAGTGAAGCTCCCCATCTGCCAAGCATTCAAATGTGACTCTGAGGGCATCCCTATTCAAACACCACAGTCCCTGTTCAAGATCCTCATTTACCTATGTTGTCCTCCAGCTTCCTCTGCTTTCAAGTGACAGCAGTAGCAATTCCCTCCATCATATCTGCAAAAAAGAGTGGTTCCAACCTTCCTAATTCTGCAACCTTTTAATATAATTCCTCAGGGCCTCGTATGCTCCAGGCATAAAATTATTTTCCTTGGTAATTCACATCAGTAATTTCCTAATGTTAAAAATCATAATGCAGAAATCTGATGTTTTTGATAGCCTTATGTGACCCCTGAGGAAGCTTCATTATCAACAACACAAAAATGGACAAGCCCTGCTCTAACCTCAGTCAGTGGATACACTTACCAGTGAGGATGATACCAAGCAGGCAATATATAACTTCCTTCTTGTGGCCTTTATATAGACTTACAGCAGAAGATGTGCCCCAGAGGAGAGCCTGATTTTTCCACTTCTAAAATTGGGGAAAGGTGTATTTTCCCACCTCACAGAACTACATTAGAAGTACAACTTCCTGCTTCAAGTGATTAAGCTAAACTCCTCAGAAGGTTGCCTACACATTTGAGAGTTTAGTTAATTCTAGATGTATTCAAGTTGAAGGCAATCACAATGTCAACCTGACTGACAGTCATAACAACTCAGGTCACCATTAATTTTCAAAATAAACAATAGCTGGATGCTAATTAAATCTAAAGAGATGTAACTGTCCTAGGTTGATGGCAAATGCAATATATATATATATATATATATATATATATATATAACCAGACCATGTACCATGTATCAACATAACATCATACAACAATCCCTCTTCCACTTGTAAATGCCTTACAAATCTGGAATAGTAGCAATGGCCCTTGACATACATTATTTTAGTATCTGAAACTTAAATATTTAGGTAAGTTTTCATATTCTCTCAATTGATATTATAACCCCCACCTAAGTACAACTCAATTTTGAACCCATTTTCCCAGTATTCTGAATAAATTGAGGCTGTGAAACACTGATCACAATTTCCCTAGCAAGAGGACCAGAGAAAGAAAAGGCTGCTGAGCTGGGGCCTGGGAAGTAGAGGTTCCCTTTCTAGAGTAGAAGCCTCGGGCTCAGGAGTCTGATGAACATCGAGGGTAGACACCAGGTGACAGGTCCCCTGAAAAGGAACATCCACCATTAAATACCACATCCCCTCCCCTCTACACTTACGGCCTCCACTGAAGTGACAAGAATAAAACATGTGAAGACAGATGCAAATTTATTTAATTTCATATTTTCCAGTCCAACAAGATAAAGAAATTGAGTATCCATACAATGCTGTATGATTCTGAGGTTTATAGAGAAAAAGAAAAGAGGCTTCACATGTCTTCACTGAGGATTTGGGCTGTCATTCATAAGTTGACCATGGCACTTGGAGGTTGGTGTCTCCAGGGACAAAGGCAGGAAGTATGTGTGGTACTGTCCTTGGATAGGTGGCATTCCAGGCTTCCGATCCGAGATCCAGTGAATACTGACTGGACACCATCATTGATGGGTTCCCATGAAGCTGTCCAGAAGATGCAGACATGTCATAATCCCAAGGCTGGTATACTGGAGGGGGCGTCACCATTGGAGGTTGGGGGTACATAGAAGGCAGGGGTTTACCAGACCAATCATAACAAGCACCTGAGAGGAAAAGAAACAGAGAGAACATAAACATGGCACCCTCACTCTCCCTGAGTCACTGTAAGTAATCGCCTTGTTTCTGGGTCAGAGTCAACTATGATCAAGCCCAAATTCCACTGCCTTGGGGTGAACCAGGAAGTTTTCCTCATAAAGGCCGGAATTTGCTGCTGTGTGCAACATCGTCCTGTGGGAATGGGGCTTCACTACATAGTCTGCTCAGCTCCATGCCCATGAAAGACAATCGGGCTGATGCCACTATTGACAGTACCCAAAGTGTCTATGCAGAAGAGACTAACCTTGGACATGGCTGCCCTGCCATCTAGGGCCCAAGATCCTGTACAGGGCCTCTGCATAAGGAGAAAACAGGGGCACGATCCCTGGTCTCTCATTACAGAGAGTTGTATGCAGGTTCTTCAGGGTCCACATCAGGTCCAAACAGCTTTCCCAGCACTTCTTCAGGCCCATCTGATAGAGGCGCTGGCAGATAGCACTGTTCTTCTTCTTCATCTTCTTGCCTGGGTGGTGGATTTCCTGTTCGACCACTTCCCACTCCTGCAGGAAGATCCTGATTTCAAGGTCAGTCCAGGAGCAACAGGAAGGAACTACAGGGACAGAGAAGCCAGATGAGAATATCAGAGGTCATGCACATGTACATGTCAATTTTCCTCAGGGACTCTCTCTGCACATTGCACAGCCAGCAATGGCCCCTATCTGTTATCAAGTGGTTAGGAAGACTTGCTTGAGATCCCAGGATCCAGCATCTACCCAGCTGTTAATATCAAGAGGTACACTCACTGGGAATTCATGTGTCTTTAGCTTTACAAAATAGATATGATTTCAGAGTTTAGGTTTTAGCAAAGGGCAGACTTCAGGTAATACTAGGCAATGTAGGAAGACAACACTGTCTCAATTTAAAATTATCAGACACAAAGTGAATCCAAGGTCAGTCAATTAAGTTTCTTCTATGCTATGCAGTTTCCTTCCATTGTGCTGGCCATCCTACAATTCACTAACATTGAGACCAAACTCTCTAGGAAATCACAATGATCTGCTTGCCCCTGGCTCGCCCTCTCCAGTGCTGGAATTCAAGGCATGGGATGGCATTTCACACATTTGCTCAATAACTTCACTTCCTGTACAACTTAAACAGAAAACCAGTAAGGAAAAGAATTTCTTTTTGATTTGTTACATTGTAACAAAGATTTAATCAACTTGACAACAAACAACTGCCATGACAAGCCCACCTCCTGTCAACTCCCGACAATAATGGCACCTTAGGTTGAGCCTAATTTTCAAATGAAACAATAACCAGTATAAAATTACAGAAAAGAGATATAACCATTCAAGGAGAGATGGCAAATGCATTATATCTTTAACTAGGTTATAATTGTGCCTCATGTGATATAATATCTCTCAGCCAACTACAGATGAATTGTAAACTTAAAAGAGGTAGTAATGACAAAGGCTACTGGAGTTTCAATCCTTCCAACTGGAAGTCAGTATAACACCAGTAGACACCATCAGTGATGAGTTCCCACTAAGCTTTCCAATTGGTGGAGGGATGTGATAATCCCAAGGGGGAACATCCTGGAGAGATGGGATCACCAATGGAGAGGGAGGGTATGCAGGAAGCAGGGGGGTTACCATGGCCTTCATTCCAAGGACATGAGAGGAGAGCATAAACATGGCACCCTCACTCCTGCTGAGACACTGTAAGTAATTGCCTTGTCTCTGGGTAAGAGTCAACTATGAACAAGTCTAAATTCCTTGGGGTGACAGAAGAAGTTGGACACAGGTTTGCTATGTGAAGCAAAGGCCTAAGGGAAAAGGAATTCCTTCAATTGTGTACTCTGCTCAATGCCCAGCTGATGCTATACTCTGGGATTTGAAAGTCTTCTCTACACAGGGGACTCACCTGGGACATGGCTTCTCAGGGATTTGTGGCCCAAGATCTTATACAGGTCCCATGCATAAGGAGAATACAAGGGATCAGGTCGTTGACCATCATTACAAAGGGTTTCATGCAGGTCCATCATCTTCAGCATCAGGTCAAGGCAGCTGTTCCAGCTCTTCCTCAGGCCTCGCTTGTAGAGGCGGCCACAAAGAGACCGTACCTTCTTCTTCAATTTCCTGCCTGGATGCCCAATTTCATATTCAACAACTTCCCACTCTTGCAGGAAGATCCAGATTTCATGTTCAGTCCATGGACTATCAGAAGGAACTGGAAGGGACAGAAGGATGTGATGAGGATATCAAAGGTCTCACACATTGTTATGGCCCGAGCTACCCCACATTTGGGGGCCAAAGTGTCTCAGACCGCTCTAATAAATGTTGGAACCCACATTGCCAAAAGCCTTGGAGGCTAAACTGTTAGAGCTCGCACTGCCCCAAGCTGCTCCAGTCCACCGGTCAGGGTTCAGCAAGAGAGAGAGTGAGGATGGACTCCAAGAATGGAAACCAGGCAGAATGTGATTCAATCCCGTTTGTTCTTCAGTCTTTCTTCTTCTCTCAAGTCCCAAGTCTTGAGTTCCTAGTCCCTAGATCCTAGCCCCTAGTGCCTCCAAGTTCCAAGTTACTTCTTCCAAATGCTAAGTGCCTAATGTCTAATTCCAAGTTCTTCCTTCAAGTGCCTAGTGCCTAATAATCCTTCTTCCGAGTTCTCTAGTCCAAGTGTCTTCTTCCTCAATGCCTAATTTCTACTCCAAGTTGTACTCCAAGTTGTACTCTCTAACCTAATTCCTAATTCCAAGTTGTACTGAACTCTTCTGTCTGCCTCTCACCTTTTATCTGTCTCACTTCTAAGCCACACCTTTAGGTCATGCCTTTAAGTCATGCCCTTAGGTCTTGTCTCTAAATTTGATCTCTAAGTCACACCCTTAAGTTACACACCTTTAAGCTCACACACCCAAGGGAAAATGCTGGGTATCTAAAGCAAGATGTTATCAGAGTGTGCTCAGCTGTTGTAGGCTATTGTAATCAAGTCCCTTGTCAGGGTATATGGCTCAAGATGGCTGCAAGGATGATAGCTGCCTTCTGTCGGCTCCCCACAACACATGAACATGCCAACATTTCTCAGGGACTCTTACTGCACATTGATTGGACAAAAATGGTTTCATTCGGTTATCAAGTGGCTTGGAACACTGTCTTGCCAGCCCTGTCACAACTAGCCTGCTCTTAACAGCAACAAGCCCACTCACTGGGAATGCTTAGCTGTCTGCAGTTTTGGGGAAGATGTCTCAGAATACAATGGGATCCACAGCATAAGTGCTACCAGGGAATGTTGTAGCTGCATAGACTCATAACCACATCCACACCAGGGAGGTACTCAGAGCCTTTGGCTCTTCTGGGAGAAGGGCAGACATCAGGTAATACTGAATGCTAGGCTTCCCTTGCCACAGATGTCCACATCAGGGCTCTTGCATCGCCTCACAGTCATAGAAAAAGAACCATAAGAGCAGAGTTAGGATTTAGCAGGGAATTTGGGTCTGATTACCTGAGGAACTTCGGCCTTCATGCCTCGGCCTCCTTCTCCCATTGGTTTCTTGGGTGTTTCTCACGCTTTGGACTTGGCTTGCATCTCTCTGTGCAGAAATGAATAAATTAAATATTAAAACATGTTTCATGCTACAGGAATCCTTGTTTCCTAGCTCTAAATGGACTCAGGAAACAGCCTCCTGTTGCATTAGCTAAGCAATGGACTCTCAATTCCTCATCCACGGGTGCTGCTCCATTCCCACCTAATGGTAAAGCCTGCCTGTGAAGTTAAACCATCAAAAATCTAGAGTGTACAGGGGAGGTGCCCTTAATCAAGTGGATGGTAAGCAACAGCAGCACCTCTCCTTTAAGAACCCCACAACCACTCTCTCCAGTTCACTTTCTCCCTGTTTTCTGCAGGGGGAAAAGTCCCTTTTGAAATCTAATAAACTTCAGTCGTGCTTCAAACATAAAAAGGTTTCAGACAAACTGTGGGGAACTGTACTTTTCCATCCTATATCACAAAACACGGGTTTCTAGCAGGTGGCCATAATGCCATTCACTCCTAAGAGGTATGGGGATACTCAAAAGTTCAGCATCATACTTGACTGCATAGTTGGTTGTGGGCTAGCCTTGGATAATTAAGATGATGACTAAAGATACTAAAACCAAGAAACCCAAGCACAAAATAAATATGGTTCTTGTACCTCTGCTAATGATAGAAATGGGTTCAGATTCATGGTAGTTAACCACGTTTAGCCGTATGTTGAGGCACAAATCTCTCAGCTATCCTAGAGAAACTATGAGTGAATTCTGCCCAACCTACCTGCATTTTCTCTTCTGAGCTTCCTTGGTTGAACACAGTGTGAAAACTAGGGTCCGCTGTGTCCTGGTGTTGACGGGAGTCTGGAGTGGACAAAGAGCTCTTCTCCCTGCCCTGGACTTGTGCAAATGTGAGAATCCTGAGCCAATGTGGTCCCTTTTAAAGCTCTTTAGTTTGATTGATTCTGACACAACAGACCTGTCTATGGAGGGTGGAGTCTTTAACCGAATCACTCATGCTGAGGAAAGAACCAAGGTCATGGTCAGGCTATCCTAGGCTACATAGGAAGACCTCCCACAGTCTGGATTGAAAACTATCAAAGAAACAAAGTAACTCCAAGGCCAATTAATTTTACTTTCTTTTCTGGGAAAGATTTATTTACATAGTCCTGTGCATTCTTTTTTTTCTTTTTTTTAATTGGATATTTTATTTACATTTCAGATGCCATCGCCTTTCCCCATTCCCCCCAGCTAGAAAACCCCTATCCCATGCCCCCCTTTCCTTTTTGCTTTCATACAATTTTTTAAAATGGTAATCGGAGGCTTTATAAGTTTGGTAATGCTTAATCAGAAGTGTAACCCAATACCCAACCTAGATATCTCAACTATCTTTACTGTCAGAGACACGTGAACATCTGCCTCCATGTCTGCCCCCTCTTTCTCTCTCTCATCACCTAGCTTCTCCTCTCTTTCATCTTCTCCTCTCCTTACTCCATCTCTTCCTCTCAGTACTCCTCCCACTTTAGCTCCTCCTACATATCACCCTTCCTGTTGAAATAAAACTTTTCTCTCAAAATACAAATAGAGCATAATTGTGCCAATTTGTACCACTTAGGTACAAGATAGTCCTAATACCCAGTCCATCATTTTGTTGACTAACCAGAACCTCTGTCATCTCTCCTTAGTTGTGAACCTGGCTTTTTCCTTGGCTTTAGAATGAATTTCAGCTGAAAACCATCCACTCAAATCTTTTTTCTCAAGGTAAATAGACGGGATTGGCTATGAGACTAAAAGTTTTCAACCCGGTCAGAAATCCAGAATGACTGAGTTAACTAAAATTGTGGGAAGCATAAAGCATAGCTTCTAAAACTAAGCCAATTTATAGAGACCTCTGAACACCTGGACACTCCCTATACTACAAAACATTAGAGCATCTGTTCTTCAGCCTTCTGGCCCAGTCCTGGGCATTCTTCAACTCACTAAAATGAAGACCAAACTCTCCAGCACAATAGAGTGATCTGCCTGCCTTCACCTCTGATGTACTGGGATCAAAAGTATGGCTCATAGATTAAAACATTTGCAAAATGCCTTCACCTCATGTAAGCTTCATCATAAACTAAGGGAAACAGAATTTTGATTTTACCCTGTTCTTTGTAAATGAGAATCATCTCTTTTTAAACATTTTTTGTTGGATATTATATTTACAGCTCAGATTTTAGCCCCTTACCCCATTCCCCCTACCACCCAGGATTCCCATATCCCATCCCCCCTCCTGCTTCTCTGAGGATGTGCCCCCACCTACCCCCCACTCCCACCTCCCCACCCTCGAATCCCCCACCCACCCACCACACATACACACTCAGTGTTCAGCCTTCATGGGACCAAGGATCTCCTCTCTCACCTATGCCTGACAAGGCCATCCTCCTCTACATACACAGATGGAGTCATGGGTCCCTCCCTATGTGCTCACAGACTAGTGGTTTAGACCCTGGGGAGCTCTGGTTGGTTGGTATTGTTGCTCTCCTCATGGGGCCACAAACCCTTTCAGCTACTATAGTCTTCTCTCTAACTCCTCCATTGGGAACCCCTTGATCAGTTCAATGGTTAGTTGTGAGCATCCTCCTGTGAATATGCCAAGTACTCGTAGGCCTCTAAGGAGACAGCTATATCAGATTCTTGTCAGCATGCACTTCCTGACATCCACATCAGTGTCTACTTTTGGTGACTGCACATGGGATGGATACCCAGGTGGGGCAGTCTCTGGATGGCCCCTCCTTCAATTTCTGTCCCACTCTTTGTCTCCATATTTGCTCCCATGAGTATTTTGTTACTCCTTCTAAGTAGGACCGAGGCACCCATACTTGGTCTTCCTTCTTCATGAGCTTCATGTGGTCTGTGAGTTGTATCTTGGGTATTATGAGCTTTTGGGCTAATATGCACTTATCAGTGAGTACATATTATGTGTGTCCTTTTGTGATTGGGTTACCTCACTCAGGATGATATTTTCTAGTTACATCCTTTTGCCTAAGAATTTCATGAATTCATTGTTTTTAATTGTGAGTAATAGCTGGGCCAATAGACCATGAAGCTAAAAGACAGTGTATACATCAAGAATATAACATATACCTAGCTTTTTATGTTGGATATTCCTATCTAAACACAAAAATTGCCTTATATTGTTATTTCTACAAAGGATTTTCTTTTTTCTTGACAGAGTGCCTCCTTTGATACTGGAAGCTTTGAGTAATTTCAGAGTGGCAAGGACTTCATGACTTAATGAATAGTCATATCAAAGTAATGTTTATAATATTTTTCATGTTAATGATGATTTACCCTTATTCAGCACACAGTTTGAGATTCACAATGAATTCTTGAAATCATGAAGAAAATCTGTCCAATCTCTATAGTAGGTTTTAAAATATATTTTTAGACTGTAGATCCTTATATCAGAAAGAAATAAGAAATATGCATTTGTGGGGGTAAAACACATCAGGAAATTCAAAATTAAAACTGTACAGGAGAAAGAGCTGGCATTTAAGTGACATATTAATTTGTATGCAAGAAAACATGAATATCCTCAATAAAATGCAAGGTTCTTCCTTAGAGGTAAGGTTTCTCTCTTTTTATGTATTGGGATGTCCCATGATTTGGGAATAATAGTTAATGGCTAATAGACATCTAGGATACCTGGTTCAGCAACAGGATAAAAGAACTTGCTATCCAGACTGAGTGCAAGTAGGCAAAAAACAAACCTTCCATTTCCCATGCCTTCTATGTGAGCTGCCACCAAATGGTGTCACCCAGAATTTATGGTGAATCTTTCAACCTCAAATGAGGTTTAGTATAGATTTTCTTGATGATCCAGTATAGAAATATTCCTCACAGTGTGCTCAGCTGCTTAGGCTTTAAACTAGATACAATCAAGTTTACCACGAAGATTAGCCAACACACAACCCCCAAATGAAGAATGTAAGCATATTAAAGTTCAAAGGTCAGGGAGAACAGCAGTAAACTGTGAATGCTAAAGTTTTAAACTTTATCCTAAACCAAGAAACAAATATAGCATACTCAGCTAAAACAAGCTTTATGAAACAATATCTAGCTTTTATAATTTCATAGTTTTTATATTTTCTAATTCATTTCATCTTTATTTAATTGCTAGTCAATGTTTATTTTTTTTCAAGGTCCATTTGTTTGAAAAATATTAGCTTTCATCACTACATGGATGTAAGAGAGTATCCCACAAAAGCAACAGAGAACATTCTGCCAGCACATCTGTAACTCTCCTCCTGTCTCAAGGAGGTAGGTAGTATGAGAGTTACTGCTGAACTTTAGTGCTGAGGAAGCCAGGATCTGGATCCCTCTCCCACTCCGAACTACAACATGTGGTAGAATAAGAAGTGAATCCCCTCTCTATGCCAAGCCAAGATATAGCAAAGGGAATTTCACAGGCTTTTTCTTCTGTACATATTGTATTTCTGTCCTTATCATTTTACCTATGAGAAAAGGTAAAATTAAACTATTTTCATTTCCGAGAAGATGTTGAATTCAATAGCCTCTCATAGGCTCTCTTCATGGTGCCAAGCCTCAACTCCTTTGCATGACCCTCTTCAGTCCTGGGCCATCAACTAAAACTGAGGTTGCACCTTACCCAATGGCTTCTCACAGTGCCAAGACTCATCTGCTCTTCATGACACCTTCATGCCTTCCAAACCAGTACCATCTGGGTGACTCTTACACATTACCAAGTCCAGCTGGAGCATGAGGTACAACCTTGGCTATCTCTGGAACACAGCTTCTTTGTGTTCCATCTACCAGAAGATTTCACCTCAGTGATTCTGGTCTCTTCTTAATCAGCACTAATTTCTTAGCTCCAGCTAACCAGCATCAATTGTCCCAGTAGTCTCTTTTATTCTTAATTCTAAAGAAGCCAGCCACATGGCCAAAGATGCCAAGTTCTGCTGTTTGCTGGGGCTGGAACATGGTCCCTTTGTTCTATTACATCATCACCAGCTTTCTGTTTTCCAACTCCTTCACTGCCTAATCTTGCCTGTCTTGGAACTTGCTCTGTAGACTGACTTTGAAATCAGAGATCTGCTTACCTGTCTGCTAAACACTAGGATTAAAGGTGTGGTTCACCAAGCCTGGATTTTCTTCTTCACTTAAAACTTGCTCTGTTTTAGGCTGGCCTTGAACTCAGAAGAGATCTGTTTGTCTGTGCCTCCTGGGATTAAAGGCTTGTACTACTATGCCTGGACCTAAATTTAGCTGGGTGGGATCTTGTCCCAAGGCCATTACTCCCTTAATTCAATTTAATATCCCTGAACACAGGATTCGCTCCATTTTACTTCCTGGTGCCCCTTTAATACTCGAACTTTAATATCTTTTATATTTTTCCTTTCTCAGCTTGCTATGCTTGTTTAAAACTCTCTTCATGAGACCTAACCAGAGAACCAAGTCTTCCATGGGCATCTCTGAGACTTCCTTTGTCAACACAATTAACCTGAGCCTTAGCCTCAGGTAGACTCTTCAGACAAGGGCAAAAAGTATCCACATTCTTCACCAAAATAGCATAAAAACAGTTTGTAGGCCACATATTGAAATTCTTCTCTGAAACCTCTTAGGCCAGGTCCTCACAATTCAATCACTCTCAGTAACAAAGTCTTCCATATTCCTACTAGGATAGCCCACTAAGCTCCACTTAAAGCATTCCACTGCTTTCTTTCTAAATCTAAAATCCCCAAATCCACTTTCTTCCAAAGAGTAGCATGGCCAGGCCTATAAGATGAGAAGGGAAGTCATCTGAGGTTACTTGATTCCCCCAGTCAGAGAAAGGGAAAACCTTCAAGCAAGCTATGTGATTTTATACAAATTTTTGTAAAACCCACATTAGCAACTATCTGAAAAACCGGTTAGTTGGGGATGTGGCTAGCTGCAGTAAGACTTCATCGGAGACTGCCAGGCTAGAAAGACACCTTCATCTTCTGTATAATTGGACTTTGCTAGTAAGAAATGTGGAAAAGCAGATGAACTGACAAACTTTTATTTAGAGAATTTTTACAAGAAACTACAAAGAAGTAAGTTAAAAATTGGGCTAACAATAAACAAATTTGGGATCAGGGAAATGGCTCAGTAGGAAAAATAATTACAGCCAAGCCGGAAGAGGAAGACTGCAGTTGGATGCCAAGTACCACATGATAAAGAGAACCTCCTTAGCTGTCCTTTGACCTCCACACAAATCCCATAGCACTTGTGTGTTAGCACACATCCATAATAACAAACTTAATTAATTAATTCACTTTTCAAAAATGAAACACTGAACACACCCAAAGGGGAAGCTGGTAGTTTGAGAACAGAATGGGAGAAGAATATAGGCTAAATTCTCTCATTTATAACTAATCTCATGTCCCATGTCCCATGTCCCATGTCCCGTGCTAGGCGTTACTTCATTAAAGTAAGATTTGAAACCAAGGCAAAAGGGAAGAATACCTACTTTCTGGTTTTTCAGTTCTAGGTTGCTGAGCCCTGACTATTGAAAATAACGATGTAAGATTTAATTAAATCAAAATTAGCCATAATCACCTGGTTTCACATTAGGATTCCTCCGGAGCTTTAAAAATTAAATGCCTGAGCTTCCCTGAGTGATTCTCGTTTAACTGAGTTGAGGTGGACCCTAGCATAGGTATTTCAATAAAGCTCCTTGGAGGATTCTAATGAGCCAGGACTGAGAGTCCTGAGATTACAAGTACAGCTGAGGACTCCACATTAATAAACCAATTTCATTAGCGACACTAATAGAGAGAAAGTGGGAAGAAGTTCTATTGCCCAGGAGTTTAGTGTGGTCAAACAAGTATTTTTAACACACACACACACACACACTAAAAGCCCATTTTCTTTTGTGTGATCAGTTTTTAAGCATGAAAAACGTGCTATTTTTTATTAAGAAAATAGTTATTTTAACATCTTTTCATTTATTAATTTTATTTCATTTTTGTCTCTATGTTTGTACATCACATACATACTTGATACTCCTGGAGGCCAAAGGAAGGCAACAGGTACTTCTAGTCTAACCTGGGTTTTCTGTTAGAGCAGCCAATGTAGTCCATTGCTCCTGTTCCAGACACCAGCACACATTCTTTAAATTATTGTTTTTATGTGATGGCCAATGAAGAGATTAATTCATTGTCAGTCAAGCTTCTACTTGACTAACAGAAAAATAAAATAACTGAGCCTGTGGGTATCAATTCTGCCTTTACAAAGAGATATATCAGGGTTAATAAAAAAAAAAAAAAGTGAATTGCATTGGAAAAGTAGCCAAAAAAGATGAATTCCACCATTTCTCCAAGCAAATTTTTATATATAGATAAATAGATTTAGCTGTGTATGTATGTGTGTATATATAAACTGGTTACCAAGTACACTGGTTTGAGAGTATCACACCACGGATATTAATTGTTCTTTAATTTGAACTACAGAATTTTCAGAACAGGACTCAAGACCAAGTAAACTATTCTCCAAAAACACAGTGGTCGCTGATAGTACATTTCATGGCCACAGCAGTTCTACTTAGCCTGGATCTTTTAGTACCTTGTAGATCACTCTGGATTCAAACCCAAGACTTTGTATTATTAGGTTTCCACTTTGTTCCATATATATTCTTTGTATCCTAACTCCGGTTAGAACAGAGAGCTTGATGAGTTACAAGTGTCAGGGAAGGGACATGAACTGTGCAACCATAATTAAGTAGTTGTGGTGGGGATCCTGTGAGAGGGGCATAGACAAGTAGTTGTATGTGGTGTGCCTGCTTCAAGAATGTGTGCAAACGAATGAGTGAGGGGTAAAGAGCAAGAGCTGAAAGTATCTCGGAATAATAGTGTGGTCTTAGAGAAACAGTATGCCAAGGCATTAGAGGAACAAAAGTGCCCTGTAGTCCAAGGAGTCTGTGGGTCCGCCTCTGACCACAGGAGGCGGGATGCAGAGGGCGGACTACAAATCCCAGCAGGCCCTGGGACTACGAGCCTGCGCGCCGCACCACGCAACGCATGCTGGGGTTCGACTGCCGGGGCCAAGATGTCGCTGAGCAAGAAAAGAAAGCTTGAGTCGGGGGGCGGCGGCGCAGGAGGGGAGGGAGCTGAGGAGGAAAATGGCGGGGAGCAGGAGGCCGCCCCGCCACGACCCCGGAGGACCAAGCGCGAGCGGGACCAGCTGTACTACGAGTGCTACTCCGACGTATCGGTCCACGAGGAGATGATCGCAGACCGCGTCCGCACCGACGCCTACCGCTTAGGCATCCTGAGGAACTGGGCCGCGCTGCGAGGCAAGACCGTGCTGGACGTGGGCGCGGGCACCGGCATTCTTAGCATCTTCTGCGCCCAGGCCGGGGCCCGGCGCGTGTACGCTGTGGAGGCCAGCGCCATCTGGCAACAGGCCCGGGAGGTGGTGCGGCTCAACGGGTTGGAGGATCGCGTGCACGTCCTGCCGGGCCCGGTGGAGACGGTGGAGCTGCCGGAGCAAGTGGACGCCATCGTAAGCGAGTGGATGGGCTACGGACTTCTGCACGAGTCCATGCTGAGCTCCGTGCTTCACGCTCGGACCAAATGGCTGAAGGAGGGCGGTCTCCTCCTGCCAGCTTCCGCGGAGCTCTTCGTGGCCCCGATTAGCGACCAGATGTTAGAATGGCGTCTGGGTTTCTGGAGCCAGGTGAAGCAGCACTATGGCGTGGATATGAGCTGCATGGAAAGCTTCGCCACGCGCTGCCTCATGGGCCATTCCGAGATCGTGGTGCAGGGTCTGTCCGGAGAAGACGTGTTGGCCCGGCCGCAGCGCTTTGCCCAGCTCGAGCTGGCCCGCGCTGGCCTGGAGCAGGAGCTGGAGGCCGGTGTGGGCGGGCGCTTCCGCTGCAGCTGCTATGGCTCCGCGCCTCTACACGGTTTTGCCATCTGGTTTCAGGTGACCTTTCCTGGAGGGGACTCGGAGAAACCTCTGGTGCTGTCTACTTCGCCTTTTCACCCGGCCACTCACTGGAAGCAGGCGCTCCTCTACTTGAATGAGCCGGTGCCGGTGGAACAAGATACTGACATTTCAGGAGAGATAACCCTGCTGCCCTCCCGGGACAACCCCCGGCGTCTGCGCATACTTCTGCGCTACAAAGTGGGGGACCATGAGGAAAAGACCAAAGACTTTGCCATGGAGGACTGAGCGTTGCCTTTTCTCCCATCCACCTTCTTCGGAAGGTCAGAAGAGAAAGGGAGATCTCCTGTGCAAGTAGGGGACATAGCTGTCTCTTTTACATCACTGTTTCTGGCAAAGGGAGTGAGTGACCAGACTTCGTTTGAGGACATTCTTCTGGCAATGTTTATTTTAAAAGTGAGCATCCCTGACCGAGGACTGATGCAGTGTGCTTATTAATGGGCTTTTGAACCTGAAAAGCATGTAGTATGAAACTCTTGTATTTCCGTTTCTTTTGTTTAACTTCAGGGGGTGGGGGAAGTAAAAGTGATTTTATAATTGGTCCACGAGCTAATCTGACACCCCCCATCCCTTACCAGTATGAAAAGGCAAAATGGTTTGATTACTATTCAGAAACTTGAAATATTTTTTTTAGAGCTGTATTTTTTGCTCAGTCGGAATTCTTTCAAGTCATGGGTGCCTGTAGGATATTGTAGCTGTGCGTCCTTATAGTCTAAATAAAATTCATCCTGTTAGTGAGGAAGTGGAGCACAGGAGAAGTACTTTAAATAACCCCGTTCTCGTTACCCTTAATACATGCTGTGCTAAGTTTGATGAACCTTAGTAAAATGGCTTAATTTTACAGCCTGTCTAGGCAATTCTAAAAGTGACAGGAGAAAAAGTCTAAGGTGAAATAATATGGGGTTTAAATATCTTTATTTTGACTTTAAAGACTGAGCCAAGAAAATCTATATGTTTTATAATAAATATTTTTGTGATTCTTGTAAAACAGTCTGATAGGGAAGATTGCTGAACCTAGCCCAAGGGTGAATCCTTTACCTCTTGTGCTTGCTTTATTTAAACACAGGTATAATTCTGTATGAAAGGAACATGAGCACCGTACTTACATCTAGTAAAAGGTCCTGTCTTCAGTTATTTTTTTAGTTCAGCCAAATGTGAACATTGTGAATTTGTGAAAATCCCTCATAATGAAGTGAGTCAGATTGTCAGATTTACTTCACTGGTGGATCTTCCTTCCTTTTTGTGGCAAATAAAATGGCATTCTCACTTTCATAGTTGAGGTCTTTAGACTTCCTGTGTACTGTCTGTGAGTTCATTATAACGCTGTTACCTTTCTCATGGTGTCAGTTCTTAAGGGTTACTGCTCCTTCGGAACACAGCTTCAGGACAGCTCAAATTATGATTAACACAATTTTGAATTCTAGCTCTGTAAGACTTAATGGGTGTGAAGAAACTGCTGTTCTTAAGTACTCTTGAATTTCACTTTTTGTAAACTTGGTTGTTTTTGGCTTTTTAAAAATATTGTATATTAAATTGCTAAAGGATTAAAAATAATTTGCTGGGGCTCTATTTTGAAGGAAATACACAAATATAAAACCATCAGTTTCACAAAACAAGCATATTTTGATGTCAGAATACTTAACATCTTTTATAAATGCTTGTTTTAGAGGTTTAAAAAGGAGTTCCTTTGGGATCATCTATGTTTTTAATCAAGTTTTCACCTTAAGTGATTGCTGGTGATTTTGATTGGCCTTTCTATAACAATTCCCTTGGTATCTAAACGTCTGGAATTCCTCTTTTCTACATAATTCTGTAAATAGAAGTACTATATTCACCCCCCTCCTCCCCAAAAAAAGACATAAAGGAAAATCAGTTAAAACTTGGGAGGGGTGAGTGAAGACTAGATTTTCTCGACTGAGCAAAAAGTTTCGAAATTCTAGTTACATTTTCTCAAAAACAAATTAGGAAATAAGGAGCTGAAGCAGAAGCTAAAGGCAGGAAGCATAGTGTTGTTCTTAAGAATTAGGTCTCTGGAGCCAGATAAGGCAAAGGAGCTCTTCTTTGTCTTCAGGCAAGCCAGCTCACACCCCACTTTTTCTTTTCAAAGCCCTCATCCTAACCAGAGATAACAATAGCACCCACTCCATAGAGAATTGGGGATACAAGTAATTAAGTAACCTAGAAGTAAGCGCCCAGCACCATGATGCTGAATTTGTGTAAAAGACAAACCTAGAGCAGTCCGATGCTGCGTACAAAATGTGCCCCAGAATGAATACTCATTTGTCCTTTTCTTCTCCACAGGCACTGACAGTATCAGCATGGCTATACATGAAGAGCAATGTATGCCACAGGGTACCAGATGATCCAAAGGAGCACCACAGCCTTTGGGATGAAGGCACCTGGGATGGATGAAAGCCTGAGGTGTGTGGACACCCAGGCACTGTCTAATGTGTTATGTGGATTGGGACAGGTAACTGAAGCCCTTAGGGCCGGGATTATCAGACCCTAGAGAGCATCATGGTAAAGTTCCACCTACCTCCCTCACACCTTAGCATTTATTTAGCCATCTAAAACTTTCCAATTTTGTCATTCATTTGCTAAATCAATGAGCATAGTTGCTAAAAATACATCCTACCTGTGATGGGTATTTGGGATTACAGGCAAATGTGAACCCTACCCATAAGTAGATGTCTGCCACTAAAGAAAGTAAAGGCCATATGGTTAGGTTACTTAGGACCTGGGTGGTTTTCATGGCAGAAAAGATGGATTATTTGTTTCACACATAAAGTAGAAAGGTTTCTATAGGTGCTGATAGACTTGCCTAAAGTTACATACATAATTCTTGTTTGTGAAATGGGATCATACATTGTGCAAGGCTGGCTTGGAACCCAGTATGTAGCTGAGGATGACTGGACTCCTGAGCCTCTTGCCTCCACCTCCCAAATGCTGGCGTTAATAGCTCGATCCCGCTGTGCCCAGCATAGACCCAGTTTTTAGCAGAACTTTAAGCAAGACTCTGACTTTCTAAATGCAAGCAAAAATTCACTCTCATTATACTAATCCTGCATTCTTCTGTTAAAAACAGGAAACTTCATGCCACCTTAATGGTAACAAGGTTTTATTTTTATTATTTGATGACAAAGGGAGTGTTTAGTACTAGAAAATCTCTTAAGACCTTCCCGGAAGAACCATCTGCTGTGTATGACTTGAGTTTGATGTAGTAGGCACTCAATTGGCAGCCCCTGTGTTTATTTCCTTAACACTAATCAAATGTGACACTTTCTGCGGTCCCCAGAAAACTGAATCCATGACAGTAGCAAAGACAAGTGAACTCCTTGTCATTTGGTTATTTGGGCAAAGAGCTCTGAATAGAAAAGAGATAAGAAAATGGAGTTCAAGGTGAGTGTGAAAGGCACCTGCTGCAAACAGCTGCCTAACATCTTGTTTACTGCCAGCCCTGCTGTTGTCCCCACAGTTTACCTAGTGCTGAGCAAAGATGGCTCCTGAGGAGCGGTTACTAACAAGCCCCACTCCTCCACATGCTCATCTCTGTATATGTGTCTCCATTAACTTCATTATCAACAGCTACATAATATCTAAGCGCTATAATAAATGAGCACATCTGCCTCTCAGAGAACTAGGATACAGTGGGAACAATAAAATCAGTAATGCTCCTGCATCCATAAACCTGGAAAGCCTTCCCAGCTCTTAGCCACGCTGAGCAAGGATGGTAAGGCAGCTGGCATCCTTTAAGCCTCTCTGAAGATCAAAAGTCCTGTTCCTATCATGAGGAAGATTGTGAACACCTGAGAAACTTTCCCATGTGATGTTCTAAAATTAGACAAAATGTTGGTCTGTTCCATAATAGATGAAGTATATTAAATAGGTGATTCTCGGCTACTCAAATAAAAGCTCTAAGCCAAATTTATATTCAGCTGTCCATGTGTGTGTGCGCGCATCTTTCCCAGCTTTCTATGTGATTTCCATGCTTCCGTTTGTTTATGATTTATCCCCTCAGTTGTAATAAATATTACATGTATTTTTAGAATTTGTAACCTGGTCTATTCTTTTGGGCATTAAACTACTTTTGGAGAACTGAAGTGTGACTCTGTGGTTGAATACGTAACCAGCCCGGCAAGTCCCTGAATTTGATAACTAGCACTGTAGAAAACACCAGGCTTTTCTGGACAAATGAGAAGTTCTGAAGATGAAAAGGGTTCATTCATATGAAGGACCAGAAGATTCTAAGCATGACACCTGTTTTCAATAAAATATGGTTGTCTGAGGCTTGCCATCTGGATGGGTAGCTGGTTTGATCCCATCTTTTTTTGTCAGTTTTACAGATGTTGACATTTTAAGGAATCAAAATTTCTAAAGATGTGAAAAATGTTAAGCTGGGTTTTTTTTTTTTTTTTTCCTAAGCTTAAACCAGACCCTAATAAATCTTACACATCACGGTAAGGAAGAGGTACAGATTTCTAAAGATTTTCAAAATGCATCAAAATAGATAGGAAAGATAATTGTATAGTTAAGCTATGTCTCCAATTATTTGTATTTGTTGGAAAAGATATCCAGGGGGTTTAATACTGAAAGGACTTAATATTAGGACATGAATAGTAACAATTGTGGTCTTTTGGAACATTTTATAATTATATTCGTAAAAATTATAGAGTAAGATGGGTTAAATCATTCTATTAAGTAAAGTGTTTTAAAGATTTATAACACACACTGGGGAGATGGCTCAGTGGTTAAGAGCTCTTGAAGAAGACCCAGATTTAAATTCCAGTATCCGTATCCTGGTTCACAGCCATCTGTTACTCTACTTCCAAGAGATCCACAGCAATATGATAAGAAATGAGGTAGTGGGACAGATAGTAAATATTGGAAATTGAACAAAACCCGGAATCTTTTGTTACATGTATGCTTATGTAAAAATAAACTAAAATTCATTGCTTTTGGGTTTGGTCACTGAGCAAATAAACTAAAATTCATTAGTTTTGAGTTTGGTCACTGAGCATATTAGCAAAACCACAAATCCAAATTAAAAGTAGTTCAAAAGAGAAATCCCCAACAAACACTGATATAAATATAAGCAAACAGATCTTGATGAGAAGGGCAAAGGAAGACTTTAAGAAAAAAAATGCATAAAGATGAGGGAGGTTTAATATGCAATTCTAAGATGAGACTATGGTTAAAGAGACCCAGTGCAAAGCATCTGTGGGTCTAGCATGAGATCCTCCAAGGCTTGATGGCCTCAGCAAGGGTGCTTTGTGCTCTCAGCATCAAATATTAAAGATGGGGATGGTCTTGCCTGAATCAACTTCCACACTGTCTGAGGATACATTTCTGATGATCTATGAATTTTATTTTTACATAAGCATACATTGTAGTAAAATATTCTGGGTTTTGTTCAATTTTCAGAAATTTACTTGAAATGATTCTGGGTTCCTAGAGTTTGCCAAGGCAAAGTTGAGTGAAGGGAAGTGGAGTGGAAGCTAGTTACAGCTACACCTGAGTATGAATTCAACAGGTCATGTTTTCCCAAGTAACTAAGGAGGAATACATGTGCTGGGTGACAAAACCCAGTGAGGAAACACA
The DNA here is from genome assembly GCF_011762505.2 of Arvicanthis niloticus. NCBI lineage: Eukaryota > Metazoa > Chordata > Mammalia > Rodentia > Muridae > Arvicanthis > Arvicanthis niloticus. The sequence continues at coordinate 89,241,714 of NC_047661.1, read as the reverse complement.
AGGCAAGTAGGTGAGTTCAGGAAATATCTGAACTCAGAAGATACCTGGGTTTAGCAGGTACTAGGATAGATGATGAGGTCAGTGACAATAGCATTGCTCCAGTGACATGAAAACGTCATGGTGCCAGAGGAACTTGAAATTATGATTAGTATTGTCACTATACACCTTGCCCTCATTCACCGTTACCTTAGGGGTTTTCTGAAAACATCTGCTTATAAAATGGCTATGCTTAGACTAGTGGTTTATTGTTGTTTACTTAGATATATGTCTTTTTTTATATATGATGATATATGTCTTTGTTTGTTTACTTTGACTTTGAGATAAGATCTCCCCACACTATGTAGTTCAGGCTGGCCTAGGAACTGTGTGCCCTCTTCTTAGCTTACTTTCTAGGCCACTTCAGAACTCCCTGTGTAAAAGAATTACTCAATTTTCTCCTGTCAATAAAATTTGTGCAATCTAATAATGTGAGGTACAGAGTAGTGTATTAAGCTTTATTTTAAGACATCAGATTTCTTATAAATTACACACATTGTAATTATATGTAATATTAACGTACTAATTATAAAATTTTACAAGGACAAGTTATAGATACTTTTAGTTATACGAGTTGATAGAGGAAAGATTAAGATTCATAAATGGTTAAAAAAACTTGATTCGATGTATGCATTAACATCAGACTTTTCATAAGAATAATTTATCAAAATACCAAGATACCTATTTTAATGGGAACTTTTAAAATCTACCATCATTCATCATCCAATCAAATGTAGGAAACACTTAAGTGGTTATGAATACACAGTAAAAGCTAGAATTTTAAAGAGAGGATTTAGGAAATCCTAAGATTAAATACACAGTCCATGATTAATTGAGCATTTTTCTAGTCAGAATAATTAGAGGAAAACAAGGAGAGAATGAGAGCAATTACAACAAAGGGATTTGAATATAAGATGGAATTAGAAACCACCAGGATATGTGCTGTTTGTAATAGAATTAAATTATCAGTTGTCTTTCCTTGAATCTTCAGCCAAGGTGATTTTAGAATCTGGGCCTTCTGAGAAGGTAAGATCATACAGAAATTAATTCCATGATACTGGGTCATGAAAAACATGATATAGCTGCCAAATGTAAGTCCTTATACAGATGAAATGGCTAAATGCTGCTAAACAAGGTAACATTAGCCCCATAAATATATATTAACTCTAACATCCATGTAAATAGTAATTTCATGACATTATTCACAGATAATACATGGATTATATATTATCTATTATTTCAATTTTGACTAATTTTCATTATTTTATACCAAATCTTTGTCATGTTAAATTTTCTTATATATTTCATTTTGAATATATATATATGTCTTGTGGTGTACATGTGTACATATATGTATATTGGCATTTGTATGCATATGTTCATGGAGTCCAAAACTTGATGTCAAGCATTTTCTTCAGTTATTCTCCACTTTATTTTATTTAGGCAGGGTCTCTTCCTGACCCCTAACCTAACAATTCAGGCTAGTCTAGTGTCTTAGTCAGGGTTTGTATTCCTGCATAAAACATCATGACCAAGAAGCAAGTTGGGGAGGAAAGGGTTTATTCAGCTTACACTTCCACATTGCTGTTCATCACCAAAGGAAGTCAGGACAGGAACTCACACTGGGCAGGAACTTGGAGGCAGGAGCTGATGCAGAGGCCATGGAGGGGTGCTGCTTACTGGCTTGGTTCCCCTGGCTTCCTCAGCTTGCTTTCTTAGAGAACCCAGAACTACCAGGCCAGGGATGGCACCACTCACAATGGACTGGTCCTTCCCCGCTTGATGACTAATTGAGAAATGCCTTACAGCTAGATCTCATGGAGGCATTTCCTCAAGGGAGGCTCGTTTTCATGTGATAACTCCCACTTGTGTCCAGTTGACACACAAAACCAGCCAGTACATCTAGGTAGCCAGCTTGCTCCAGGGATTTCTCATCTCCCTCACAGACAGTTATCACGCCTTCTCAGCTTTTACATGGACTCTGGGCCTCAAAGCCTAGGTCCTTGTGCTTGTATGATATTATCCACTGTACAATTTATCCACTGAACCACCTCCCAAAACCTGATATGATTTTTTTATGCTCCAGTAATAAATTAAAAAATAAAAGAAAGTTAGAATAGAAATATTAATAATCCTCTATCCTGTACAATTCAGAGCTTATGTTCTAATAAATAAATATACATTTCTGTACATTTCACAAAATATGTACATATATTCGTGTAATTCATCTTCTGTTATATTTCAGGTTCAGGTACTTATACTAAATATAACAAGACAATACATGTATATATTGCTTATTCTTACTGAAAGCAATAAGGCAATTGATAATATACATATTCAACTAAGTTTCTATCAGTAGATAACATATGCAATCCTCGCTACCATCACTTAAACCTACCCTGTTCTCTCAGTCTTCTCCTAGATGATCTTAACAAGCCCTATAGCTTTATTTTTGTTTGTTGTTGGTTTTCTTTGTTTGTTGGCTAGTTGGTTGGTTGGTTTTTGAGACTGGGTCTCACTATGTAGCTCTAGCTGGCCTGGAAATTTGTAGACAAGGCTAGCATTGAACTCACAGAGAGCCACCTGCCTCTGCCCCAATAGTACGGTTGACTCCCAAATTTTTGTTATCTTGACATTTCTATTGTGCTAGTAACTTGTCAGTTGTCATTACCTTTTGAATGTAATAGGTATTTCAACCTTGATGTAAAGAAACTATGTATTTGTAGTACAATTTTTATATTACACAAGTATTAATTTGTATATGTAATTATGTATAAAAGATTACCATATACATATCTCTAGACTGCTTATTTCTGGTCTATTTCAGAATTTTATAAAACCACGTGTTATCATATTTTCTAACAATAAATCTACTTACCATCTCACTATTTCTCTTTTGCAAGCAGCAACAACTATGATCTACTGAAATCAGTTCAGTTCTTTAATTCGACATTGACTCTCTTCAAATATAGAAAACACAGTCCTCTTTTGCATTCCAGAATTTAGTTAGTAAATACATACTACTGTTATCTCATTTCTTAGTTAAACTTATCATTGCTGTGAAGACACACCATCATGACCAAGTTAACTCTCATTACTTTCCTTTATTTATTTATTTATTTATTTATTTATTTATTTACATCTCGATTGATGATTCCCCTGCTCCCAGTCCCTTCCTCACACAAAGCATCTCCCATAACCTCCCTCCTGGTCTCCTCTGAGAGTGTGGACAACCTTCCCCTAACTCTTCCATAAGAGTCTCCAAGTCCTGTCCAATGTTTGGCTGTGGGGCTCTGCATCTGTTTTAATAAGCTGCTGGTGAATACTGAAATGCTGTTCGTGACAGCAATAGAAAAGTAGCTAAGATGGCCACTTAGCTGGCTTTCATCAGGCAGCTTTTTGTGAACACTGAGTAAAAGCCACTAGTTTCCTTTTGTGTTTCTATTATTCTACATCCTAGGGCACTAAACATCTTTCCTTAGAGTCACTGGCCATTTATGTTTTCTTTTTTCTAAAAATATTCCCACTGAAGTTTTACCTAGTAGGGGCATTTTGCTTTCTGGTAGTTTTCCATCACCTGTGCCATATAATTTTCATTTAATTTTAATATTTTAATGCATTGTTTTGGGCAAAAATAATGTACTTTTATTACTCGCAACTGATGAATCTGTGTATTATTTTTTAAATTTCTTTTCTGGTTAGAAAACTAATTGGCACAAGCCCTTTCCCCTAACTGGGGTGCTAGTGACGGTTGATGGCTTCTGGAGAGGGAAACTCAGGGACCACTGGTAAGTCAACCATGCCCCAGTAGATGTCCTGACATCCAGACATCCAGGAGTATATGGGGAGCACAAACTAGACTTAGTGGGTTACTGGAAGGCAACTGTGGTTGAGTGTAAGAGTTGAGTTGTATATGTTATCAGTTAGGGCTGGGTACTCCACTGTAAGCTGTTCTTAGCATGTTGAACAGCTGTTTCTTTCTGAAATAGACTTTATGTGCTGCCAAAAGGCTTTGTTGTGCGGCGAGAGTAACCTGGGAGTATAAGGGTAAGTACTGAGAATGTAGTTAGAAATTGTACTGGTGAGTCATATTTGAGTTATATTTTAATTAAAAATAAAATAATGGCAACGAAAGAAGGGACATGAGTCTAAGAGGAGCTGAAAAAGAGGAGGTGGAGCCAGGAGGAGTTGAGGAAGCGTGAGGAATGAAAAGGATTAGAATACATAGTTAGAAACACTTGAAGAATTAATAAAAACAAAAAGAAAACCTTTACTTGCCAACTGTGAGAGAAATATACTCAAATTATCTCCCATTCCATAATTTAGGATTTAAATATTAAATATATCCAAAATATAGCATTTTGAAGTAAAGATTATTTTGCTTTCAATGTGAAACTATGCCCCAGTGTAGGAGAATGCCAGGGAGAAGAGGCAGGAGTGGGTGAATGGGTGGGGGAGCAACCTCATAGAAGCAGGGTGAGGGGGGATGGGATAGGAGGTTTCCCAGAAGGGAAACCCGGAAAGGGCACAACATTTGAAATGTAAATAAATGAAATATTCAATAAAAATAAAATAAAATGAATTTATTGGCCACCACAGGGTTTTGCTTTTTGGCTTATGTTGGATGGTGTTCTTTACAAGATACACCGGCATTTCAGAAACATGAATTTTACTAACAGATGAGATGGGAACGACACAATGCTGCATAAGAGAAAAGGCAGGGGTGAGGAGACAGCACTTGCTTTGAGAGACTATCAGAGAGTTTGATCCCAGGAACCACAGAGGAAACAGAAAAGAAAAACTCAGAGACTGCATTATCCAAATAAAAGGGGAGAGGCAATTTATATAAAAAGCCACTTAGCTTATATATTGCCAGTGCTGCACTTGTTTTTAAAATCACATCCTTTTTATTACCAGTTGTTTTGTTCATGATATTAGACTGGAGTATTTTTTATCACTGCAGAGATGCAACTACAAACAACCCCCCCTCCCCCGCGCCCCAATAGGAGGGTTGCTTCCTTGAGCTCAATTCACTCAATGAGGAGCCAATTCAGGAGAGTTTACTTTGCAACCAACTAATTTAACCCTTTTAGTCAGCTATGCACAGTCTTAAAAAGTGCTCACGTGCTCAGCTCCCACACTTCTAAGAAACGCTTGAGAAAGAAAGGCCCGGACAGTGCCATCCATAGAGCAACTCTGACTCAATTCCTGAAAACTGGGATGATATCATCACGATAAATGTCATGCAATTCCCCGTTTCCGTATTGTGTGTGTGCTGCCTCCTCTTGCCTTGCTACACTACCCATCTGCTCTCTTCCCCTTCCGTGTCCAACTACTGAAGATCTCTTTTTTTTTTTTTAATGTTTTTACTTATTCACTTTACATCCCACTCAAGCCCCTCCCAGTCTCCCCTCCAACAATTCTTCCCCTCATCCTCCTAACTCTTCTCCTCTGAGTAGGTAGGGTCCCCCTGCTTACCGCCCCCACCCTGGCACATCTTTGCAAGGCTAGGCACATCCTCTCCCACTGAGGCCATACAAGGCAGCCCAGCAAGAAGAACATAGCCCACGTTCAGGCAACAGCTTTTGGGATAACTCCTGTTCCAGTTATTCGGAAGACCACATGAAGACCAAGCTGCACATCTGCTATTTATGTGCGTGGAGGCCTTGCTTAATGATACCTTTCATGCTAAGTATCTCATCCACAGTCTCCCACTCCCCTGTCTCCCCTCTAATCCTGAGCCTTGCGTGTCCCTGTCTCCTTTGGTTATATTGTCTGTTAAAGGAAGAACGCATTCCTTATTCATCAGTGCACCCCTCATTTTTCTGGCATGAAATACTTGATTGTTTTTATTCCTGTGTTTCTTCATGTTCTTCACAAGGGAAGAGAGTGGTTTTGTAACTTCAGTCAGATTTCCTGGCTGAGTTAGTCACCTTCTGTTCACAGGAGACATAACTGAAATAATCAACTTACAAAGAGGAAAAGATTTACTTTGACTCAAGGTTGGCCCTCTTGCTGTGGGTGCATTGCTATATCATGACAACAACATATGGAAAATGAAGTCTGCTCACCTCTCAGCTGAGATGTGGAGAGAGGGAGGGATGGAGAGAGAGAGAGAGAGAGAGAGAGAGAGAGAGAGAGAGAGAGAGAGACCCCCTGAAGACCATAGACCATGCTCACCACACTCCCAGTGACCTAAATACCTCCTTGTAGATCTTTCATCTTGAGAGTTCTACAGTGGGGCTGAAGTTACAATTCAGTAATTAAGAGCACTTGCTACTCTGATAAACGACGACCCTGGTTCAATTCCCAGCTCTTACTGGGCAGCTCACAACTATCTATAACACCACTGCCAGGGAGGGGATCCGACACCCTCTTCTGGTTTCAGCACAGCACACTCGTGATGCACAGATTCATATGTCTGCCAAGGACACATACACAAAAGATAAATTTAAAATACAAAAAGAGTTTCCAACATCACCATTCAGGGGAGCAGGCCTTTATAAGACAGACCTTTGGGACAAAGTTAAACTAAGGCACTGTCTAGACTAATTTTATTGCAGATCTTAAGTGAAGTTGACACTCAGATATTGACCAATTAATTATATCACCAAAAGGAAACATGGTATAGCATGTGTGTCATCTCAGTAGGTGGTAGGTATAGGCAGGAAAATTAGAAGACCAGGATCACGTTCAGGGAGTTAAAGGCCAGCCAGAGACAGGAGACCTTGTCTCAAAGAAAATCAAAGTATTGTATTTAAGCTGAAGGTGGTTTATTCTTAATTGAACAACAATTTTGAAGCTGAATTCTGGCAGATAAAGTAATAAAATATGGCTCTTTAAAGTGAAATTTTGAACATTTTATTATTTCAGAAATATCATAACCAATTTATAGAAGTTTTTATGGGAGAGAAGTTCATCTGAAACAGTAATGTATATTCCAAGTTTTACGTAATGTCTTAACACTGGGGCAGCATTTATGATTCTTCACGTCTAATGTGAACTGCTACATTATTATCAGCATAAGTGTTTTCAGAAACTCTAAAATACAATATTTTTAATTAGGTATTTGTCTCACAATATATTACTTAAATGCCACTTTATCTCAGAAAAATTAGGCAATATTTTAACTAGATTTTTTTCAAAAACTGCATTAAGTCTATTTTTAAAAAAAAGTTTGATTGCCTGCAAGTTTCAGCCTGAAGTAATTTTAAAATAGCCAAGTTATAAACCCCTGAAAATTGGAGTTTGTAATGGGAATACTGACAGACCTTTAACTTTGAGAAGAACGAATACGCTGCTGTAATAACATTTCCTGGTGCCTTTGCAGTCGCTGTAACAGCTCGACTCTAGGGCTACACGTGGCATTTCAGATATAGTACTGGTGGAAACATGCTGAAACATCTTCCCGTGTTTCAAAGTTTCTAAAAAGTTCATTTTGTGCTTTGAACACTCTTTTTCTCTCTCAAACACTGTGGTGGAGAACGTACATGAAGGGTCTTCCTTCTTTCCCTCCCTCAGTCCCACCCACTTTTCCTCTATCCCTCCCTGCCTTTCTTCCTTCCTTTCTCCTTTCCTTGCCTTTCTCCCGGTGGTCCCATGTTTTCTCTAGATTGGTTTTTCCACAGAGATTTCCCGTCTGAACAGGTCCCGGCTTTACCCCTTTGCTCAAGCCAGAAAACCAAATGTCAATCCTAATTCCCAGCATTCCTTTCTCCATCACAGCCGATCCACAGTAAATACTGAGTAAATACACAGTAATATTTCTACCAGAATGGACTTTGAAATGACCATGCTTCTTCATCACTGTTGCTATCACTTTAGCCTACACCAGAATGACCTCTAGTCAAGCCCATTGCAATAGTTTCCTAGATTAAGGCAAAAACCCTGCCTTTATGGCCTGATACATAAGATCTTATTCTTTCCATCTGTATCCCCAGGTCTGCACCCATCAGTCCACATCAGCTCGTCACTTCATAGAACACTGACGCCATGATGGTCTTCAAATGGTACCTACAATATGGCATTCTATCTGAGCCTCTGTATTTTCCCTTAAAACACTCTTGACTTCTTTCATCAGGCCTAACTTTCAATGCCATTTGTGCAGAGGTACCTCTACCCACCCAAGTGTACACACTTCCTCCATGTCTCTATGTTCTAAGGAACCTATTCATTTAATTCAAATATTTCTCTTTTCTTTTTTTTTTTTCTTTTACCAAACCCAGACCATCATAATGAGAGACAGCATGTTTATTGTCTTCACAATGTATTATTTCTTTTTGTCTGGCAAGGTGTTTGAAAGCACTAATTACAAGGACGATTTTATGTAACTGATTGACAATGGCAAATGTTTTCTGAGCATCTGTTATGTGCCAGCTACCATTGTATTTGTTTTCTGGTCCAAATTCTTTCATCTTTACTGTCTGGCGTGATAGGTGATAGTATTAACCTGCTTATAAGTGAGGAACCTTTAGTAGTGGACTCTATATCTTATCCCCCTCCCTACCCTCTCTCTTGTACAGATATGACTATGTAACTTTCTATAAATTTGAGAGTATTCTGCTCTCAAGTTCCAGGCCAGACAGAGGTACATAGTGAGAGCCTGTCTCCAAAAACTGGAGATATGGGAGACAGTAAGGATAAGGTGAAACCTTCACTTGTGCCTAAGAGTGTCTGAGAGGTCAATTCCATAAGACTGATACCTGGAACATGTTTTCAAGCAATGATTATATGGTGGTGGATCGGTGTGCTAACTGAATGTCCCCTTGGCTGAATGACCATGCTGTCAGATGTAAACATTTGTTTGTAGAGACAGAGTCTTATGTAACTTACTATATAGTGGAGACTGCCTTTAAACTAACGATACTTAACTCTATGTCACATACACATTTGTAAATGAATTGTTAAGTAGGTCTAAAAGCACATAAAAACAATAGAAGTGCTATACTACTACATTGGAATTTTTGACTCTAAATATTAGCACCAGGTTACACCCCTGCCTTGTAAGGTAACTGCCCTCATAAAAATACTTATCTTCACAATCGTGCTTACTAGGCTGGACAGCATTTTGCCCATTCTCTCTGAAGCTGTATCCCAGGGTGTGAAAGCACAAGACTCCTGACATTTATGCTCTCCTCTGCCTCACTAAACATCAACAAGGAAAAAGTTATACTGGTTTCGAGGTAAGATTCTTCTCTGCTGTTCTGAGGATCATGGACCTAGGACTGCACAAGTCTGCAACACAGAGTTAAGAATATAAACCTCTGGGTTGTCTCTTAACATGCAGCCCAAGAAACAGAACTACATTTTCCTCTAGGAGGGATGTTCCTGTCAAATGATTTTATTTGTCAGTAAGAGGTATGAATTAGTTGTTTTATTAGAAAACAACTGAGTTCCCTGGGAAAATACAGTGCAATTTTCTAGTGAAATGCAAACAATCAGGTTGTAGGTTTTTCAAGGAACATTTTTGATTACATTCCCAGAAATAATTTGGGCTCTGATCTTAATCCAGAAAAATAACTTGATCCAAGAGGATTAATAAAGCACCCTCTAATGCATACTGTGGATATAAAGTAGTGATTAATATCATCACCTACAGTTTTTTTTTTTTACTAATTTTGCTTTAATTGGCTAATACCAGATTGTATCTCTATATTCTTGATATTCTCTATAGTGATTGTCTATGTATCACAAGTAATAACACTAAGTGTTTTATCTCTGAATAATGCAAAGTTCTTTTTTAAAAAAATTATCCCTATAACCTTTTTGTTAGAAGAAATAAATTTAATTCTTTACGTGAAAAGAATCACAAATACTTAAAACCACTATTAGTGTTGAGGTTGCGGTACAGAACTTTAATCCTAGAACTCCTAGAACTTGGGAGTTAAAGGGAAGAGGATCTCTGTGCCTTTCGGAGACAGCCTCGTCTCCCTAGCAAACTCCAGGTCACTCAGGGCTGCATCCAGAGACCTTGTTCAAGAAAAAGAATCACTGTCAAAGCTGGAGGGGACCTGAGTTTGAATCTCAGCACCCTAGTGGAAGCTTACAGTTCTAGTTCCAGGGTATCTGGCAGTCTGATCTAGTTTCTGAGGCACCAAGACCAAACATAGTCCAAATAGACAAAATACTCATAAATAAAAAAAGTAAAATAAAAGTAAATAAATAAATTTTAAAAAATATTGTCATAGGCTAGTGAAATGGCTCAAAGGGTAAAGTGCCTGATGACCATTTAGTTCCCATAAATCATGTAGAAACCAGAAGCACTGACTTCTGTGATCCCTAGGCCCCTGTGGAAGATGGGAGGGTAAAACAGGATAATCTCCTGAAGGTTCCAGCCCAGCTAGTGGGGTATATGTACCAGTGAACAACCACAGACCCTGTCTCAAACAAGGGGGATTAAAATCAGAGCCCATATCACTTCCAGGAATGTAATCAAAAATGTTCCTTGAAAAACCTACAGCCTGATTATTTGCATTTCACTAGAATTCTGACTCCTACACACATTCTATGGTGCACACAAATGCTGGCCTCAAACATAGCTATATGAAATAGTGCATGTGGACACACACACACACACACACACACACACACACACACACACACACACGGGTCACAGAGGACCTTTCAGGTTTTCCTTTTCTATGCTCTGCCCACCAAGCACAGTAGCTCTAGCTCCAACCCTGCTGATTCCAGTTTGTAACCACCAGTACTGTTAAAGCAGGGAATTGTGGGATGCAGGGGATCCAAGCATAAACTGCCCTCTCTTTCTATTTCAGCCCCCTTTATCCAAGCCAATGGCTAACTAAAAGCCAATCAGAAGAAAGGGAGTAAAAAATTCCTCTACCCACTCTAGAGGAGCAGACAATGAAGATGCTCTAGAAATCGATGACTCAGGCAGAAGTTTTGCTAGTAAATATTCAAAGACGTCTCCCACTTCTCATTCATCATGGCTTCTCAAAGTTGAGAAAGCAAGCATATTTCTTGCAGAGAAGTCGCACCAGGGATATTGTTCTTAAGATTTATTTATTTGTATTCATGAGTATGTATGTGCATTTTTTAATGTGCATCACATTTGTACATGTGCTCACAGAACCTAGAAGGTGTCAGGTCAGGTCCCTGGTACTGGACTTACAAGCAGTTATTATCCACCTGATGCGAGAGCTGGGAACTGACCCCTGGTTCTCTGCAAGAGCAATAAGCACCTCTAACTGCTAAGCTAGAGCCCCTATCATGCCTTAGAGATTAATTTGGAAATATGAAGTTCCTGTTTTTGAAGAATATTGTTGCTCTCTCTCTCCTTTCATCTCCTTTTTCTCTCTCCTCTCTCTTTCCCTCTCTTTGTCTCTCTCTCTGTCTGTTTGTCTCTCTCTGTCTGTCTCCCTCTGTCTCTCTCTCTCTCTCTCTCTCTCTCTCTCTCTCTCTCTCTCTCTCACACACACACACACACACACACACACACACACACACCCCAGATAATGAAGGACTGGTGAAGAGCTGAGAAATGTTTCTAAAGGCTTGCTGGGACCTGGATGGTATAGTAGAATGGTACTCAGTTATTATAAATATGAATCATGAGTGTCCCTTTGGGCTAATAGTGACATGGAGTTTTAATTTTTTTTTTAACTTACCTTATACATTCCAGTGTGTGTGTGTGTGCGCGCGCGCATGTATTTTGTGTGTATTGAGGGGATACCATTATGGAGACCAGAAGAGAGCAATGAGATACCCTGGAGTTGTAGGCTGCTGTGAGCCTCCCCAAGCAGATGCAGTCTTGCTGTTAAATGTTGAGCCATTAAATAATAAAAATTCCTTACACATTTAGTTCAGAGGTACCAGGCATGTATTTGGGTAATCAGGTCTTTAATAACCCAGGTCACTTCAGGATAGGAGTCTAACATCAATCCATAGGACAAAGGAAATTCCTTATATTTTGCAGCCTTACTAGGTTATATATTAGATCTTAGAGGGAAGGAATTTAAGGGTTTAACAGCTTGGAAACTGTACTAGATAGGATATATAGCTGTAATTTAGGAAGTTAGTCTTATTATCCCTCCTTACCTTGAGGCTATTCCCTAAATTTAGCAGTTTAGAGATGGTACTGAGTAGGCTATTAGGTTTTGATGCCCTCTGTTGTGCAGCAGAACATCAGGAGTTATGGAAGATTTCCTAGCACTGGTGTGCTTCCAGGTTTAGATGACTTCAGCCTTTCTTCCCTGGCCTTTACTAGTATTTAAGACTCTCTCTAACCCCGTTCCTCTCCAATTTTCCCCGTCTTGCTACCAGATATTTCCAGACCTTCACAATACGGTGAAATGGTAAGAAATGATACTGCTGTCCTTGTCATCATTAAAGTATTTTGACGTATATAATAATGTTGATGATAATATCCTTATATCTGTCAGGTAATTTCTTATCCTACATATTTAAAATATTTATTTGTAATGCTATCAAATTTGTTTTATAAATATGAGACTATAAAACAAGTGAAGTATTTTGGAAGTCACAGAAATGAAATTCTATTTCTACGTGCATTCTGTCTTAATTTATTTCCCATTGACTGAGTTGAGGATTACTATCATAGATTGAATATATGCCATGTACTATGTACAAGGTATGTAGAATTTTGTGAAGATGATAAATAAATCCACTTGATGGGCCTTTGAATCAATAGTCCAAATTATCAATGTCATTCAATGGATCTCCCCTCCCCCCCAATTGAAAGTGAAAGGTTCCTGCTTTTCTTGAAGCTGTTAATCTTAACAGGTTTTGTTGCTGCTTCTATTGTAGTTTTGCTAACAATAAGACTAATGCCTAGTTGATTAATTTTTCATGCAACAGTAGAATCGTTCAAATTTTCTGTCCAATTCAAGCAAGCCTGTGATGGTTTGTATATGCTTGGGCAAGGGAATGGCATTATTAGAAGGTATAGCCTTATTGGAGTTGGTGTGTTACTGTGGGTGTGGGCTTTAATAGCCTAGTCCTGGCTGCCTGGAAGTGAGTATTCTGTTAGCAGCCTTCAGAACAATATGTAGAAGTCTCAGCTCCTCCTGCACCATGCCTGCCTGGATGCTGCCATGTTCCTGCCTTGATGATAATGGACTGAACCTCTGAACCTGTAAGCCAGCCCCTACTAAATGTTGTCCTTGAAAGAACTGTCTTGGTCATGGTGTCTGTTCACAGCAGTAAAATCCTAAGACAAAGCTCAACAGCATAAAAATATCAACAGTTTAAACTGCATGCTGTATACATTTCACCATGAAAAAGGAAATCAACAACTGTCTTCCCTCTGGGTACCATCTCTTCTCTACCACTTGATAACTAGTTCTGTTTGCCTATGGGGACAAAGACTCCTGGAAAGAAGCTCTGTTTGCAAAGACTAATTGACTGATAAGAATTTCAGTACTGTGGAGAAACTGGAATGTTGCAGATGCAAAAACTAGTTAGCTTATCCTGGACTAGTTAGCCTTTGGATCTGCAAGTCCTTTGGAATGGCCATCTTTTTTTGGGGGGGGGGAAATATATAACATTTTATTATGGTTCTATTTCAGAGATTTACTTTGAAATCAATTTATGAGCTATCACTTTCTTTTATTAATTTTTTTTCACACTCCAGATTTTATTCCTCGACAACCCCGACCCCCGTCCAACTGTTCCACATTCTATACCTCTTCCCCACCCCCATCTCCCATCCTCCATTCCCCACCCCACCTGACATCTAAACTCCCTGGGACCTCCAATCTCTTGAGGGTTAAGTGTATCATCTCTGATTAAACACAGATTCAGCAGTCCTCTGCTGTATATGTGTTGGGGGCCTCATATCAGCTAGTGTATGCTGCCTTTTTGGCGGTCCAGTGTCTGAGAGATCTTGAGGGTCTAGGTTAGTTGAGACTGCTGGTCCTCCTACAGGGTCACCCTCCTCCTCAGTTTCTTTCAGTCTTTCCCTAATTCAACCACAAGGATCAGCAGCTTCTATCCATTGGTTGGGTGCAAATATCTGCATCTGACCCTTTCAGCTGCTTGTTGGTGGAACAGCCATTCTTTTGCCTACCTCTGTGTCAGAACTAACCTTTTGGGGTCTATTAACTTAGCAACTCACTTGCTTCCATCCAACCAAAAGCCCAGATAGTATCTTGGGGCTGTAGGTAAGATTCCCCCATCTCCTATACCTCCCTCTCTGATGTATTTTAAACTTGCCTGGATTTAGTAAATTATTTGTTCTGAAACACGGTGAAACTTTAATGAAACTGCTTGTATGTTGGAACATGGAATTTGGCATGACCTAAATCTCTGTTCTCAGGCCATGGTCACTCAAAATGGCTCTGGAATAAACTGTCTCTTATGCCATTTATAATGGAAGCTGTGAGGTTTTTTTTTTTCTTTCTTGACACATGTTTAATTAATAGTGGGTAAATCCTCTTGTTTTATTTCTGTATGTCCCTAACTCCTACAACTTCTTAGATGTAGTAGATGCTCAATAAATAACAATTAATTAGGATTTGTTTAATTCAAGCATTTCTAATTACATAAGAATTATGTAAGAGGAAAGAACTTGGGTAATTGATGGCAATTAAGCCAAAAATTAAATGCCAATCAAAACACTTAAAGGGCCAATAAAGATTTGGAGAGGTGGCTAAGTGGGCAAATGCCTGCCTGGCAAGCATGAAAATCTGACTCTGACCCTCAGCACTCAAAAAATTCCTTAGGTGTGGCCATGTCTGCAGCTAGTGGGAAACAGTAACCAACTCAGTGAGACCCTGAGTCAGTGAGAAACCCTGCCTCAAAAATTAAAGTTAACAACAGTAAAGGGAGAAACCCCAACCATGTCCACCTCTGGCCTGCACAGGCATGGGCTCACAGACTCACTAACAACCACACATACATTCACACATATCCACACATAAAAGACTAAATGCAGACTGAAAGTAATTTTAAAGGCAAGATAAATACAGAAGAAGAAGAAGGAGGAGGAGGAGGAGGAGGGGGAGGGGGAGGGGGAGGGGGAGGGGGGAGGGGGAGGGGGAGGGAAAGCTATTTACTTAAGTTGGTCTATAACACAAAAGTTGCTATTGAAAACTAATGCTCTCCAGGACTTCAGAATCATTGACTGAATAACCAGATAGATAGTGACCCTGAACACAAAAGATGTCAATCTAAGGACAGTCCAGAGAGATGTTCTACAAGTCACTCCAATGATACCACACATTCGGTTGAATCCAGGAAAGAGCTAAGATTGGGTTCAAACTCAACCAGACAAGGAGCAAGTGATATGATACCAAAGTCTTTTGAGTTTCTGTGTTGCACAAAAATACTATAACTACGTAATACTGAGAATGATTTTAAGGCCTGAGGAATCATTGTTTTCACTTGCTAATTACATGTTTGCACACACACACAATTTTAATATAAAGCTTGGTGAGGTCACTCAATCTGATAGACTGTCTCTATTGAGTGTTCAAGGTATTTTGCCTGATAATATACTGAATATAGTAACCATATTTTTATTGTTTTCTCACATATCACATGACCATCAGGGCTGCAGGGACATCTGGTTTACTAATAATAACTACATGTACCATTCCTTAACTAAATATGTATTGAGTGAATGCATGAATAAATAAAAAAGAAACTGTTTTGTTATTTGAGATTATTGTGATCAACTTTATAAAGAAAAGCCATACTTTTTATCAATCTATCTTTTTAAAATAATTTGTTACAAATAACTATTAAGTATGCACAGTTTTAATGACTGTTGATAGAATCTCAAGATTTTATTCTGAATGGAAACTCAAACTTACATTTCTTATAGGAAATATAAATTTCCCTCTTTTCATATAACTTCTGATGAGACTCATAAATCTTGATTATTTTTGTTAATTACTGGCAGAACAGGGATAACATTAGCCAAAATACCCCCCAAAAGGGGGAGATAGAGCCTGTAGAGACCACTGCCATAGGCAAGGCATCAAGTTGAGGGATGGGGCCACCCACTCATCTCAAAATTTTTAACCCAGAATTGTTCCTGTGTGAAGGAAACTCAGGGACAAAAAATGGAGCAGAGACTGAAGGAAAGGTCATTCAGGGACTGTCCCACCTAGGGATCCATCCCATATACAGTCACCAAACCTAATACTATTTCTGATGCCAAGGACCACTTGCTGACAGGAGCCTGGTATACCTGTCCACTGACAGGCTCTGCCAGAACCTAAGACAGATGCAGATATTCACAGCCAACCATCAGACTGAGCTCGGGGACCCCAATGGAAGAGCTAGGGGAAGGAATGAGGGAGCTGAAGGGGTTTGCAATGTCATAGGAAGAACAACAATATCAACTAACCAGACCTCCCAGGGACTAAACCACCAATCAAGGAATATACACGGAGGGATCCATGGCTCCAGCTACTTATATAGCAGAGAATCCTCGACACTATTGCTAATGGCAAGGAGCTCTTGCTGGCAGGAGCCTGGTATACCTGTCTCCTGAGATGCCTTATCTGGCATCAATGGGAGGGGAAGCCCTTGGTCCTGTGGAGGCTTGATTCCCTAGCATAGAGGATGCTAGAGCAGTGAGGTGGGAGTGGGTGAGTGGGTGGAGGAACACCCTCATAGAGGCAAAGGGGAGGAGGAGTGGGATGAGGAGTTTGTGGAGGAGAGAGAGGGAAGGGGACTAATATTTAAAATGTAAATAAACAAAATAACCACTAAAAATGAAACATTTTACTATGAATTTTATAATTAAAGTAGTTTAGGTAGGATTACTCTATTTTCATAGTGTTGACATTTATTGTGCCAGTTGATATAATTTAGCTTAACCTACTATTTGTATATTTTATCTTTTTAACCTTTCTCATTGACCCAGAATTCTTTCTATTAGAAACTGTTAACATCTAGTCATATGGTGAGAATTATTTTAACCACTTTGGTATCAATTGTTCTGTCTTACTTATTGTGACTACTTGCAGTAAAAATGTAAGTTCTTACGTTACAAAATAACAAAATCAGCCTTAAGGATTTGCACCTGTGATGGTATATAACTTGCCCAAATTATTTGGCAGTTTCTCTTGTCAAGTTTTCTTGTCTGGATTCTGAGGTCCATAGACCTTGTGACTTGCCAAAGCTAGTGGTGTTAAGCAAAAGACTATATGACTTTGGAGCAAGGGCTCAAAGCTCTTGCAGTTTCTCCTTTTGCCCCTTGGAAACCTCAGAGCTGCTAAGCTCAAAGAAGGCCAGCTTAGCCACCTCAGAGTTTAAAACACAGTCTTCCTTCTTCTCTTCCAAGCAGCAGACACCTTTTGACCTGAGGTTAGACAGCAGACACTTAAGAAATCCCAATTAAAACAAGTGTAAGAATGTCTCAGCCAATCCCAGTATTAAGAGAAAAGTAATCATTGTTTAAATCTACCTGATGTGAATGGTCATTCAGAATTAGTAACTGATAAAGACTTTCCTTTATGATCAGATAATTCTCTATCAACTTATCCCATAACAATGTCTTAACTTTTCTAGTTTGTTTCCCCCATATTTATAGCTTTAAGGGGAACTTATTTTTGTGAGATATAGAATTCCAGCATGATTCTCATTCAAATCATTTGTTAATGAAATGACATTTTCTTCGTGGAGTTTGTTTACTTGTGTGTTTCTGGGTATGTGTACATTTCTGTGTAGGGATCCAAGACAACCTCAGGTGCCATACCTCAGGTGTCATGCAACTTGATTTGTAACAGGGTTTCTTATAGGTCTGGAACTTGCCAGAAGGACTAGGTTTTCTGGCAAGCTAGTACCAGAGCCCCAGGGATCCAGCTGGCTCTGCCTCACCACCACTTGATTACAAGCACTTACCAGTCTGTCTGCCTCCCAGCCGCCCACGGTGACTGGGTTCTAAGACCTGAACTCAGGTATAACATCTTTGCAAGGCAAGCTCTTTCCTGACTGAGGTGTCTTCAAACCTCTCACCTCACCCATTTTAAGGCCCCCTCTATCATAAAATTTCTCCAAATTTGAAACTACTCAATAACCCATAATTATTATTAACATTATTTGTTTGTCCTGCTCAACAGTAAATGCAGACCAATGGTGTGTTTTGAGAAGCCTGACAGAATTGACGGAGACTAAGTCGGGGTCTTCGGACTGTTCTCAGTCTGCTGCAGTATCAGACGATCATTCCTCTTACACTTCACTCGCATCTACCACGTAGGATCCTTCAAATATTTCTTTTCCAATTTAGATAGTTTTACATTCAAATAGTTAAGAATCAAAAGATTTCACTTAAGAGCCGGCATTATAATTTATCTTAAAATGGGGCTGACCTGGCTGGACTGGCCTAGGTTACCACATGATAGCAGTCAGGTGTAAATAAACAGCAGGCATCTCCATCTGCAGTCCAGACCTCCTTAAGGTATAGAAATCGCTCTTAGTTTTGCTTTTTGTTTTTGTTTTTTTAAACTGTTGTTGCAAAGAAAAAGGCTGAGAACACTGCTTTTTTTTTTTAAACTTTTTTTTTTCTTTTTGTGTTTAGCATGAAACCAATTTCTTCCCCTTGAATGTGTCAGGGAAAATTCTTTATAGAACATAAACATTAAACACTAAATCCCACAACATGCAAATTTTAATGAAAAGGTTGCTTTAACAATCCTTTAACTGGGTCTGAAACTCCAACATCTTTCTAAAATGGGAAACACTGGAGATTTTGCAATTGCCTCAGCTAATTCATAAGCCATTGAATGACTGCTCTTAGAAAAACAATTCAATTAAAATTATAGTGTTTAATCTCAACGTTGTTCAGTTTGTACTGTTCCAAAAGATGCTGTATAAAGTTTCTGGTAGAGATCTGAAAGTATTCCCTAGTTTCAAAGGTCGTTTCTCTTCCTGGAGATTTCAGTGAGGGATGAGTGATAAGGTCTCACTTAATCCTGCATCATTCCTGGAAACACCAACTTAATGATCGCTATGCATATTATACAGTCTACATGCTTCATTAAGTATCTAAATGTAACACTGTGATAACAGGGATTTTTTTTTTCAACCTTAAGAGAGTTTGATTTCAAGGATAAAATAAATACATAGCATGTGAACGTTCAATGAAGTAAACTATATAAGAGTGAACTCACGCATTCACTCAATTGCTCAAGTGAGACAAGATCTCAGTATAGAAGGTGGAGGTAGGCAGAAAGCTCCATTCCCACCGGAGGAGCTATCGGTAACTAATAGCGACAAGGAGAGGACGTTAACTTTCTTGAAAGGTGTGACCACTGATAGTTTGAGCACACACTAGAGAGTTTCTAAGCACTGGTACAATAGCTATACACCCAAGAGTTTACATGTACCACAAATTGTACTCAATGGGTTTCGAAATGAAGATGACATTCAATAGGGTGGGTATAGGAATACGGAGGTTATCTGAGAGGAGCTGGGGAACGCGGTAATACAATCAAAATATCTAAAACTACAGTCAGGATGTAATATATGAGAGACTTTAAAAATTCTCCAAGAATTAATAAAAATATAAAAGTACAACTTGTAGATGTAGTTGCTGTATGGATCCTTGGCCCATATTTATGATTACTAGGTTAGGAATGTTTTTCTTCCCCTTTCATTTACAAGCCAGTTAATTAAACAGTTTCAAAATTGTGTTAGCCAGACATGGTCCTGGATGCCTTTAGTTCAACCACTCCAGGAGACAGAAGCCTGTGTTTTTCTGTGATTTTGAGACCAGCCTGGTCTACCCAGCAATTTCTTGACCAGTCAGGGCCACATAGTAAGACTCTGTTGAAAATAAAATAAAATAAAATAAAATAAAATAAAATAAAATTCATTTTGAACATCTTGATAATTGTTACTTTTTCCAAATATATTGACACTTATATGATAATAAGATTTTTTAAAACTACTGTCTTGGTTGTTGTTCCTATGGGAACAACAATAGTTTCAACTAACTCAGACGCCTCAGAGCTCCCAGAAACTAAGCCAAAAATACAAGGAGCATACGTGGGCTGGTTCAGGGCCCCTAACACACGTGTAGCAGAGGACTGCCTTGCATCGCCTCTGTGGGAGAGGATGCACTTAATCCCTATAAACTTGATGCCCCAGGGAAGAGGGATGCTGGTGGGAATGGGTGGGAGTGGGTGAGCTGGTATGGGAAATAAATAAATAAATGAAATAACTTAACAAACAAATAAATAAATAACTTAAATAAATAAAATAACTTAACAAAATATCTGTCTTGGATAGCTTTAATTGTTTACTTGATACAACTTAAAAATCACTTGGGAAGGTAATCTCAATTTAAAAATTATTATATCAGATGGGTCTCTGGGAATGGCTACGTGTGTGTGTGTACTACAAGGGTGTGTGTGTGTGTGTGTGTGTGTGTGTGTGTGTTGATTGTTAATTGATGTAGGAGGGCCCATGCCAGTGTGGACAGAAACATTTATTCAACAGATAAGTAGTCCTGACCTGGATAAGACAGCTAGCTGAATTCATTGTTTTTAATAGTGCCACTCCCTATGGGCCTTTTGGGCCCAATTACATTCAAACTCCCACTGATCAGAAGTAAATAGACTTCATAGTATGTCTTCCACATGGTTTCAGGGAAATGCTGGTCTTGCTGAATTAATTAGAATGGTGGATTCCTTTTTAATGTTGGAAGAAAGTTTGAGAACAATTTATATTCCCTCTTTAAATGTTGGTGGAATTTACCATTAGAGTCATCAGACTACTTGACTTTTCTTTGTTGAAAGCTATTTTTATTTTTAAATCAAAGTTATTTTAACATGTGATTGAATATTCTTAACAATTCTGGGTCTCTTCAGATTTGCATTTGTCACTTGGTCTTGGTGGACTTTCTGCTTCTAGACATTTGTCCATTTTATATAGGTTATAAAATACTTGTGGATACAATTATGAAAGTTTTCATTGTAATTTCTTACAGCTATTTCCGTTTCTATAGAATTGATGCCTTAAGCTTTATTACCAATCTCAGTAATTTGAATATTCTCTTTTCTTTAGTCCGTATAGTTAAAACTGTTGTTGTTTTGTATCTATTGATTTTATTTTTTCTAAACTTTATTTTTTCTGTTTTCTCTGCTCTAAACTATATTGTTTTCTTCAATGTGATAACTTTGGTTTAGTCTGTTATTACAATTCCTCAGTGTGTAAAGTTGAAGTTTTTCACTTGAGAACTTTCTTGGTTTTAATGTATTTTTATTTATGAATATTTTTGCTGTGTCTATAGTTTTGGATTGTAATATTTTCACTTTTGTTCATCCGTAAGCATTTTTCTAGATGTCCTGTTGTTTTAGTCTCATTGTCTAAATTTGAATTATCTCCTCTGAGGAAACCACTCAGAGTTGTGAATGCTACAGTTTTCTTTTTGTTTCAAGACCAGCACTTAGATATCAAAGCACAGGTTCATTTCCTCAACCTAATGTCTCACCGTCCCTGGTCAAGCTGCTCGGAAAATGTGCACCCACTGCCTGTGACAGAGAGAATTAGCTGTGACTACTGTACAAACCTAAGTCAAGGACTGACAAATTCAGCATCTAGTATGCTGGGTTCTCTAATGCTGAAGAAGAACAAGGTAGAAAGGACCAATTATTAGATACGTATTTATTGATTTACTTGGTATTTTATTTAAATCACTGTCACCCAATTTCCACATGTGGAAATCGCTACCTGGAACAGAATGACATAGAGAAATAATTTGAAACACTTGGTCATTTCCCTTAACCTACTGACTGCTACCTGCTTTTGTAAAATCTTACTTCCCTGCCCCACCTTGTAGTTCTAGAGTAAGTATAAAAGGAGAATGCAAACTGGTCTCAGTATTAAAGCCTTTTGGGAACTATATTGACTTTCGTCTTCCAGTGTGGTCTTTTCTCTTCCACACACATTGCTGTCAGAGTGCTTATTCCAGAAGGATTCTTGCAACAGTGCCAAGATGGCACCTTGTTACAGTCTTTTCAGAGGGTCAGAAAAATATGTGTCCTAATGTGGATATGTGACAAACATGGCCAAATTCTGTGTGAAACTCTTTTACAAAGGCACAGATCCTATCAGCCAGAGAGAAGCCCTCATGATCTTATCACTTTATAAAGGCCTTATCTCCAAATGTCATCCTAGTGGCTATTAGTTTTCAACATGTGAGTTACAGAAGAACACTTCAGGACATCCTGGATGTCTCTTCTTTCTTGTTTATCTCCTAATCCCACTTCTTTTTTCTGGGTTTAGGAGATATGGTACTGGATTGCGGTATACAAACAGAAATACAAATTAGACAGGGGAAGTAGATTTAAAATTGGCCAGTTTGAGTAATTTCAGGAAATCTTAGGATAAGAATTGGTATTTGGCCCTCATGTGATAAGGACTAGTAAATTATGGCCTAGAATCTGGTGAAGGAATTTCTGGTGTGTTGATGTGGATCTGTTGATCTGGTTCATTCAAAGGCACTTTATTCAATCACCTAGGGCACCTAACTCCATCCCACTGATAGTTTACTACCTGCCCATTCTCCTCTCTAATTATGGTACTCTTGGTTTGAGAGTTAAACACTTCCTGTAACAGTGTTAAACCTAACCCACTCTAGGCTATTCTCCATACCCCTATCAGATCATTCTAGGGCTATTATCTCTAAATTAAAACTCCAGCTTCTGCAGCATGTGGGGCAAGTCACATTCTGGCAAGGACCTTATTCCTTTTTCAAATTTCATTTGTGTGTTAACTGCCAGTTTTCTTTCACTAGAATAAAAATTCCTCAACTTCACAAGTTCTTATTCTGCTTTAATCCTGCTAAGAATAGAATGGATGCTGAATAAATTTTTACTAAATACTCACTTATAGAAACTTACTAGTGGGTAGATATATGAATTATGTGCATGTGTGTACACTCATGCATGCTTGCATGTGTTAATTATATTTATTGGCCAATTTTTAAGTCAACAATCTTTTTTGAAATTACAATATTCAAGGGAAGAGGCTACCTACTTTTTGAATTTTCTTAACTAAAAGTAATATTCTATAAATATTTACTAACTAACCAAATGATTATATATATATATATATATATATATATATATATATATATATATATATATATATAGAGAGAGAGAGAGAGAGAGAGAGAGAAATGCTAATATTGTTTAATTTAGAGCAAGGCTTCTCAACCAAGTCATTATTGACATGCTTTTTGTTTAGATACTTTTCTGCTAGACACAAACAAAACTGAAGTCTCACTGTGTAAACCAAGTTTGCCTCCAACTCAGTCACCTGCCTCTGCCTCCTGAGAACTGGGATATTAAGTGTGTGCTACCATGCTTGCTTTTATCTAAATATTCCCTTACTGCAGAGGACTGTCTGTGTGTATTAAAGGATATTCAGTAAATCTTCTCATTTCTTCACACTTTAATCACAGTTGCAGCTCCTCAATTCAGATTTTTAATCAACAGTATGTCCAGACATTGCCAAATGTCAGGGATAGGTGTGGGGAGAAAGAAAAGAACCCAGTCTGAGGGTCATTATGCTGATCTCTGGCAATTGTTAGCTCTCTAAACAGTACTTAGAATGAAGGATGACAGGTTTTTAGTTATTATAAATTAGTAGAAAAGTACACTCCAGAAAAAAGTACCTCATAAGGAAATTTAGTAAAATTGTTTACAAAATATTTGTATTGTCAAATAAAGTACCTTGCTGTGTAGAGCAAAGCCAACAAACCATATGGCATTCCAAAACCATGCCATGATCCATAACAACACATTCCAAGTCATCTGGTACACTATAGGGTCTATATACATCTATATAAGAGATTTATGCCTCCTCTTCCTTAATAAAATTAAAATACATTTGTAAAAATATATATGAAAGGGGTTCACTTTTGTTATTGGAAGACAGTGTTCTCTGGCTATTGGTAATTCAGTAGCGTTATTTCCACAGTCAAAGGTTTATTGATTGTCATGCACATAATTGTTTGTGTGTTTAGTTGGCTGATCTTTTCCAGAAGGTTAATTTCAAAATGATTTCAGCAATCTATGTTCGCATAGGAGTTGTCACCATATTGTCTAATTTCTCTTCATGTTTTGAGTAAGTCTTTTAAATTGCTGGGGTATTATGGCTCTAGGAAATGACTTGAGTTTTGTGCAGTAACAGCTTTTCATTTGTATTATGAGTCTTAACATCAGCTCTCATAGTTTCAAATGCTATTATGAGCCATTTGCAATTGTAAAAGCATTCATAAGTGAATGTATCCTAGAATAGCTCAAATGGGTTGGCTATATGAGACACATTGAAAAATTAAAACAAATAATATCAAAATGTATATGCACTTTGGTTAAATGGAATAGTGTATTTTGGGTCACTTAAATACATTTCTCATATCAAGTGAGACTTTTGGAAGAGTTGCTTTAGTGTTTTATTACAAGTAGAAAATAGTACCTTAGAACTAACCAGTTCCAGGAATTGTGGAACCATTCTCCAATGCATAGAGAATCTTACATTACTGTATCCACGAGGAGTAAAATATCTGAAACCTATAGTCATTTGATTCCCGTGAATATTTATTTATGTAGTACATTGAAACAAACTATACAAATTAATAAGGGAATTATTACCATTGTATTTTTCAGCTCCTTACATTTCAGACTTTAAAAATAGATGAAATGAAATGTCAAATACTCTTACTTTGGTCAATCTAAATCTTTTCCACCTATCCTACTTCTATAATTTTATCCACATCACACTCAATTCCAAGTGTATGAGAACTATCCTGCTGCTTTGCTAAATCTAGATCTTGTGGAATTTTCAGGTCCTTTGCAAATTCTCTTGCCGTGCATAGGAATCTTTATCCAGAATATTACCTTCCAGGGTAAGTATATAAGCAGCTATCACTACTTGAGTTCATATGGTGGTACGAGCGGAAAATATAAGTCTTGTGTTGGCCCAGCAATGTTTTTCTAAGCTCAAAGCTAGGTGATATCTATCCCCTCAGATAATCCACTTTATTTTCTCCATTCTCTGCATACTCTTATCTTCCTTCTTAACAAAAGTTTTAAGGTAGTTTCAGATAGATCTTTAGAATTATTATTGTTATTTTAGAATTATTATTAAGCATTGTTATTGACACAAAAGAATCAAGACTAAAGACAATCAACCTCCTCCTATATTTTGTCTATTATTTCAAGACACAGAGGATAAATTAATAATTTTAATAGGCAATCAACTACATATTTTCTGCCTTCACAGAAGTCCTGAAACACATGCACATTTTTAAGATGCACAATAAAACAGAAAGACAAACTCTCTTAGCCAAAGGTACAAAACTAAGATATTCAAATCTGGTTCAGATGTCCACTTCCATATGATTCCAACTCTAAATATTTCACACAAGGTAGACAAGACAATGAGTGTCAATATGCTACAGATGGGAGTATAGAAGAATACTTTCAACCCTAGTTTGTGTTATCTCTGATAAAAAGAGTATGAATCCCACAAAGAAGCCTGAACCCTACTTTTCTGAACCTGTGATATGTTTGGTTATATACAAAAAGAAAATTTAGATGACTAAAAGTAAGTTTCTAGTCAACTGACCTTGCAATGAGATCATTCTGGACTATGTGAACAGACTCAGTATGGTCATAGGGTCTTTGATATGACAGAGTCAGGCAGAGAAGCCACCACAGCCCGGCAATAGTATCTTAATTTTGACCTATTGAGACTTATCCTATACTTTTGTACTAGGAAACTGTAAGATGATGAATACATGTTAGTTCTACCCACTTACTTAATTTGTGATAATTGCCTATGTGTGTTTTGTGATAGAAATAACTGATATAATGCCAGTGTTTATTTTATATCTTTAAAGCATTCTAAATACAATTAGCACACAACGCATAAGAAAATGTTAATTTCTTCCTGTCATCAAGAAATTTGTAGCCCTAAGCTATATCAACAATGTAAATGTTTCTACTTTTTATTTTCTTTATACTTAGTCAAACATATAGCAAGTACCAGGCAGTGGTGGCGCATGCCTTTAATCCCAACATTTGGGAGGCAGAGGCAGGCAGATTTCTGAGTTTGAGGCCAGCCTGGTCTACAGAGTGAGTTCCAGGATAGCCAGGGCTACACAGGGAAGCCCTGTCTCGAAAAACCAAAAAGAAAAAAAAAACATATAGCAAGTGTAGCAACAATAACTTTTTGATAACATGTTCTAGTTTTATGCTGAATAGTTGTTGGGGGGCAAAATAGGCAAGTGTTCTGGCCTTCAAAGACTTATGATGAAAAGAATCTTACATAATTCAATTCATTGTAAGCTTGGTGTGAACTTGTTTATTTGAATCAATGAAGAAGAGACAATTAGAGATTACAAAGGAAGATCATAATGATGTCATCTTCATGTTTAATTCAATGACGGAGGCATAAGTTTTGGTACTCAGCCTCTGGGGGCTCACCTAGTTCTGTGGATCACAAACATTGTCTTCTGTTTTCCAAAATCAGTGTCTGGAAATCTCTTCTTTCCATATGACTTAGCCTTGAAGTTATTTGATCTTGAGAGTGTTTTCTTTTACTCAATTTTCTTTATATATATATATATATATATATATATATATATATACATATATATATATATATATATATGTGTATATATATTTGCTAATCATTAAAGACTAATGGACAATTAAAATGCAGTCAGTATCAAAAACAAGAGATGAACTTGAAAAATCCTTGCTGTTCTTATTACAATGATTTTGACTGTTTTTTTTCTTCATTGTAGATATGTATGGTGGGGAAGTTTCATGTGTGTACAACCATGTGGAGGCCAGAGTATGATCTCAGGTGCTATTCCTCAGGCCTTGTCTATTCTGTTAATAAGACACAATCTTTTGTCCAGCCTGGAAATTACCAAGTAGGCTAAGCTGGATGGCCAGTGAGTGTCAGAGATCTGCCTATGCCTCCTTCCCAGTGCTGACATTACAAACATAGACCGCCTTGTGCAGTTTTCTACATGTACTCAAGACCCAACTCGGGCCCTCCTAGTTGCAAGGCAGTTAGTTACCTTACAGTTTTATTTCCTACATTGACTTTGGTTGTTTTTCTACAGCAAGAATACTCTCCTGATGTTTCTGACAAGGTGTCATATACTTATACTGGTAACAGTAGATATAATTATGCCCCCCACAATATAAAATCAAGGTAGAACAAATGCCACCCACTATACCTCAAGGGGAGACTGCATCTCAGAGAAAGATGAAAGCTCAAGGTGATACCTAATTCACCAGACTGCTCAATAATAATGTTTAAAACAAATCAGTTAAAGAATAATTTTAGAAGGTTTATATGAATAAGGCTTTCTTTTTAAGTAATATTTTAATTCTAAATCTCTTACACTTATAAATCTCTTACACTTACATAATACATTTTGGTCATATTCATTATTAGCCAATTTCAACTCTCGTTAGTGTCTTCCAACCCATCTACCTCCCAACTTCATATCCTCTCTCTGTATGTGTGTGTGTGTATGTGTGTGTATATTATTGATAAGTTCAATTAGTGTTGCCTATATGCACATGGGTGGAGGTCATCCCCTGAAGCATGGGTAAAACATTAGTAGTCATAAATTCAATAAATGATGACTTGCATCTTAGTCAATAACTGACACCCAGACATTGTCAATAACTTCTTCAATAAAGATGAGACTTCTGGGGCCCCTTTCTAATTTGCATTTAAATTCTGACTGACTTGATATTGTACAGGTCTTGTGCAGATAGCCAGTTTCTATGAGACACAACAGCTGTCATATCCAAAAGCCAACCTTTCATAATTATTCTCATCATCTTCTGTCTCTATGATTCTTTTCTTTCTGCCCACTCTTCTGTGATGTTTCCTGAGCCTTGGATGGGAAGCAGTTGAAATAGATGATTCATGCACAGCTGAGCTCTTTGAAGTGTTAGGCAACTCTGAATTATTTGTGAACCACTGGGAGAAAAAACACTGACAAAAGTTAAGAGCAACTTAAATTTATGGATATAAACAAATATTTAGAAGGCAGTTTGATAGTATAACTGTTTACCACAAATAAAACAATAGGTTTCCTCTTAGGGCCTGTGATCTCCCCAGTTAGGAGCTTTTAACCAGGTTTACAGCACTAGGCATGAAATCCTTCCTGTGGAGCAGGCATCAAATCGAGTCATAAAGCATGGGTAAAACATTAGTAGTCATAAATTCAATAAATGATTGAATTTATTTATGGTTGGTTGTCCCCATAACTATCATGTCACTCTTGCACCAGTGGATGCATATTGCCAGGTGCCTCAATATACTAGCATGTAGCATCCGGAACTTGATAAGATTACTAATATCTTCCTTCTCTGTGTAGCACCTCCAGGCAAGCTGTAAGCTAGAAGCTGTTTATCAAAAGTATTTTGATACTTGTAGTGGCCAAAAGATAGCATCAGCCACTGGAGTTGGGCTTAGTGGTGAACTGTCTAACATGGGTATTGGGAACCAAACCTTAGCCCCATATAACTACTAGCCATCAATTCAGCCTCCCTAATATATAGTTCTTCAAATAAACAGTAAGAACAACAGTAAAAACAACAACAACAATAATAAATGGAGTAGAGAATATTTCTAATCATATACATGCATGTATATATACACATTTATGATGTAGAGTGGAGATAAATTTATAAATACTAAAGTCAAAGCATATTCTGATTGTTCTATAAGGCCACCATAAGACCCCCTACCTCAAATTGTCAGTCTTTTAAGATATGCAAACAAAAGACTTCTGAAGAACTTACAAAGTAACGATAAAAGTTAAAGAAGTTTGGAGAGCTTTCTTTCTTTAATCTTGTTTTGAGACCAAACAAGTTCTGACTGTTTCAAAGATGATACAATGTGTAACAGACAAGATCTCTTGTTTTTGACTGAAGACAGGAGGGGTGAGGGATTGCGCACATGTATTTGCTGATTCTGGGAGAAAACTAAAGGACATATAAATAGACATATGACTTTCTCCTATACTTAGCACACAGCTAATAAATATACTAAGCAAATATCTTCTTGAAATGCTTTAAAATCCCTGCCGAAGTGTTATGCCTACCTCCCTACTTGCAAGAACTCAAGAATGTTAGACTACCTCTCATTCATGTAGAACTTCTATCTATTTTTAATGTTTGCATGCATTTTATACAGGGATTATTTGTGCTCATTTTTATTTAAACATAACCAGATGCAATCAATTGGAAAATTGAACATGTATGCTTTTGACAATATTTAGTTTAAGTGATAAATAAAACCAATTACACAGTAAACAAATAACTGAACGAACCACATCCCTGAAGTTTGCACAGTGGAAATGGATTTACTTACCCTGCTTCTGCTATACTGAACACTGTGGAAGTATTATTCCTTGAGATACTCCTGGTTTTGGATACGACATGGAAACCAAACACCACACTAAAGATCAATGTGTATTCTTCCTCTATGTCTATCTACTAAGCATTGTTGAACTTCAGTAAATGCAATCTTTAATTTACAGTTGCCTCTTCTCCACTGCTCAGCAAGGCATTCCAGAATTTAAAGATGTCAGCTACCAATATATGCCAATAATGAAAATATCATGTTTTCAATGAGTATGAGACATGATAGTCAATTCCCAAAATGTTATTCTTTGTCCTGTTAGGCTTCAGATGTTGAACCATTATTTATGGACATTATTTTTGTCATGATAAGCATGGCTGAAGCATGGAAGTGATAGGATGGAGCAAAGAATCCAAGGAGGAGACTCAGGAAGACTTGCATGGAAAATCTCCCCTGATGCTAAAGCTTTCACACTATTCTTTCCTATCAGTGATAAGAAATCATTGGAGAAAATTTCATTAGGGAAATAGCAAGAAAGTTTGCATTTTACAATACAATTTTATTTCCAGCGTGGAAGATGAATTGGAATGAACCTAGAAATAGGTACATAAATACATATTTTATATGAAAGAATAAATGGATTAATTTAAATTGTAATTTCATTTCTCATTCTCTTCCTCTGCTACCTTAGGCAATTTGCCTTATCATTCATTGAAAAACAGTGTATTTTAGAATATACAAAATATTCTACATAGTTATTAATAATGGTAACCTTTATTAAGCCTACTGTGTGTTGTTGTCATCTAATCTTCATAATAAACTACATTGCAAGAATCACTCCCATCCCCTTTTTACACAGGGGGAGACTGAGACAGAGACCATGACAAATTGTACAGTTATTTAATGGCAGATCCAAAATTGTAGCTAAACCAGGTGAACTGAAATCCATGCTGTGAGTTCTGACAGAGACTTGCACAATGTTAGGTCCTGAGAATGTTTTTACCCTGTTCTGAAAGATTAATAAAGGAAAATGTGGGAGAGTGTCTGACATATAAAGAGTAGGATTGCGAGGTCAAAATAGAAAGCTCATTAAAGGCTTTCTTGAGATTATACCTGAGTGAGTCTCAAAGGGTGAATTTCTTCCTTAACGTGTTCACTCATTCATCCATTCATTCACCCAATATTCTTGAATACTTAAGGTATATGGCAGTATGTCAGGAGAATGACTGTTGTGTTTTTGTTCATTTGAAACACATTTTGCAGTATATAAAAATAATATGAAAACTAATTACAAGATTAAATTACAGTAGGAAAAGTACATGGTTCTATACAATGTCTTAAAAAAGTGAATCTATAAAAGTAAAGTTTCGAGGCTAGCCTGGTCTACAGAGTGAGTTCCAAGACAGCCAGGACTACACAGAGAAACCCTGTCTCGAAAAACCAAAACCAAAACCAAACCAAACCAAACCAAAACAAAAAAAGAGTAAAGTTTCAGCCAAGTCCTTATAGCTAAAATTTACTCAACTAAACGAGGGAGTGTGGTATAAGACACACATTCCAGTCACAGAGGAAGTAAAAATACTCGCAGACAGGTGGGTGAACACAAAGAGACTCACTGACTATGACAATAACAAAGGAGACACAGAACTACCAGTCTGATTAATAGGAGTAGCCAGTGAGAAGTTTAGTGGTTTTCCTGGGCTGTTTGACCAGTTAAAGATATTCAAAGTCTCATTTAGAATTTTAACAGTTCACTGGGGTTTCTGGGACAAAATAGAAATGGTCAGTGAGTAGAGTTTTAAATATATTAAATAAAATAATCATAGTTTGGAAATATGATTACTAAAATTTGGTGATTAATTACATATCAGTTCTGAGAAGGGCAGACTAAAATGAGCCTAGGTCTTCCTAGTCTGCATGAATGAGTAGATGGTTACATCATTAAACCATACATTTTTATTGAGGGAGGTCCTAGAGGGCTTACATATAATAAGGATACTGTTCTTGGTGGCCCATCAGATCTACATGCTAAAGATACCACATACTTTGGCTGCAGAAACCTCTATATTGACCTAATAGTTTCCTCCCTGTTGACTAGGTTTCATAGCGACAGAGGGTACTATGCAAGCTGCTTGGTGAGAAAAGTAAAAACAGTTTTATCCAGCGGTGGACTCTACTTACTACAGCTCTGAACTTCCAGGCAGAATTCACCTATTGGTACTCCAGTGGCATGAATTTTACTAAGGTAACCAATTGATTTCTGAACAGATTTGAGACCTGCTCCACACGAGCTCAAAGCCAAAAAAGTCTTGAGACCTAGGGGCTAGTCTACCATTGTTGTTATGCTAAATGGAGTTCTAAGGAGTTCAAAGTAGAGGTTATGATGGAGTTAGCAAAGATATCTGTAATGATAAATTGATGCTTGGTTAATGAAGTCATATAATTGCTTAACAAAGGAGAGCAAGAGGGCAAGGGGGACAAGGAGGAGGAAGAGAAGGACAGAGGGAGGAGGGGTGGAGGGAGGAGTGAAGAGGGATGCAGGGAGGGAGGGAGGGAGAAGGAGAGGGAGAGGGTTAATAGAGTTAAAGGGCATTTCAAATTTGGCGTGTTATGAGTCAAGGAAACAGAAGAATTTTCTGGAGAGTTAGAAATTAAAATTGAGCAAGACAGCAATTCAGAGGATTTTGAGGTGGTACAGGTTGTTTACACTTGATCTTAGCCAAAAGGCCAAGAAGTGATGAAAGGGGTTGTTTACATGTCATTTGCTGTCAGGAGAAAACGTAGAACAAAAAATAAAGCATGTTGAATTTAGCCCCCAGGATTAGCTCCAGTGGAATGTTAAGAGTGGGTTGCACTGGGAAAGTAAAACATCTCTTTGCAAAATTCTGTTGAGAAGAATGTGAGATATTACCCGAGGTGAGATAGAGGGTCAAGGAAAGTTGTTTATTTCACATTGTTTTCATTTGCATGTTTTTGTTCTTGTTTTACAATGGAAGGTTCTGACTCATGTTTCGGTGGTCTAGGAGGACTTACCAAGCAGAGAAAGATGAATGCTTGTAAGTCAAACCATGCCCCCTCCACACACACACACACACCAAGAGAAAGGAGGTTTAAAAAGTAAGATCAAAGAGAAAAAAAGAAATCACAAAGATCAAACATGGCTTGGCAGGTGAGAACATGACCAGAAAACATATTGCTGCAATAGTGTAGATAAATGCCCCTCCCCCTAGTAAATTTTTATTCCTCAGAACTTCAAATAAATCTTTGGTCATTTGTACAACCATTAATATTTTCCTGTGAGGTTTGTGGCTCTTTATGTGGTTAATAACCCAAATATTTATTTAGCGTAGATAGCAGTTCAGCATTACATATGCTCAATGTGCCCAGTGAAAGTATGAGCTCATGCTTGCATTTCCCCGGTGCCCAACAACATCTCACACAGAAGCAAGAGTATGTCTCTAAAAATAGCTCTAGATTCTCAGCTCCTGAAAATGAAATTAACACAGGTTGCTACTTGTCTTTATTGGAATCCAATGCTTTCATATGCCATAGGAGTGAAATAAAATTCCTCACTGGAAAATTAATGACCAACAGATATCTCTGGAGAGATGCCTTTTTTTTTTTTTTCCTGTGAATCAGGCATAGGATAGTAGAGCTGAAACAGCAATGTTCAAAAGCATATGCTACAAAGAACACAATAATGCATGCATACAGACAGTTCAGCTCCTAAAACATCTTTCTGCACACTTTTCTCTTACTTCTCCCCAAAGAACCAAGGAGTTATGGTACACGAATAAGACTACCTGGATGTAAGACTGGATAATTAATTATGGTGGATGCACGGTGAGCATCCTGTGAAACAGTTAGGAGGAGTAAATTAGATGTGCATTTACCTCAGTTACTTTTCTATTGCAATGAAGAGATCCCGTGTTCAATGCAAGCTATAAAAGAAAGCATTGAACGGGAGTCTTTCTAACACTCTTAGGGATTAGCCATTAACCTTCATGGTGGAGAGCACAGCAATAGGCAGGTAAGCATCAGTACAATAACTGAGAGCTAACATCTCATCTACAAGTTGGAGCCAGGGAATGAGAAAGACTGAGCTTGGCATGGCCTTCTAAAATCCCAAATCCAATCCTCAGTGTCACATGTGCCCCAACAAGGCCACACCTTCTAATCCCTCCTCAAACAGGCCACCAACGAGGGACCAAGCATGGGAATACATGAGCCTATAAGGGCCATTCTCAGTCAAACCACCACAGCATACATGACATGGATGGAAGTTAGAATATTTTTGAAGTTTAAACTTTTTGGATGGTTTTATGAGCCCATGCATTTAGAAATAGTACTTTTTGAAGTTAGTATGTTATAAAAAAACGATATAATGTTGGTAAGGGAGCACGGAGGAGTTGGAGAGTAGTGGGGTGTTGATATGATCAAATCACATTGTTTACATGAAATTCTCAGAGAATGAATTTGAAAATTTAAAATCTACTGCTACTACTACTAGTAATAATAATAATACAAAGACAAAATAAAAGATTTTAATGCAAAATTTTAAAATCCAAAATAATATTTTATAAAGTTAGTGTGTACAAATTGATATATCATTTCAATGTTTAGAATATCTGGTGAAATGAGAGGGCAAGCGAAGAATGTACAAGTGACTACTAGAAATGGACAGTTCAATAAAGTACAATGAGGACTCGGAGATGATAATACATCATAAATTTAGACCTGCGATAGATTTACACAGATCTGTATATTCACCTCTGGCTTCCATAAATATGTACAACCACATGCTCCCACAAATGCACCCATGTGTTTCCACACATTCATCCATAGGCCCTCACACATGCACACACATATACAAATTATATGAGATATGTAAATAGGTTACAAACCATTGTGATTGTGAAAAACAGAATAGCATGTAAATATAAGATGGGGAGAGAGGCTTTCTGCCCCTGATCCTGTTCAGATGAACAAAGCATGCAACAGTCTTTTCTTCAGGCTATTATCGATTGACTGGCCTCTCCACAGTAGTTCCAAAAGTCACATAGTCGAAAAGGTCATAAAGGGTACAGAATAAGATTTTGAATGAAGTGACCCTTCAGAGAAAGAACAGGAAATTTGGGAAAAGGGTTAAAATAAAATCTCAGGAGGCTAATAAAAACCTCAGGAGATGCATCCATTTTGCCAAGCTCATTTTGATCCTGCATTCATATATTGTAAAATCCTTTATGAGGCAAAGAGTTAAAGACATTGCCAATTAATAAACACAGAGAATCTTTATGCTGAATTATTTTACTAAATTAATATTTTATACTTGTATTGAATGTCAATCTTGACCTGATGATGCTATGACTTTGAACAGAACAAAAGAAGGTCAAAACCGCCCTTCACATGAAAGTTTTATATTCTGACAGCACAAAGGAGTGAAATACTTTCTCATCTGAAATAGCAGTTGTCTAGGAGGTTCTTTTATTCTTTCATCAGCACATAGTAAATTGAGTCTTTTCAACAGTAATGCAATTGGGAACTTTAAAGATAATTAAGAAACATAAAATATGTCAGTCTTCTCAAACATAGTTGGAATATGAGTTTTAATCTCTCTCCTTCAAGAACATTAGCATAAGTTTAGGTCTATACTCTCATAACTTAAAAAAGTGCCTATCATTTAATATACACCAAGAAAATATCTAATAACTATGTATAGAAAAGTAGAATGCATTTGCTTTTGTAAGTATTTTTTATAAATATTTAATAAGAGCTGTACTGGAAATATATTGCTGATACATGAGCAGAAATATCTTAATAGGTTGAAATAACATGGCAAAACATTCGAAGAAAAGAGAAAGGAAATTCTACAATAAACCTTGGGCTTGATGAGTGGTTGTGGTATTAAACGTGAGATTTCAGCTTTCTTTTGAATGTCTCAGAGGCCACAGACAACACAAAGAGACAAAGTGTGTCTGCCAGTGTCCACAGGGTGCTGGTAGCTAAATTGACTGTAGCACCAAACAATTTGTACCAGAACATGTATAATCTCTTGTGACAACTGTAGACAACATGAGATTTCCAAAAGTTCTAAACTTTACCTCCCACTTTAGAGACTCTAAGAAAAGCCCTGTGGTGTACACTGCCTCATGGCAGTTATGATGCTTGCCACAATTCCAGTTCAGAAGAGAACATTTTCATGAAATTTCATGCAGGCAAAGGCTCTCCATACATTGTCATCTTACTCCTAATTCATTCTCAGATTAGACTTTTCTTATCTACCCTGCACCTAAATCCATATATAATAAAGATTCTATCTGTTTTTATAGAGTTTCTGAATTTAGAAGTGTTGAATGTTAAAACTATATTTAATTCTTCCTAAAGGCCCTAAGTACCTTCAAAACATAGAGCAGCAGAGAGTGAATATTGTTCATCTCCACTGGGGTCCGGTACTATGGACCTCAACATCAGAATGCTTACTCAGCACCAAAAGTCTCCTCAGGATCCAACATCATTTCATATATGAGATTTCCAAGGTCTCAGGGATTCTCCATAACACAGAAAACAGGATCCCTGCTGCCACTCTCCTTAACTGTAAATACACAGTGCTCTAAAATGAAAGAAATGCTGACTCTCATCAGGAAGGCTGGTCAAAGATCTAAAACCTATCCAAAATTGATATTTAAATATATAGGTTTTAAGCATCATTGATATATAGGGGTTCCATATGTGCTAATATATTGACTTTGGGCTAGGACACGGAAGTAGGCTCAGATATTTTGGTCATCCTGGTAAGCCCTTAGAAATAGTGATCATGGGAGTGATCATGGGACTTTGTATTGCTTGCTTGTTCCTTGACTATTTGTGTTTATTGTTTTGCTTGTTCCTTGACTATTTGCATCTATTGCATAGTTAGTTTCTCAGCCTAGAACTGACCTTAATACTTGCATATAATTAAAATGGTATAAAAGCAAAAAGGAAGAGGAGAGATGGGATAGGGTGTTTGGGGGGGGGGAGGATGGGGAAAGGAGATAACATCTGAAATGTAAATAAATAAAATATCCAATAAAAAAGAAATAAATTTTCATACAACAACAAAAGAAAGGGCAGGTTTCCTTTGACTTGGCTTGGGCATACAGTTCATCATAGCAACAGGAGTGTGAAGCAGTTGGCCAGGTTGCATCTGTAGTCAGGAAGCAAGAGATTCATGCTGGTGCTCAGGCCGCTGTTTTGCTTTGTTTCATTCACTCCAGCCCAAGAAGCAGGACAACTGACGTTTATGCTGCATCTTCTCACCTTGGTTAGCCCAACTTAGGAATTCCCTTATGGAGATGCCCAGATGTTTGTCTTGTAGGTGACTCCACATCTTGTCAAGATGAAACTGTTAACTTCCCCAATAGTATTTTAGAATCATGATTATGACCTCTCCAGAAGCTTCTCTTAGGATTACATAACCAGAAGTTGGGAAGCCATGTTCCTCAGAAGATTGATAGAAGATACTGGATGAACTAAGTAATATTTATTCCTTACATCTGCTGTTAGAACAGCACATTTTCAAAATTATTTTGGAGCAAGGATAGGAAAAATAGTAAAATATGAAAATGGGAATAAAAACAGCCAATTAAAACAAAGAAAAAAATGTGATCACACACTTATATATATTTTATAAGTGGCAATTAAAGAAACATATTGCTATATTTTTTTCTTTGGTGGTGTAAATGCCATAGTCACTGGTTTGCTCAGGTAAAGTCCAGAAGTCTTCTGCTGAATTGATCCTCATTGATGCTTATGGGAAGGTTTATGGGAAAGATGGAAAAAATAAATTAAACAGATATTCTATTTTAATACATTACTAATTATAAAATTTAGATTTTCTACATTTCTCATTGTTAACAAAACTCCAACAGACAACTAAAGAGAGGGAAGGTTTATTTGGACACATGTTTTCAAAGGACCTAAGTCCATCTTGGTGTGAAAAGGGAAGCAGTGGGAGCTAGTCAGGCTATAGCAGCAGGCATGTGAATTGGTGACTCTTCACACCTTCAAGAATCAGGAAGAGAAACTAGACAAGAACCAGACAATGATGTTATCCAGACTCACCCCTGATGTTCTGCTTCTGCTAACTAGGTCAGAGTCTCAGAGGTCTCCTTGGCCATCCTCTTAGCATCATTACCTGGGGAACATATGTGAAAGACCAATAGGAGGCATTTACTATTCAAATAGTACCAACATTCAAACACAATTAACTTATAACAAATTAAATAATTTGACATGGGGCAACTTTTATGGGCTCCAGATATTTTTAGATAAAAATATTTAGATAAAAGCATTGCTTCTTCCTCCAGAAGTAGTCTGGGCAAGTGGTTGGACTCAAAAGACTTCCTTTCTGTGAAATTGGCTGATATGTGAGGCTAAGGCACTGCAAGGGAAGTACTAGTCCACGTGACACCATGATACATGTTTCTGGACACAGAGCCCTTATTTATTGTTTGGTGTGGTCATGGACTGGTGGTCTCCTTTACTATCTATCTCAGTATCACTAGGAACTAAGCCCTGTGACAGACAGATTGCTGCTTAGAGCACTGCCTTGCACAATATACCTGGTAAACAACATTTTTGAACAATGCACGAATCATCAGAAAGGAGGTACTTCTGAGTTCCAGATCATTCTTTCTGCCTACCCACTACTTTGTCTAATCCTCATGACTTACATTCTGGCACACAGCTTGTGAATAGGCAAATTATACCCTCCAAATGCCCCTTAGAACTTTGTATGGCTCATCTGACATTTGATCTATTTCTAGTATTGGTTTGCACCCTGCAAAAACTACCTGATGGCTCTTTTGGTGTTGTTGTTGTTGTTTAAGCATTACTTAAAATGATAAAATGTCTTATATAATGTAATTAAGAGAAAGCATGTTTATTGTGGCTAACAATTGGCAGAGATAGTCCACCATGGCCTGAAGAAGATGATGGTGGCAGGAGAATGAGGTGGCCCTTTCAGCATCTGTCCAGTCACATGACAAAGAGAGATGAATGCTGGCATCTACTTTGTTTTATCTTCTTATTTAGTCCTAGACCCCAGCCCAAGAACCCAAGCCCATACCTGGAGTATGTCTTTAACTTCAGGTTAACCTGCCCGGAAATAGCATCACATAAACACTCAAAGGTGCATTTTAAGTAATTATAATTCCTATCAATTTGACAATTAAGATTAGCCATCAGAATTCTTTTATATACTGATTTAATATTCGTTAAGATCAGTATAACATTCTTCCCTATAATGCCCTTGGAGAGTCTGTATCTATTTTTTATATGTCTTAATTTCAATCTCTCAAGCTCCTTGCTTGCCCTTAAAAGGAATTCCTGCTTAGCTATATCTCCACTGTCTCCACTTGGCTTCAGATTGTCAGCAGATCTACCTTTCTGCATAATTCTGGAACTCCCCTTTCATCTCATATGACCCTGCCTGAAACTCTTCTACGTAGTCATAGTGTACCTAAAATTGTGGATCTTTGCTCTACATTAAAAACCCAACCAATTATAGATTTAAATCTGATAAGCTCACTATGAATATTGCAAGGTTGTAAAAGCTTGCAACTTTAAAAATAGAAAACATTTATTGAGCTTTTATTATGTGCCAGACATTGTGCTAAGCATTTTATGTAATACATCACTTAACTTTTGTGCAACTTTATGAATAGAGTTGTTTGCTTTAGTCCCATTATTCAGACAAAGAGGACAAGAACAGAAAGACCAAGACATTTGCCCAGGATCATCTACCTGACTTGCAGCACCATAAAGTCTGAGAGCTGGGTTTTTCATCATGGCCCATGTTCTGAGAAGCACAACAAACACCACTGATTTCTCTTAGACACAAAAGAAGAATTTTAGCACAATTTCACAATTCATTTATTAAATATGTGAACTGGGTAAATTCAGAGGCAAGCAATTGTTTAAATGACAATATAGAATGGAAAAGGGGATGTCTGCCACTCAGAAATGTCTTTGATTTAGTGAATTCCCAGAAGAGCACTGTGATTCCAAACAGGCAAATGGCTTCCAATGAGGCAGAAATATTTTTTTTGTTCCCTCCACAGCAAAATCATCTTGTCTTTACTCATTTTTCATGCTATATTACATTCATATTTCATTGGTGAGGAAAAGACAACTCAAAAGTATTTCTTTAAAATTCCCTTTTACAACCTTCAGAGAATGACTTTGACCATTAAACTGTCATGTGATGTATATTTTATCTGGCAGTAGTTGCAATTTCAATTAGTAACTTAAACGAATGCAACAGCACCTCACTGCTCAATAATGTGACCAGACTGCAGTGGGACTGGCAACTCTCCTTCAAATCATTCCCCAGTGTCATGATATTCTAGTTACCAACACAATCTTAGGGGGAAAAAGATTTTGTTGTATTTTCTCTCCCTTGTAATCTTTTTTGTAAACATTGCTCAGCATGGATAAGCTATAAAATATAGTAGAAAACCATAATTTTTAACAATTTAATTTCCAAATGTGCTTTACATTCTTCACTCTGATAAAGTCACCCTCTGAGTCCTTAAAATTCTGCAGAAGTGGGGTGGGAGAGATGGCCCAACTCTTAAGAATAGTACTTTCTCTTTCAGGGACCTGGGTTCCATTTCTAGCACCCACATGACAGCTCACAAACTATCTATAGGTTCTGCCTTTCCATGAGCACTGTATGCTTATGGTGCACAGACGTTTGTGCTGTTGAAACACGTTAAATAAGTAAAAGAACCATACATACAACAAACAAACAATTTTTTAAATGCACATATTAGCCAGACTTGGAATTTGCCTACAGTGGCTTCAGCAATCTCCAAACTGAGAAAAGTTTCAGAATCTGAAAAGCTTTGTGACCCTGTCCACATTTATTTGTATGTATGTATGGCTTAATTTTATTGATTTCATTCCTAAATCAGGAAAAAGGGTCGGGGAGAAGATGGTCAGTAGAAGACAGACATTAACGAATCATATTATGGCTGCCTCAGGAACTATGGCACCTGCAATTCACAGCTAAATTTCCTTCATATCAAATCACTCAGGCATTATTGCTAAGTCTGTACACACTCTCACTTGCTCTTTCAGCAAATAGGGCTTTCATGCCTCTTTCAGAGCAGCAACTACTTTTGTCAACAACCAAAGCAGCTCACTGCTGTGAAAATAACTTGGAGTAAAAACCAACCAACCAAATAAAAAAAATATATTTGTTCCTCAGAATTGAAGTGGAAAGCAAAATACCTGGGGATATAGTATTCAAAGACACATGGTAAGAAGGCTTGTGAAAAAAAATAATGCTGTAACTCTTATTGAAAATAGAGTCCTGGAGTTGAAATTCTTGCAGGTTGGACACCATTCTGGCATTCTTTGACAATGAAATCCTGTTGGCTGTATCATCCAGAGGCCAGTGAGCTTTGACAGTCTCATTGACTCAAGGAGCCTATGGAAAAAAAGAGGGATATGTATTGTGATTGTACGTGTCGATGAATCCAAAGCTCCCAGCTTCTTATCTCCTGTACACAATTTGTAATTTGCATAACTGACAGAGTTGGTTGACTGATTGGAAGGTCCTCTTGTTGAACTGAGAGGCTGAATGCAGCATATATAACTTTGCTCCTATTTTGAGGCAAAACGCCCTAGAAACTCGTAAGACTAGGTGTCTGAAAATCGAACATTAATGTGTCAAATGACAAAAATAAGTTGTTTTTATAAATTTTCAGTTAAAATAACTGCATCTGAAAAGTGGCTGTGAAGCTGAGATGAAATTAGATGTCCTCGTTTATTTATTATAATGAAGAACATCCTGAAGTGAGGGATATGAGGCTATTAAACATCCAGCATGTGCTGTTTCAATGGTCACCTGAGTTTGGCTAGGAAAACTGCATGTATCTCAATACCCACTGACACTACAAAATGTAGATTAAAACTCCTTACAAAGCGTTATGAGGATTGTTTCATCAGTGCTTTCCTTATAAGCACAAGGACCTGAGGTTGATTCAGAACCCATCCAAACATACAGGGTTTGGTAGTGTACATTTGTAATTCTTGAGCTGGGAACATAGAGCCAGGAGGGGCTTGCTGGCCAGACGGTTTAGCCTAGTTAGTGAGCTCAAAGCCAATGAAAAACCTTATTCCAAAGGAGATGGACAGTGTTTCTGAGAATGACACTGAGCTTGTCTTCCAGTCTCCTCACGAGGGTACACACCTGCACACACACTTGGAGAAGGGCTAAAAAATTCTTTACATTATTAGGATTTTAAGAAGGTCTAGCTTATCCAGTAATTATAATTGGCCACACCCATATCATTTATAGACCTAAAAATTTAATATACACAGTCTCACTTAGTCCAAAGTATATTAGCATATACTTTAATAGGGGAAAAGATGCTCCTCAAAATTCATCTTTATTTTATTCTTTCTATTAAACAGTCACTATCTTGTCTCTTTCCATCAATTACTTCAGAAAAGCAATTCTCAATATAAAACGAGGAGTATTAAAGGTCCAACAAATAGACATATTTTTAAGACTTGGAACACATTTTCCTAAGGGTTAGTGCCATCAGCCTAATTAGAGTTACACTGCAGTATCTTTATTCTTTAACAAATAAAGTTGCAGGGCTGTTAAGTTAATGTATATTGTTTCATTGGAAAACATGTGTTGGTAGCTCCTGGGTAAACATCAGAAAGAACATCTGTTCTTTCTGATAATCTGACCTTAGTAGTAACTTAACCCAAAGCTTCCTTCCAAAAGCATTTCTCACTTTTCTTAAGGATTGAATTAATAAAAAATTAATTTATTTGAACTCATTTATATTTGTAAGCCCCATTATTTAAGATTCAATATGAGAAACAGACATATATAGTATGATAACAGATAATAGATAACTAGATAGCTAATAGGTATAAACTAGGTAACTAGATGCATAGATAGATAGATTAGTTAGATGGATAGATAGATAGATAGATAGATAGATAGATAGATAGATAGATAGATAGATAGATAGATGATAGATAGATAGATAGATAGATAGATAGATAGATAGATAACCACCCAATAGACATTATGTTATTTCAGGGATGGATCTTATACAGTCTGTATGCTTATGTAAGTTGAGAATCTCTATAAAATTCTTGTCCTTGTATCTATTAGTGGAGTATCATGTAATGACTATTTTTCCTTACATTGGTTGAAGGCAACACTGTATTTAGAGTGGTTATTTTAACAGAAATAAATGCTACCCTATTATGATGGAAGTGAGTGAATATAAATACTGTGACATAATCTTCCGTGGGAACAGTGCTCTATAAAGAGTTTCATGGCTGCCTGTTGCTCTTGGCACCTGTTCTTTGCTCTACTTGGTAACAAACAGTGAGTGTAACCACATTAGCTTTGAAGAGAAGTTGACAATGCCAAGTTCACTTAGTATCTACATTTCTACTATCAGGGTCATTTCCTCATGAATACTCTAGGTAACAACAGGCCTGGCTGTAGAAGTCTGTTAATTCTGCAGTAGAATAGTTTCTTCTATCCTGTGATTATGAAAACCATGTTTTATTGAGGTCATCCTTTGTTGAGTATTCACAAAGTATCAACCTCTGCTTTTTTTTTTAAAAGTCATCCATTTACATAGTCCCCAGATCTACTAACACTAAATTTCCAAATATGTTCCTCTGACATCCTTAACCACCCTGCCAAACTATAATCCACAGTTCATAAAATGATATAGCCCCACATATGTTAATATGTCATGCAGAAAAAATGGGTAGCCTTTGGTAATGCTGCAGTTCCAACTGCTGGGAGGGTTTCCTGCCATCAGCAGCCCTTCATGATCTTCTAAGTGTGATTTTGATACTGCCGATGGGGAACCTTATGTGCCACAAGTGCTGAATCTTCCTTCCTACATCAGATGGGCATTTAGAACTCCCTCTGGGGACAGATGCATGCACTAAGCAAGACAGGAGTGCTGACAGAAGGGAAAATAGTCTTCCCTGGGAAAGGGCACATTAACTGCTTATCCAACACCAAGCACACAGCACTGAAAATACACATACAAGTAACATTACACAGACTGGGAAGGTTGTGTTTATGTACTTGGGAGGAGGAGGGAGATTTGAAAGAGAACAGTGACATAAAGTTTGGAGACTGCAAAGGGAAAGAGGAAATGTTATAGTTCCTTTTTATTATATTTAAATCCCCCAGATAGAAGAACTTTAAAGAAAAAGCAAAAAGCTAATAGGATGGGGGATGGAAAATTGTACTTTGGTCATTTTCTCATATAGTTTACTTTGTTTTCACTGCCTCAATACATGATCTTAGATATAGTGTTTTCACTTGATAATGTAATATAGTTAAATACATCCAACTTCATATTTTGGCAGAGGGTCACATGCAGTTCATGATAGGGTATTTACAAGTTCAGTTTATATGGTAATCTAATAGCCAATAATCAAGAGTTACCATAGATTGTAGAGCCAGAAAAGTTTTTTTCTTTTTAAATTTGGTTTTGTTTCAATTTTTAAAAAGAAATTAGGGCAGTGCACTCATGAGCTCACATCAGCCATGGCAGCTTATACAAAGTCTACCCAAGAGCAATCTACTCAAAACTCCAGCATGGGCATGAGAGCAGCTCATGAGGATCCACCCCTACTGGAAGAGCTGTTAGCAGTTGGGAGTAGTTTCTAGGGGATGGAAAATGGTTGTTTTGGGGTAATATGTGCCTCGTGGGTTGCATATACTCTCGTGGATGCTCCACATACATGTACATATGGGCAACCCTGATTAAACAAATGGATTATGAAAAAAATGGGAAAGAAGATATGCTTAGAGAGTAGGAGTCTTAGAAAATAGAAATAGAATGGATACGATCATATTTCATTGCATACATTTATTAAATTATCAATACATTTAAAATGATATTAATAAATTAAAAACAAAAATGAGATTGCCATGAAAAAGAGTTTCAGATAGAAGATGACATGGGTTTATCCCAACATCCTAAGGATAAATAGGATGGGAGGGTTCTGAGAAAGGG
This sequence comes from Arvicanthis niloticus, assembly GCF_011762505.2. Classification (NCBI taxonomy): domain Eukaryota; kingdom Metazoa; phylum Chordata; class Mammalia; order Rodentia; family Muridae; genus Arvicanthis; species Arvicanthis niloticus. The sequence continues at coordinate 89,197,270 of NC_047661.1, read as the reverse complement.
TTGAATAGCATCCCTATTTCCCACTGACACGTCTGCTGAATCTTTTAGTGTGTATAATCTAAGCAACAGAGAGCTGCCACAGAAGTCTGAACCTTTCACAGAGTGGTTTCTTGCTCTGAAAATGACTAAAAATGATAATATTTGGGTCATTCAAGAGTCAGATAGACACACCCAAGTTAAGTATATTTCCTTCCTAATCCAAAGGGTTTCACTAAATGATGTGAATCTTTTTTAGTAGCCTTATTCAATTATGTTTCCTTTATTTCATATGGGATGCTAGCTGTTTCTCAAGCCACCACACCTTGTATTTATATGATTCACCAAATTCCCCTCGTATTTGTATGAAATATGCAATTTTTACTTAGTTCTCTGGAACTATATCAGGTCTAATGTAACTTTATTTTTTCGACTCTGTTCTCGCATCCTTAAGATACTTTTCACACTCTCCAAGTTTGTTCAAAATAAATAGGTCAAACATTCATCTTGGTTAATATTCTACCTATTGCAGGCCACAATTTACACCTTTGCATTTATGCTTGCTGGAAATTGAGCGCAAGCTGGTGTCTGGAGGCTGCACAGCAATGCCTTGAAAGGAAACTGCATCAGGAGAAGCCTTCACTGATTCTTTGGGAAAAGGAACGTGACCTAACCAAACAGGAGAGGAGAGTTGTTTCCATTAAAGTCAGGAAGATTATTTTTGTGGGGGGATATTAAGTCATTGTAATTCATCACATATCTTATGTAAATTTTCAGGATTTCTTCCCCTCTTAAATATCATTGAGAGTATGAGAAAGAAACACTACATGTTTGGGGAAGTTCACTTATATCTGTATCACCTATCTGTAGCATTTACCTTTGGATTTGTTCTTTAGGAAATCACGGCCCCACCATGACAAGTAAATGAATTTCTCTCAAAATAGTCAGGAAGTTTTCAAATTCTTTATACAGACCTTAAGGTGAGAATTTAAATCACTAAGCTTGTTTTCTTGATTCATATTCTCTAGCATAGTTAAAAGCAGCCAGCAAACCCTATTGTGCTATACATTTTCACTAACTTATTCTGAGACTTTGGATACATAGACATGCCTTGGCTTCTAAACACTTTTGATTCCACAGGTCATAGATTGAATAACTATGTTGCTCATGAATGCCATGGATTACCAGTTTCATTTTGACATGAAAAATACATTATCATCAATGCCCTTAAACTTAATCACAGCAAAAACCTATTTTGACAGCCTAGCACCAATATAAAGAACTCATTCCTGAGAGTTTGTTGCTCAGAACTTAGCCCATTTTCACTACTAAAAAGAGGTTGTTCCTCCACATTTAACAAAAGAAATGAAAACACCTAGAGAGACATAGATACTATATTCATCAATGAGACAAACACTTGAACAACTTAAAAGAAGAAATATTTATTTTGGCTAATAGTTTCAAAGTTTTCTATCCAGAACTGATTGGATTCAGCACTTTGACTCTATGACAAGGCATTTACCAGGAGAGGGAGTATGAGTCTCATGGCTGCCAGGAAGAGAGGAACACATGAAGGGTCTAGGATAATATTCCCAGATACAATGACCAAAGTCTTCTAAGCAATCTTCTCTCCTTTCACAATTTCACCACTTTCCAATAGCATATTTAGAATGTGAACCCATCCATGGGTACCTTTGTTGATGATATCAGAATCAATCAAGTTTAAGCACGGTGGATAGTTAACAGATGACTGGTAGATAGATAAATGAATAGATAGATCATGGGATGGATAGATAGATTCTAAGGATTTGATCCCATCCAGTTGTAAGAGTTGAAGTTTAAGCTGACTCTGCAAGGCTTTATTCTTCACATTTGAAGAATGTTCCTTAAGTTTACAAGGCAGAGAGTATCATAGAAAATACAGCTACAAAATGTACAAGTATAAGAAGTTAGAACCCATAAAATAAATTGGAATCTGCAAATGTGAGCTAGATCTGGTTCATGAGAATCAGATTTCAGGAATGTCTCTCTAACTTTAATTTTTTTCAAACCCTGATTCTAATGATGGTTCTTAAATGCTTTAACCTCCCTTCTAGCCCACCACCCAACAGAGTTAGTAAAAAAGGATACATCCTTTCCTCTATGTCTGCCTCAATAAAACATTCCTTTATGAGTTTGTCTTAGCCTTTCACCTGTGTCTGCTTCAGGAAAACTGTCTTTCATGCATTTGCCCCAGCAAATCACATCCAACATAACTGACTTTCCAAAGAAACTCTGAAGTATCCGCTATTTCTCACTGTCGTTGACTGTATGAGCATCCTATAGAAGTCAGAGCTGTCTTCAAGGAGCTAGGCATCAACCCACCTCAAAGGACCAGGAAGATCCAGGGACAGACAGAGCAGTGACAATCCCTGCCACTCCCTGTTGTCAGGACTGCCTATTAGCAGACGAGCCGTGGGTGATGGGCGCATACCCCATGGCTAACCTTGTCACTGCTGTCCTCTTCTACTCAAAGAAGCAGCCACCCTTCTTTTGGTTGACTAACAATCAAAAACACAGGGAAAAGTTAGTGAAACTTAATTCAATTATTGTTTTCTGTCACTTTCAAAACTCCATAAACTCAAATAGTATGATAGAAAATGTCTTGGGGTGTATGGCTATGTTTGCCAGGCTGGGCCTGAACTTGCTCTCTTTGTACATAGCCTAATCTCTGAGTTGTTGTTAAAAAGACTTTTAGCTAAAAAGACAAAAAAAAAAAAAAAAAAAAAAAACCAAATGGCAAATATCTTTAATAGAGAATCTAGGCTGAGTAAGGAACTTCTGTGAATCAAAAAACAAATTATACTACTACACCAGATTCCAGTCACAACAAACCAACCTCTAATTCCCTTTATTGATCTTAACTAAAATGATACTGCATGCTTATTTTCCACATATTCTTTTAAAGATTTTCCCCCCTCATTGTTGTAGGTGATTTATGTGAATCCTGTGGCTAAAAAAAAAAAATCAGACCTTGGTTTCTGCCTCTTTTGTTCCTGTAAGGTATTCCAAAATGAATATTTCTTCACCTTAAAAAATAGGAATAGATTTAAAATAGAATAGATTTCTGATACTTTTCTAAATATACCATTTTATAAAACACTATGTTAGTACTTAAAAGATAAATTAGTCAAGAAATACAGTCTGGTGATAGAACTTGGTGGGACAGTCTTCCGGTGGCACATGCAAGGTTTTGGGTTCAATCCTCAGAATTACAGTAAGATAGAAAGAAAGAAAGAAAGAAAGAAAGAAAGAAAGAAAGAAAGAAAGAAAGAGAGAGAGAAAGAGAGAGAGAGAAAGAACAAAGATTGTTGTTCTTAAATTAAGTTATATTACTTAATGGACAATTATTATTTTCTTACTGCCAATGACAAGTTGTTTTGGCCCAAGCTGCCCCACGGTTGGGGGCCAAAATGTCAGGGACCAGTCTATCAGTGTTTGAACCCACACTGCCAAAAGCCTTGGGGACTAAATTGTTAGAGCCGCACTGCCCCAAGCTGCTCCAGTCCGAGGGTTGGGGTTCAGCAAGAGAGAGAGTGAGGATGGACTCGAGGAATGGAGACCAGACAGAGTGTGATTCAATCCCATTTATTCTTCAGTCTCTCTTCCTAGTCCAAGTCCCAAGTCTTGAGTTCCTAGTCCCTAGTTCCTAGTCTCTAGTGCCTCCAAGTTCCAAGTTACTTTTCCAAGTGCTAAGTGCCTAATGTCTAATTCCAAGTTCTTCCTCCAAGTGCCAAGTGCCTAAAACCTAATAATAACAACTACTCCAAGTTGTACTGTACTCTTCTGTCTGCCTCTAGCCTTTTATATGTCTTGCTTCTAAGCCACACCTCTAAGTCTCGCCCTTAAGTCACGCCCTTAGGTCTTATCTCTAAATCACTCCTTAAGTCACACCCTTAAATCTCAGTTCTAAATCACACCTTTAAGTCTCACACACTCAAGGGAAGATCCTGGGTATCTAAAACAAGATGTTATCAGAGTGTGCTCAGCTGTTGTAGGCTAATGTAATCAAGCCTCTTATTAGGGTATATGGCTCAAGTTGGCTGCAAGGTAATAGCCGCCTTCTGTCGGCTCCCCACAACAAGTAAAAATCAACCTTCCAGATGTCACATGTGCATACACATTATAGGACACCTACCTCTCCAGCTGTACTTTCTACTTTTCCTGTTCCTGATATTTCATTATGAAGCTTAGCTAGTAAACCTCTACAAATAAAAAATTATATGCATTAAAAATATTTATAATTTTCATTTCCATTTTAAATTATAAGAAATTAAATTTATGCTACAAATATTTTTATAAACAACATTAATATAAAAGAGGATATTAGAAAAGGTTAAAGTTTTTCAAACATTTGTGTATTTGGTAGGTAATCATGATTGATACTTACTAATTTTTCACTTATGAATAGCTACTTGCATGTTCCGGTTTTTTCCTCATATTTATTTCTCTGCAACTCCAAGAGAATTTACTGCCTTCTGATGAGTGATGTCCATGTCCATATTGGACATTGCCAATAGTGGGAAGTGAAGAGCTATATGGGTTATTCTTTCCTAGGGTTGGTTTTTAGATCATCCCAACTATGTGGGCAGGTAAAGCAAGGAGGAGAAAAATACAGGTGTGGGCAACAGAGTAACATTGGAAGGAAGAGATATGCCCAGGAGTTCATAGCCTTAGCATGCAGACATGGGTGATGAGTTAGAGGAAATGTTGTCAGTTGGACTAGACCTGAAGGATGGTTTTGAGTGAGGTGTGTTGAAGGGCAGTCTATAAGGCAAAAAATAAAAACAATATGGAAAGAAGTTATAAGCAGACAAACAAACACAGTGCAGATAGGTATGTGAGAAGGTGGGGGAACAAGGTCTTTTAAGGCAGGCAGAGCCATGCTTGTGTGCCCTGTATCCCAAACCAATAGGAAGCCATTGAAGGTTGCTAAGTATGAGGGGTCAGGATCAAGCTAACTGTCTTAGAAAGATCAATGGGGATGCTTACACAAAACAACATGGAAGGAGAAATGATGCCAGAAGGGCCAGTTCACAGGTAGAGGCTGATTCGATTATTAACAAGATATTAATAGTGACCTTAAAAGGGAATAAACAGATCTCTAAGATGATAGATTTGTCAAGCTTTCAGGTAGTAACAAGATGTCAAAACAATGGCTTCCCACACTATCTTAAGCAAGTGATTGGAGTAGTTAGGAACGAATAAGAAGTGGTAACTTTTACACATAAGATCCCCAAAGTTGGGTTTTATTACGGTCATTTCAGAAGTGAACTCAGAGACACAAAACACCAGTATGAGGTGAAAAAAAAAAAAAAAAAACCATAAGCAATGATGACGTCTATGGGATTATATCTGCTACTCACTCAGCCCCTATGCTGGTGGCAAATGTGGTGAAATGCTCTCCAGACACCAATCAAGACAGATGAAACTATTTTCTCAGCTGCTGAAAGTGATGTCAGCTGGTGGGCCCTACTAGAAATGACTATGGAAGTGGTTCTTGGCGTGGGGAGATCCCTGGATATCAGTATCATTTGAGAAATTATTGAAAAGGCAAGTTTACTGTTTCCAGCATAGCTCAAACAGAAATGGTGCCAAGAGCTAAGTTTTTTGAAATGCTCCTGAATGTCCAGTGTGACACCTGTTCAGTCTGAGACTCAGTGGCCGCAACTAATAACAACTACCTGACCCAAAAGCCTTTTTTTTTCTTCATCCTTTTATTAAAACCTTAATAACTAAAAGCAGTTTGAGTACTGCTTGTGAATCAGCCAAGGCATTTTGAAGATTGTATGATAGACTACCTGCTCTGGTGTACCTTTTCTCCTTTTTGTAAGTATTTGCTCTGAGAACTAATCTCTGTCTCAGATTTCTTGTCTCAAGTGACATCGATATCGATAAGCTAACAACCCAGATCTATTCTGGGAAGGGGCATGGCTGTTGGAGACAGCTTTGAGAGTGAAGCTGCAGAGTTAAGCTATGAGGAAAAAGATGTACTAGGCCAAGAACAGGGAAAGTGTGGACCGAGAAGGCAGATGCTAAAGAGAGCACTGGAGGTTGGTCATCCATCAGTGTCCTGGCAGTGTCAACCCATCACTGGGGACATGTGGGCTCATGATAAGAGCAGTAGTGAAACTGTTCCATTCACCACTAGGAAGTGAGGTTGATGTAACCACGAGGAGAGATGTTCTAGAGGGTATAACATAGCAGATGTTTGAGGAATAGGCATAACTTAAAGGAAAATGGAATTATTTTGGTAGCTGATGGGGAAAGCTGATACTTTTGAAAAGGTAGTCAAAGGTTAAGAGTAGTTAAGTAGCAACTCTATATGGTAAATATCAAGGGTTGGTGTCCACTTTGGCAATATAAATAGACTTATATACATTAAAACATGATGTCAAAAACAAATGCTAAAAGCATTTAGAATTTTAAAGCACTAGACCTTCAAAGAAGGTTGAATTGTTTTTCCAAGATCTATTTTTATTTGTGTGTGCATATGTGTATGCATTTGATGAGCACACTATGCCAGAAACAAAGATGAATATGTTTCTATCTTTCTACAATTTTACAATTTTTAATGACTCATTTAACTAGATTTAGCACTTTAAATGATAGCAATTTTCATATAAAAACCACCTATTTTTGTTGAGGTGGTATAACATTAATTACTAATATAAAGCATCATATCATATGTCACACAGAAAACAGTAAATATATTTCTATATACACGTATGTATATTGTATGCAGATTAGGTTTCAAAAGTGGCTGAGAACTGTAATCTGTATCAATAAGATAACAAACCAGACCAGTGCCAGGAAGGAGCTGTTGCTGATGTCAGGTTTGGTAGTGAAACTACTGAGTTCACCAGTCTTCTTCAATAGGCCAAGGCAGACAACTCTGAAGACAATAGGGAACTAATTCATCCTTTTACCGGGCATATACAAAATCTGCTCCTCTCAGGTGACTCACTAGCACTGAGTCTCTTTCTCACCTGAGAGGTCTGTCTTGTTATCTGTCTGTCTTCTGTCTGTTTGTCTGTCTGTCTATCATCTATTTGCTCTTTTCACTTTCACCAAAATTTTGCTGAGTTGAAATCTTGCTTTTCCTGCTTTTGGTCTTTGCATTGCCCAAGAACAAGTATCTGTACCTACAATCCTAGATGATGTCATCCTGACAACATTAACAAGCAAGGCACTGTTTTGCTCACTTTTCTGAACGAGACACAAAAGAACATTCATTCCAGATGATTGATGCATATCAATGACAGACCAGAGCATGATTTCAAAAAAGTCCAAGTCTGTGAAACTCATTAACTTATTAGTCTTTCTCTCTCTCTCTCTCTCTCTCTCTCTCTCTCTCTCTCTCTCTCTCTCTTTCTTTCCTTCCTTCTCTCTGTTTTGTCTTGTTTGTTTGTTTGTTTGTTTTTTTGATACAGGGTTTCTCAGTGTAACTTTGACTGTCCTGGAACTCATTCTGTAAACCAAACTTGCCTTGAACTCACAGAGTTCCACCTGCCTCTGCCTCTTGAGTAGAGTACTTGAATTAAAGGTGTGAGCCACCATGCCTAGTCCTCTGCTTTAGGAAGAGGTGTGGCCCACACTATGTCAGAATAAGGTCAGAACAACCATGGCAGAAAATAGAAAGAAATAAAGTATTCAATTAGGGGCAGACAGGCAACAATATATTACATAAAACCTAATGTCTGCCCATCATCTGAGACATTCCATTTACACAAGCAACCAGAACAGACATGTGACAAGGCCATTGTCATCACGTGTAGCTCATTGGATGTGATTTCTCCAAGTCAGAGCTGACAGGAACGTCACAAAAGGCTGACCTCAATTGCAATACAGAGACAATATCTTAAAATGGGAAATGCAAAGTATTTGGGTTTCCTAGGCTGAATATTGACAACTTTTTTCACTCTGAAGACTATCATTTTTACTATACAGATATTTGGTTCATTAAATTAAGTATTATATTGATACAATCAAGTATATCCAACACGTTGCCTGCCACATGTACCAGAGAATAGATCAACACAAAACTGTAAAGTCAACTAAGACATTATGGTTTTGCTTTTTTGTTTGTTTGTTTGTTTGTGGAGGAATTTGGGATTTTACTCTTTGGGTTTTATTTGCTTGCTTGTTTTAATTCAGCTGCATGGCATGGTGCTTGAGTGTGAACTTCGTAGATAACAATGTCCTGTTGTGATTGGGAAAAGATCATTACCAATCCTACATCTGATAGGGGGCTAATATCTAATATTTACAAAGAACTCAAGAAATTAGACGCCAAACAACAAAATAACCCCATTAAAAAATGGGGTACAGAGCTAAACAAAGAATTCTCAACTGAGGAAACTCAAATGGCCGAGAAGCACCTTAAGAAATGCTCAACATCCTTAGTCATCAGGGAAATGCAAATCAAAACAACACTGAGATACCACCTCACACCAGTCAGAATGGCTAAGATCAAAAACTCAGGTGATAGTAGATGCTGGCGAGGATGTGAAGAAAGAGGAACACTCCTGCATTGTTGGTGGGGTTGCAAGCTGGTACAACCACTTTGGAAGTCAGTCTGGCGGTTCCTCAGAAAATTGGACATAGCACTACCTGAGGACCCAGCTATACCACTTCTGGGTATATACCCAGAAAATGCCTCAACAAATAACAAAGACATATGCTCCACTATGTTCATAGCAGCCCTATTTATAATAGCCAGAAGCTGGAAAGAACCCAGATGCCCTTCAACAGAGGAATGGATACAAAAAATGTGGTACATTTACACAATGGAATATTACTCAGCTATTAAAAATAATGAATTCGAGAAATTCTTAGGTAAATGGATGGATCTAGAAAATATCATTCTGAGTGAGGTAACCCAATCACAAAAGAACACACATGGTATTTACTCACTGATAAGCAGAGATTAGCCCAAAAGTTTGAAACAACAAAGATTCAAATACCAGAAGACACGAAGCTCATGAAGAAGAAAGAACAAGTGAGGATGCCTAGGTCTTTCTTAGAAGGAGTAACTAAATAACCAAGGGAGCAAATATGGAGACACAGTGTGGGTCAGAATCATAAGGGGGGGTTGTAGGGAGACCATTGTGTCTGGGTATTCATTCCATAGGCAGTCACCAAAAATAGATGCTGATAGGGATGTCAGGATGGGAAAGCTGACAGCAGCCTGATAAGGCTGTCTCCTTAGAGGTCTCTCAGAGTCAGACATACCCAGAGACAGATACCCACAGCTATCCATTAATCTGATCAAAGTTCCCAATGGAGGAGTTAGAGAGTAAATTGAGGGAACCGTGAACCATACGGGCTGGTGGCCCTGTGAGGAGAGCAAGAATACCAACCAGCCAGAGCTCCCCAGGGTCTAAACCACCAGCCCAGGTGCACATAGGGAGAGACACATGACTCCAGCTGTATATGTAGGGGAGGATGGCCCTGTTGGGCATAGGTGGGAGACAAGATCATTGGTACCCTGAAGGCTGAGCACTGGGGGGGGGGGGAATCTGAGGGTGGGGAGGGAGGCTGGGGGTAGGTAGGTGGGTAACACCTTCATAGAGGCAGGAGGAGGGGGGATGGGATAAGGGGTTCCTGGGTGGTGGGGGAAATATGGTAAGGGGATAAAATTTGAAATGTAAATATTATATCCAATAAAAGAGGGGAAAAATAGAAAAGCGGTTAGAACCAACATTCTTAATAAAATGTCAGCCCTCTTTAAAAAAAAAAAAACTATCTTGATACTAAAATTTGTTTTGAGAATTGTATATTGCAGAATGATCAGCCTTGGTGTATCTACTCAACAAGCAAGCTGGGCAGACCTGCTCAAACCTCTGAGGTCCGTGAATTCCATCTGGAGGCAGCGAAGACACAGCATCAGAGGATTGTCAACTTGCTCTCTCCCCCCACTCCTCTTCTAATATCTCAACGCCCATAATCAGCTTGAAGAAGCTAATGATGAGTCAGCGCCCCTATTCCCTGGGCATGGGGACTAAGGTGGTAAATGTTGGGCTGTCTCCCTAGGGAAAAGTAGTGGTTTTGTCGGAATAGAGAGGATTAGCTAGGGTTTATTGCATAGCCATAACCTATTAGTAGAAATCTGTATAATTAATATCAAGATGAAGATATAAATTCTTAAATGGCACCAATTTACTTTGTTTACAAATTTTAAGGTTTTCATTGGCATGAGCTTCTTAGTGATATAAGAGTGAGATGAATATTGTTACTCTCATAGGCATTGTACCAGTATAACACACTTAGGAATACAAAGCTTAGACCCAGTCCTTCTTTAACTTTTTTTAACTGATTTGAGATGGTCAGCCTGTGAGTTAAGGGACTATAGCAAATTCATGACTTGGAGTTTATTATAAGGGTGTTCTCTATGTTTTATTTAGAAATAGCTGAGTGGAGTTAACAGGCAACAGTCCAGATTACCTTACATGGATAGCTGGTTTTCAAAACATCAGAAATCCTTAGAATTGACATGACAAACATTTCAGTATTAATGTTCATTTTCATTAGAGACCTGTCTGCTCCAGACAGCTTCCTATGTTAAATTCTAAGAAGAAATTGAGCATCCTTGGAGTTACTCCAGTTGTGGTGAGACAGCCACTAGGCAAGAATTGCCACTTTCCTTCTACAGACAAATTACTGTCCAGAAAAGGACACACTTGCAGAATAGTCGACTGATTATATCTGCCTAGACAGAGTAATCAGCCCTTAATAATTCTGCAGCACTAAGGTCTGTCAGAAGATCCTGGGCCAGAAGGCAGAAGAACAGATGCTCCAACGTTTTGAAGTAGAGCGAGTGTCCAGGTGTTCAGAGGTCTCTATAAATTGGCTAAGTTTTAGAAGCTATGCTTTGTGCTTCCCACAATTATAGTCAACTCAGTCATTCTGGATTTCTGATGGGGTTGAAAACTTATAGCTATTTACTTTGAGAGAAAGGATCTGAGTGTATGGTCATCAGCTGACATTCATCCTAAAGCCAAGGAAAAAGCCAGGTTCAGAACTAAGTGTTTTAGTTAGGATAGATGACAGAGGTGCTGGTTAGTCAACAAAAGGATGGACTGGGTATTAGGACTATCTTGTACCTCACTGGTACAAATAGGCATAATTATGCTCTAATTGTATTTTGAGAGAAAAGTTTCCTTTTAACAGGAAGGGTGATGTGTAGGAGGAGCTAAGGTGGGAGGAGTACTGAGAGGAAGAAAAGGAGTAAGAAGAGGAGAAGAAGAAGGAGAGGAGAAGCTAGGTGATGAAAGAGAGATAGAGGGGGGAGACAGGGAAGCAGATGTTCATGTATCTCCACCAGTCAAAGATAGTTGATATATCTAGGTTGGGTAGTGGGTTACACCTCTGATTGAACAATACCAAACTTATAAAGCCTATGATTAACATTTCTTAAAAAAATGTATAAATGCAAAATGAAAATGGGGCATGGGATAGGGGTTTTCTAAGGGGGGGGGAATGGGGAAACGGGATGGTATCTGAAGTCTGAAGTGTAAATGAAAGATCTAATAAAAAAAATAAAAAAATAAAATAAAATAAAATAAAAAAACAATGTCCTGTTGTACTGTCTGAAGACTGAGCATACCTGATTTGTGAGCATCTGCATATCCAGTTGATAGTGTCCCACAACTAAAGGTACAGCATCCAGCAGGAACCTGTTGTGCTGCTTCTGATCAATAAAGTTGGCGTGTCCTAGTTCTTTAACTTCTTTGATATTTTGAAACATCTTAGTATATTTAGTCCATTGGGAAAAAAATATAAAGAATAGGCCACCTGTGGTAGTGTGTGCCTTTAACCCCACCATTCAGCAGGTAGAAGCAGATAGATGTCTGTGAGTTTCAGACCCTCCTGGTCTACATAGTGAGTTGCAGACCTGCTAGGTCTGCATATAGTGAAACTGTGACTCAAAAATAACAAACAAACAAGCAAACAAACAAGAAATATAAAAAAAAGAAAAAGAAAATTACACCTAAGTATTGGTTCCTAAAACATGTAACACATATTGATGTATATTGGCTTTAGTTTTAAGTACATGCTAACATTTCTTGTTGTTGTTATAGTTTATTTTTTATTTTTTATTGGATATTTTTTATTAACATTTCAAATGTTATCTTCTTTTCTGTTTTCTCCTCAAGAACCCCCTATTCCATCCTGTTCCCCCTACCTCTCCATCACCCACCCACCCACTCCCACCTTCCTGCCCTGGCATTCCCCTACACTGGGGCATCGAATCCCCTCAGGCCCAAGGGCTGCTCCTCCCACTTATGTCTAACAAGGCCATCCTTTGCCACACATTCAGCTGGAGCCATGGGTCCCTCCATGTGTACTCTTTGATTGGTGGTCCAGTCCCCGGGAGCTCCAGGGGGTCTGGCCCATTGACACTATTGTGCCCTGCCCCTACCATGGAGCTGCAAACACTCTCAGCTCCTTCAGTCCCCTCTCCAACTCCTCCAACGGGGACCTTGCACTAGTCCAATAGTTGGCTGTGAGCATCCACCTCTGTATTTGTAAGGCTCTGGCAGAGCCTCTCAAAACATTAGCATTTCTTATGCAGAGTGATACTTTACATGTTCTATGATATTTACTTGAAGGGCAGCGTGAAGGTAACAATGGTAGAGAAGAAGGAGGACAGCAGGTGGAACAAAAGACTTATATGCTGTTTCCCTGGTTACAGTTCACACTGAGAATACTGACTACATAAACAATATACAATTATACACCTTGCTTATATTAATTCATAGCCCCAAACTTCTGTATCTTCAAGAGCTTTCCATTTATATTCAAGAATCCCTTTGAATCTAAAAAAAAAAATCATGTTTTCAATAAAACATGTATTTTAATCCCTTCATTTGCTGACCTAATATTGAAAAATCTCTGTAGACAATAAAAACACTTTTTTTTTTTAAAAAAAATAATTCTTCCAACTCAAACAGATCCCGGCCAAATATTCCCAAAAGTGTGGAACAACAAAAGCAATAGATGGAAATGAATCAACAATGCTGCTGCCTGGAATCTTAGCTTAATTTGTTTTTCAGTTGCTCAAATATTAATAACCCAAGTTCTCATCTTTTTAAACATGTGGAATCTTCTTAAGCTTCTAAAAACAAAAGAAGCCAAACAGAGATTTAACTACACATTACAAGGCTCAATCCCAGTGTGGCAAGAGAGGAAACAAGGCTGTCACGTGATGTGCAACTGTCACTTCTGTGCACTCAAAAAAAAAAAAAAAAAAAAAAAAAACCAACATGGTTACATTGCACACGGACTCCGAAGTTGGGTGATTTTGAACCATGTTCATGTGTTTCTGATTTTTTACCAGCTATTCAAACATTAACAGAAATCATTCAATGAGAAGAGCATGACGGTGGTTCTCAGAGCTTTGACGACACAGAATATAGCAAATATATAGCTCAGTTAAAAGCTGGGACCATCGTATTATCATGGGAGAGTTTTCAAAGGCTGACACCAAACATCAAATCTTTCACTAGAAAGCAATTTCTTTTGGGGTTGTTGTTTGTTCAAGGTATAAAATAGGGAGCAAGAAATCACCCAAACTTGGTCACTGAGACTTGGGTGAGTGTGCTACGGTTGTGAAAGAAATTGTACAAGGCGTGAGAACATGGCTTTCCTTTTAGAAGTTAGGATAGTAGTTTACCTCAACTAGAAATATTTTTCCTCACTGGAATCAACTTGGTACTCATATTAAAATACTTGGAACTTAACTGACTTCTATAAAACAAAAGCTTTAGAAAGCCATATGTCTTGTCTCAAGTCACCAGTTTATAGTTGTAGGGGCAAACGCACACATTTAGAAGGGACAGTGAATCAGGCTGTGTGTGATGTGAACCAAGGAGTCAATTATATCCATAATTGTCTATATTGGGCTGCTCTTTGGAAAGTGCCTCAGGTAACATAATGTCCTCATTTCCTTCCATTCTGTATCTATTAGATAAACTAAGAGGCAAAAGTTTAAGAGGTCAGTCTGTCTGGGGTGACGGGTTTCAGGGTATTTCTTTCCTGACAGTCCATGTTGAAGATTCTGTTTTCACATTCAGAGCAAGACAGAACCTCAAGGGTTGTTAAGTAAAATCTCACCTACAGTTCCATATGCCCATAAGCTCACCCTCCCTGTCATAATGGGAGGAGCTTGGGCATGTGAAGAGAACTGAAGGTTGCCTCTGTGGTTTGGTGAACAATATAACTATCCGTGGTTGTTGTGGTGGCTAAAAGGGGGAGCGAGGGACAAATCATGACATTTTCTTTCAGAAGACAACTGAAATCTAGGCTGCCATTGTAGCATCTCCCACTCCATTTCCACATTTGTAAAGGGGACAAATTACAGTTACCCCTTGTAGTAGCTAGAAGAAAAGTGGACCCTTGTCCATATAAGGCCATGCTCAAATTGTCTCAACTCAGCCTATCCCTGTGTGGGCTTCCAGGAAATTTAAGCATGAAGATATAATAAAAGGCTTAGAACTACACTTAGCATACTATAAAGTCTCATTCAATGTTGCTGGTGGAGGCAGTTGTTAAGAGAAGCTTAAATCTCAGTTTTATGATTATTTGGCTTTATCATTTAAAAAAAGTAATTTTAGAAGGCCAGCACCAGTATGGGTGACTACCTACACAGAAAAACTGTCTGAGCGAGTGGTATGTGGAAGCCTTCCATAGCACACATAGGAATGACAGATAAGCAAGGGGAAAAGTTGCTGACTTTTTATTTTACCTTTCCATTGGCTCATACACCTTTAAGTACTGCCTCCCCCACCCCAGCCATCAGGTGTTAAAAGATGTTTAATTAAATCAAAGCTTGAGAGAGATCTAGAAAGAATTCAAATTAGTTGCCAATAAATCACGTGACCCCAGGAACCATTCTACAGTGTCCAAGCCCTTACAGGAAGAATATACCCCAAACATACTTGTGGAGTTGATTTGCTGCAGGATTTGAAAGTGAGGTAGGGGCTCCATAGTCCCACTTGTAGGGAAAGCTGAGCCATATATTTTTGCCTGAAATTCACAACACAGGAGATGCTAGCTGGCAGCCTCATGTGCATGACAACTGTACACTGTGCCACAGAAGTCCAGTTGGCAATAAAATATAGAACCAAAGTGTGGATTTTTACATTTGAAAAAAAGTAGAAAATCAGGTCTATAAAGTGAGTTAGCTGAAATGTATCATAAATATTACTTTTAAAGAAATTTCAAGGAAGTGGACCGTTATGTTTCCACAAAACATCTGCCTCAAAAGCTGGAACCTATGCACCTCTGTCACCTTACCTAAAAGCCCATCCCTTCTGGAACCTGTCTGTATAGATTATTGAGACCATATCCTCTGTATATCATTTAGATGATTAATTCCCAGCCTCTTGCTACATCATCATATTAGCAACTAAAGACAAATAAAAATTCTAACATGCTTTGTACAAGCTAGACCAGATGATAATAAAAAAGAAAGAAAAGGAAAGCATGTAGCTTCTTCTTGTTGTTCAAATTCATACACAAAGTAACAAACAGAAATAATAAGTCCCAATCAAGTGCAACATTTCTTGGTGTCCCAGAAAGGGGCTTTCCAGTTATGACTAAGGCAACTGTGTCTGCTAACTAGAAAGTAGATTTGGGTACTGGAAGGTTACTCTAGTTCAGCCTCAGCACAATCACCTGAACTCTGCCTGAATAGAGTTTTTTTTTTCTTCAAGAGAGGAAAAATTCGGCAAGTTATAGTACCAAAGAAAGACCCCCCTTCCACATTAGTGTGAGACTTTGAACTTCAAATGTGTGTTACACATGAAGGACAAGGACAATGAGTGTTAGATATTGCTGTGTTGATTGTCTAGCGAGCCTAGGAAGACTAAAACGGAGTTAATCTTTTGTACTCAAGCCTCCTTCAGTGCTGGAACATCTGTGACTGTGTCTCCTGTGAGGCTCAATTGTGTTTGTTGAATCTCTTTCTTCTCTCAACACAGCGTTCATTCTCAATTGTTTCATTTGTGTTCTGTTATATAATCAGAATTTTAAAAATAACATACTGATAAGAATATTTAGTTTTAAGCAGCCATTTACTGCAAAAATAATAACAATGCTTATAGAAAACGATAAGTACCCAATTCCTTACTTCCTAGCCCAAGTTGTATACATATTTACTCCTCGGGTATCCTTGACTTTTCAAAAGACCTACAGTGATGAGTCAACAATAATGTGAACATTTCTTTTGGAGAATGACTTATTAAGTCTTTAAAAAGCTTATTAAGATTTATATTTGGACACTTAAAGAGGATGGAATTATAGGATTAGGTTATGAGGAGCCTTACAGCACAACCATCCTAGAGCATCCTGAAGAAGGAAGAAAGAGACTCCTTTAGTTCAAAGGGGTAACATTCTTCGAACCATAGGGCAGAGCTTTGCAGACAGACAGATTCAGTGAGGTGTGATGTCATCATTCAGCACATCACAAGGCAGGACAGGGCAGGACAGGGCAGGGCAAGTGACAGTGCAAAAGAGCCTTCTTTTATCAAATATGAAGCTGTAAGTTTGGTATTGTGCAATGCCACCATGTCTGGTGGGGCAAAGGACACAGCAAGCTCTCAGTGTAGACCATTTGGTCTCTTTTCTTTGTATGTACCTCTAACCAAGAATGGAAAGATCAGAGGCTTTTGATCCCCACTTAATCAGTATCTGGATGGGATGGGCTATGGCTTTTCTAGCTCAAATCCCTTCCACCACTCTGCAGTTTTTTGCTGTTGTTGTTTTGTGAGGGCCTAGCTAATCTGGAATTCACTATGTAGACCAGAACTGGTGTGGAACTTGTAGCAATTCTACTACCTCTGTCCACCATGGCCCCGGATTGCAGACTTACAGGATCGCCAGTATATCAGCTAACTCAAAGGCATTCTTTTCACAGGATCCCAAGCAGCCAAGAAAGCTTTTTCTGGATTCAATGGAAAGGTGACTGGGTGGAGAGAAGGCACAGAAATTAGAAGACAGCCCTCTGCTAGAAAGGCAGCTTCTGAGTGCTGAAGGCTGTTGTTTTGTTCATCAGGAATCCTTTTGTTCAGTTGACTCTGGGCATCTGTGTAAATGGGTTGTAGATACCCCTTTGAACACCAAAATTTTCAGATGATGAAATTCCTTATATAAAAAGGTATACCAATTATTTAAAGCTCTGTAAGCACCTTTTCATATACTTTATATTATCTCTCAATTCCTGATAATTGTTAATACAACATAAATAATATGTAAATAATTATCATACTGTGTTGTTCAGTTGATAATAATAGCAAAGCAGCCCATATAGTCAATGCAGAGACTTTTATTTTCTAAGTATTTCTTTCTGTGTAATTGGCTGACTCCATAGAGGGTCAACTAAGCATAACTCAAAAGTAGGTAAACGCTTCAACTCTGTTAGCAAGGCCAGAAATATCCTCAGTTTCAACAATTGCTAACAATTCACTAGTAAGAGTCAAATTTTTATGCACTTGTGGTTTTACTTACTTCAAAATATTCTCGAAGCAATTAGCAGTCAACATTTACTGAGTGCCTGCCAGGAATGAAGCACAAGAACCGTGGCTTGTGATCTAGATGTCATTACCCCAATTCTCAGACAGGGGCTGAGGAGAGCCAAAGATAAACCAGAAGAATTAGGATAGTGTCAGTGGCAAGTGACCAAAAATGGGCATATCTGGCTTCTGGGCTTGCATTTTAGCTGGCTTCTCTGCACTCATAGCTTTCCAGAATGTTCTTCTTAACATATGTTGGATAAATTTGCTCAAATGAAGCCCTTAGTAAGAGAAAGTAGGGTAAGAGAAATCTGGTCCTTGGCAGTGGGCGCTATGGTTAGAGGCATGCTGTACAACTTTTCATGTATAATTCTGTATTTGTATGCACACCAATGCATGTGTGTGAAGGTCATCATGTATTGCTTATGGAAGTCAGAGGTCAACCTTGAGTATCTTGACTTAGGGACGGCCCGTTTTATGTCTTTATTTTGTCTTGGAGCTTGCAAAGGAGTCTAGGCTGGCTGGGCAGCAAGTTCCAGGAACTCAACTATCTCTGCCCCTCCAGCATTTGGATACATGTCATATGTCACCATTTGTGGCTCTCCCCATCCCCAAGAGGTCAAATGAGCTTAGATCCTCATGCTTGCATTTAACTGACTAAACTACTGCTTTAAACCGTTTTTAAAATTCAGGGTCTAGAATTAGGTCACTACAAAAAGCTATTATTAGTTTTTTTCCTTTCATTATCATATAACTTTATTAAAGAATAAGAACTAGATTAAAAAGATATTAATTAAAGAGAATATGGAGAGTAAAAAGAATACATTGTACAACAATGTGTACTAGAAAGTCCAAACACCAAGATCAACCCAGAATTTCGAGTGTAATTATTTTTTACTTCCTTCATGTGTTTGTGGTATATGCGTATGCACGCTTACGTGGGTGTGGACACATTTGTGTAGCTCTGCTTTTATTTGTGTGGCCACGTGAGTGAAGGCTCAGGGTTGACTTTGGAGCCTGTTTGTTCTGGAGTAAATAATGGCAGCAACTCTTTCTTAAAATCAGGGCTCATTGTCTCCTCTAGTCTGGCCAGCCAGCTTGCTCTACGAACCTCCTGCCTCTGTCTTCTGAGCACTTAGTTATAAGTTTAAGTCTCCATCCAGCATTTTTGTAAAGACATCCAAATTCCAGCACTGAAGCACATTAAGCGCTGAATCATCTCCCAGCTCCAAAATTATTATTATTATTTACTATCAGCAATGGAGACATGATGTGGCATAATTCATACAGGAGGTGATGGATCTGGATGACTTATTCAAATTCTGGAGTGATAACAGAGAAGTTGTATTTTGTAAGCTACATTTGTAGCTTACAACTACAACAAATAATTTCACGTAACCATGTGAACACAGCACCCCTGAGCTGATGCGGTGGCCTTTTACACCAGGAACACAGGGTTGTTTATCATTAGCTTTTGGGACAGCTTGGCAAGAATCTGACATGAGCCTAGGACAAGGAAATGGGCTGCTTGTCAGGAAGGAAGTGGGCTTCAGGCAGGATTCTGACATTAGGCTAGAACAAAGAAGTAATTTCAGGCAGGAATCTAAATATCAGGCTATATTGACCTGAGTTCAATCCCCGGATGGAA
This sequence comes from Arvicanthis niloticus, assembly GCF_011762505.2. Taxonomy (NCBI): domain Eukaryota; kingdom Metazoa; phylum Chordata; class Mammalia; order Rodentia; family Muridae; genus Arvicanthis; species Arvicanthis niloticus. The sequence continues at coordinate 89,178,091 of NC_047661.1, read as the reverse complement.
CCTGTGTGATAGAGAAAGAGAAGCAACCACTGTAAGTTCTGACTTTTGCGTGTACACAGTGGTATGTGTTACTTTCTTCCTCTACCCACAAAATAAATGAGAAAAAATAAATATTAGGCTAGAACAAAGAAGTAGGCTTCAGTCATAAAAATGACCTTGGGCTAGGACAGGGAAGTTGGCTCAGATATTTTGGTCATCTCATAAGCCCTTAGAAACAGTGATGATGGGAGTGTTCATGGAACTTTGTTTATTGCCTTGCTTGTTCTTTGACTAGTTGTGTTTATTGTCTTGCTTGTTCCTTGACTATTTGCATCTATTGTATTGATAGACCCTCAACCTAGAACTGACTTAATACTTGCATGTAATTAAAATTGTATAAAAGCAAAACAGAGGAGGGGGGATAGGATAGAGGGTTCTAGGGAAGGGAAATGGGGAAAGGGGATGACATCTGTATTGTACATAAATAAAATATCCAATAAATTGTTTTAGCAGTTTTGTGAGATGTATTCCTTTGCTACTGAGCTGGACGCATTCCTGTCATGCACCCCAAATGAAAAATGAAAATATCCTAAAGCAATGTCAAAACACAGCAGCTAGAGGACCCTCGTGCATCATGGCAAACGTGGCATCACCCTCTGCCTTTCAGGAAGCCATCACAGCTGAAGAACTATGAAGATGAATCCTTCAAGATTGCCAGTTTTTTTTTAAAGTCTTGTTTATGTGTTATTTATGTGAATGAGTATTTCATCAGCATGTTTCTCTGAGCACCATGTAATACAGTATTGATGGAGGCCAAAAGAAAGTACCAGATTCTCAGGAACCAGAGTTACAGAGACAGTTCTTAGCTACCATGTGGGTGCCGGGAACTGAACCCCCGATCCTCTGGAAGAGCATTGTGCTCTTAACTATGAAGACATCCTTTCAGCATCAAGACTGACAATTTAAAAAAAAAAAAAAGAAGCTCAGTGATACATCCTTAAAAAATGTAACATTTTTATTCTAATATTATAATTAAATGTAATGCTTGTGTAATGTTTAATGCATTTTTAGGGTCAGATATGTACAATATGGCTTTTAACAATACAAAGAGATGGGTCTCATAATTAAGGTTATTATTGGTTTGCTTGCTGTGTTCATGTGAAACATTTTAATAGGTATTTTTATTTATTTAATAGGTATTTTTATTTATTTAATGTTGCCCTCTTCCTGGTCCCCCCTTTTTGTGCTCTTCACCCCATCTCCCCTCCCTTTTGCTTCTAAGAGGGTGCTCCCCCACCTACCCACCCCCATCTCACCTTGCTAGCATTCCCCCTTCTCTGGAGCATCAAGTTTCTACAGGATTAAGTTCATCCTTTTCCACTGAAGCCAGACAAGGCAGTCCTCTACTACTTATGTGTTGGGAGCCATGGACCAGCCCATGTTGGTGGCTTAGTCTCTGGGAGCTCTAAGGTGTCAAGGTTAGTTGATACTGTTTTTTTTCTTATGGGGTTGCAATCTCCTTCAGCTCCTCCAGTCCTTTCCTTACCATTTACAAATTAAATTTAAAACTTAAGCTTTGTCCGATCTTTGAAACTTCTGGGAATCCATTGGATAGATGACAGACAGACAGACAGACAGACAGACTATATCATTTTGTGTGTGTGTTGATTCTTAAGCTTACATTCAAGTCTTTGATTTGGATACTGTCCTTTTCTATATAATTCTGTCTAAACACTTAATAAACACATTGATTTTGCTTCCCTTTGTTTTATCCTGAAACCATTTCAGTGGCATACCCAAGGATCCAGCTTCACTTGAGTGGAGGTTGCTAAGGAGAAAGAGGAGTCCTCAAGCTGTTGGATACAGTGTTAGACTGTGTCTACTGACACCTTCTTTGGGAACTTCTTCAGCATTTCTCTGAAACAGTGTGGGTAAGTTTTACTTGTGCTTAACCTTACTCTTCTGGTTGTTCTTCTTTTTATTCTTCCGTTTTTAGGCTAGAGACTTGTAAAGTATTTACTGAGCACTTCAACTATCAAATAGAGGGAACCCTACAGAGATTTCCATACCCCATCCTGGGCCAAATAGAGTAAAATGAGGCTTACTCAGGAGAACTCAGCTTCCCAGGGACCCTGTTGAAAGGAGCTAGCTCTGCTGACCAGGTGTTACAATTAGTCCTTCTAGTAACTCAGTTTTACATTATCAAAACTGTGAGTTATTTCCTCAAGTTCAAGGAGATTGAAATCAGTTATCATAGATATTAAATAAGAAACTTGGAGGTCATACCTTCTGCCTCTGGAGATTTATGTCACCTGTAAGAAGTCTCCATAGTTAGACTCCTTTCTCAGCAGCAGTTTTAGCATATCTGAAGGCCATTAAAACCCTAACAACACATGTGTACTCCAGGAAAGAATGGAAGTGCACAATGTATTCCAATGTGGAGCGGTCACGCCCACCTCCTTTTGTTCTCAATACTATTTAATCACTTGTGATGCACATCTTCTTTCCTACACCTTTATGAATATTGGGGTGACAAATTAATTTTATCAGAAACTAGGACAGAGGGTGAAAGTTGTTTTGAGTTTTTCATTTGCAATATTACTCTATGGCGGAAGAAGAAATCAAGCCAGTAATGGGAATAAAAGGAAAGTTGACTAAGTTTAGAATAGTACTTATTGATATTCTGCAAAATGTGAATATTCTTTTGTTTTCAATTTCAATAATATATTTTTAATTTCTTAAATTTATTTGTTTTTGTTTGTCTGTGTGGGAGAGTTTGTGCGCATGAGTGCAGGTGCTTATGGTGGCTAGAGTCCATGAATTAAGTTCTGGATTATCCCCAGAACTAGAGCCACAGGTATGAGTCATCCAATGTGGGTACTGGGAAATAAACCTATGTCCTCTGTAAAAATCAGCAAATGCTCTAAACCATTAAACCATCTCTCCCAGGCCACAGACAATATTTTTTAAAACTATCCTACTGACACTGTTAAAATAGTATAATTAGTTAGTAGCAATTATCTTTATATATTAGAAAATTGATCATGGGGCTGAGAAGACAGCATAGTGGGTAAATGACGTATCATGCAAGCATGGGGTAGGAGTTTTCATTCTTAGCACTCACATGAATACCAAGTAGAGATGATGACCTCCCTGTAACCTGTGCTAGTGGGAAGTAGACACGGAACATGTCCAGAACACGTTGGCAACATTAGCTAGCTGAACTGGCAAGCTCTGGGTTCAAATAAGAGACCTTGCCCTGATATATAGGATAAAGAGCAACTCCAGAAAGGTACACAACAAAAATATCAAACTTTACTAGAATGCTTGAGGCCCTGGGTTCTATTCCTGACCTGGTATTAACTAAATATTATGGTATACAACTCTAACTCCAGCTCTTGAAAGATAAAAAAGGAAAGATTGGAGGTTCAAGGTCATCCTTGGATACAGAGGAACTTTCTAGACTAGCCTGGACGAAATGAGACATTGTCTTTGAAAACTAAAACATTATAAATAAATAGATAAATAAATAAATAAATAAATAAATAAATAAATAAATGCCAGGCATGGCGGCCTTTAACTTGCCTTTAACTCCAGCACTCAGGAGACAGAGCTTGGTGAGTTTTCCAGGGACTGATAGGATAATGGTTTGGTATTTATCTGCTACTCATAGTTATCCCTTTACTTTTGCTTGCTATGATATTAACTCATTCAAAACTGAAAGTGTGGTTTCTTGTTGATCATTCTCTGGAACACACTGAACAGACCCTGGGTTCCAAGCCATAGGTTCTCATTCTCAGGCTTCCTAATAAAGACATATAATAAACCAAGAAGTCCTGCCCACACTCACTTGGTCTGAATTTGTATCTAACGGTGAAACCAAGAGCAGAGCTGTAATCTTATTATTGGTGTCTATTGCAGGACTGTGGTAAAATATTGCTCTATTATTCCATAATTACCTTTGAAGGAGTCCAAGAAGTTTGCTTATATTCAAACCACAATGAAAATTACACTTTGTCATTTTAGACAGGACCTCACTACAAGCCCAGGTAGCCTTGCCTCTTAGTCTTCCCCTTCCTTCTCCTAAGGGCTGAGATTTCAGGGATGAACCACTGTGTGGCCATATTGTTTTCATACACCTAGGAATTTTTCTTTTCCAGTCAAACAAATGTAATTAGTGTGTCACATGACCACTCTGTTATTATCCACTAGCAAACCTGGGGACAGTGGTGTCACATGAACATGACAGGTGTGCATTTTAAGCTTTATTCCCAATTCAATCTCATTTCTGCTGCTTTTTTGGTAGGGTTTGTATTTTGTGTGTATCTTTTAAATAGTTTTAATACATAGTGGATAATGAGAGTGAGAGAGATTAAAAACTAAAATGAGAGGACAAAACCCCAAAAACTGCAAAAATGAAATCTCCAGATAAAATTAGTGATCTTAATAATCACAACAATACAAGCCAACATCACAAATTAAAAATAGAACACTATTCTTCATGGTTTGTATTTACCTATGCTTGTGCCTGTACATATGTATCTCTGTTCGTGTGTATATGCCTATGTGTATATATGTGATTTTGAGTATTTCAGAAATATATAATTTTCCTGAAAGTGAAAAGGTTGTCTTCCAGATGGCTATATGATATGTACTCGAGGCCCAAATTCGATTATGCCTTAAAGAATGATATAAACATGAGTCTGAAGGATAATTTTTCTATAAATTTCCATCAATTTTTAACACAAGTTTCTTCATCTCTATCCACACTGACTTCTTCTCTCTAGCTGAACTCTGGTCTCCTGGTTTCCTCCATAAGAACATTCCTTTCTCCCTCTGTGGGCCCAGCTCTTGTTCTGCCACAAGCCTTTGCCACTTCTTCCTCGCTGTGATAACCACACTGAATACTCATTTTCTTCTGCAGCTCACTCCAAATCCTGCAGTTTTTTTTCCCTGCTTCTCTCACTTGCGTATCTATCTCTTTTGGAAATGTAATAAGTCATTTGTTTACTGTGATGTTGTTCCTATCCTTCCCTCTCCACCTGCGGTATGAGCTCCCTAAGATGAAATAGGATGAAATAGGTCATTTTTATATTGTGATTGTTGTTCCTATTTTTTGATCCCCACCTGGGGTGTGAGCTTCCTTAGTTGAATCCATCAACAAACTTCAGCTTCCCAGAACAGCTCATATACAATGAGTTCAGATCACATTCAATTCAATGAGTAACAGCGTTGTGTATTTTGAATAGTTGATTAAAAGTGAAAATATTAGGGCTTTCATGAGACTGTGTTTATTGTCATCTATCTTAAAATGAATAAGCAGGTAGTGGTGCTGCATGCCTTTAATCCCAGAAGTTGGGAGGAAGAGACAGGCAGATCTCTGAGTTCAAGATCAGCCCTGTCCACACAGGGAGTTCCAAGGCAGTCAGCTAAGCTAAGGAATTCTGTCTCAGAAAAGGGGGAGGAGGAGAAGAGGGGTATTCAGCTTAAAATTATTTTTCTGTGAAGTATTTTTTAAGGAAAGAAATTTTTATTATTAATTACTTATTTACTTTACATCACCATTGCAGTTTCCCCTCCCTCCTTTCCTCCCAATCCCACCCTCTCACCTCTCCTCCCCTTGTATCCACTCCTTGTCCCTTTCTCCACAGAAAAAAAGGAGGCCTCCATGGGTATCAATGAGCCTTGGTATATCAAGTTGCAGTAAGCTAGGCTCATCTTCTATTGAGGCTAGATGAGGCAGCCCAATTATGAGAAAAAGAATCCAAAGGCAGGCAAAATAGTCTGAAACATCTCCTACTCTTGCTGTTAACAGTATTACAAGAAGATCCAGCTCCACGACTGTTACATATGTGGTCTACCCAATGTATGTTGGTGGTTCAGACTCTGTGAGCCCCTGTGGGCCCAGGGTAATTGATTCTATACGTTTTCTTTCGGTATTCTTAACCCCCCCAGACTTCTTCAATCCTTCCTCCCCCTCTTCCCCAAGATTTCCCATGCTCTCCTTAATATTTGGCTGTGGGTCTCTGAATCTGGTTTTTTTTTTTTTTTTTTTTTTTTTTTTTTTTTTTTTTTTTTTTTTTTTTTTTTTTTTTTCCAGTTTGCTGGGTGAAGCTTCTCTGATGACAGTTCTGCTAGGTTCCTGTCTGCAAGTATAGCAGAATATCATTAATAGTGGGCCTGGCGCAGACCCCCGCCTGGTCTGCTCCTGTGTGGACACCAGATCTCTCCCGAGACATACTAGCGGGTCCACTGAACCCAGAGCGGTGGGTGAGAACACCCACACATTGCTCTATATCCATAGCTGGGTGCAGGGAGTGCTCAGATCCCAGCAGACACCCAAACCCCAGCCCTGTGGACTACTACTCCCCTTCTGCCCCTCTCCAGGATCTGAGGCCTGGTGTAGAATTCCACCTGGTCTGCTCCTGTGTGAACACCGGATCCTGAGACATCCTAGAGGGTTCACTGAACCCAAAGTGGCAAAATACCACTCCCATTCTGCCCCTCTCCCAGATCTGAGGCCTAACGCAGACCCCTGCCTAGTCTGTTCCTGTGTGAACACTGGATCCCGAGACATCCTAGATCCCAGAGTGAACCCAGAGTGGCAGAGGTACCACTGAACCCCAGAGCGGCAGAGGAACAACTGAACTCAGAGCAACAGACAACATATCCTGAGACATCCTAGAGAAGCCACTGCACTCAGAGCAGTGGACACCTTATCCTGAGACATCCTAGAGGAGACACTGGACCCAGAGTAGCAGACACCTAGCTGGTCTGCTACCTTGGAGACACCATATCCTAAGACACACTAGAGGAACCACTGTACTCAGAGCAGCTGGAGCTCAGGATTAAACGATCACAGAGACATCTGGACCCTGAGGAGATCAGACACAAGCAAGACAAATGGAAAGGCAGACTCCAGTCAGAGACAGTGAGTGCAGGCAGCATTAGAGTTAACCAGATGGCAAAAGGCAAGTACAAGAATGTAAGCAACAGAATCCAAAGTTACATGACACCATCAGAACCCAGTTCTCCCATCATATCAAGCCCTGAACAACCCATCACACCGGAAAAGCAGGATTCAGAATTAAAATCACTTCTCATGACAATGACTTTAAGAAGGACATAAATAACACTCTCAAAAAATTTTAAGTAGAACACAGGTAGATAGGTAGAAACCCTTAAAGAGGAAACACAAAAATCCTTTAAAGAATTGCAAGAAAACACAACCAAACAGGTGAAGGAATTAAAGAAAACAATCCAAGATCTGAAAATGGAAGTAGAAACAATAAAGAAATCACAAAGGGAGACTACCCTGGAGATAGAAAACCTAGGAAAGAGATCAGGAGTCATAGACACAAGTATCACCAACAGAATACAAAAGATAGAAGAGAGAATCTCATGTGCAGAAGATGCCATGGAAAACATTGACACAACTGTCAAAGAAAATGCAAAATACAAAAAGCTACTAACCCAAAACATCCAGGAAATCCAAGACACAATGAGAAGGCCAAACCTAAGGATAGTAGGTATAGATGAGGGTGAAGATTCCCAATTTAAAGGGCCAGGAAATATCTTAAACAAAATTATAGAGGAAAACTTTCCTAACCTATGGAAAGAGATGTTCATAAATATACAAGAAGCCTAAAGAACTCCAAATATTTTAGACCAGAAAAGAAATATCTCCCACCACACAATAATCAAAACATCAAATGTACAAAACAAAGAAAAGATACTGAAAGCAGTAAGGGAAAAAGGTAAAGTAACATATAAAGGCAAACTTATAAGAATTACACCAGACTTCTCACCAGAGACTATAAAAGCCAGAAGATCCTGGACTGATATCATACAGACCCTAAGAGAACACAAATGCTAGCCCAGACTACTATACCCAGCAAAACTGTCAATCATTATTGATGGAAAGACCAAAATATTCCATGACAAAACCAAATTTACACAAATCCAGCAATTCAAAGGGTAATTGGTGGAAAACTCCAACACAAGGAGGGAAACTACAACCTAGAAAAAGCAAGAAAGTAATCTTCTAACAACCCTAAAAGAAGGTAGCTATATAATCATATCTCCACTACCAATAACAAAAATAACAGGAAACAACATTCATTTTTCCTTAATATCTCCTAATATCAATGGACTCAATTCTCCAATAAAAAGACATAGTCTATCAGACTGGATACATAAACAGTACCTACACTTTTGCTTCATACAGGAAACGCACCTCTGTGACAAAGACAGACACTAGCTCAGAGTAAAAGGATGGAAAACAGTCTTCCAAGCAAATGGTCCCAAGAAACAAGCTGGAGTAGTGATTCTAATATCAAATAAAATCAGTTTTCAACCAAAGGTAATCAAAAAAGATAAGGAAGGACACTTCATATTCATCAAAGGAAAAAATGTACCAAGAGGAACTCACAATTCTGAACATCTATGCCCCAAATGCAAGGGCACCCACATACATAAAAGAAACTTTACTAAAGCTTAAAGCATACATTGCACCTCACACAATAATAGTGGGGGATTTCAACACCCCACTCTCAGCAATGGACAGATCGTGGAAACAGAAACTAAACCGAGACACAATGAAACTAATGGAAGTTATGAACCAATTGGACTTAACTGATATCTATAGAACATTTCATCCTAAGACTCATCTTTAATATGGACAAAAACAATGAAAAGCCCACATACACATGGAAACTGAACAATGCTCTACTCAATGATGACTTGGTCAAGGAAGAAATAAAGAAAGAAATTAAAGACTTTTTAGAATTTAATGAAAATGAGGACACATCATATCAAAACTTGTGGGACTCCATGAAAGCAGTACTAAGAGGAAAAGTCATAGCTCTAAGTGCCCACAAAAAGAAAATGGAAAGAGCATACATTAATAACTTGACAGCAAACCTGAAAGCGTTAGAACAAAAAGAAGCTAATATACCCAAGAGGAGTAGACGACAGGAAATAATTAAACTCAGGGCTGAAATCAACCAAGTTGAAACAGAAAGAATTATACAAAGTATCAACAAAACCAGGAGCTGGCTCTTTGAGAAAATCAACAAGATAGACAAACCCTTAGCCAGACTAACCAAAGGGCACAGAAACAGTACTCAAATTAATAAAATCAGAACTGAAACGGGAGACATAACAACAGAAACTGAGGAAATTTTTAAAAATCATCAAATCCTACTTCAAAGGCCTATACTCAACAAAATTGGAAAATCTGGATGAAATGGACAATTTTCTAGACAGATACCAAGTATCAAAATTAAATCAGGAGCAGATAAAACATCTAAACAGACCCATAATCCCTAAAGAAATAGAAGCAGTCATTAAAACTCTCCCCACCAAAAAAGTCCGTGATCAGATGGTTTTAGTGCAGAATTCTATCAGACTTTCCAGGAAGACCTAGTACCAATTTTCTTCAAACTATTCCACAGAATAGAAACAGAAGGAACAATATGCAATTTGTTCTATGAAGCTACAATTACACTCATACCTAAACCTCACAAAGACGCAACAAAGAAAGAGAACTACAGACCAATATCTCTTATGAATATTGATGTAAAAATACTCAATAAAATTCTCGCAAACCAAATCTAAGAACACATCAAAGCAGTCATTCATCATGATCAAGTAGGCTTTATTTCAGGAATGCAGGGATGGTTCAATATTCAGAAATCCATCAATGTAATCCACTACATAAATAAACTCAAAGAAAAAAAATCACATGATCATCTCACTAGATGCTGAGAAAGCATTTGACAAAATTCAACATCCCTTCATGTTAAAAGTCTTGGAAAGATTAGGAATTCAAGGCCCATACCTAAACATAGTAAAAGCAATATACAGCAAGCCAGTAGCCAACATCAAACTAAATGGAGAGAAACTTGAAGCAATCCCACTCAGATCAGGAACTAGACAAGGCTGCCCACTCTCACCCTACCTATTCAATATAGTACTGGAAGTCCTAGCCAGAGCAATTAGACTACAAAAAGAAGTCAAAGGGATACAAATAGGAAAGGAAGAAGTCAAAATTTCACTATTTGCAGATAATAGTATACTTAAATAACCCTAAAATTTCCACCAGAGAACTCCTAAACCTGATAAACAACTTCAGCAAAGTGGCTGGATATAAAAACAGCTCAAATAAATCAGTAACCTTTCTCTATTCCAAGGACAAACAGGCTGAGGAAGAAATTAAGGAAATGACACCTTTCACAATAGTTACAAACAATATAAAATACCTTGGAGTGAATCTAACCAAGCAAGAAGTTCTGTATGACAAGAACTTCAAGTGTCTGAAGAAAGAAATAGATCTCAGAAGATGGAAAGACCTGCCATGCTCCTGGGTCGGCAGGATTAATTTAGTAAAAATGTCCATCTTGCCAAAAGCAATCTACAGGTTCAATCCCCATCAAAATTCCAAATGAATTCTTCATAGAGATAGAAAGAACAATTTGCAAATTCATTTGGAATAATAAAAAACCCAGGATAGCAAGAACTATTCTCAAAAATAAAAGAACTTCTGGGGGAATCACCATCCCTGACCTCAAACTGTACTACAGGGCAATAGTGATAAAAACTGCATAGTATTGGTACAGAGACAGGCAGGAAGATCAATGGAATAGAACTGAAGATCCAGAAATGAGCCCACATACCTATGGTCACTTGATCTTTGACAAAGGAGCTAAAACCATCCAGTGGAAAACAGACAGCATTTTCAGCAAATTGTGCTGGTTCAACTGGAGGTCAACTTGTAGAAGGATGCAAATCAATCCATTCTGATCTCCTTGTACAAAGCTCAAGTCCAAGTGGATAAAAGACCTTCTTCACATAAAATCAGATACACTGAAAATAATAGAAGAGAAGGTGGAGAAGACACTTGAATACCTAGGCACAGGGGAAAAGTTCCTGAACAGAACACCAATGGCTTATGTTTTAAGATCAAGAATTGACAAATGGTACCTCATAAAATTGGAAAGCTTCTGTAAAGCAAAGGATATTGTCAATAAAACAACATGGCAACCAACAGATTGGGAAAAGATCTTTACCAATCCTACATCTGGTAGAGGGCTAATATCCAAGATATACAAAGAACTCAAAAAAATATACTCCGGACAAACAAATAACCATATTAAAAATGGGGTACAGAGCTAAACAAAGAATTCTCAATGGAGGAAACTCGAATGGCCGAGAAGCACCTTAAGAAATGCTCAACATCCTTGGTCATCAGGGAAATGCAAATTAAAACAACCCTGAGATACCACCTCACACCAGTCAGAATGGCTAAGATAAAAACTCAGGTGATAGTAGATGCTGGCGAGGATGCAGAGAAAGAAGAACACTCCTCCATTGTTGGTGGGATTGCAAGCTGGTACAACCACTCTAGAAATCAGTCTGGTGATTCCTCAGAAAACTGAACATAGCATTACCTGAGGGTCCAGCTATACCACTCCTGGGCATATACCCAGAAGATGCTTCAACATATAAGAAGGACATATGCTCCACTATGTTCATAGCAGCCTTATTTATAATAGCCAGAAGCTGGAAAGAACCCAGATGTCCCTCAACAGAGGAATGAATACAAAAAGTGTGGTACATTTACACAATGGAGTATTACTCAGCTATTAAAAATAATGAATTCAAGAAATTCTTAGGTAAATGGATGGAACTAGAAATTATCATCCTGAGTGAGTTAACCCAATCACAAAAGAACACACATGGTATTTACTCACTGATAAGCATATATTAGCCCAAAAGCTTGGAATAGTGAAGACTCAACTCACAGACCACATGAAGCTCATAAAGAAGGAAGACCAAGTGGGGATGCCTCAGTCCTACTTAGAAAGAGTAACAAAAATACTCAAGGGAGCAAATATGGAAACAAAACATGGGACAGAAACTGAAAGAGGGGCCATTTGGAGACCATTCCACCTGGATATCCATCCCATGTACAGTCACCTAAGCTAGACACTGATATGGATGGCTGGAAGTGCATGCTGACAAGAACCTGATATAGATGTCTCCTTAGAGGTCTGCCAGAGACTGACACATACAGAGGATGATGCTCACAGCTAACCACTGATCTGATCAAGGGTTTCCCAATGAAGAAGTTAGAGAGAAGACTGAAGGATCAGAAAGGGTTTGTGACCCCATGAGGAGAGCAACAATACCAACCAACCAGAGCTCCCCAGGGTCTAAACCACCAGCCTGGGAGCACATAGGGAGGGACCCATGACTCCATCTGTATATGTAGGGGAGGATGGCCTTGTTGGGCATAGGTGAGAGAGGAGATTCTTGGTCCCATGAAGGATGAACACAGAGTGGGGGTGGGAATTCAAGGGTGGGGAGGTGGGAGTGGGGGTATAGGTGGGGGCACATCCTCATAGAAGCATAAGGAGGGGGATGGGATAGGAGATCCCTGGGTGGTGGGGGAAATGGGGGTTAGGGGATGAAATCTGAAATGTAAATATAATATCCAATAAAGAATAAAAAATAATAAAAAATCACTAATAGTGTCTGGAGTGATCTCTTTGCCATGGCATGGGTCTCCAGCCGAGCCAGTCATTGGTTGGCCAATTTCTGTTCCATCTTCTACCCCTGAACCTCTTTCAGACAAGAAAAATTGTGGTTCTAAGGTTCTGTGGCTCAGTTGTGTCCCAATCCTTCCATTGGAAGTTTTGTCTGCTTACAAGAGATAGCCATTTTAGACTCCATGTCCCCCATTGCTAAAAGTCTTAGCCAGGGTCATCCTTATGCATTCCTGGGAATTTCCATTGTCCTAGGGTTCTAGCTTCTTAAGCACTTTTTCTGAGAAATCTCAGCAGCATCTCATTGTCCTAGCACCCAACATTTCTTTACTTTGATTCTTTAAGAATATTACGTCCATAAAAATTCAAAGATAATTTATCTTACGTACACATTTATAAATATATTTCCACGTGTTTCATTGAGAGCTATTGTGAAATGTTATCTAGTATACTAGCATGTGTCAAAGACCAGAGTTCAAAGTCTTGACTCATGGCCTAACAGCGGTATGTACAGCCTTGGTTTACTGGTTTAAGTGTTCTCAGCCCAGTTCCTCAGCTGTAACAGGAATAATGGGAATTCCATTTGGAATTCCATCTATATTATCTCCTGGATAAATTTCCACCTCTTCACTGGAAAATTCAAAAAGAATGGTTCTATTTGCTTATTTAATTTTTCAGATGTAGGCCATACATGTTCTAACATAATCTTTAGTTGCAACCACTCTGAAGTTCGCCTACAGTAGTCTCCTATGGCTTGCCATCACCAGCTTCTCTGAATTTTGCCCTGGTTCTTGGTGAACTCCTTCTGCGATTTACTTTTCAACCCTAGAACAGCCAATTCCCTGTCCCACAGGCCTCAGGGAAATACTCCCAATAGGAGAACATTTGTTTTCAGTAAGTTTCATGCTTACACTGTGTGATATTTGTCCTCACATAAAATACCAGTTCTTTAGTGTAGAGATTATATCTGATATTATGAACCTATTTTTCAGAGTGCTTGATACATTGTTTGCATAATAGATGACCTAAAATATTTGTTAAGAAAATTAATACATGTCAGGATTAAAGTCAGCATTAATAGAAGGTTTGGTAGCATAATGTGTCAAATAAACCATAGCAAATACTCGCAAAGCATCTTTTAAGTTTTTGAACCAAATATCACATTTAATCCTCACGACAGTCTCACAGGATTCTCCACTTCGTTCCCATTATTTCTGCTTAGCAGCTGAGGAAGATGGGGCTGAGAAAGTTTAACCAGTTAACTAAGGCTGTACCTTTTCAAAGCCTTGCACCAAGTGCTTGAGTTCTGGGTCTTTGACACTTGCCTGTATATACATTTTTACAATACCTTTAATTTCATAATTGAAAATATATTTATAAATGTACACATATTAAATACACACATACTTCTAAAGAGTTAACTGATGTTTTAGTGTGAAATGCTTTGAGGGTCTGACCTGTGTGGAAGTCTGTGAACAGTCAACTAAGTACAAGGGCATACACACATTATTTAATGCTGGTAAAAAAAAAGTCTGATAACTACTGACTGATTTTGAAAACCTTAACCAGAATGAAATGTTCAAAAAGCTTCTAATACCCCTGACTGGATCGTCTGGTAATTTTTAGGGACCTGGTGTTTACTAGTATAGGAGTACATTTCTAGGAAAGATTATGGCAGCTTATAGCTAATACACATATTCTAGAAACCGGGCCTCGGTGACCATAGCTACAAATTAACTGTATTATGTAGCAAATGCCTGATTTCTTGATGCCTTAAAAATATGGTCTCAAAGTCCTTGGCCTTTATTGTAACTAATCTTTCAGGGAATCAAACTTATATCCCACTTAATTCTAATATATAGAAATTTATATACAACTTTTAAAAATCAGAGATTCTATCTATTATCCAAGAATATGAGAACTAGATTTCTTTTTTACCTTGCTTTCATTTAAATTAATCCCAACCTGACAGCAAGGCTCAAAATATAAAAGTGTGAAGCTTAGCTTAAGCTCGAGCTGCCCAAACTTCATTGTGGTTCAGTAGGAGTCACCCACGTGGATGCTGATTCAGTTGCTGTGGGCTGAGCTCAGCTACCTGCTCTGTAACAGGCCACCAAGGTCCTGCAGAGGCAGGGAGCCGGCGACTGCTTTAGATTCATCAAACTCAATCCCTCATTTTATCATTGAGAGAGTGAAGAAGTGAAAATGACTTACGTAACGTCATACAGTGAGAGAGTCCAGTAACACCGGCTGGAGTTTCCTCGTTTACTTCTATTTTGTTTTCTGCTTTTTCTATTATGTTGGAATTTCTGGGGAAAAAAGGTCCTCTTGAAATATGTTTATCTTTTTCTCTGTCTTTCTGTCTCTCTTTCTCTGTCTGTCTAGGAGATTTCAAGCTAAACTTCTTATGTCTATCTGTTAGTTTTCTTTTGGGAGTTAAATGTTTATACTTCTAAATATCTTAAGGAGTCTTGAACATCTAGCTTTCTTTACCTATCAGTTTGTAAGAGTTATTTTAAGATCCTAACAGCAACACATGTGAGTGTCTGTGTGTCTGTGTGTCTGTGTGTCTGTGTGTATGTGGGGTATGCATGTGCCTGTGTATGTGTGTATGCATATGTGTATGTGTGTGTTTGCATGTGTATGTGTATATGTGTGCCTATGTGTGTGTCTGTTCGTGTGAATGCCTGTGGATGTGCCTGTGCTTGTGTGTTTGTGTTTGTGTGTATGCGTGTGTGTGTGTGTGTGTGTGTGTGTGTGTGTGTGTGTGTGATGTTGTACCATAACTGACAGCCCAGCACTCTTATTGCAGACTCACCCTTCATGGTGGTAGGCACATATATAACTTCAGGCTGATGCAACCAGTGATTCCAAAGTCTCATTTTTCATAGCTATCAAGAAAACCTCAAGTTTGTAAATGTGGAAGGCAGTGGGAGTATGTGTGGAGGGCAGGTAAAAAAAATATAAAGATGATTCAGTTTTTATCCACAGTGACAATATGTATAGCTCCCAACCCTTTGGGTCAGAAATGTGTAAGAGTCTAATTAACTTTCTGCTACAAAAGAGAAAAGAATTTTGAATTCTGTTTTGATTTAAAGAAACACTGATTACCATTATTAATTGATTAATTGCTACTTCCTTCCACTACAAATGAGTTCTATTTTTCTTTCTGGTTTTTTTTTTTTTTTTTTTTTTTTTTTTTTTGCATTATTTTCTGGATTTTAGTATTTTCTTCCTTTGTTTTAATAAACAGGTTTTTAAATTTTAAGAAATTGCTGTTTCTTATTTTGTTTTCTTTTCTTTTTTGAAACAGGGTCTCACTATGCACCCTTAGCTAGTCTGGAATTTTCTAGGCCAGGCTGGCCTCAAAATCTTTGAGATCTGCCTGCCTCTACCTCTGAGTGCTAGCACTAAAAGTAGGCAACACAATGGCAGGCTAATAGTGGTTTTTAATATGAGGTTGGAGTGAAGCACAGTTACTTAGAATGACAAATATGCGAAGCATGGAAGAATGGCAGAACCTGGTCATTTTGTCTATGGCTTAACTGGAGACTGGGTCTATGCATGATTCAACTGTCTATCATCTAACATGCTACACCTGGACCTTAGCTTCCTAGTCCCCAGTCTGCCCTTCAGTCGCCTCGTTGTACCTGCCACTTTTGCAGGAAAATCCAACTAATTTTAATACCAATCTAAGTACACAACTCCACTAGGCAGCCGTATTGCCTGCTCTTAAAAACATTTAAAAAAAAAAAAAAAAAAAAAAAAAAAAAAAAAAAAAAAAAAAAAAAAAAAAAAAAAAAAAAACCATGTGATGCACTCTGAAAGCAAATATAGGATAAATAAGATTATCCGATGGTTAAAATCATTCTGTTCTCAATACAAATTTTTAAGAACTCAGTTGGAAGTATTTGGTCATGTTAGGTTGGAGCATATGAAGTTTCCACTTTTAGATCATTAATGGAAAATTGCATCCATATTTATAGGCCTCGACGTAAATGACCTAAGATGGCTTGTTTCCTTACTATCAGTTATTGTCTTGGGTTTTTGTTGTTGAAATGATTACAAGTGTTCATCACAATGGCCATCTTTATGTGTTGTAAGCTGCAGTCACCACAAACTATTTGGATATCCCAAAACTATTTTCCCTGGATTACATTCCTGGCTTTCCTATCCTTGGGTCTTGATCTTGATGAAACCTTTTATTCTTTTGAGTGTTCAATGGGTAACTATTTATTCTCTGAGGTATGCTGCGTGAATCACTCAGTCTATCCAGCTTTGTCCTGCATTCCCAAGAAGGATCTTAGAGCTCCTTTGTTTCTTGCAGGCTTCTTATTCAGTTCCTGTGGCAATGTGCTGTTGTCTGTTCACAAGTTTGTTTTACTAAACACGTTGTAAGCCACATAAGAGACTGCCACAGTAATCTTATTTCCAGTGTAGTCTATAGCACAGAGTAGACGTGAAATTCATGTCTGAGAAGAAGAATAAGAACAGGTAAGGAGAACAGGAAATATATTCCATGAGGTCATAGGGATTTGATACTTATGTTATTTTCTATAGAATTTCAGAGGTCAGAGAACTGACAATTGGGTGTCTTGCTGGCTTATTGAAGTAAGAAGGCTTCATAATGCCTCTGCTCTCATTCCTTTGCCTTACAAATGGAGGCAGGATTTAAGAGACTTAGTCATGTTCTCAGCAGTGGGAACCTTAGCAAAGGAAGAAGACAACCCACTATGAAGTAAAGGCCACTTGGCATGAATCGGCCTTACTCACCAGCAGCCAGCAGCCAACTCCCACCCACTGCTTCCATTCAGGTTAAAAGATGGAGCAATGGAGATGCACCAAAAGCAGTGAGAGGGATGACTGGAGACTGGTAAACCTCAAACTTAACTCAGAAGGAAGAAATCAAGAAAACGAGGAACATGTGTCTGGATGAAGTACACCTCCAACCAGATGCTGCCCTGTGATCTCAGCTTTCTCCTTTGTAGCTGCTTGGTCCCAGTCCATATCACGGATACTCTCATTGCAGTGGTTTGCTGAAGTGTTACTGGTCCACGATTGCATTCTGTTCCATATTTACGTGGCAGCTTACCAAGGCATAATACTGCACTGCATCCTTGTCTGGATCACTGGCAGGTAGAGTTGTCTGTGTATTTTTACCCCATTTTGGTTATGTAACAAGTCTCTTGGTTTCCCAGTTACAATGATTCCTTCTTTAAGTTATTTCTAATCTCACTAACACCGCACGTCACTAATAATTCTCCAACTCTCCTTCCAAGGTGATTTCTGAACACTGTGATTAAGTTATATACCCAGGAATGTTCCACAATTGACTGTGAGTTCCCCCAAAGCTCACTGAATAGAATGACTTACTGTTAGGATGGGTTTGATAGAAAGATCTCTGGAGTAGACAAGAGAAGTTATTCAGCTACCATCTATACATTTTCTTTCTCGATTATATAGAACTGCTTTTCTGTTGTTGTTGTTGTTGTTGCTGCTGCTGTTGTAGAGTAGCTGAAAGTATGAAGATTTCCTTTGAGAAAATGTTCACAGCTTCTGACTTTTGACAATGAATTCTCTCAGCCAATACATCAAATTAATGATGAGATCTCATTTTTTTTTTTTTTTTAAAAAAGGTTAATGGCTTTCAGCCGGCAAACTAGACATAATGAAAGAGTTCTCACAATCTTATTTAGTTTGTAGAGACCACAGCACAATCCATACCTACTGGTGGCATGCTTACCTTATGTACTTTGAGGAAAAATAAACTTGAAAAAAATCATTACAAGAAAGAAGAAAAGGGAGAGAGCAAAAAAAGAAAGGACAAAAAGCAGGTGGTGGCATCTTAGGATGTCCTGGTCTCAACAAATTAACTGGTTGAATTACAATGTCTGGTGTCATATCCTAATTAAGGAATAATTGCTATTGTCTTTATATGAATAAGAGAGGGTAAACAAATGTACAGATACTTTAAAAACACTTCTAGTGCTCTCAGATTAGAATAGAAATGATTGATGAAATATGTAACTAAAACCCACCTTTTTAAGTTATTGTGCTTTCTCTTAAAGGAAATCCAGTGCTATATTTTTTGAAATTATAAATGTTATTATTTTCAAGCTCTTGTATGCAGTGCCATATATTAAAAAGCACACACTTGCTGGGCATTATATTCCTTGCATCAGACATTAACCACCAATGAATGCTTTCTAACATTTGCTTAGTCTTTGTGTTCCAGCATCAGTACCCTGTAAGTGTGTGAAGTTTGTTTTATTTTTATATGATACTTCTCAGGTCTGTCATCAGCCTGAGAGAAACTAAATGAAACTGTTTTTTCAATGTATAGCTTTAAAATACAACTTCTTTGGGTATACCCATAACACTACAGCAGGACAATACCATACCCTAATATCCAACATATCCTAATGATAGAGCTTGGGTCAGGTGTCTAGAGCTTGCTTGAGGTTTGAATGTCAAAATATTTAAGCATTTAGAACTTTAGGTAAAAGAACTTTGAAACCTGTCAAACTGAGACTGCTAATGGCTCTGTAGCAAAACATGCCCTGGAGCACATGGGCAAGCCAGGAGAGAGCCAAAGGCTCGATAACTGCTACGCAGATAATTTTACTGGACACAAGCAGCAACTATAATTATATATATTATTATATATTATATTATGTACTTTGACATAGTATATAATTATTCAGATAGACTTTGCCCCTGGTAACTGACTGAATTTTTCTGTTCACTCCCATGACATGTTTAAATTCTAATCCCCACCTGTGATGGATGGTATTTGAAGGTGGGGCTTTGAGGAGGTTACTAGGTCACAAGTGTAGACTTCTTATTAATGAAATTAGTTCATTAATTAAAGGGACTCTAGAACTCACTAGCCCTCCTCCCACTACATGACAATTCAAAGATCCAGGCATCTAAGCATATAAGGGGTCTCTAAGTAGAACCCAATTATTATGGTACTCCAATCTCGTTTGTCCTCCAGACAAGTGAAAATTATTGTTATTATTATTACTATTACTATTATTATTCCACTAACTCTGTGGAATTTCCTTTACAGTCACCATAAATCCCTGACTCCCCTGATTTGTATATTTCTGTAACTGAGTCCTAATTTAATATAGGTGGAGATTAATTCCCATTACCAGAGCAAGTTCAGTAAAACCCAAGAACAGCCAAAATTTGTTCACACCAGCAATGAACATTTATCTTATACCCACTTTATAGCTGGTGCTGTACAGTAGTTATAAAAAGACATGTGTCCTCTTGGAGCAGGTACACTGCAAATCTGCCATCACTAGCAGTTTGGCACACTGGAGTTACAAGTCTTCACACACCCTGCCAACTCTCTAAAGTGATTTCGGGAAGCTAAGAACCTAGAAAAATGAGCAACAGTTAGAGATCTAACAGGATTACCAATAAATGGATATCTAAATTGAAGAATGTGGGCCGTATGGAAACCAGCCAGGGAGCCAACACCAGACAACTGAAAGATCAAACTGGTCACCTCAAAAGAAGAGAGGAAACGGAGAGTTGAAAGGCTAAATAAAAACAGAAAATCATTCTGCCCAAAGAAAGCTAAATACATAGAGGTGTGTGTGTGTGTGTGTGTGTGTGTGTGTGTGTGTGTGTGTACTTGTTAAAGGAAAAGGTAAAGTATGCCCTATATTATTTTCCATCAATGACATAACTCAAGTAAGTTTCTGATTGGCTCTTAGCACATATGAATGTGAAAGGATATATTCAGGAAAACAAGTTTAATTTGTGCATGCATTAGTTCATAGATACACATCTTTGGTTTGTCGCATCCACACAAAGTTCCGATTTAGAGTATCAAAAGAACATATACCACTGCTGAGAACCGTAACTGTCCACTTTGACCCCCACTGGAGGATAGGAGGAAACCAGATTGGAGGAGAACCAAATTAGGTGTTTTTAAAAAGCCTCTGAGGAGTCTGATGTGCTCCTCAGAGTTCAGACTTAAGTGTTCGGTTAGTTGTTTTCTGAGTCTCTGCAAAGGTCAGGCACATGGTTAAGTGCTAACCCAGCTCTGGAAGAAAGATCTCCTGTTTCCATGGAAGACATGAAATGGCCCCATCTCCCTAGCAGATCTATGTGGAGCTGTTGTCTGCTCCAAAGAGTAGTGAGATGTCTACAAGTCACAAAAGACTTCTCAATAGAACCCAGAATCCTGAAATGGGGGCATGAATCAGAAAGAAGGAAGGGGTTAGCTGTAGTGACCAATGTTTCAAAGATCTCAATGTATCTGGGGAAAGAATTCTCTCTCTCTCTCTTTTTTTCCTGTATAAATTTGTTTTTGTTGTACTGGAGAAATACTTCCAAGCATCAGCTGATGTTGAAACTTAGAACTCACAAAGGGCTCTTTTGGCCTGATTGCAAAGGGCAGTGAGGAGAAGAAAGATTCATAGCTCTCAGTGGTCCAGGGTCCAGGCCATGGTAAGTAAGAAATGAGATGACCACTGTGGATGTTGTGTCAGTCCTTCTGGCAGAGGCACCTCAAGAAAAGACAGGGCTCTGGGTCCCAAGAAGGAGGGTTAGTGGGTGGGTGGGTTGGTGGGTAGATAGTATTTCCACAGTATCAGTATGCTTTGAACCTGGAGGAAACAGGCTAGAGGCAGAGCCAGCAATGGCTGCAGGCTTGCTGGCAGCTTCATCCCCCAAGGGTAAGACTCCTTTCTTGAAATTTCAGGGTCAAAGAACAAAGAGAAAGGAACAGAGAGGAGAAAGTGCAGGCTCCAGCCCTGGAAGGAACACTGGGAGGATTCCCTGTCTTCTCTAGTGTTGAAGGGAGGCCAAAGTTCTGGACAGGTCCTGGTGTCTGGAGTCCCCCTTCCTTTCCAGGCCTCAATTTAGTAGCCTTCTGGCCACATGCTCTCTGCCAACATCATTCCCAGCCATGGCTGGAAAATGTTCCTGCCTCTTTTAGTTGCCTGCCTTCATTTTGGGTTATTTAGCTAGTGACCTGATGCTCACAGGTACCCATTTCTGACCTTTTGTTTTACATTGAGTGACCATCTCCACCCCAGTCTCCCTAACACTAGAGGCTTGTCCTCTTACCCCCCCCCCCCCCCCCCCCCCCCCCCGCCAGCCTGAGCAAGCATCTGCTTGTCAGTTCCTCCCTCAAATCCTTGAACCACAGAGACAGGTTGCTTGTCAAATCAAATCACGTGTTAGTCAAGACACCAGCTTATCTGCCCATGCATGCCCACTTTCTTACATGGCCTATTCTTTTTCCTGTATAGGAAAAGCCCGGTTTGGGGGCTGCCATTAAAATGCTTATGTATTTGTGAGATCTTTCTTTTCCTCATTACAATGTTCTTTTTCTAATTAAAATCTCTCCGTTCCTATGTAAGTCGGATTGGTTTGCAGTTCACATTAGCAAGTAGCTAGGGGGAATCTTAGGAGAGTCTGAGACTTATTAATGGGAGAAGGAATCCCTGGGGCCAGATGGCTTTTGTCTGTCAAACCGGGAAAACCAAGGATGCAGATGATGCAGAGCTCCTACTTGGACTTCAACTTTTTAAAGTGGGATAGGTTTCATACCAAAGAGGTTGGAAGTTCTGGCTAGGCAGACTAATTTCAAGTTAAAAAAATTACCACCCACCGTGCTCCCAGTTAGGGTGAAGAGGGTGTGCTTGGGTGTGTGGGGGGGAGGTAATGCAAGAGCGGAGGGGAGGGGGCAGAAGTAGAGGGTAGAGGGGGAGCCAGTAGCAACCATGCATCTGAGTATCAACAAAGGTGGGAGATAAGGATGAGGGTGGTCTTGTCCCAGTAGCCGGAGGTCCCTGTGCGGTGGCAGCGGCGGCCAGAGCAACAGCAGTAGAAGCAGCGAGCGGGACGGAGTTAGGACCGCTCGGAGCGCCCAGGTCTCGAGGTAGTGTAAGGTTTTTTTGCAATCCTTCCACTCGCTGGCAGTTGCAGAAGATCTCCTTTTAACTGAGAAGAACATGCCACCCCTCCGAGAGCTGCGGCTTCCCGGGGCTGTTCTGTCGCTCGTCGCTTTGCCGGCCCCTGGCGCTCACTCTCTAATTCGTCCGCGCCCCTAAGTTTGCCGAGAGCTGGTTGCGGGCTGGGAGCAGGGTCCCGGCCGGGAGCCGCGGGCGGGGGCTGGGAAGCCGCGAACCGCAATCCAGAAGCATCTTGGGGCCATGTATATTTCATCAAACGGACTTTGGGTGCGTCGCGTCTCGCAGCCATCAACGCTATGTTCAGTGACATTTCTGACTTGAGTGGAGGAATGCGCGAAGAAAACCGGGGCGAAATTGCTTCGAGAGGATCTTCTTGGCGCCAAGGCTAATTGTCCTGATTTATGTCGCTTCTGACAAAAAAGAAAAAAAAAAGAAGACCTAACGTCTTCATCTAAAATAAAATGAAAGCGGTGCCAAGCGGGATAGAGCCGCTCGGCCGCTGGTTCTGATCCCCTGGGATCCGGAGGGGAAAAATCGTTCTGCAGCTTAAAAGAAAAGAAAGGAATAGAAACAGAGAAGAGAGAGAGAGAGAGAAAGAAAAAAAATCTACAGCAAAAGTTTAAGGCGAGAAGTGGCGACGGCGGCGGCGGCGGCGGCGCGGGGAGCCTGCGAGCGGAGAGGACTGCCGACCTCGGAAGGCGGCGATTTGGTTCCTAATCCCACTGTATTTTTGGAGGGAGAGGCACCTTTCTCATCCTCCCTTCCTCTCCGCCCACCCATCTCCCTCCCCCTCATCTACCTGTCAAAGTCACTGATCTTTTGCATTTTGGAAGAGGACGTCAACGGGAAGGAATTCCCCCCCGTCAGGGTCCGGGCTCCGAGAGGGGGCGACGCACGACAAGGCTGCCCCAGGGGCAAAAGACCGAGGTAACCGGGGCGGGGGGCTTTGGGCGCCGGGTGCTCTGGGGTCTGGGGCCCTAGACTCCTTCCCGCCGCCAACAGGGCGCTTGCGGGGGGTGGGGGGGGGAGGGATACCCCGGGGCTACGGTGGCAGCGGCTCGGGTCCACACCCGCCGCGTTCCCATTTCACCCGCACCCCGTGCGCCGCCAGCGGGTCCCCGAAGCCAAGGTCGCCGCCCCACGCGGGACCAAGCTGGGCAGGGCCGCCGCCCCGCGCCGACGGCTGCGCTCCCGCCCCGCGGAGGGTCAGCGGGGGGCCCGGGTAAGTGCAGCTGGCTCCACTCTCCTCCAGCGACCCGCGCCTCTCTGGGTGGCTCTTCTCCATCAGTTCCCTCCCTCCAGCTATCTCTCCCTCCCTCTGCCAACCCCCGGTGCCCACCGAGGGCGGGAGGGGAGATCTGGGTGGGCGAGGAACTTTGGAAAGCGCCTTAAGGAGGTAGCACGGAGCCTGTGCGCACTCCCGAGCTCGCGCCGCTCACACCCACACTGCATCCCAGGCGTGCGCCCAGCACCGGGTCGCTGGCTGTTGCATCCTTAGCCTCCATCCATCCACCCACCCACCCGCAACGCGCCGCTAACTCTCCCACACACACCTGACCACACGCATCGCACAAGCTTTTGTTTTTTCTTTCTTTCTTTTTTTAATTTAAATTTTCTTTTTCCAGTTTTCTCATGGGGGGGGGGTGGGATAAATAAAAACTTGCCTTGTTGCTCGCCCTGTGGAGAGCTTTGAAGTCCCTCTTTTAATCTCCTTTATTGGTGCGAGATTAAAGCGTTACTACCACACATCGTGCAGCTGGGGAGAGAAGAACGTGGAAGGAGGGAAAGACAGCGTTGGAAAGCTGGTGGGAGCTTTTTCTCCCATACTGATTTCGCATTATCAGTTGATAGATTCGACTAGGGACATGGAGTTTCTCTCTGCTATGGATCTGTGGATATCTATATATAATACAAATAATACCGAATATTATTGGGCCCAAAATAACCAATTAAGTGATTCATAGGAGAGAAACTTAGATTTAAAAAAGAAACTGCGCCCTCTGCTGTTTATTTTGGTAACCTCATCCAGGGACCTCCCCCCACCCCCCACCCCTACTTTCTCCTGAAATCCCCTAAGAGTAGCTGTCCATGTAAGGGCGTGGAAAGAAAATCCTTGGGGGTGGGGTGGAGGGAGGTGGTGGTGTGTATGGTGGATTTTAAAGCAGATTTGAAAAAGCGTCAGGCAGACAGAGTCCCTACAGTTGTGCCAGGTGTAGACTTTTAGATACTAGGTCCTCTAGCTGTCTCTTTTGCGCCCATTTTCTTACCTAAGGAATAATCAAGCAACTTATCACCCTTCGCAGTGGAAAATTCTGAGCAAGACTCAGAATTCCACTAAACATATGGTGAATCTGGCAGCCGCTTTGCTCTGAAAATCAGGCCTCGTTTGATGACTGAAAATACTAAAAGTTTTCCTATCTTAGAAAAAAAAAAAAAAAAAGAAAGGAAAGAAAGACGTTTCCCTCAAAATCATTTGTTCAAATATACATAGTGATTAAGCTTGCTAGAAAGTTTTGTGAGCTGCGTGGTTCTTGACGAGTAAAGTACCTCTAAGCAGCCAGGCGGTCTGCAAGTATTTTGTACTTTGTCTCTTTCAATGCCCTACCCACCGGCTTTTCTCTTTGGCAGAGGGAAATTGGCTCAGCAACTGTCCAGGACTATTTTTAAACATAAGAAACTTTTAGTCTTTCATTAATACCTGGATCCTTGCAAGGGAATCGGGGTGCAAAGAAGAAATAATACATCAGGCAACTCTCATGTCATGCTGTTCCACTTAACAAGGGAGATGTTTTCCCTTCTAGATACCATCCACGACATGAGATATCTTTCATCACTAAATACCAACAAGAGAGCGTGAAGTATTTTATGTATTTGGCTTTTAATGTATTGGCATTTCTTGTAGTTTGTATTTAAGGGGAATCATCATACTTATTTTAAAAGGAACTATTTTGTTTGCACATACGACTGTGTTCCTATTAGAGTTTTGTTTTGTCTGCTTTCACTGGGCATGGGTTCAAATGATTCAGGCTAGTATTCTGCTTTGTTTTGTTTTATGTTTGTGCTTTTTTTTGTTTTGTTTTTGTTTTAGGAGGCAGCTAGTGCACATTGAAGATTCCTTCATATATCAACCACTGGGAGCAAATCTCTCTTTTAGCTCCCCTTATTATTTTGCAAAACGCCAGACAGTGTGCCTAAACAATTAAATCAGTGTGCATTTAGCTGGTAGATATTGTAGGTAAGAATTTGAAGAGCATTTCTGAGTGACAGAAGACTCAAGTCACTGGGAAGGAAATAAAATCTCATATGACTTAAGAAAGGAAGGAGATGTTCGGACTGAAAAGTGCACGTGTGTGTGTGTGTGTGTGTGTGTGTGTGTGAATTATGTTGTGTTACAGGGAAGTAAGTGCTTTAACATATTTTCAGAAAGTGTTTTTAATTTTAGAATCTGGAGTTCTGTTTCGAACTTCAAGTGGGTGTAGAATTTTTCAGCTGCGAATGTGGAAGCTTGTATTTCTGAACTTCCCTATATTAGAAGGAAGGATCTATCGTTCACATGACAGTGGAATGCCAGGCTTCTTATAGGTTTATTGGATTCTGAAGTAATTTTTACGTATTACCCCTCCACAAACATCCTAGAAAATATGTAGTGACTTCCATCATTGATCTTCTATTGATAAAAATAGACATTTTTAAAATACTAACGTGTGGTGCTTGTTTTTCTAGACTCCCATGATTTTTTAAATAATACCCAGTCATACTTGCTTATGAGTAAGATCTGTCAAAATTGTTGAATTACATTATGTATTTGAGATAGTTGTAAAAAAGACAGGAGCCTCTGTTTCTCATGAAGAAAGCCAAAGATCCTATTTCCACAACAGACGGGCATGTGCAAAGAACACTGAAGGAACGAGAATGAATCTCATGTGGCTCCACTGTGGCTGTCCACAGCTGCTAATCTTGACAGGTTATGGGGCTTTGTATGTTGCTTCCTCTGTATTTCCTTTAGTCAATGAAAGGTGATTATTTTCAATTTTTCTTCTGTTCATATCCATTCAGAAACATGCAGTTCCATAAAAGTCTTAATGCCTGTAAGGAGTGAGTCAATGGCTGTCTATTTCAGGTGCCCCTGATGAGCTGTATATTTATGGAATATTTAGCCTATTACCACACCCCCACTTCCTAGTTGAGATTATATAACAAGAAGAATCCTAAACTCCAGCAGGGGTTGGTAGATTTGCCGGCAATATTTTCTTCTCAGATGATGAAATTGGCAATTGTTTTGAGACTATGATGGCTTATCATTTTAATTTTTACTAGTTTTGTATAATATTTTGGAGACACTTTTCTTTCTTTTTTTCTTTCTTTCTTTCTTTTTTTTTTTTTTTTTTTTTTTTTTTTGGATGAGGGGAAGGGTTTGTAAATTCTCCTCTGCAAAGTTAATGCAAGGTGGAAAGGAATCGGCGACCCAATCCTGGGAACATGTATGTTCCATAGATGCAAAGTCATTGGGTAGCCTATTTTTAACCCTAATCAATAATACCTATCAACCTGACATCCATTATGTAATTTTGCATTTTTTATTAGCTCTGCAAATCCATACACCAGAGTTCTATGGACTCTTAGCATTATTAATGGGAAAATTTTTTAATCAAAAAGGACGTCTTGTTACTTCATTTCACATGTAGATGGTGGCAGTCTTCGATTGTCCTGTGATCCCTAGGTGCAGATTTGGGGCTTGAGCTTCCCAGAGCCCTTCTGAAGTTGCCCTTATCCTAGTGATGCAGGCACTTGAGACAAATTCACAATAGTTTGGAATTAGCTCAGTTATGTGCCAGAAGGGATGCATTTAGGATGTTAAGCCCCCAAACATGTCATTGGCTGCCCTTCACCTAATCAGTTTGTCTAGCCATTTGCAGTCATGGCCTAACTTTTAAGAAGATATTGATGTTTTTAATCTGGTTGAGAGGACAGCCAGCTGGAAACCAGCAGCATTAAGTAGTGAGGGTGGTGGTGTAAATGGTATCCTCTTTGTACAACATTTATTTTCTTTGAAGAATCCCATAATTACACTTTTGTAACAAATCCCTGATTCTCATAGGGCGTCTTTGCCACTAAAATTCATAGATTTAATTTCCTTGAATACGAAATGTGAAGGAATTATTAGGTAGCCTGTGTGATAATGAGAAGTAAGGAGACTTCCACATGAAGGGCCCAGAAGAGGGGATGCTACAGACTTCAGTGTTAAAAGGAAAAACATACTTATGCTAAAGAATAGCTTATGACCATACACTGATTTGCATTATGCTGTGGTCAATACCTTTTTCTGTGTCAATGGGAGCTCGTTAAATGTAAATTCTGCAGACCAACTGGGCCACGCCATATTAGTGCTTGCCAAAGCTTGACATTTTTAATACATTAATAATACGTCTGTAATGTAATGGAAAACTATTAATCACAACTGGTTAAGTGCCAGAAATTTAAGCTATAATTGGCTGCTTCTTGTCAAGAGTGTCTGTCGCACAGTCCTGCAACTGCCTCATATTCAAATATCTAGCACCTCTCTGCATTTTTCCCTGTCAGTTCTCTAACTTCGATCAATGATGTAGTCCATAATTCTGTGTAATGGCCGTCATTACAGTTCTGGTAGACTTTAATGAGAATCCCATAACAGTGACATGCATTTCCACAGCATTTCCTTCCTGTCTACAGTTTTCATGTAGAAATATACCAGATGATGTCACTGGGGTAAAAGAGGCAATAGGACAGAGTAACAAAGAATGGATAGATGAGGGAACAGTATTGGTTAAAAAGGGTACAGACTAATCTTAACTAAATATTCACTCAACTCAAACTCAAACCCATTGGGTCCAAGTCTTTTATATTATGGTTTCTGGTATACAAATTGCTGACTTTTAAAACTAAAAAGGTGATGCTAATAATTTTGAAACTAGTAGATTTTGTACAACCTCACCTCTAATGCTCTTTGTCTTTGCTTTCCAAAGTGTCTGCTTCCTATGATAGGGATGTAGTAAACATAGTTGAAAAAGAAAATGAATCTAGGAAATGTACATTTCCTTCATCTTAACACCTTTTCAGTATATTAATTGTAAATGTGTTGGACGTTTCTGAAAATATTAGCTTAATGAATTTGAAAACAAACAAACAAAAGCAGCAAGGCTTCTGTAGACACAACACATGCCTCTGTGATTTTTTTTTTCCTTTTTAGCTTAAGATTTCAAAATGCATGCCACTGAACAGTGTCAAAGTCACAATGAAGAAGCAAATTTAAATCTGTAGTTTATACATGTTTAGACATACTGCTAATTATTGCTTCATGAGAACTCAAATATTCAACACTTTTCCTAATAGAAAATATCACAAATTGCAGCTGTATGATAACATTTTATGAATCGAATATAATGAAAATTGCACTTGCATCCATAAAGCAATTATTATAAATTACTTTGCTATGGAAACACAATTCAACCATCTGTTGGCATTTCATAGTCTCTGTGGCTTAGTTCATTTTAAGATGGTGCATTATTTAAATATAGTGAATTCCCTTTATAAGATTGCTTGAAGATAGAGAACTTCTTCCTTATTTAAACTGTTTAATATGAATTGAAAAGTCTATAATGGATTTTTCCAAAGCTGTAGGCTTTTTATTTTGTCACTTTAAAACTGAAAAGTATCTAATAATTTGAGCTAGGAAGATGAGCCAATAACAAAGAAAGTATCCGTTCACACCTGAGATTCAAATACTAACATTTATTAAGATTTGCACAGTTAAGTGGTTGCTAGTAGACCTCACCATTGACTTATATCTGTAAGTTACACAGGCTGCTTCTCAGTTTACCCAAAGTACTTTGAAATGGAAATTTTATTTTCTTTTAGAATTAGTGCCCTGTTATTGTGCTTCATGGCCTGTTTACTCACCCTCAGCTATTTTTATATGTGCATTTTAAATTGCATGCTTTATTACGAAGCTTTCGATTTTAAACCAGCCTATAAAATTCACCTTTGGGACAAATTCTCTTCTGTTACCAAAAGTAACTGCAAATGCAGATGTGATGGCTATAAAAAGAAAGATGTAAGAAAATAGAAGAGTCTTATGAAAGAAATGTTTGCCCCTTTGGTTTTATTTTTTGAGTATTTTTGGAGAGGCTAATTATCTTTTTTAATAAATACATTCAAAGAAAGATGTTAAATTCTTCCAGTGTAATAAACAAATCCTGAGACAGAAGATCAGTTTCCACTCACCCACCTCTTACCAAAGCTAAGAAATATACAAGGAACTTGGAGAATTTTAGGGTTTCTTTGCCAAGAGACAAAGGCATACAAGTAGTTGTCATACTTGTTATAAAGATTCTCTTTATCCCATTGTTCTCTTGGAAGATTTTTAGCTCGCTCTGAGAGAGCTGTTTAAATCCAGAAGCTTGCTTCTCTTGTTAGCTCACCTAGAACATGTTCATCTGCCTTTCTTATGGAAGACTCAGATCTTTCCCATCAAAATGCTTCCCAGTGTATGAGTACCCTGCTCATCCTAGCAAGACTTCTAACGGAAGTTTATCTCTTCTTATACCAGTTTGCTTTATATAGTACTGAGCCTCCAAAATGTCAACATACTATACATTTCCTAGTATGCATTGATTCTAAGGCAGTAACTCTTATTTTTATTGTTTTCAAAAGGTTGCTGGTGCCAGAAGGGGAAAAAGAAAAGATTGATGGGAAACAGACACGGGACCATAGACACTCTTCCCTTTGCTTGTGATACTGATACGTCAGCGCATCTGAGGAGCCCGGATGAACCCTGAACACCGAGGATCCCTCAGGATTATCGGATGTGCAACAGGAGAGCCATCACTTCGCTAAATTATTATCTGCTCCTGGACATCTTTTACAAAAGTCTAATAGATATGTTCTACGAGGAGAAAAGGCTGCAAACTGTTAATGCCTAACGGATAAGCATGTTAGGCTTCTACCAAAGTCCTCAGCATCCCTGACCACGTACAATATTTCAATCTGTCACATCTGGTTTGGAATCTGCTTGGAGATCTCAGCATATATATCATCTGGTTTGGAATCTGCTTGGAGATCTCAGCATATATATATATATATATATATATATATATATATATATATATAGACACACACGCATATATATAATATACTCATGTATATTTAAAAGAGACACTGATTGCATATAAGACACGAAGATTGCCAAGATTTTAGAGATGTATTTGTCAAGATTCCTGTCGATCCATGCCCTGTGGGTTACAGTGTCCTCTGTGATGCAGCCCTACCTTTTAGTGTGGGGACATTATGATGTATGTAAGAGTCTGATTTACACAGAAGAAGGGAAAGTTTGGGATTACACGGCCTGCCAGCCAGAATCCACGGACATGACAAAGTATCTGAAAGTGAAACTGGATCCTCCGGATATTACCTGTGGAGACCCTCCAGAGTCATTCTGTGCAATGGTGAGGCAGTACTTTTGAGCAGAATATTTCACATAAATGGCATTTTGTCTCATGGGCGAACAGGTGTGGTGAGTGTGAAGGCTTGGTTTGACAGAGCCAAATCTGCAGGTAGCAGATTTGTGCTGAGAGCCTAGCTTCATTCTTAGTGGAGCCTTGTCCTATCTGGATTGCAACACATAAGATGTGATTGACAGATGGGAACTTCCTGCTTGCCAGAAAGCCAAAGTTTCAGTGACGCAGGTGTGATTGATATATACATATATATGTATGTATGTATATATGCCATATGATTTATTTGTTTGATTTTTCTTTTTTTCTTTTTTTCTTTTTATGAGTCAGGGATTCTCTCTATAGCCCTGGCTGTCCTGGAACTCACTCTGTAAACCAAGCTAGATCCAAACTCAGAGATCCACCTGTCTCTGCCTTACCAATAATGAGATTAAAGGTGTGTGCCACCAGGTCCTGGTGAAGTGGGTTATGTTAAAGATGAAAATCCACTGGTAGATCAATTTTAAGAAGACAAAGTTTTATTCTTACACATAAATAAAGCCAGACCCAAATTCTATAGTTCA
Source organism: Arvicanthis niloticus (assembly GCF_011762505.2). Classification (NCBI taxonomy): domain Eukaryota; kingdom Metazoa; phylum Chordata; class Mammalia; order Rodentia; family Muridae; genus Arvicanthis; species Arvicanthis niloticus. The sequence goes on along the minus strand of NC_047661.1, from coordinate 89,146,571 downwards.
AGATTAGCTGAGATCTCCTGGTTCCTTTATCAGGCGGCATCTCTGACAGGGTGCCTCAGGTAAAGGACCAGCAAGAAGAAAAACAAAAGGAAGGACAGTAGACCTTGTGTGGGACTTATTCAGAAAGCTTATTTACCTAATGAAATATTAAAAACATATTTGCTGAGAAGTAATTGCCTGGGGACATGTAAATTTAGGCAATAAGAGTTATAACATTCATTATTCTTGGGGTCTATTTAAAGCCGTTTCCACGTGGAAAGTATAGTGAGAGAAAAGTAAGATTGAAGGAGCATATGTATTTCCATCCAATCACAGCAGAAAATATACCTGTAAAGTGTTACTAAAGAGATGAGTGATTAATAAGGCATCAGGTAATGTGGTAAGGAAGAGAGTCAGTGTGTTCATTTAGTTTATGATGTTGGTTTTTATTATAGGAAGTCTTTATTTGATATAAGAACCATGACCCCATTTTTCTCCTCATAACAGATATAACCATGTAGCCGATTTTAATAGTATCTTACCTGACTTTATTATCTTGAACCTGGCCTGGCATTTTCAAGCTCGTGAAACTATTAATCAAAGGAGCATCTGCTCACAGTCCCCAGTGAGTTAAATTAACATAAGACTGTCTCAGATGGAACACTATAGAAAGGGTTTTGTAACAGGAAACAATTTTGAGCAATAAAGAGAGTTTTCACCTAAAAGCGAAGGGCTTGCCATTTTTCAGAAGTGCCTTTGGGGACTGCTTTGAATTATAGCCTAAACCTGATTTTGTGGAGAGTGAGAAAAAGATCTTGGCTATTAGGTGTCACTCTGATGAAAGTGCCCTAAATGGCTAAATATTTCAAAGAGAGGACCCGTCTCTCTGGGTAACAGGTATGTAGTTGTGAAAGAAGTTGCATTTTAGAACCTGTGGACTTCCAGTGGAGTTTATTCAAACCTATCAGTAAAACTCCAATAAATCTGTAAAAGGGCAGGAACATTTGTTGCCTTTATATAAGGTCTTCAGTAATTTCTTATGAAAGGTCAGATTTAAAATCTCATTGCAAATGCGGTGTGAAATTACTGTTTGGTTGTAGGTTACACAAACTTCCGTTCCTTACTGCAGAGCACGCATGCGTTCTGGGTCAGCTTTTTCTATCAAGAGTATTCTAGCTCTAGTAATCAGTTTCTGTGACGTGCAGAATAATATGCCTGTTCTGGAACTGCTTAGTAATTTGCCCATTTAAGTGAAGTTGCGAATGTCCTTTGCCAGGGTGCAGGTTCTACGCACACAGGTGCTGTAGGGTGGGTTTGAGGTACGGTTTGTATGTGGTGCTTCGGTGAACTCAGCGTTGGTCAGAGAACACTTGCTCAGCATCTCTCCTGCCCAACATATAAAGACTCCCCATTTTCAATATATTTATTTTCTCCCAACAGAAGCAGGAAAGGGCACATTACGGGACTTCCCAGATCAGTCTTTCACGGGGACATAATCTAAGGCTCTTAAGTGATCGTATTCCTATTAATCCAGTGGTTAAATGATAATAGAGGTATCGTGAGGAGGGAGAATATTCATAGGCTGGCTCTAAGTGCAACTATGTTATAGATATGTGTTCATAGAAGGCCCCACCCAGGCTGCACTGTGTTACAACGGAGGTACTCAGAAGCCTTGGTAGACTTAAATATGTCACTGGGCTGGGTGCAAGATTTCTGAGTTACCTACCAGTCATTAATATGTATTCCTTAATGTGCATATGATTGGCATAACAGATTTAATAATCTTCTCTAAGTGTGGACTTTGGGGCTACTGGTATACATTTTATATGCCAAGTCCACGATAATGACCTAATATAGCAAAACCTATCCTCTGCAGTTGTGGATTTTCTATAAAACACCTTAGTGTAAGAGTTCTTGACACAGGCTATAAAAAAAGCATCTCAGGATACTGTCATATCAGGCCTGTTGAGGAGCTCCTAAGCCCAAAGTCTAATGGGAATCCATAAAGTCACTTATGTTAGGACTTACAGGTCCTACACTCACTGACACTTCCAGTTCAGCTCCTCCAGAGTCGTTATGGCTTATTACATCACTGGAGACTGGAGCTGCCAAATAGACACAAGCACTGCTTAGCCCCTATATGTAAATGTTGACTATAAAATGTCTTTGCCTCCTCAGCCAGTGACACCCTTATTAGCAATGACTCCAGGGACTCTGGACACGGAGAATGCATTCAGCGCTGGAAGTGTTCTGTAATTCCCAGAGAATGCTGTTAACATACAGTGGCGGTTCGTTGGGATTTTGTGAAAAATCTGTGGTGCTGCTCTCTGCATTTGCTCTAGCAGTACACACCCATGACCACCCATGGATTTTGCATCTATTTTAATATGGAGTGAATTTTGAGAGGGGTGGAAACAGCTTATGATTCTATTTAATACTAGATCTCTGCTTGCTAACCTGGATGTCCTATCTAATAAATCTTCTATGCCAAGAAATCTAAAATGCTTGGGTATTGGTTGTGCAAACACTTATGAGCAGTAGTGTAATGGAAAAAAATTTCGTCTGTCTGTGATAGTGTCATTCGAGACTATATATGAATATGGGGCATATGTGTGTGAATATCATATACATACATATATGCATGCATGTGAATTCATGTGAATTGTATTTTGAAAATGATTTGTTTTCTTTTCAATTTAATATATTCCTTTTAAGTTGACAATGGCAAAACAAAAAAAAAAAAAACAAAGAAAAAACAAAAAACAACAAACAAAACAAAAAAAAATCCCAAATACTGTTTGTTTTGTTTTGTTTTGTTTTGTTTTGTTTTTTGCTAACAGGGAGGAACCTGGGAGGCACAGGTTTTGCTTTTACAACAGAGGCAACCTCTTTGCTTCCATCCTGTCCTTTCAGCCACAATACACGCTCCAGGTAGCATGCCTCTGTCAGCCGACACAGGTCGTCTAGTGACAATAACTTCATTTGCATAAGGAGCAGATAGGATCATCTGATCTGCGTGTGTAAAGCCTAAGCGACAACACAGAGCTGTGACTTGGTCTTTGTGTTTAGATAAACATAGCTGTCATATCCCCCAGGCAACACCCTAGTGGCTTTAAAAAAAATGGAAAAATTATCTGCAATTATCTCCAGCTTGCAGCCAATTTTCTGTATAACTTAAATAGAAGCATTGAAAAGAAGCCTACAGATGAAAGGTACCGTGTACATTTGAACAATTTACGGGGCAGAAGTGCTGACGGCTGTGGAAGTGGGAGCCCCCAAGTGCTGCCGTGGATTCCAGAGCCAATCAAAGCTAAATGAGAAAACAAAGATTATTAAAAAGTCTTTTGTGCATGTAATTTTGGCATAATGTTATGAGGTGGACATTAAACGTTTACCACGGAGACTTGCGGCATCATTAATGCAGCATGCCCTTAATTACAAATACACTCGTATGACTAAAAAATGGGGAAAATAAAGTCCTCTGAGGTGTACTTAGCGACACCCTCATTATGTTTACTGGAATAATTAAAAGAAAGGGCATAATTTTTCTAAATAAAATGTCAGACCTTGAAATGAAAATGGATTTTTCTTGGGAAAATTCACTAATGTGTTCCTGCTTTCTCGGTAGGCATTCATTCAAGGACCCTAGCAGGTCTGTTAATGATCATTCTGTATTGTGTGATTTCCAGATAGACTCCAATTAAGAAAAAAAAAATATTGTAAGCAATGTAGATAGAGCATATTTCATTAGTGTCAAAGAAAATTTATGAAAGTAATAGGAAACTTTTGTTTTTTTGTTTTCAAAGGAACCAGTGGGGCAAGCAGTTGGCAAAACAGTGTCTTCAGGGCTATCCTTAGCTTAAGTTTCTGATTTGACAGCATCTCAGGTTCCCATCTGGTGGCTATCAGGTGGCCTCTGAGGAAGTAATTTGATAAACTCAATTACATTTTTCAGTGCAAAGGGATTAATATGGATTTCCAAAATCGATAGATAAGTCAATGAAGTTTTAATACTAGCGACATCTTTCATTTGAACTGATTTACCCCTTAAAGTATGGCAGAATGGAGGTATTAAAAAAACTTTTTTAAAATTAACACTTCTTGGTTATTAGTTCATTATTTAGACTTACTTTTCTGGGATGCCTAATTCATATTGAAATGATTAAGTCCCCCAGATATCAGTATTTCTGATTGGTTCATTAAGTAACCTCTTGTTGAGGAGCTCCCGGCAGCTCCTTTTTATGTAAGGCATCAAATCTAACATGCTCTACCTGCTTCATAACTCTTCCCATTAGTTTCTTATAGCACCTTCGGTGGTCTTAAGCCTAGCAACCTAATAGGAAAGGAACTTCTGCACTTGAGTTGACACTGCATTGGCTTGGTATAGCAGCCATAGTTTATGGGGATGGAGTAGGTCATGAGAAGGAGACTGTGATGATTATGGCCAGGGTAGCAAAACTAACTACATGGTATTTACTGTTACCTAATTGGATTTCTTTTTCAGAAAAAAATTAAGTTCATTTATTTAGTGTTATTACTATTCATGGAGGGAGCACATGGGTATACATGTGGAAGTCTAAGAACAACTTTTGAGTATTGAATCTGTCCTTCCATCACGGGTCCCTGGGATTAAACAATGGTCCTCAGGCTCCCTCAGCAAGTGCTCTTACTTATTGAGCCACTGGGCCATCCAGCTTGCACAGGGTTCGTGTTTTCTACCTGTATAAGTGCTCTTGTTTTCATTGTATTACCTATACTATTCAAGACCACTAGATGCAGTAGGAAGTACAACAAACCCATGCGAACCCTAGTGGTAGTGGTGAGAATTACATCAAGTCCTAGCTGGGGGTTATTCTCAAAAGAGAGAGTCTGTAGTGGTAGGGACACAAAGTAGTATGTATGGAGCCAGGGAAAGAGAACAGAGAATTCAAAGGCAGAATGTAATTTGCCACAGTGTCAAAGAACTACTTAGAAAACACTATTTGGTAGCTAAATGTGCAATGTTTAACCATCAGAAAAGAAAGTGGAAGCAAGGCTGGCTGGAAGAGATAGTCCCTGTTGCATTTCAATGACAGTCTGGTGACCTGGTAAATAACGAGAGGATATCTCATATTCTCCAGGACACATGAGGAATGATAGTCCCTTATACCACTTCACAAGTATGAGGAGGGCTGAAGATGTAGCTCAGTGGTAGAGTGCTTTCTTAGGTGTACGAAGCCCTAGATTCATTCCCAGGACCACTAAAAAAAATGAGATAAATAATTGTTAGTTATCATAGGTAATTTGGAAGAGACACTAAAATATAACATACAATACTGAAATTCTTCTAAAAAATTCTAAGTATCTCTCCTTAGGTACTCCATGTGTTTTACCTTATAAAGTTGGAGTCATATCGTATCTATTTTTTTGCCATTTGTTTTGATGTATTACACTTTAATCATTCAGTTGTCACCCACTCTTTAAACTGTGATTTTAACAGCTCTGGATACCCCGTTATATAGCTTTGCTGAGTGTATCTTTCTACTTAGAAAAGCTCGTGCTCCTATGCTCATCAGAACAGTACAATTTAACTTAACAGACCTGTCTCCCACAGACTGAGACTTTAGGGTTAAATGAAAGTGTGTGTGTGTGTGTGTGTGTGTGTGTGTGTGTGTGTGTGTGTGTGAGTGATTGGGTTGAACTCAAGAGAAATCAGGCCGGTCCTTGTCCCTGAACCTTGATTCTTTTTGTTGGACTTCAGGATCCCACAGAGGTAGCAGCAAGATGAGTTTGAGTATCAAGAATAAAGCCAGAAGACCATTACCCCCCCCCCAAAAATGCTGAAGACAAATAAACTATGCCACGTACACTGTAGCTTTAAACTGACCCACAATAATAACCACATTTTATATAAGAATTCAGTAAACATACATTATCCATATCATAGCCAGCGCAGAAGTTTTACAATATAGGATTTACCATTATGGTGTGCTATGCTATTTCTTATCCTGAATCTGAGTCCCAGAATATGTGAGGTATTATTGGCCTTTGGAACTTGCTTAAACACTTATGAAAATAATGCATGTATCATTGCATAAGTTTTTATTTTAACTCCAGATTGTATTTTATACATATTATTGTGATGCATTTTTACTCTATGGATTTTTTTTTTCATTTATCCTTCTATTTATGGGCATTTCGACGGTTTGGTTTTTATACTTGAAGACTCATGACTATGTTGGTCAATTGCCCACCCAAAAGTTACTTAAGGACTATCATCAATATCATTCATATGATATGAAAGTGTGCAAATCATCAGAGTCTTAACAATATTTGAAAATATTCTCAAATTTTTTTATTACAAGGCTTTAGTATAGAAAAATAAAGATACAATTAGCCAAGAAAATATGGGTCAAATTATCCACATTTCTTCCAGTCTTTCCTCTACTGTTAGAATGTTAAAAATATCACCCTGAGATAAGGACATATTTTAGAGAGCAAGTGGCACTTCGTTTTATTAAACATGCATTTATTGCATTTATTTTCCTCGTGTGAAGGCTGGTACCTGAGTTTTTTGTCCATTGCATGTCTTCATTTCTAACTATGGTAGTTATGTTGCTTGTAATTTTATCTTTATTTTTCCTCCAGAATTCACCAATTAAAAAAAAATGTACGTGTATATGTATACACATGTAAACGTGAGCCTTTCCACACACAAACTTCAGTTTTGTTATTTAGTTCCAAGTGTGAGCATCTTTTTTGCCTGAAGGCAAGAGTTTGCTTCAGGGATTTTCCCCATGCTTTTCAGTCCAGAAACATCCTGAATTTTTGTCTTGGATTTTGATGGCAGGCTTCCACAGTTCTGGGCTAGCAAAGATCCCTCTAAGAGTCCCTATCTATGTCTCCTATGCTCATAATGTAAAAACTTTGCAAAGTTGATATTTTCCTTCAGCAAAGAGTTTATTTTCTCCCAGAATCTGTGTTGTTGGAAGCAATTGCAAACAACACATTCTTTGTATAAAGTTGCTGCTGTGAAATGTGTTTAGGTTTTAATTTGCCAGACCAGTGGGAATTACAGATCTTTTTTTTTTTTTTCAAGCAACATTTTTCTTTTTAATTTTCAGAATTTCTTTTAGTACACGAGGGGAAATGCCAAAAGTTTCACAAGCATCATATTTGAAGATAAGTTTCTGAGATTGGCAGGTGGTCATTTCTTTCTCCTCTTGCTGGGAATAGATGGATTCACATAGTGTCTATTCCATGGAAATTAAAGGTGTGAGCTGAGAAAGAAACCAGAATTGGTTTTCATTTTTTGACCTACTTTGAAGCTGACTTCTAAAATATTAAATGAAGAGTTGAGCTGAATATTGCTCCCGTACAAAGGAAAACCCTTTTTCTTCAGAAGGTCAATGTCTACTGAGAGGTCCAGCTACTGACATTATCATCAGGTCATGTCAGCCAATAATTTTCTACCTTCTCATGGAATTTCTTGATCCTTTGCTGGTGGTCTTGTTCTTCCTTAGAAATGATAAAATTAAAGAGATCAAATAAAACCACATAGGTTCTAGAAGTTAATCCTGTGTTTCAGCTTTGTTGTGGTTCCTCTGTGTTGATTTGTGTGAAGGAGAATCAGTACTTTGGCAGAAAAGGTCAAATAAGTGTAAGGAAGATGAAACCAGCTGAGAAGACAACACACCATCCTAGAGAAAGATAATTTAGGGTGTGTATATGTGCTAGATGACAAGAATGTACGATGTGTAAAAGTAAATGTTGTCTGACAGGCATGGAGAGCTGGGGTCTATAAGTCATTTGAAATTTACAGTGGTGTCCCTCATTCTTCTTGCAAGTAAATTCAAAAGCTGTGCATTGCTTGATGAATCAGGTAGAGTACAGTCATTTAAACTATGGACCATTTGAAGTCTCTGTATCAGGAGAAGAGAATCCAGATGATTCTATACTTGTTACAGAAAAAGACATGTGCATGATATAGATAAAATGAGCTAATGATCTATACCTTAATCCAAGGTTGGTTATGTATATATAGACTATGTCAAATGAATTTTTACTCCAAAGTTTTGACAGAATCTCTTATATAAGGTGTTAGGGAGTGTTCATATTAATGTGAGCATTATCTGGCTCACAATAATGCTGTGCTTAACCATCATAAGAGCTGGTGCTTTTTAAATGGCTGATACACTGTGATATGTATAGTGCATTTTACAAATATGACTTGTAGCTGGTATTGATTTGATGAAGAACTTATTGGTGCTCAGCTTTGTATTAAACACTTGCCATAGCTTGTTCACTATAATCTTCAATTCTGTCATTATCCTGTTTACCAAGTAAAGTACGTGAAGCATGAGGCTAAGCAATTTTTTTTCATCTGGAGAGTAGAAATGCAATAAATGCAGGCACCCCAACTTGACACCCAGGTCCCCTCTTAAACTATTCTATTCCCTCTTAATTTTATCTGTAGCATTTTTGATAGAACCACTATAAATCCCCTTTAAAAATTACATTTACGATGTGGACTGTGAGTTACAATGCTACGATTTTATTATTTAAGAACCCTTTTATCTGAAATAAACTCAGAAAATTCGATTCTGTAAACAGAGTGCACCAAATGTCGGAAACGCACATAATGTGATGAGAGTCTTTGTTCAGGGATAAGAGAGCCAATCAACAGTGTTTGTTTCCATTCTTGCTTTCTTTTCCATTAACGTGTTCATAAAAATGGAAATCGGCTGTTAGAAAACACAGAGAGCTCAGAACACACACTACTCAAACCATCTCACACCAGAATAATAAGTCAGCAGTTGTTGACTAGTTAGCAACATCATATCACTGCGGGTGAGGGGTTGACAAAAGTGGTTAGCCTGATACTTCCATTTGTTTTACAGTCTCAATAAGAGCCAGTGTCCTAGAGGCCAACATGGTGTCTCTGTTTGGATGTTCTGCTAGGCATTTAAAGTCTAACAGGTTTATTATAGAAGTCTTGATTTTTTTTTCTCCCCAAATTGATTCTTCTTCCATTTGTTCCATATCTCTAAATGGGAGCTTATATTCATCTATTGCTCAGAGTAAACAGCCTAGGAATCTCCCTCATTCCTCTGTAATAACATAGCAGCAAGACTGTTAGCAAAAGCTTCAAAATAAACTGTAAATCTGACCATTTTTGATCATTCTTGGTGTCAACCAGTCCTCAGGGTTACACTGAACCCTGTGGTATCTTTTAATTGTCCTCCATGTTTTTATCCCTTGTTCTATTAACACAATAGATACATTTTGTAATATACCGTGATATGTGATGTAATATATAAATGTGTAGTTTTTATGTATATTTGGTTCTCCATATCTTAAGATTGTATATCTAAATAATTAACCAACCAATTGGGATTTAAAAAAAACATGTCAAAGATCGTGTTTGTCTTAAATATGTACAAATATTTTCACATCATTATTCTCTAAGTAATAGTGCAAAACAATTACCTACAAAGCATCACATGGTACACAGAGAGCTGTGAATATTTACAATACACCATTTCATATAGTGGATGTAAGCATCCATAGGTTTTGATACCCACAAAGAATCCTAAAACCAGTTCCCATGGACTTATAGGGATGACTGCAACTTTAAATTTTGATTTTTTTCGATCCCTTCTTTATTCTCTTTTATCCTGTAACATTGTACTTATTAGAAAGAAACCTAGCATGTTCCCACTCCCTCTAAGGCTCTGCAAAACCCTGTAGAGCTTTGCCCTCTAGAGTGTTGGTTCCTCCTCACTAGGCCTTTTCTCACTAACCTCTCCTCAAGTCCCTCCTAACAGTTTATTTCTGCCTCTTTGATGGTGCTGGGATCTGGGGAGACAGGGATGCCCGTCAGCTTTGTCAAATGGCCCACTTGGCCCAGTCTGCACCCCACACTACATCATGGGATATAGTTCAGCTTAGGTGGTCCCAGAACATCAGAGCTCTGAAGAGGATGTCTTCCCATCCTACAGTCAGATTGATGCTTGCTGGGTTTTCAAGCTTATGGGAGATCTAGGTGATCTCCCATAAGATGATAAGGCCATAGGTTCTGCAGCCTAATCATCCTTCCATAGCTGGTTCTCTCTATTAACTCAGGTCTATTTTTTTTTTTTTAATATCGTCTTGAAGGAGCCTGTCTGTTCCTCATCTCTAACATTCTTCTCTGAATCTAGTTCCCAAGCATGCTTGATATTTTCTTTTCTTGCATCCTATTTCTTGCAGAATTTGATTAGAAACATTTAATAGTCAGGACAGGGCAGTTAATAAGTTGGTTGGAGGCTATTTTTTGTTTTTAACCTCCTGACTGATGTCGGTCCAGCTATAGCTAACTACTTATTATGTCACATATTGACCAATTTTTCCTTCCCAGAATATATATTCCTAAGGGCAGGAATTGTATCTTATATGGTTTTAAAATACATATGTTGAAGAAATGAAGTAAATTAAAACACAGGTTTGGTAATGTAACTATATCGAAGATTATTATTTAATACACATCTGCTTGTTGGATCAGAATTGACTGTTCTTTGAGTCCTTAAATATTTGAAGGTATTTAATCTTAAAAAAGTCACGAACATTTTATTTTTAAATTAAAAACTCCTAACCAATAAAATCAGTACATGTGCAAATAACACTTAAAATCTGCAATGATAGCATACTGTTTGGTTTTTTTTTTTTTTTCTGGATTAAACACGCACATGCACACGCACACGCACACGCACACCAGACCTTCATCCGGCCTTTAGTGTATATTGGAAAGATTTTAGTTTTGCTTTGTTTTCCTAAAGTATGTACCCTGAACCTACCACGTTGGGTTGGAGACCATGTGTGCTTTCATCACATATCATACCCTGTTGTGTAGTCCTTAACAAGCTATTCTAAGCTTTGTTCTGCATTCTTTACTTATGTGCTGCTCTCTATGATGCCACTCAATACATAGATAAAATTATGTTTCATATATTTTCTTAATTCTGGGAGCAACTCATAGCCAGAGCTCATGAACTCTCACAGAAAGCACAATCAAACTCAGAATTCTTGATAAAACTGTATGTACCATGGTATTGATTCTTTCATATGTTTAAATTATTTAACAGTAAATCACTTGGACGTTGTATAGCATCCCTAATAAATATTCATCATGGTAAGTCAACAGGCAAGAAGGGTGATATTGGGACAGCTAAACATTTAGCTCAACCACATGCAAACTTTAATTTGGATCTTCATACAGGGACGACACATTTTAAGAGTGCCCCTCGGAACTGACCATCTGAATGGAAAGATATTCTAGGACCTATGTATATTTCTTACAGTTTTAAAATTTAAAATTTACAATTTTTACATTATGGTTAGTGGTTAGTCATAGGTAATTATTTTTCCAAATTCACTGTCTTCATTACTAGAGTCTAACCATAGTGTTGTAGTTTATCTAACTGGAAGTTCCTTTGCTTACTTTGCAAGATGATATATAAACACTGCCTCATCTATCATCCCTGGAATGACTTGCCTCCTAGATGAAAATCTGGGGGTGATGTGTAACTGTAATAAATTTGGACAGCAAGGGAAAGGTTCCATTTCCAATTAAAACCACAGTCAGGAAGTTTCCATTTAACCTGACAGAGAGGTAGACCAGAATGTATTTTTAATATTTTCTGGTTTGTTTTGAGAGGGAGGAATTGGAGATAAAATAGCAGTATTGTCAGTAGGCTTTAGCGTTCTCTGTGCTCACCTATGAATGGCTGATTGCTTTTTGGAACTCTGAGTTTTAGCAACTTAAAAATAGGTATCCGTGAATAGGACTGCTAATCTAAAAAAAAAGTGCATGCATGCCTTGGAGGACATTTTATTTGGATTTAAATTAACCATGAAGGTTCAATTCGAAGTTTAACCAAGTCTCTTCCTTTCTTTGTTCTGAGGAATAAGATGAGGGTATGTTTAGGAGGTGTGACTGGGAATTTCTAAAGGCTCAGTGCATAGTAATTGTCTTCATCGTTGTTATGACCACTCAAACTGAAGCTCAAAGCTTCAGTTTACTCAGAGTCTCCATTTCTGTTCCAAAGGTATCTTCTGAATGTTTTCCTGTAGCTCCCTTTTCTGTGAGCTGCCTGGCTTTTCCTAATGTTGCTAATGGCATTTAATAACTAAGTGCTTATGAGGTTCAGGCTCCAAGCCAGGTTTTTAAAATCAGAATGATTTCAGAACTGTGGTTTTAAAGTAAATGAAATGTATTCTAAATAACATAGTATTAAAATAATCATTCATGGGTGCAGTGGCATTTGCACTGAGATTATAATGGTTTCCTGTGTTAGCAACTGCACTGGGCATGGCTACAAACACCACAATTTCTAGTACAAGAATGCAATCAAAATAAACTTCTGTGCAAATAAATAAAAGCTCATTTTGTTAATAACAATTTGGGAAGAATTCAGAAGCTCAGCAAGTCCAAGAAATTCCAGACGGCAAATCGAAATGCTTGGTCGCACATTGGTTAATATTTGGAGACCATATTATTCATCTTCTCCCTTTTATGCCAAGCATCCACAGATCTCTACTGATATCCCTATCTGTAAAACAAAACACTGTTGATTGAAACCCTGGCTCTGTAAATTCTACTTTGTTCCGTTTTATTTCTTTATTGTTCCCATTTAAATATAATACGTTCAGTTAGAGATACCAATACTTTGTACCATCAAGACGACTATGTGAATTGAGTAGTGCTGTGGTTTCCTTTAAATACTGTACCTTGCATTATGGCTTAAAAAGGGAAAGTGGTGTAGACCCCAGATTCTTCCTGCAGCTCACCTGAGGAGACTTGGGTTTAACACAGCCTACCCAACTGTGCTTAAAGGTCCTGTAAATTATGAGGATGCTTCAGATAAGACTAAATCTTCCACAGGACTTACACTGCCTTTTGGAATGAATGCCACACAAGGAGAAAAATCCTTTGTCAGCCTATAGAGAAACTTTATTGATACAACACTGGATGACACAAAGTAACTAGTGTTCATAATTTACCTCACTGAACACCAGCTATGAGCAATATGTTGAAGCAGAGATACAAGGATAGAGGAGACATAAAAATGCCTAGGAGAATGTGTGTGTGTGTGTGTGTGTGTGTGTATCTGTATCTGTATCTATATATCAATCATTGGGGGGAGCGAGAAAATAATAAGACCAGAATAATAAGACCATTAAGACCATTCAGCTTAAGGGAAGTCCACATATTTTCAAATGCTAAATTTGTTCAAAGTTGCTTTTAATTTTACACTTTTATACTTAAAGTTATTAACATGTCCAGTTTTATCACTGAAATTTACACAATAAAATAGCTTTGCTCTCAGGAGTAGAAATGTATCTAGCGATCCCTGATTCTTTGTGAACTGTACATTTCTAGCAATTTAAAAGTAAATTTTTAAGTGATAAAACTGGCCTGTTGTCGGCAGTTTTCCTTAGCAATGCATTCCCTACACTTCATTTTTTAGTTTTCAGTTTCTACTCTGCTTCCCACCCCAGATTATAATGTCCATGAAAACAGAAACATTTGAGTCTTTTCTCTGTTATATCCCTAGAAATTAATATAGTGTCTGGGACACAGGGGGGTTTTAGTACATGGTTATGGAGTGAAGAATCCTACCAGCCTGGTTCCTTCTGTTATACCAAGTTTTATTCTTTCATTTTAAATTTTTGCACTTTTTTTTGTTATCTTGTCATTTTTATGTGAAAGCCTCTCACAGATGGAGACTCAGCAATAATGTTGGAAATTTGTTCCCTGTTGTGACAATAATGGAAGGTGATGTGGACGTTTAAGAGACAGTGGATAGGGAGGGAGAGTCTTTAGACTATTGTGGCCTTGCTCTTGAAAGCAACAAAGTATTATCTCATGGCACTCTGATTAATGGGATTAAATAAAACTAATTTTCTTCATTGTGAAGTCCTGAGATATATCATTATGCTAACAGAACACTGGTAGATGTACTTACATTTCTCCCTTAATCACAGCTTCTCTAACTTAATGGTGTTCCTGCCACAGGTTAGTCCAGTTCAAATATACTACTCATCTAGCGCCTATTGTCTCCCTTCCAATTATTCCCATAATCCCCTACTTTTCCAGTTCAACTCCAAACCCCATCCCCATTTAGTGATATCTATCAGTGCATGGATGAGGAACCACCTTTTGGATCATGATTAGCTCCACACAGCCTGTATCCCTAAAGAAAACTGACTCTTTCCCTTCCCCACCAGCTACCAATTGGCAATAGATCCTTAAATAGGGATGCACCTTCATGAACCCCTCCCCTATTCATGCTTCTATTTGGTTGATTTGATCTTGTGTAAGTCAGGTGGCTGCTCTTCCAGTCTCGGTGTGTTCATGTGCAAAACTATGCTGTTATGACAGACATGTACTGTTTTGCTACAGACATCTATTGCTTCTGGTTCTTATAATGTTTCTCAGCCTTTTTCTGTGGTAATTCAGAGACTTATGGGAAGAATTTGTAATATAGACATCCTATTTAAATTGAACAGTCCCCAGCCTCTTGTTCCCTGAACACTGACCCACAATAGGTCTCTATATCAACCACCTTCTACTGCATAAAACTTTTCTGATGAGGATTGAAAGATGTACAAACCTATGGGCATAAAAATAAAAATATAGGGGTAGTTTATTGCTATGTCCATTTAGCAGAATAATAATAGTGAGTTCTTTCCTAAGACCTATAACCTAGCAAGGCATGGGATTTTAGCCTGGTTAATGGTACCCAGCATGGATCCTATCTTGTAGTACATGCTTTAAATGAAATTACGAAACGGTTGGCTATTTCTATAACATATATGCTATTATTGCATATTGCATGGTAGATGACTATATCTTACCATACCAGTCTTCATGATATATTACACAATTCACAGCTTGATAAGACTGTGGATGATTTGTAACTTACATGGAACCTTCTAACTCGATGACTGCTAGCCACTACCGATGAATGTTTGGGTTGGCACAAGTTTGATATTTTTCTCTTATGACCTATTGCTTTCTAATAAGAAATATTTAAAAAAATTACTTAAATTTTACTTGATTTGCCCTATTGTGCTTGAACTGATGGGTTTTAGTCAACTGGGTACAAGGCAGACCTAGGGAAGAGAACTCAATGGAGGAATGGCCTTTACTAGATAGCCTGTATCATTAGGGACATTTTCTTGACTGCTGATTTATTAGGAGGGTACATCTCACTATGGAGAATGCAATCCCAGGGGAAGCATGCCTGGGTTGTGTAACAGAGGTAGCTGAGCAAGCCAGTAAGTCACTTTCCTTTGCAATCTTTTCTTCACTGCCTCCAGGTTCCTGCCTTAAATTCCTGCTTTTGTTTCACTTGATGATAAACTGTATCCTGTAAGCTAAAATAAGCTCTTTCCTCCCCCACTTGTTTTCTGGTGAATGTTTTATCACAGTAAGAGAAAAGTTACTAGGCCAGTATTCATAATCAAAACTCTAAAACTCTGAGTCTGCCATCAATACTCTTTTGATTGGCCCCAAATTATGAATTATACTAAGAAAAACTTTACTCCAGAAGAATCTAATCATAACTTATCAAAAATGAGTATTCTTTTTACCTAGTTTATGAAATATATAGGAAAATATATGATTCATTGTTATCATCCTTAACATTATTAAATTCTAAAGCTAAAGATGATATTTTTAAACTAATAATTTATATTGAGTAAACACAATTTTAAATGCTTTCATGCATCTTGGCTCATTAATCCTAACATATAGAGGTGGAAATTATCCTAGTTTTTAAAAATAGAAGAACAAAGAGTTGAAAAGATAAATGTTTTTTTCTAAGTCCCAATAACTAATAAAGGGTATTGTTGAATTACCATATATACTATAATATAGCTTATACTTAGTTTTCATTAAGTATAAGTGCCCAGCATGATTAAGTAAGTCCTTGAATGAAAGCTTGGTTAGGTTTCAGAAGGACGTAAATATATTATTCTGAGTTTGCAATTTCCTTCAAAGCAGTCTCTGTTCTCTTCATATACATGTTGTTTGTTAGCTAAGTAAGCAGTTGGCAAAGGAACATTAGAGTTATTATTGATGCTTCTTACCTTGGGTTGTCATAAGTCTTATGAAATCCTTCCACAGAAAGAATGCTAGAATAGACTCCTCTGGGTAACAGCAGGATCAGTAGCATTGGGCTATTAACAAATGGATATCAGAAAAAAACTTTGGGATCTCTGGAGGTAAAGTACCATGTAATTTTACAGAATAACTAATGGGAACTTTACTGTGCAACCAGAAGATGATTCATGTAGCCATACTCTGAAATGAACAAGGCAGTGCTTACATGTAACTCTACTGTGTACTCTCTCATTCTCAGTCTCTTTATTATGTACATAGCATCCCACTGGCAATGTCTTCAATTCATTTTACAGTAATCCAGTAAGAAAGGACCTTAGCTCAAGATTCAAATAAAAATTATGTCAGGAATCTGTAAATTTATGTTTTAATTAAATAGTTACTAGCCTATATAATGAGATGCTACATACATAAGATTATTTTTGATAGGTAAATCCAATTTGTTTTTTAATATGCTAGGCAACAGTATTTCTCTCTAAGTAGAAATTGCCAGTATCTTGTGCCTGATGGGATGTTTCTGTATATTTTTGTTCATGAGCCTCTCCACTCATCCCCTTAAAAATAAAAATGTGTTTACCTTGAGGAGACATTGACCATGAGATAATATGAGGTTTCTACAAGATAATAATAAAATATAATAAGATAAAACAAAAACTATTTAGACAAAACAAACAAACAAACAAACAAACAAACAGAAAGTAAAAAGCCCAAGAGAAGACATAAGAAACGGAGACCCACTCATTCAAAATCATACTTAAAAATCCCGTAAAAGCACTAAACTGAAAGCCATAGTACATACACAGAGGACCAATAGCATAAAAAGAGAGAGAAAATATATATAAATAAAATGAAATAAAAAATAATACGATTTAAATAAAAAGAAAAGAATATCCTTGACATGACATTATGAGATGAGGAACCTCCAGAGGTACTCTTCAGTTCATTTTCTGTTGGCCATCTGTTGCAGAGCTGGCAGCCTACCCTCAAGAGTACTTTGTTTCCCCAGTGAGATTCCCTTTTGAGGAAACTAAATTTTCATTTTCAAGTGGTTATTAGCTGGACATTGCTTCTGGGTTATGGATGGGAGTATGTCTGCTTATTCTTTGGCTCTAGTCCTTCAACTGATGCAGACCCATGTAGGTTATAGCATTCTCTTGATTTACAGGGTCTCTTTTTGTTGGTATCCTTCATCCCTTTAGGCTCTAACACTCTTTCTGCCTCCTATTCTATGGGGTTCTTCGAGTCCTAACTGGAGGGAGGGGTTCGATGGCCATATCCCATTTAGGACTGAGTGTTCCAAGGTCTCTTATTCTCTACATAATGTCTGGCTATGGGAATCTGTATCTGTTCCTATCTACCACAGGAAGAAGCTTCTCTGGTGATGGCTGAGCAAGATACTGATTTATAGATATAGCAGAATATCATTTAGAGTCATTTTATCACTTTACCCTTTTGGTATCAGCCTAGGTCCTTGGGCTGGCTATTTTTGGGTTTTTGGTTATCCAAGCATTGTCTGGTATGGATGCCATCTTGTGAAGTGGGGCTTCAGTCAAATCTGATGTTAGTTGACTACTCTCATTAGGTTTGTGCCACCACTGCCTAGCATATCTTGCAAGTAGGATCAATTCTTAGATAATTATAATCTGAGGTGCCTCCTGGTTAAACAAGAGGGCAAAATGATTGTATAGTGTTTTCATATATGTGACCTCATGGGTATTTATCTTGGTCTTTTCTGCTCGGAATGGGTTTATCTGTTCCTCAGTCACAGAGATCTGACTTACAGAAACAATAAAGCAACAAGATCTAGAGAAACACCTGAAAATCATGGGATGTATTTGGAGATCTCTTGAGAGCTTGAAAATTTGATTGAATTGGTTACCAAATTAAATTATATACCATAGTTGCTTTTGATAGAATGAAATGGATAGAAACCAACCAAGTTCATATATAGACTAGCTCTTTCTTCCTTTCTTTTTCATAAGCCACATTTGTACATAAAGCTATTGGTATCGTAAAAATCAAAACCAATTTCATCCCAATTCTGATTGTTGAGTTCGTAGACATTTTCCAAGGATGGAAGGTCACTGTAGAGCCTCTATGCTTTTTATAATGAAATCTTATGAAGTGAATGTTCTGGTCAAGTCTCAACTCTTAGGAAAAGGCAAGATTATAATAAGCAGGACTCTAATGACATGCGGATAGAAAATATTGGTTCTGCCTGGGATGCTGCCTATTCTAAAGAAAAAGGAGAGAGCCCAGTAGAGTGAAATATAAAGCATTGTTTGCTTCTCCTCTTCTCTTGGTCTGGAGTTTCTCCCTTGTTTCTTCCTTCTTTCCTCATTCCTAATGCAGGAGTAGAAACTTCTCATAGTGAAGGTTTTCACAGGAATATTTACTATTACTGCTCCATTTAGAAAATTCTGCATTTTATTGTTTCTTGAAAGAAGGTGAATGAGCATTCAATGATGAAATTTAAAATGCTGCAGTGTAGATTCTAACACAAGAAATACATTTCTGCTTTCTCTAGCATCTGATAACCCCTCTCTCATTCAACTGATTATTTCTCTACAACTATAAAAGCATAACTAATAATAGACACATGTTAAGAGATAGATTACAAGCAATCATCTTATAATATTGTGGGGCTGGCTAGAATGGTCCAAATTTGATAAAACAGGCTGTCAGAAAGAGTAGTGGGATGGTCTGAAGCTGTTGTCCACAACTGTAATATCTTCCTATTTGTAAAGGCCTCAGTTATGCTGTTAAAGCCTTTAAATTAACTAAATCAGCCAGGCAGAGGTGGTGCATGTTTTTAATCCCAGTACTGGGGAGTCAGAGACAGGCAGATCTCTGAGTTTGAGGCCAGCCTGGTCTACAGTGTGAGTTCCAAGACAGCCAAGACTACACAAAGAAATCCTGACTTGAAAAACCAAAACAACAGTAACAACAACAATAAACAACTAACTGAACCAAACTTATTGCATAACCTAAAATATCTATTGTTTAAAGTCAACTGACAAGAGACTTTAATCGCTTCTATGAGGTGCTGTCATAGACACAGTTAGATTAATGTTTAAGTAAATAAGTGGTAGCCTAGGAAAGTTGATACGTCATCTGACCATCTTATCTGCTTTATAGAAATTCTAATCTATTTTCCAAGTAGATTAATTATGCTTCCCTTTCTTCAGTGCATGTGTATATGTAATGTGTGCACATTCTCATGTGTGTGTGTTTTCATGGATGCCTTTTTTTTGTGTGTTTTATTACCAGAAATCAACATCAGGTGTCTTCCTCAGTCTCTCCACCTTATGCTTATTCAGAGTCTCTCATCAAACCTGAGACTCACCATTTTATCCTGCAAGCCTCAGAGATTCTCTTGTCTTTATCTATTATTGTTAGGATTACAGACATATGCCATCATACCTTGAATTTTACATGGGTCCTGGGCTTCTAAAAGCAGATCCCCCATGGTTTGCTAGGAAGCGCTTTGCTAACAGAGCCATTTTCCCATTCAGTTAACGATTTAGGATTCTCACTTAAAATACTTTTCAGACCTAAAGAAATGAAGTTAGATCAAAAGAGGATTCGAGTTTAAGAAAGAAAAGTAAGATAATTCTTTTTTCTTGGGTCACAACTTTGTTCTGCTATTTTTGCAAGAAAGAAACTTCAGTATCTACTTAATATTTATTTATTATCTTTAGTAATCTTATACAGGATAATTTACTAAGCTTAAGGAAAACGGTATAAAATTGATTAACTGTCTTTGTAAATCATAAATCAACTAATAACAAGCAAAATGAATTATTATGGTGACACTAGTAAAATTATTATTTAAATGGCAGATTTATTATTATTAAGATTTATAAGCAGGTGCAAGCTGAGCATAATTATTGGTGCTGTTTGTTTAAAACATTTGGAAATTAAATCACTGAATAGATATTTGGAATTATTTAAATGTTTTAACAGCAACTACTATGGGTCAGGTTCTGAAAACATAATTTACAGTTATCACTGCTGACCTCATACTCAAATATAGTCAGCCATTTTTTATATTGAGGATTTTTTTTCATATTTCAATTCTTTGCTTTTAAGCTCTTTAACATGACTTGGAGGTTATGGTGAGGAATTCATTCTTTGGTCTTAATATGGAGGCTGTCTTTACTTGTAGCCCACAAAGACAGTCAGTGCTTCAAACCATGCTCAAATAAGACAAAATTTCCCTGTATTGATTCTGGCCCTTAGTGTGATGTGAAATTGAATCAATTATTCTGATTATGTTTAGTCAATATGCTATATATATATATATATATATATATATATATATATATATACATATATATGACATGTTCTATATTTTGAATCAATACATTGTGCCTTATTACTTTCATATATTAGTGTCTGAGTCTGAGTTATTGATGTTTACACACTCTTTGTGTATATGATTATAACATTATTTTGCTAGCTAGTTCCCTCTATGTAGACATATATTATCTCACTCTATATAAGGAGGTAATATATATGTATGTATATATATATATTGTATGTATTATATGTAATATATATATATATATATATATAGAGAGAGAGAGAGAGAGAGAACTAGCAAAATACATATAGGCATAGAGAGACATCTATATACAGACATATATCATATATGTACACATATATATGTAGAGAACTAGCAAAATACATATAAACATATATAGACATACAGAAATAATATATAAACAATATATACATACAATATATATTCATATGAATATATGTATATGTATTCACATACACACATATGTATTTGTATACACACATATATACTCACAAGCCCACATAAACTTATATGCCAGTTCAGAGTCTGCATCTCCCAGCAAACAGCATTTGTTCTTTTCTGTCTTTGCAGTATTTTTGGAAGTTAGTGGCAAAAGGTACTGAGAAAAAAGAGGTTTTTGACTTGGGATTCCAGTTAAAAACACTGGGTTCCTATTTTGGTCCCCTAGGTGGCAATGGTCTGCCATTGTGTGTCCCAGCAGGGGCTTAACAGGCTTCCTGGCTGCTCTGGGCCAAGTAAACTGCAGGGATCCCTCAACTGTAGCCATTGTCAGTGCAGGTGCTGGGCACCCACCGTGTTTATTGCTATAAACTCCAATTCCCTGCTCCTTGTAGGCAGAGCTTCGCATCCACTTACTAAGAACTCACAGTACATCTGGAAACTGAAGTGACAATTGCTAATCATATACCAGCCATCGTCATCACCAGTTTCCTTACCTCAGATTTATATTGACACATAAAAATAGTTTTAACTACCCTTTGTAGTTTTGCTTTTGCTTTTGGGGTTTTTTGGGACGGGTTGGGGGGCAGGGGAGTAACAATCTAACTTTCTTTAGAATGATATAATTACTTTCTCATCTTCTTGTAAAGCACATGCTATGTCCACTAGACTGCATGTGCCAGGCATTCTGCTAGAGGCTTGTTTTCATTAATTGTACATATGATGTTCTAGCTTTGCATTTAAGAACACTGAAGAGAGAAGGAACAGTCCCAATCACAGCATTTAAAAAGCTACTGAAGGATCCATATCTGATTCCAAAACATAATCTGCTGAGGGAACTCTTGGGAACCCTACAGTAATACATTGATAGCTTATTTCTGTTGGCTTATTTCTGTTGAACAGTGTCAAGAGGTACTGTAAGACCTACATATGTTCATTTATAGTGATCTCAATATCCCAGGACAATTATTATCTACTATCTAAATTAGGAGTCTGGAACAACAACAATGACAAAAATCGACCAACCAACCAACCAACAAACCAACCAACCAAAACAAAACAACAACAATAAAAACATATGGAATTTATCCACACTTACACAATTACTAACATTTTTCACAATCTATTTAAGAAACACCACATTGAACCTGTATGCTGGAATGTATGAAATCAAGTTTCAAAACTTAAGATTTAGAATTGTCTTCACACTGTCACTAGGAACGAAGCAAGCATGATTTGATTAAGGCATTCTTAGAAGGTGACAGACACTGTCTTTGCCGTTAAAGTTATCTGAAA
This sequence comes from Arvicanthis niloticus, assembly GCF_011762505.2. Classification (NCBI taxonomy): domain Eukaryota; kingdom Metazoa; phylum Chordata; class Mammalia; order Rodentia; family Muridae; genus Arvicanthis; species Arvicanthis niloticus. Next base: position 89,124,387 of record NC_047661.1, on the reverse strand, counting down.
AAGGAGTAAAATTTTTAGAAAATCAACCCAATTAGGACTTTGCTTTGTTTATAGGTTGATTTTCCAAGTTTCGTGGTTTCTGGACTTTTGTCTCCCTCTCCCCAAACCTTGCAGTCTCTTCTGGAAGTCAGTGGCCAAAGGCACAGATGGAGCTTTCAGACTTAGGATTCAGGTTTTCCTTTTCAGATGTCTGGCCAATGAAGTCACTGGGTGTTTTGGTAGGTGGAGGAGAGAAGACACCAAAGTGGAATTCCAATGAAAGTAAATTCATTGAGTTATACTGGAAAATAAAGGAACCTGGCATTTTAAAACACTCCATGCCTGGTACCTTCTTTAATATACGAAAGTAGTTTTTCTATTAAACTCTAGAATAGAGGACTTGGAATTATCCTTCTGCGATTATCATGTGCTGAACTTGACTCTTAAGAATAGCTACAATTTCTAGAGAAATCATACCACTCAGGATAGATGGCTTTTCTGTTTCAAATTGGTGTGTGAGACTGGTACAGGAGAGCCCAGTAATGAATTAACCAGCCCACAAGGGCAACATAATAGCTCTCTAGTAGGGACTGAAATTATACTTCACTTCCAAGCCATTGTGTGATATGAGTCTAAGAATCATACAGCACTATTTCAGAGATTAATGGAGATACACACACTCAAGATATTGCCCCTTTTTAATGTTTTGCTTTGCTCAGTGCACTGTAACCTGCCCTCTCCCCATCCTCCAGTCCACTGGTTCAGTGCACTTTTCCATCTGGAGTAAAATGAATAGATAAATTGGACAACCTTAAATATTTTTCTTTTATCTTGAACTAGAGAAGGAACCAAGGATTGAGTCAAAGTTCTTCTGACAACCAGTTATGACCCTGACCAGAGTCCCTGTGATTTGCTTGGCAGTATTGTATGCTAAATTCCTCTTCCTTCAGTGAGGCTCCATGTATTTGACATCTTGCAAGAGAAGTTTTACAGCTCTTTGTTCTCACAAAAGACTAAACTCAACTGGAAAATAGTGAGGTGCTTTCTGAAGCTTAGTTGGAGCAGTAAAGAGAATGGTTTTTCTCTCCTGGGAGAGAGATTGGAGTTTTGGGATTTTCTTTTCTCAATAAATTTAAATTCCATCCTTTTTTTTTTTTTTTTTTTGGTACTGATTAATAAGCATTCTATACTAGTCAGTATCACTACTGGGAGTGGGTAAACGTAGCATACAAAGGAATGTTTGCCCTATTCTACAGCAAAAATGAGCAAACGAATGAATGAATGAATGAATAAATAAATGTATGTATGAATGAATAAATGTATGAATAAATAAATAGCCAAATAAATAAAATGCATGTTAGTATTGCTGACATTAAACAAGCATAACCTACCCACCTAATCCATCCACTACTCCAGAAACTTTTAAAAGTAATTTCTGGGGTAGAATCAATCAGACTGAATGATGGCCATGAATGAGCTAGCTCATGTCATATTTTCTTTGTATTCTTCATTCACACGCTATGAGGTATTTATTACTATCCTCAGTTTGTAAGTGGAAATAAGAGTCAAGGAAGGTCAGCAGCTTTCCCAGGGACACACATGGATATTTGAACCCTGTTGTGGAATGCAGCATTATGGGTAGATACTTGCAAATTGTTCATGGTACTCAAATATCAACATATGCTTGCTGATGGTAATTTTATGTTCCGTTCTTCATCCTTACTCCCTGATCACTTTTAATTTTGGAACCTTATGGAACCTGTAGGATTGTTTTATATTGATAACACTCTTTTTTAACCAGTGTTTTACAAAGATTGAGTTATATGCCTTCTCATAGTGTTTAGACTACATCTATTCTTGCAGTGGCATTTTAACACACTGCTGTGTTTTCTGATTTGGATATGCAATTCACTTGTTAGCATAAGAGCTTTTATTTCTAGGTCTGCATGAGAACCTTCTAGAGTGTTTTAAGGAAATGTCAGTGTTTGAGACCTATCTTTAGGAGTAAAGTTCACATGATATTTTTTGTAATAAACCTAAGTGATTACAAAGGTTTCAAGATCAAGAATTTAGTTTATTAATTCATGGGGGAAAGAATAATTCAGTCATATTTTCAGAACTTTCATTAACTTATAATTATAACAAGTGATTAATAATAAACAATTGTTCATTGAATTTATAAATGAATGGATAAGTAAGTGAATGAATGAATTAATTTTTAAAATACCCATTTTAACATTGACCTAAAGTGTTGATTTATAATGCTAGAGAGATGACTTGGCTGTTAATTTAACACCTAGGTTCACAACCAAAACTATAAAATACCAATTTACCATATATTTTTGCATTTTACCTTTTTTTGCATTGCATTTTTTTGCATTTTATTTTGCTTATTTATCTCATCAATATGTAGTCAGTGAATGTATGAATGGCGGATTATCAACAAATATTGAACAGTATTTATAATACTAATTTACTTTCTGATTTATAAAACCAAACTGTATTTGTCTACTGGATCTTGACAGTGTCCTTCTGTAATGCTTCATAAGAAATTCCTAAACTCAAGAAAAACCAATTTGTGAAGGGGAACTGTGTTTAATAGTAGTGCAATCAGAATGAGAATTTTTCACATCTTTATCTGGGGTTTGAAGCACCTTTGCTTCCTGGCATGTTGTATCATGGCCAAATTTAGTATCAGAGAACAAGAGGCATTTTAGAATTCACCAAGCTGTGAAGAGATCCTGGCACCAGCCCACAGCAGGCTACGGCCTTGGGCTACTTCATAGGAGAGATCGATTCTTTCCCTTGGTAGCTGCCAGGATATTACTAGATTTCTTAGCTCCCTAAGAATAGTGTGCTGGGTTTTCAGGGCTGTCAAATATCCAGGTCAAGTTTTAATGGCAGTCAATGCTCAGAGTCCTTCTTTCCAAAGTACTGGAAGACATGTTGGTGTAATGAATGCCACCAAAATATTGTTTCCCATTTGCTTTCTGTTTTTAACTAAGATAGTTAAGCAAGTTTTAAGATAGGTGTCATATGAAAAGTTGCTACAAAATTTGCAAATAGATTAGTCTTTCATAGTAAAACAAGGAGAAAGCATTTACATAAGACCAATGCTAGAAATTCCATAGGACACTGCGTTTCATTTAGTGTAGGCACAGCAGGAAATGTGATGTTAAAGGGAGTATGGTAACAATTTATAAATTGATAAGTTGGATATATCTTCGTATAAGATCCTAAGAAAATTTAGTGTCGGCAAGCACAAATTCATGCTGGGGGCTCTCTGAAGTTAAATCCAGAAACTTTATATAAATCAATAGTTACTTTCTTGTTTGGTTCTTATTATTTTAAGAACTTGCATTTATATTGGAAGAAACTTGAACAAGACAAGGTTCCTACCTTCACAAGACTTACTATTGGGTAAGAGTCCTGCAGCTTTCAATTAGAAAATGAAAATCTTATTAGAAGGAAACTAAGTTTATAGAGTAGCACAGTTTTAGACAGTGTGTGTGTGTGTGTGTGGGGGGGTGTTAACTGATTCCAATTTCTTTGAATATTCTTTCCCTTCTCCATTTAGCTACAATTAACATCTCATTTACTAAAAGAAGCTTAGAAAAATATGTGTACTTTATTGGTCCCTGGAATTAGTAAAAATTACTATCCATTTTTATACAGATGAAAAAGAAATGCCACTCTATGAATCTGAGATGCTTAGGAGAGACTCATTACATTAACCCTTATAAATAAGTCAGTCATATCGATCACCAGCTAAGGAATTCAAGGATTGCCTAGTAAAGCACAAATATTAACATCATTGTTAAGTGCATGGGCTGGCAAGAATGAATTGCAGATGCACTCACAAGAGGCTTCAGGAAGCCGTGTGAGTGCCTGGAAAACTGCATTGTTAAATGCATGGCTGTCCCACATTAGGGAATTCACTGATCTAGGTAAACAGAATATACTTCACAAACCATATTTTCAAGGTTTCTTTTCATTTTTATTTACTGTATCTCTGGCCCTTCACATCTCTTCCTAATCATCCTTTGCTATTTCGCTCACTCCCTCCCTCTAATCTTTCATTCAATCTCTTCTGACTGTTGCCAGCTTGTTTCCCTTTATCACTCATCAACAGCGGACGGCAAGGTTTCTGAACCTTGACACAGTGCATGGTCCAAGTTGCATAATTCTTGTAGGGAACTTTCTCATACATCACAAGGTGTGGAACAGAACTCTTCGCTTCTCCCAATGAGAAGACTATAGCTTGGATATTCCAGCTTTGGCAAAGTAACAATGCCTCTAGATACTGCCAAATATCTCCTTTGAGGAGGAATGGCCTCAGTTGAGACGTTCATCCAAGTCAGCTACCTCGATATTGTTAATCAACATCCCCTCTCTTCACAGATCCCGTGTAAACAATTTGTAAAAATCACATTGGCAAATTCTGTCTGTATGTCACTCCTATAGCCACAAATGATCAGTGATTCTTTCCATTAATATTCCAGGTCCCTTACTGACTCCACCTTGTCATTTCTGAACTTTTTTCCAGTAAGGCACTGACATGTACAAAGCAGTACACAAAAGCTTCGAAAGCCAAGTTGCCTGTCTCGTTTCTCTACTGTCATCTAATAGAGTGGTTTTGGTTTATCTCCAGCAGTTTTCTCCATAAATCTAGATATATTTATACTTATTTGCCCTATGAAAATACAGACAGGCTTATACTCATTTGACCTATCAATAATAGGTAATAATTCAGGCAGTATTGATTCTTGCTCTGTTTGAACGATATTGTAACACAATAGTATAATTTGCCTTTCTGCTTCTTATCCTTCCAGGTTTTGATATTTAGGTGACTTTAATCCTTTGGAGAAATATTTCAAAAAAGATTATTATTAGTCAATTGACATTCCAGATGATAATTTTATACTCCTAAAGTCGAGTATGATGAGACTCAGGAGATAATCTTTGAGCTTTCCTCCCTAGTAAGTTGAAAACTTTCTCTTTTACCCTTTTCTCTATATCCATTTCTTGTCAATCATGTGGTTTTTTATTTGTAGTGTGTTGAGATTTTTATAATTCCTTAACAATACCACCGATTTCTGTGAATTCTATCATTACTCAAAAGCCATTAGACCAAACTTTTGTTATTACAGCTATGCAAACATTTTTCAATATCAGGTCTAGGAGAGATCTGTTATTCTGTTTCCACATCCAAAGCCATTATCCCTGCATCAGCTGAAGGATACCATTAAGGTCAGTAAGAGAAAGCATTCCATCTTCAATCACTCTTATTGGCTGTGAAAGATCATATGGTATTTTACACTGGTCCATTAATAACCTGCAGCTTCCCATGAGCTTCTATGTGCCTTGTCTTGCTCTTCTCGCCTATGGCTCTTCTTTATAGACTCACATGTATCCTTTAACCTTGTCTCTTAGATTTCAACTCTCCCCCAACCTGGCACTTCTCTTCATGGTTCTCCTAGATAGGACCCACAATTTCCTGTACACTATATATTTGTAATTTTGATTTTATCTTCATTTTCCTAAGGCAAAGTTTCCAGCAACTAACAAAGTACAATGGAAGCAAACTTTGAACAGGTCCTTATGTAATAAAAATTCTCTTATACCCCCTACCTTAATTGACAGTTATTCCTAGAATTCTAAGTTAAATTTTTTCACATTTCCAAAGGCACAATTAGATTTGATACTGCTGAGAAAAATATATGTCTCTCTTTTTTTCTTTTCTAGTGATAATTTTTATTCTTCTTTATTAGGTTTTCCTAAGTTAGGTCACAATGACATACAACCCCTTAATCTTAGCGGCCTGCAATGTATTAGCCATGGGCTGACCCTAGCTTGGTCAAGTTGGGTGTTTAGAAGTCTTTGTCTAGACTAAAGGGTTAGCTTGTCCTGGGAATATTTAAGCCATAAAAAGGGAAAAGAATATCGGAACCAGTCAACAATGACACTTAAAGTTGCTTGGACACTGAGTATACCAGTCTAGCTTAACATAAAAGGAGTAGGAAATATTCCCTCCCAGCCTCTTCATCTCCAAGTTCTATCATTTATACCAAAACAATGCCCAGGCAGAGACCCCGAAGGCCAGCCTTATGGTAAGAAACATTGAATAACTAGAATCAACAATACAGTGCACCACATTGTATACAGATTGAAGGACGTTTTTCCTTTTGGTTTTTTGAACATTTGTGATGATGATCTGTGCAGACAACTCTTTAATCTATTGAATATTCTGGATATCATTGAATTTTCATAATACAAACCTTCCAAATGCTTCTTGTAGGAAAGATTTTCCTGATAATCATTTTAAATAACCACTTCCTGTTCTTTCTTTCTAAAAGGCAAAACATCTGAATTTATCTTTGCATGTCTATTCTATGTTTTATTTTAATTGTTTCATGATACGGTATTTTCCCAGTCATATACACTTGAATGGATTTGTAAAATTTTAATAATAATTCTTTTTACTCAAAATACTTTGTTTACATTTTGAGAATAGAAAATGATCTTAAACTTCTCTGAATAGAATAATTGTCTTATTTTCTTCTATGTTTAGGATTGAGTTCAGGGATTTTTAGACATCAGGCAAATGATACATGTTTATATGGAGACTGAATCCAGGGATTTATATATCATAAGCAAAGACCTACTGAGCCACATTCCAGCTTGAACAGGTGATTTACTTGAATGCTGTTTTATGTTTTTTCAGTTATATCTGTTTCCCTCATGATGAACTTTTCTATCTAATTATTTTGGTTCTCTTCACAAGTGCTTTTGACTAGCGTGGGGATGTGGTTTGGTGGTATCCTATTTGATTAGGGTGTCTCAGCACTGCTTTTTTTTTAAAAAAAAAAATCCTTCTTTTTGGGCTGAGTCTGGAGATCAGTGGCAGAGTAAATCCTTAGCATACACAAGGATTCAAATCTTCAGTCAGAAAGAAAGAAAAAGGGGGAAAGAAAGTGAAAGAAAGTTTCTTTTATAAAAAAAAATATTTTGTTTTCTGTTTGTGTATGTGCATGCACGTGAGTGTTTATGGACACTGTACATGTACATGCAGGAGACAATAGGTACCTGAAGAGAGCATTGATGTCCTGGAATTGGAGTTATAGGTGGTTGTGAGCTGCCATGTAGGTGCTGAGATGCAAACTCTGCTCTTCTACAAAAGCAATGAACACTCAACTACTGACTGATCTCTCCAACTCCCAGGAGTTTCTAACAAGAGACACTGTGAGAGAAGAGTCTTGCTTTAGAGAGTAACATGCCAGAGATGGCTTTCTGAAACACAAGAATGCAAAGGCTGCACTTTGAAACTCTGTTATATTCACAAGAGTCTCTTCTTTGCTTAGTACCAGCTACATGATGGAGAGTACGATTTTCTGTCTGCAGACATAATTGTGGATTGATACCCACCTGTGGCAACAATCTAGGAACTATAATAAAATCTATGCTTCTCTTTCTAGGGCCCAATAGGAAATGAAAATCTATTTGCATTTCTATAAGGTTGTAAATTTCACAAAACTTGTTTTTCCTATCAGAAGAGAAGTCCCAGACAACCCTTTATTTAGTAAGTATAATAATCAAGTTGGTCTGACTTCTCTAACCTCCTTTCCAATTCATTGTGAATGTTAAAGGATTTGATAAAGGACCCTAGAGATCAAGTTTCTAGGCCTTTTTAATTAAAAATTAAAGGCAGTATGAAGGCTGAATAAACATATATAGGCAGAAATATATATTTAACTGGAATACAGCACACAAAGTGCCTTACCTTAGGAGATATATATATATATATATACCATTTAAGATTTTAAATTCTGATCAGATCTTACTCCACTGGTCTTGTGATTTACTGATAATTTTATAGACTATAAGTTGCTGCAGAAGCTGGTCTTGAGAAGACAATAAAAATGTGCTCGGTGTTTTCAAGTAAGAGCCAGAAAACCCCTATGCTAAAGGCATTAACTTTATTTTTTAACACTACTTTTTAAAAAATAAGAGTCTGTGTATGGGTATTTAACAGAAATCCTGGCAGAATTTGTTGCCTCCAAAATGAAAACTCAGAAGAAAAGCACAAACATTAAACTCTGTTCAGTAATTCAGTAGTTGATTCAGTACAGATTCAATAATTGTTTAGTGTAATAATAAATCATTTTTGACTGTTGTTCTCATATGGACATTGTGCAGTTACTGCAAGCTGTTTTTAATGATGTAAAGTTTAAAACACATTTTAAACTCCCACTCAAAATTTTAGCCTTTGTAGCTTGACTTCATCCACTCCGTATTTAGAGATCTCCCTAAGTATCGCTCTCAACAGCTTTAGGACAATAGTGCATTCAGATAGCTGATTCTCAGCTGTGCCAAAGCCTCACCATGGAAACAAACCACTGGGCATCTGTGTACTAGATGAGATAGCCACTAGACTACGTAAATATCCTTTGTACATCTCTGTGAGGGACTTTATAGATTATTCCAGTTGATATGAGAAGACCCAATCTAGAAATGGGTGGTACAATTCCATGGGTTGGAGTCCTGGACTGAATAAATAGGAGAAAGTAAACTGAGTGCTAGCATTCATCTTTCCTTGCCTTCAGACTGAAGATGCAACACGATGGGCTTTCTCAGGCTTAGGCTGCCTTGCCCTCCTCACTATCATGAGCTCTACCCTTGAACTAGAAGCCAATAGTTTTTTCCTTTGAGTTGTTTTGTTAGGTAGTTTTTCACAGCCTCAAAAGAAGTAAAATGTCTGCTAAATATTTGGTGAAAAACAGAGTCTGTCACACTATCATAAGGTTAGTTGGGCACTCATTCAGACGGGACTGGAAGAGAAAAGCGTTTAGCATCAACAACGACAAAGAAAAAGCATGTGCAGTTCTTATACACAAGAAAAATAATTCTGTATTCAAAGCTGCTTTTTTTTTTTTTTTTTACAGAGCCAGACACAATGGCAATGAATTCTAAATAAGAAATACTTTTCAGTGAACTAACCCGTGACTGAAAAGTAACTTTGAGCACATCCATGGTTAATATCAATTGATTATGTGTTTCATAAATGAGGATTTGTTTGCAACTATTGTTTGAAGAATCGTGTACCTTTCACAGAGCCAGAAAGTTGCATAAAGTGCAGTTTTAAGTGGATTCTGTCATGCTACTGAAAAAAAAAAAAACTTAAGTGTTAGGGGATGTGAAAAGGAAAGTAAGTACTCCTAGTAACTTTCTTTTTCCATGCTCAAGGGGTTGGGAGAGATCTAGGTTTCATACTTAGTCTCAGCCCTTGCAAAAAAGTATTGCTGAGTCTCTTTAAGTAATAGTCACACAAAGAATTACAGATCACAGTGCCATATAACTCCATTAACGAGGCAAAGGAAAAATAGCAATGTTTTTGTTTTATCAGCTTCCTCTTTGCTGTCCAGTGCTGCCTAATTCCTTATTGTCTAGACTAACTTGGGGCTCTAAGACTCTTCCATTACTTGGCAATCCTTCATCTAATTTCTTGTGACACATAGTGCTTAAACCCTTAAGAAATGTGAGGTGAGGCAGAGAGAATTCCTGCAGACTGACTTGCTATATGCAGAACACTCATTTGCATTATTCATTAGATAAGAGTACTGATTTGCATCTCATTCTGGTTTTCTTCCTTAGGTGAAAAAGCGCCAGAGAATTCTCCACATTCTCCTAAAGTTTTATGTTGGTTATAATTATTAAAGGAGTTGGTCTTAACTGTTGTCTTAGATTTTTGTCCAGTATATTTGTAGCTTCTCTAAATATAAATATGCAGAAAAACAAAAAAATTCCAAAACTCTAAACATTTTGAACTCCTGAACCAATATGTGTATCCCCCTCTTTGTGTTTAAGATATTTGAAGCTTTAACATTTGATGATAGATCTGAATGCATAAATATATTTTATTGAAATGCAAAACGAGACATTTATGATATGTATCGTATCTAACATTAGGAGTTGGAACGGAGAGGAAGTGGGAAAAACAAGTCTAGTCACAAGTACAGCACTAAAAGTGCTTTTAGTATAGCACTAAGTCCCTAAATTTCATTTGAGATAGATTCCTAGCAACAGAAGCACATCACAGTTTAGAAGGTACCGCCAGTAATGAACCATTGTGGACAGTCACCCGAGTGTTGAAACATTGCTCTGCAACATATTTTATTAATTGTTTTGCAAATGAAGATTATTTCTTGTAAACCTGAAGCCTCATCACTATAAAAATACAGTCAGTGGTGTTCTACTGTCTGTAGAACTCTGTACTGCTCCCTAGAGTTGTGTTGAGTATGAAACAGTAATTAAATGATTGGTTTATTTTATGCTCTATATTATTAATTTCTAAACACTTAGCATTTCCAGGTCCACAGAGATTTATTAAATGTCTTCTAGCAGGTGTTTGAGATTTTGAGAAGTAAACTGCACAGAAGACTGATCCATAATTACGTGTTTCCTTGGAAGCACTGGCCTCTTCACAAAAAGAAGCAGGGCGCAGCATAGATGGCGCTCTTCTTGATCTTTTTCAGGAGAGCTGGGGACAGAGGAGGCAGAGATTGCTCCTGCTTCAGTGTTGCCCAGTTGCTTTTTAAATACATAATGGTATTCTGTTGAAGCCACAACATTCCAAATGGAAAGAATTCCAAAGACACCAAGGTTTACTCAGAATTATCCTTTCTGGTATGCTGGGATTGTTTGTTTTGAAGAGAGACTTCCTGCAACTCACAAACTGCTTCCATCAACACAGGTCAGAGAGGAATGAATTGATTTTTCCCTCTTCTTTGTCCCGATTCTCCAAGTCTTTAATTCAGTGGTAGAAGTCAGTGTAGACATTTATTACTTGGGCGTCTTTCACCCAAATGCTGCTTATTCTTACTGGTTCCTGTGATTAACAGTTTTGCAAAATGACTGCCTCTTCTTTTCCTGACTGTGTCTGGCACACTGAGGTGTTTAAGGTCTCTTGGCATTTCCACAAGCACACCATTTTGGAATAGTCCTCATTTGCATTGGATGGCAACTGGAATCTCTACCAAGATTTCAGTTTTGGCAAGCGATCAGATCTAAATTCAAATTCTATTTTTACTACAAGGATAATGCCTTACACACACACACACACACACACACACACACACACACACACACAATTTTAAATGCTCATATTTTCAAAGAATAATGTTGTCCTTCATTTGTTTTAATGGGGTCAAATGGTTTTCTTTCAAAGTAACAAATATGAGCATTAAAATTTTGGGTCAGCTTATGCTGAGTTGTGCTGGCATTGGATGATTATGCCATTTAAAGATCATCAGTCCACTGTTGTTAATGTCACAGTGGGCTTCTAGTGCCATGCTTCATAAAAAAATGTCACTGCTGCACTATTTCTTTGGTAGAAGACATGTTGTGGTTTTCGAACTCTGAATGAACTGAACAGATTTCATTTGAAATTCATATATATATATATATATATATATATATATATATATATATGAATTTCAAAGATATATATATGTATATATATTTTTTTCAAAGTTAACTCTGCCAGTAAAAACTGGGATATCTACTCATGCTTTTTACACTTCCTTCTCCTTCCCCAAACTATTACTGATCATCCTAGGAAATAATATCACTATTCAGTATCACCATTCATTGATTAAGCTAGCTACAAGCCTAGTAGCCCATCCCTTTCTGTCATCCTTATGACCATATTGTTATTTTATTTAAAATATCACTGTATAACAGTGTCATAAAGCCAAGAAAGACATATAGAATGAGAGGTATCAGCATAGTTGCCTTTAGCAAGTATAATAACCCACTGCCTGTCTTTTGTCTGATACTCTCTCCATCCTTTCCACATGCCCAATATTCCATCTTTTAAGGATAACCAAGGTAACATCTATCTATTAAAGTTCAAATAAGATCCAGTGTTTCTGGTGCTGTTTGAATTCAGATCTTCAGCATGATTTCTCCTTTATCTTTTAAGAGTTGTGACCAAAATACTCTAATTATCTTTCTCCCACATACCTAAATACGATGGAGAATCCAGTACAGAATAACCACATTCCCATTCAAAAGAAGCGAGATACTGAAGACAACAGTCATGGTCAATCCACACTTCTGAAATCCAGCTAATCTTTATTAAAAGCTCAGATCTACTCCCTAGATGGTGCTTTTCATGGCCAGTAGACTGCCCTTTCTTGGTCTACTACTACACTCCCTGGCTTCTTTTCCCCAAGTGGCTTGGATTTGCAAATGGATAATTTTTTTTGAATTTTGCTTCATGTCCAAAGTAGTTCATGTATTCAGAAACAACCCCCCCCACGCCTTTCATTGTGTGATTAACCTGTTACTTTCAGTACAAGTTCATGAAATTCCTTTAACAATGTTCGGACTTCACATGTTTCTGCTTGTAAATCTACTCGATTAGACAAAAGACCTCCTGTAGATATTTTTAGTGTGAGCCTTTTTTCTATCATAGGCTTCCTGTCTGCTGCTGTGGGCATCAACCCTTAAGAAGCTTAGTTGCTCATTGATTTAAAAGGCAGACTCAAATCCTGAGGGCTCTGTGTGTGTCTGAAGGGTTTATGAGGTGCCACCTTAAATCTTCCTGACACTTTAGTGGTGGGTTTTAAAGTTACACTTTTGTCTTCATCCTAACATTGTGACAGTTTCCTAGCAAGCCCTGCATTTGAATTCTGCACTATGGCTACCTCTTTGAGGTTTTTCTGCTCACAGACACCTGACATGTAATGAACACTGGCTTCATTTTATTCTTCATTGTGTTTTTCCAAATTCATTAAGAATTTTTAAAGATATTTTGCATTTTGACCAAAAACTGCACAATTTTATTTTTCCATACATTTTTCTATAATATATAATTGCTAAAGGAAACTGGTTGGTTGGCATTTTTGGTGCTATGTTTGAGAACTGTACTTTCACAAAATTCACTAGCATGGAGCCAGAAGGTTGGCTCAGCTGTTAAGAGCATACTGCTCCTGCTGGAGATACGAATTCTATTCTCCTAGCACCCAAATAGTGGCCTCTTCTAGGATCCATGTGTATCTGCACACAAATGCATGTAACTCCCATGCCTCAAAAGATATAATTAAAAAAAATCTCCAGTAGCTTATGTTCAAATTCTCATATCAATGACACCAGTGAAGTTGTTAAACATTTTGTCACTATATAGCAATGTCAAGTTCAAGACTGAAATCCTTATAAAGTCTCCAGAGATGAATCCTTTCTTGAAGTTCCTAGCATCTATTGGTTTCCTGGTAATCCTCAGAATTCTTTGATTTTCAGCTTCATCCTTCCAATGTCATTCTTTATTATCACCAGGACGTCTTCCCTCTGGGTGTATCTGTGTTTTTGTGCCTCTTCTTTTCTTATAACCACACAGAGTATAATTAAAAATGTTTTATAATCTAGTGCATTTGAATTAACTATTTACATCTGCAAAAGACTTATTTCTAAATAAGGTCTTATTCTGAGACTTGGGCAAATGTGAATTTTTCTGGAACATTATTCATGTCAGTCCAATGTCAGAAGCCTGTAACTGAACCTTGAAGACTTGCACAACATAGTTTGAGTAATTCTGGTGCAGTTTCCATTACAACTGTTAAAGAGAGGAAAACTCAATCGAATTTACAGATGGGAGATACCCAAGATCATATTTAGGGAACATGAAGTGTTGTGGTCATTTATGCAGCTTACCATAACTTTATCGAGTTCTGATCAAAGTCAACTGACTTTTCTTTGAAAATATATTCAAAATCTGTTTGCTTATCTTCCTTGTTACCTGGACATGCAATCTACCAGCATCTTTTATGTGAATGATTGCACTTCCTCTTTCTACATCCGCCTTTGATTTAAAAATATTTGTTTATCATTTTTATATGTATGGCTGTTTTGCCTGCTTGTACATCATGTGCATGTCTGATGCCCGTGGAAGCTACAGAAGCTGTCAGAGCCCCTGCAACTGGAATTTCTCATACTTGTGAATGACCATAGAGGAGCTGAGAATTGAATCTAGGTCTTCGGGAAGAGCAGTCAGTGCTCTTAACCACAGAGTTATCTCTACATCGTTCAACTCCTCCATTTGACTATTCTAACCCACTCACCACCACACTGAGAGGAGAGAGCTAATGTTTAAACTATGAAATGAATTGTTTATATCACTCCTGATTGAATCTCTTTGGAGTCTTCCAGATGTTTGGGGGAAAAAACCCAGGTATGTTCCAGTGTCCTTAGAGGCAACTGCATGGTCTCTACCTAGCTCTTTCACTTTATTTTTAAAAAGTTTTTTTCCTTGTGTTTGACTCTTTGGCCATTTAATCCCCCTAATAGTTCTTGGAACAGGAACATTTGTGACTTAAAGATATTGTCTTGCCTAGAAAATTATTTTCTTGCTTCTTCATAAATCTTACACTTGGTATACTCCAGATTCCATCGTAAGTGTTACTTATGGTCTCTACAGGTTTTCTCTCCCTTTTGTTGAGTATTTCAACTAATGTCATTGCCTTTGGTCCCTTATATTTAATAACGATGATGATGGTGATGGTGGTAATAATAATACAAGAATGCAATTAAAGCAATCATTCTTTTGATTTAGTTCAAAAATAAATGCCAGGTCCTAGAGTTAAATGTTATATTCAGAAAGGATGTTAAACACTGTTCTCAAAGGCACATCACTAGCACACAGACTGTATTCCATATATCATGTGCCACAGAGTTCAGAATTACACCCTAGACTGACTCTGGAGATTGCATTCTAAACCACTGCAGTCAGCAGCCCTTTAAGAGAGACTTGCTCCTGTCCTGTTGCTACAGCTGCTTCTTTCCATTGTGTTCCACATTGTATCATTAACTTTTGGGTGGGGAAAAAGCAACACTTATTTATTGCCTGTTCTTTTTACTAGATTAAGGTGAATGTTGTTGTAAATCCCAACACCCTGCAGAGTATGTGGCATACAGTAGGCATTCAATATGTACTGGAAGAATGAGGGTAAAGGAAGATTTTAATCTTCTTTGAATTTTTACATCCCCACCTCCAGCTAATTTTAATATGTAATCAGCTGAACAAGATTACAGGAGTTCAATAAACAAATGAATAAATGAATGCAGCTCCTCAACAGTAACTGGTTTCCAAGAAGGCGGGCTACTTCCTTTTCTCTGCTAACCCTTGTAATTTTAGCTCTAAGCAAACCATATATGTTGATGAGCAGGGCCAGAGTCTAGCTGTCATTGGGCTGCACAAGGACAAGGAAGAGTTAACATTGTGTCTGAGCTACTAAATATCTCCAACAATGTAGTGAGAGTCAGCGAGACCAGATACTGTCATTTCTTCATCTTTTTTTCACTGCCTCAGGTGTTGGCGAGGACACAGGATTCAGAAGCAAGGGCAGAATGACTTTGTTTTACCCTTTAAAGAGAAAAGATGGACAGGATTGGAGCAGAGAAGAATGAAAAGAGAATAGGGAAAGGAAAAGCCATTAATATTTCATATTATGCCTAAAATGCTCGATTATAGCTCTGGCTAGGAGGAGAAATTTCCCTGAGAATATTAGTTTGGATTTTTATTGCATGTCCAGACAAAGGGCTGATTTATAAGTTCTCTGATTGTTTACCTCTGTGAATAATAAGGAATGACACAAGTATTTTTAAAGAAAGCATTCACTGCTTAGCATTCCGGACAATATCTCAATGAATAATTCTTAATTATAGAACTGTATGTTCATTTTGTTTTTCAGTAGAATGTAGTTCTGATTGGTGTGAGCCCAACAAGAGATCTGAATGAGCTTTAGGGACTTGGAGGGTATGTAAGTTATTTTTCTCATTTGAGTTATCAAATTCTTAGGGGAAAAAAAAGCAATTTTGACTCACAGTTCAGAGGAAGACAGGCCATCATGGCGGTGAGGGTATGCAGGCAAGAGTAGCTTGGTCCATGGGGAAAAAAACCCAACAACAAAACAAACAAACAAGCATTAGAGAAAAATAATCTCAAGGCTCAGCTCACTCTCCTGATTTTCTTTTCTTGTTCAGTGGGACTCCTGCCCATGGGATGGTACTGCTCACACTCAGAGTGAGTCATTCCTTCTCAGTGAAACCTCTCTAGAGATGTGCTCACTGACACACCCAAGGGTATGCTATATTATAACCCTGTGACATTTCTTAATCCAGTCTTGTTGACAATTATAATTAACCCTCACAAGAATGTAGCTCATTGACGGAGAGCATCTGCCTAGCATGTGCAAAGCCATGAGTCCAATATCAGTAAAACATAAATCAAAATCTTTTTAGGGGCCAGAGAGAATGGCAAATTAGTAAAGTGCTTGTTTTAAAGTATGAAGACTTGAGTCCAATCCTCAGCACCCCAACTGTGCCAGGTGTGGGTATTGTATCAGGCAATTGTAATTTCAACACTGGGCAGAATCCCTGGAACTCACTGACTAGTCAATGTCATATAATTGGATAGCTACAGGGCAGTAAGAGATTCAGTCTCAAAGAAGGTAGACAGAATTCTTAAGGATCAAACTGTTTGTCCTTTTGCCTCCACTAGTACATGAGCACAATGCAAACACACATGTATCTACACAGGTGTGCCTTCACGCACATGAACAAACACATACACCATGCACAAATAAGAGCAGAAGCATCATAAATAGGCTTGTGCTTACCAGACTGGTTATGAAAATCAAGCATATGTTAGCTGGCTGCAGCACCAGGATGCTATGTCCAGAGCTGATATTTGAATGCCTTGTCCAGCCATAGGTAGGGTATAGAATGCCTCTCATTTCACTGGCAGGTTCTTCCTTGGCTGCAGGTGCCAAAGCCTTTCACATTATGCATAAATACCATGTTGTATTATGGTCATTTACTCTGGGAGCTTAAATGAATAAATTCTAAAATGTCCTCAGTGCCAGCTCTAGGATCCAGAGTTTTAAAGGTGCATGTGCAATTAATTTTGCTGTAGAATTTTAAATTAATACCAAGAGAATGACTTGCTGTTTATAAATGTTCAGGTGTGAACCTAAAGAAAACAGAAACTACTTTTCTTGAAATCACATGAATAATATTGGAGTAAGACTGTCTCAGTGGGAGACAAAAGCATTACATTTTTGTCTCTGGGTAATCTATCCTTTGGTTAATGGACCCAGAATTCTCCAGACAGTTCACAAATCCACATAACAGAGCAGATTTTTGCATTAGGATTCCTGACTTTGCTGAAAAACGCAAAAAAGAAAAAAAAATCAGATTCAGCCAGAGTTCCCTATTGATTACAAACCTGAGGATCAAGAGTAAGTTATTCTACCCAAGGCAGCCTTCATTTAAATTTAAAATAGTCCTTCCTGGTAATCTCATTTTGAATAGTGGCATATAAATCAATTGAATTTGCAAGAGTATTAATTATATCTCATTTGAGGGGATACCTCTCAATATATGAAAGACTGGATGTTGGTTTCTGGTCATATTTGGGGGCATGAAAAGGGTTTATGCAAAGAAAAAAAAATCCAGACAAAAATCCTTTTGTTTGTTCACTTTTCTTTGTTAGTAGAGCATAAGCAGCCCACATTCTGTGTAAAGGAAGTTTGATTCAAAATGTCCAGCCCTGTCAAATTATTCCTTACTCTACACTCACTTTGTTTACTAGCCTTTGAGATAATAGTATAGACTCATATTGTTCTTTTAATAATTACACTCAAAACTACTCTGAGTGTACAGTTAGTCTGTTGATCGCCATCCGTGTGTCATCAGAACTCTGTGGATTACTCTGTACACCAGGTAGCTTTCACTTAAACACACCTAACAACAAGACATTCTCAGTGTTCAGAGAAAGAAGAAATAAACAGGTATGCCCCATAAGTCCAAAATTAAAAATGGCTTTGCATGTTTCTGGTTTCCACTAACAGGTGCCAATGTTCATATCAGCATTATTCAAAAAAGTTAAAGGCAGGAACAGTCAAGACTTCCACCTAAAAGTGAGTGGACAAATGCAATGTGTATACAGAATGAAAGTCAGATATAGATTCATAGCATATCTAAGTCTCAAAGATGACATGCTAACCCAAATATGCTGGCTACAAAATAAATCTCATGTGGTGCTACTTATGTGAACTCCACAGTCATTAAAGCCATAAGGATAAATAGTTGAGTGGTGGTTTTCAGTTGGAGAGAAAGAGTAGATGAGTAGATTAAGGTGATATTTTAAAGTATTTAAGTATGGTGTGTGTGTGTGTGTGTGTGTGTGTGTGTGTGTGTGTGTAAGTGAATACACACACATGTAAAGTCAAAGGATAACGTGCAGGAAGGAGTTGCTTCTTTCTTTCCACCATGTGGTTTCTATCCAGGGATCAAATTCTAATCTGGCTTGGTTAGCTCTAAACTATCTCTCTGACCTAAGGAGTTACTGTTTAATGGGTGTGGAGGAATCTTAATCCAGTAACATGTCTGCTTTGGCAAGAGATCATATCCAAAGACCTTCTACGTCAATATGATCCAGCCAGAATGCAGACACACCCTGTTACAGTATGATCTGGCTGGAAACACACACCGTTAGTAAACTCCTTTAATCCTCAACAATAAAGGTAAGGTTAGTTTGTACAAGGAAGCAGCCATGTTTGAAAGTGATGTCTAATTGAGGGACAGTCAAAGTAACAAATCAGAGAAAGATTTGATAGAATGAGTCAGAGACAGATATGCCCAACTCGTAGGAGGACAGCACAGGAAGAAGAGGGTATTTAGAGCAGCTCAGGGAGAGAAATGTGTGTGTGGCAGTCTTAGTGGGACGGATGTACACAGACTGGTGGCTGAGCCAACAAGCTAGACACAGGTGAAGACAGAACAAGCCAGAGAATGAGGAGGAGCAAGAAGATTAGAACATATTGCGAAAGTTAGTATGCGGCCAGGCAGAGCAATTCAGTGAGAAGCAAAATGAATCAGTTGGCTTGGAAGATTAGATTGTATGAAAGCTACACAAATCCAGGTTTAGGCCCAGAAATAATTTAAACAGAGAAAGAAATGCGCTGGACTCAGCTTAAGCTACATGTTCACACCATTTAGGTCCAGATCTCATTGCTTTCCTTCATCTGAAAAAATAGAAGAGACATTGACAAATGGGTATAAGTAAGAGCTTTAAAAATGAAATTTAGAAAAGACACTTTGGTAATGACTGCATAATAGTGCAAATGTACTTAATTCCACTAAGCTATCTACCACAATGAAAACCAAAGCAAACTAAGAACAACAAAAGCAAAATGTCTTGGGAGAAGCCAGAAAAAAATCCAGGAGCATTTTTTCAGTATCACATAGCACTTCGCATGTATGACATCTGTGTCCTACAGGCTTCCCCTGAACATAACATTCCTGGATGGACATGCTTGCTCAGTACACTTTATATGAGAAAATGAGTAGAGTCTTTTCATAGTCTTAATCCCAAAGGCTGACAAGAGTCTTTTCATAACCCGATGCCCCAGAATCCCAACTGTTCCTCTGAAATGCCAGTCTAGACATTTTTGCTGCTGTTTTGTTGCCAATATAGTCCCTACCTTCCTCTTTCCAAGTCAGCAAACCCTGGAGACACATGTATTATATATTACCCTGGAACTCCTCCTCTTTCATATACTTGCTTTGTTTTGAACCTATCTTTCCCTATCTTATTAAAAAGTGTAAGGTACAAGGCTTTCCCTGGGCAGGTTCAGTAGACTTTGCTACACTTACTGTTCCATATGTGTGTGCACCTTGGGCATGCTTAGAAATTACCAGAGATGCCATGGGATTTGATTGTAATGCTCATTTTAATTCAGTTGGTTCACATTATACAATAAAACCTTACTGATTCTGAGTAATGATAGAAGTTAGACGACTGCTTTTATGAAGAAAAAAAAAGCAAGAAAAAGAGAGAGAATCATTGACTCATGTTGGAAATAAACTGTTCTTTTTAAAACTTCCATGTAGTTCATAAACAAAGTAAACAGAAACACATAGGCAAGATGAGATAAGCTACAGAAGAAATATAATTCAAAATACACTAGAATAATAATGAACTTTTAAATGCCATGAATGTATGCTTTTTGAGTATTGCGTAAATTCTGAGAGCAAACGCACCTTGATGGGTGGCTCACAGCCTTGCCAGTGATAGTATGTTCTACTCCCATGTTTTTCTGTTTTCTCACCTCTTTGGGAAAGCCTTCCATGGTGTCTTCAGTGTCAGTGCTACCAGTTTTTTTCCTTGCTGTTTTCTTCATTCCCCTTAGTCTTCCTAGCATGATTTTCTGTTCTATCTATCTCCTGTCTTTTCTTGAACTCCAACTTTTTTTTTTTAATCAAACTTGGATTTCTAGGTGTCACCTGAATAGTTCCACATCATAATAAATTGCTATTTTAGTGATTTCTCTGAAGCCTGACCTTTTTCACCATGTTACCTATTCTTTTTTTTTCATTAATTTATATAGTTATTTACTTTACTTCCCAATATCCATCCCCTCTCCTCCCAGTTTCCCTTTTCTACAGCTCTTCTCCCATTCTTCCTCCCCTTCTTTGAGAAGGGGGAACTGCCCTCCACCCCTGGTATTGCTCAACCCAGGTACATCAAATCTCTGAAGGAATAGGCACATTCTCTCCCACTGAGGACAGACAAGGTAGCCCAAGTAAGGGAATGAGATCCACAGACAGGCAACAAATTCTGAGACAGACCTACTTCAGTTGCTGGGGGACACTCATTAAGACCAAGCTGTACATCTGATACATATGTGTGTGGGATGGAGCTGGGAAGCTAGCTCTTTGGTTGTTGGTTCACCCTTTGAGAATCCCCAATAATTGAGGTTAATTGATTCCGTTGGTCTTCCTGTGGAGTCCTTATCTTCCTTGGGTCCCCCAGTCCTTCCCCCAACACTTTCATAAGACTACAGAACTTCCTCTGATGTTTGGCTGTGGGTCTCTGCATCTGTTTCCATTGGCTGCTGGGTGGAGCCTCTCAGTGGACAGTTATGCTAGGCTCTTGTCTGCTAGTATAACAGAGATTTGTTAACAGTCTCAGGGATGGTTCTTGCCCACGGGTTGGGTCTCAATTTGGGCCAGTTATTGGTTAGTCATTCCCTTTGTCTCTGCTCCATCTTTGTTCCTGAACATCTTGTAGGCAGGACATATTTTGAGTCAAAGGTTTTGTGAGTGGGTTGCTGTCCTTATCCTTCCACTTGGAGGCTTAACTGGCTTCAGGAGGTGGCCCCTTAGGGGTCCATATCCCTCCACTGCTAGGAGTCTCAGCAGAGTCTCCCCTACAGACTCTCTGGGGCCCCTCCCCTCTACCACCGATTTCCAATCTCATTCTTTCTGCCATTTGTAGCGGAGTTTTTCTTGATCATTATTAGATTTTTAATCATTACTTGCAACTTTACTGTATCTCCTTACAGAAATAAAATTACACATGTTTTCCCTTCTCTTTAAAGTTCTTCACAGTTTTCCAATACCTTTTGCTCTCTCTCAATATTATTAGCTTCATCTTCCCTAACCTCATGAAAACATGTATGAGTCTATCTGCTGATATCTCTGTGTTGCTTGATCATCACTCTTGCAATGTGCTTAGTTTTTACTATAATTTATTTAAATCTTTCTTCAAGGTTCAGGCAGATTATGGACTAAGCATTTATAGATTAACTCTGAAACAAATACATTCTAAGCATGTATGGGAGAAGAAGAAAATTTGGTATCTAAAATTGAAATAGCTGTTTTACTTTAAGACATAACCCCTTTGGTTGTGTAGTGTTCTAACATTCAAATTTGTTGAAGTTTCAGTGTATATTTAAAGAAAATTTAAATGCTTTTCCAAATGTGTTTAGAGAATAATGAGAACAAAATGAAAAATGTATGTTTTACATGGGGTGATACATCTAGATTTCAATTCCCCTGGCACCATTTTCTGTGTGTGTTTGTGTAAGTGTGTAATCGATTCTTGAGAGAAGCCACTTGAATCTCAGGTTGTTTTAGTCTTCACACATCCTGAATTAGTTGTATTACTAAGCCATGAATTCTCTATCATCAAAATATAGACAGAATACAATTACTCTTCCTCTGTCCCAATAACCATCAGCACCTGCATTCCTGTAGACTCTACAAAGAAGAAGCTATCTCTGTGAGCTTCAGACTCCTGTCTCTAACCCCCTAATCTAATCTCACTGCAAACTGATGTGTTTGTGTGTGTATATGTGTGTGTATATGTTGCATTTTATATAAATAATAACTATTGCAATTTGAACTTTTTATCTATAATATTTCCTTATTGTTTAAAACTCAAATTTTAAGCATACTGAATCTATCCAACCTACAGGGGAACTAGTGTATCTCAGTGTGATGCAGGAAATGATGAAGGCTTAGGCAGTTTCTGCTTACTCTTATCCTAAATGCAATACAACCTTTGCAATACAACCTACACAGTCACAGAGACTCCCATTAGACAAAAATCTAGTATGAAATAGAAATTGGCTACCACTTTAGGATTGTTTTCTCCAGAATATGTGTGTATGACAGATGAGACATCAACATTTAATAAACAATGAAACCTTTGAAATTCAATCAATATTTATAGCCACTGACTATTAAATATGGAAGGACTCCATAGGTCATCTTGACCATTCAGTTATAGAAGGAGAGAGGGCCCTGACATACTGAGTCCAGCAAGTTTGTATCCATTTTCCCTCTAGCAGAGCCAGCACTATATTTTGAGACCCTGACTCTACTCTAGCTGGCAGCTCCCTATAGAATGGAGTTTCTTATCTAAGATTATGTGTATATGTGTATGTAATTGGTAACTTGGTAAACACCGCTGCCTACCTGGCCAATGTGTTTTCATTACAAACTCATCTCTATTAAAATGCTCACTGAAATTGGGTCACTTAATGTGATTGTCCTAATGTAATGATTATATCTCAGGTACTCATCTCCTTGCAAATTTTTCACCACTTTTCATGAGGCAATATCTACAGCAGGTTATAATGTGGCTTTCATGACTCAAATCATTTTGTTTTCCTTTATTTTCAGTAATTTAGTTCAATTTAAATTGCTTTAATTCTTTTTAAAGTTATATTTATCAGAGAAGTCAGAATTTATACATTGACTTTAACAGCAACAGTGGAAGATCATTAGTAATTCTTTAAGTGTGTTACATGCATGTAATTACACTTATGAACACAAGCCAATATACTTATGAATGAAATTCTTGAATTTGAGTCAAAATTATAGATAGCACATCCAGGACAGTTCTACTTTATTATCATATATATTTTTGTATACATTTAAAAAATTTTCCAGGACAGTTAAAACTAAATTCTGATCTCCAAAGTTTAGTCTGCTTAAACAAAACTTTAATAAAATAATAGCATAAGAAATACATGATTTTAATGTTCACATTTAAAGGATAGGAACAGTTTTTGTCGCATGATTTTTCTTCTCATTTCCTCTTCTCTGGGAGAGTCAGCATGCAGCAGAAGAAACTTAGAAGCTGTGATCCATTGTCCGGGTAAAGACAGTATTCTGTTCCTTGTTGACTATGCAAACCTCAGACCAGATAATATCTCCAGGCCTCAGTTTTCTCATTATGTAAAATGAGAACATCATATTATGTAGCTGCATAGAGGTTCAGCTCTGAAATTACCTAATTTGCCATCACACGTGGGTGTTAAAATTCCACTGTGAAACTGGCTCTGTATGCATTTGGTCTTATAATAGGTCCCATTATAGGAGCAATGAGCTACAGTCTGGGAGCAGCTGATTTGACTTAAAGATACTGGAAGCAAAACACCAGAATACTGTTTGCTTCCAATAAAGTTCATGTAAAATGAAATTATTATTTAATTACCTCAAATTGGTTGATATAATTTACTGATATTGTCTAATCATCAATGAATTATAAAAAAAAAATTCCTTTGAAACACTGGTGTCTTTGATGTGACCAAAATAAATTATTTCCAGACTCAAAGACTATTTTAGTAATTATCATTCCAAACTTATCTTCATAGTACTATATCTACCACTTACCATTTTATACATCCCTAGACTTTTAAATGAATTATTTCATATTTCTCATCAAATGGGAGACTGTCTTCACTCTCGCTTCTATAGCCTGGCATATATACTTCAGGTTGTATTTATGTCATTTTGTAAAACAGGTGGCACTTGGGAATATGTGGAAAAACTAATCCTACCTCACAGCAGGCCCATGTCTATGTAACTTCTATTTCTTTGCAGTTCTGAATTCATTGCAAAACATTTGCCTATGAAAAGTAAGTGTTGTGCATTATTTCATAGTAATATGAAACTGATAGTATTATCTTAATGTCACATCAAAATTCATCCATTCAACAAATGTTTTATGAATGTCTTCTAGGTGTGTTAATTTTGACAGGGGATTTCATAGTAAAAAAAAAAAAAAAAAGACTTAGAAGAAATTACCAGAGGACATAGACTTCCAATTTTAAATTGATTTATTCATCAGAAAATATTACTAAGAGCCACTTACTTATTCATACACACAGACCTCCTTTTGCATAAAGACTTCAAAATTACCATAATTAATTCAAAACCCTAACTCTGGCCCTCATAAAGTGAAGTGATTGTCTTAGTGCAAGATATAACAGCCATAATGGTAGTATCCTTTAGAAACTTTTTATGAACTGTTCAAAACAGATCTTTACATATTCAGTATCATTATGATAATTTTTTTTCTTTTAATCAATAACCTTCTGGGCACAAATTTGTTTCTCTGCTCTCTGTGTAATGATTATTATGGTTTAGATATGAAGTGCTTGTCACAGGCTCATGTATTTGAACTAGCTAGTAACACTGTTTTTAAAGACTGTGTGAGTTTTCAGAGGTGGCATCTAGCTTCACAAAGCAGATTGCTGAAATTATGCCCTACAATCTGACTGTGGTACATTCAGGTATTTTGCTTTCTGGCCTTCCAAGATGTGAGTAACCCATGCTGCAAGCTTCTGCCACCACACACAGTACCACCTGCTACCCTGCCTTCCCTTTCATCATCGATTATCCTCTTTCAAAACACGAGCCCAAGTAAATACTTCGTCCCTTAGGTTGTTTCTGTTATATATTCTGTCACCATATAGGAAAAATGACAATACAGATACAGCAGATGTTTTAGTTAGTGTGGGGTCTTTACCGAGACAAAACTGACCATGCAGTGTATAGGCAAGAATCAGTCTACTGGAGGAATGTGTAAAAGCATAGAACTATTGGCTAAAGCAGCTCAAGAACACTGAAGCAGAGCTTAGTGTGCTCTACTGGTGGAAGTGTGTTTGGCCAGACAGAAGGCAGAACGGAAGTCAGTAAAGCCTGTGCTAATGGCTAGAGAGATGGCTCATGAATTAAAAGTGTGTATTTTATATACACTAATATATACCTTGCAGAGGACTTAAGTGTGCTCCCCAGCACCCATATTGTGTAGCTCACAAGCTCTGGTAACTCTGGCTCTAGGGAATCTGCTATTCTCTTCTGGCCTGTGTGGGTACCTACACTCATGTGCATGTATCCCCACTCCTGTCCCACACATAGACACATAAATGATGTGTAAAGTAAAATAAGAACTAAAATTAATTAAAAGACCATATTAACAATGATTTCGAGGGTAATAGGGCCTTTATTGGGGACTGGGACAGAGGCCACTTGTGTTATATTCCTGTAATGACTGCCTATATTCCATTCTTGTCCTGAAATTTTGAATGAGGCTAAATTAAAAACTAATGGACTTACTTGCTTGGGAGAGAAACTTTGAAGACAGCATAGCAGTTAATCTATGGCATGGTTGGTGTTCAATGCTTTTAGCTTGAATTACAGTGAGAGGAATCAGAAAGTGAGTGGGGCAGAAAGATGTGAAAAATGTATAATTTACTGAGGAAAGGAGCATCGACCTGAGTAAGTAGACAAACAAGGCTGATGAGGACCAAGCATCACCTTCAACTGTTAAAGAGAAGCTAGGCATTTGCATCACAATAGGAAAAACACTTCAGAGGCAAGATCCTTCTCACTGACAAATCTAGGGGCTAAAACCAAGAAATGACTTGAAAAATATTTATTTGAAGGAAGAATACCTGATTTAAAAAAAAAAAAAGATGCCCAGCAGGAAATTACCATCTACAGAAGTATTTTCCAGTTCAGCACAAATGCATACAAAGGCTGCTACAGACGTGGTCCAAGTAGCCCAAACTATATCATGAGCTTGTAATATAACCTGGCATCTTCGTTCACACAGTAGTGATGTTGCAAGATGCAAAGGTTATTGAGTCACAGGTGCTTGCACCAAGACTCCAGGAATTCCTTAGGCTGAAACACATGTTGCAGGCTCAGATTCTCAGCATAGATCTATCGAGTACTCTAGGCATGAAGTTACAAAATTGAAGACTATTTTGTAGTGGAGATACTAGGATTTTGGAAATTTCAAGAATGTTAGACTTTCATTGGGGGGAAAAACCTGTAGACATTCACTGGAGCTGATCCAAGAGCAAGTCCTCATATGCTGCTGTGAACAGAGCTTTGGGGATGGGGTTGCTCAAGCCTGTTGGAGGCCATATGATGCTATCATAAACTCCAGATGCTAGACATTAGGCTGCAAGTATAGTTTTTGTCCTCCTGGGCTTCAGTCTATCTTTGATCCAACCTTTCCCCATTCTTTCCTTTCAGAATGGGAACATTCATTCTGTGCCATTATAATTGGAAGCATGTAAAATTTGCATTTTCAAACGATTGTAAAGAGATTATGAATCTTAGAAGAGACATTAGGCTTTGGGCTTTTGAACACTACTGGGACTGTCAAAGACTATGGAGATATTGAGGTTGAAGTGATGTGTTTTATTTTATGAATGGCCATGGAGGCTAGGAGTGGAATATTATTTAACTGTAAAATGTTCCCCACAGGCCAGGCTTTATGTATTTGAGAAGCCCCACACTCAGCTGTTGTTGCTGTTTTTAAAGGTTATAGACACTTTAAGAAGTAGAAACGACTAAGGGAAATAGGTTGTTAGAGAGGTTTATGGGTTAAAGTCTGGCCTGGGTTCCCACAGGAACTGGTTCCTGGTCCATCTGGACAAGAACAGGTCATGCTGCAAGATCCAATAATTCCTTACCTGAGTTGCTTTTGTCAAGTAATGAAAATGGTGATGTTTTCTCCTCCTTTCCTCCCTCTTCTTCTTCTTTCTTCTTCTTCTCCTTCTTCTTCTTTTTCCCAAAGTCTTCCAAAGCTAAGTTCCATTTGATTTCCTAAAGACTGAGAATTTTCTGTAACTATTTATAAGTATTGAAACCCAACAAGTAATATGTGTTATTTCTTCGTTGGACATGCCTTAGCCATATTTCAATAGCCATGCCGCATTCTTAACCATGATTTTTGCCTCCTTATCATGTAATTTCTGACTAATGCACTGTCATTGTTGGATATTAGCGTTCGCCCATTTGTCTGTTCAATAATGTTTTTGAGCATCCTCTCTGTATTAGGTAAAATAAGAAATGTGATGAAATGACCTAAGCAGCCCCCACCACAAGACACATCATGTTTCTCTTTGTTACAATTTGATGGGTTATTAACTAGTCATATGCTTTATGATGGGGTTAAACACCTTGTTCATAGTATCATACTTTTCTTTTTGAGTCTCTGGCTATTTTAATCAGCATTCCTATCAAGCTACAGAAGAGCATTAAAATGCAGAAGGAGTTTTGACAAAATCATTGCCTCTTCATGGCCAATCCTTTGGTGATTTGTTAGAGGCATTTCAATAGTGTATGTTGCATTTTTTTCCTTAACCCAGCTAGCTTCTAAATAATTGAGAATGGACTATTACATTTATTTATACATTTTAAGGGCACAACAACTGGACAGTATTACTTTATTTTAATTCTCTAATCTGCCTACCTCTCTGGCAAAATGCCCGAGATACTTGCATTCTATGGCTTTCTCTGATCAAGGTGTTTTTCTCATGGTGTCTCCTGGATTCTCTTCATAATGAATCCCCACTTCCTCTCTCTCCTGTCCTCTCCCCTGCCTAGGAGCAAGTCCAGCCCTTTCTCTCCACTGTTCAGTCATTGGCTGATCAGCTTCTTTATTGACCAATCAAGGAAGAATTGGAGAGTACTGCTTCAGCATTGAGAGAAGATTCTCAGAATAACAATTGCAACCAGATTTGGTGGCACAGAAACGGGCATTTGACTAAGACAAGGATAATCTTTACACAGGGCACCATAACGTTATGCCTACATTGATTATTTTCTCTCTTTGCCTTTTTAATACTTTTCAGTGAGGAGCATCTTAAAACATTTTGTTGTTATTAAAAATACTAAGAATCACTGGTTTCCTTGTTGGCATATCTCTCTCTAATTTGTCACATAACCTGTTCATGAGAAGTCGACTTTATTTTCAATTTTAAAAACCAATTGCCTATCTTCTAGGGGTTTCTCCCGGCTATCACCATCTAAGCTGACTCTTATTCACTCATCCAACAAATAATTATCAAATGCTCATTGGTGACTGCACTGACTTGTTATAAAAATGAGTTACATGATTTTTCTTTAAAAGTCTCTAATTCATCTTCTCTGACAAGTAGTTCTTTTGTTGTCGGTATTCCTCTTTTGAGTCACATATATATACTGACTCTTAGAATCTTTCTGTTTGTCTCTTCTAAGGTTAATTTGGGGTAGTTCAAATCATCCTAATATTTTATCATAGCGAAGCAAAAGATTCATGTGTTTATCATATCCTTATTATGATAATGAATATATATATTTACTCTAATCCTTACAGACAGTGTAATTTGGTTCCATGCTTAGCCTACATATACCTTTTCTTGTTATCTGGAAAAGACTTGTTATACTAATAATACCTTCCTTACTGTGAAGTTGGCATTACTCTAGACATGTAGAATGCACACATAGCACATAGTAAGTACCTAACCAACAGAGTCACCACCAACACTGCTAGTGCTACTGTGTCTTCTATTTCATAAGACACCTTCACTTTATTGTTATTTAATTTCAATTTTTTGCACAATGTATTTTACTACAATACCCTTGTCTCCAACTCGTCCCCAGTTCAACATCCCCTTGCCTACCCACATAACTTTTTTTCTTTTTCCCACTTCTCTTTCTCCTTCTCTTCCTCCTCTTCTACACATCAAGTCTAATTTGTGTTGGCCATAAACTTTTAAATGTGTGATTTTCCATTAGACTATGGGCTATCTATCTATCAGGGGCCATACTTTTAAAGATAACTGACTCTCTCTCCCAGAAGCTATCAATTGTCCATGGCCTATCAGTGAATAGAAATGTAAAACATATTCATTAAGGAAGAACTTCAAAATAGCATATAAAAATGTAAAACCATTCAAAACCCCATTACTTGGAAAAATTACTGAGACTCCTTTTTTTTTTTTTTTTTTTTTTTTTTTTTGTTTTTCGAGACAGGGTTTCTTTGTGTAGCCCTGGCTGTCCTGGAACTCTCTCTATAGACCAGGCTGGCCTCAAACACAGAAATCCACCTGGTGACTCCTTTTCTTTTTTACATCTACATCTCTGTGACCAAGCAGTTGTGTCAAGGCCCACAGACAGGGAGTGGCCGAACTCAGCTGCACTTGTCTTATCTTAGGTTAGCTTTTAAATTATGTTTCACCTCTCTGCTAATCAGACACTATAGATTTTATTTATGATGTTTTTGTTGTAATTAGTTTTGGTTTTCTACATTTTATTTACTTACAATTATATATTGCTATCTGGAGCTCAGTTTAGTACCCACGAGGACTACTATAGCTATGCCAATCAGAATTCTGAAGAGCTTCCAGTGTTTACAGATTTTCCCTGTGGTAATCTAAGGAGGCAGATTCTTTTTACCTCTAACTTCTGGCAATTACAGATGTTTTCCATTTCAAACAGTTTTGCTTTTTGAGCCAGGTAGAATTGTATGTGTCTATTATACCACGACATAGTGAGCTGATGCAGCAGACCGTGAGCTCCTACCAGCCTAAGCTATGTAGCAAGACCCTGTCCAACAAACAAACAGAAAATTAAATAAAATAAAAACACAAAAATTTACTTTCATATATATTTTTGTGAGATCAATTCTTTTACATAGAATAGTTTATGGGACATGATATTTGGAGATCAATATATTAAACACTAGTAATAACAATCCAGTTCAAATTAAATGTTATTCATTATGATTACACTCTTAAAAAGAATCAATGTAGGTGTGAACATAGAACACTCATCTTCTTATCATTTTTTGTTCCTATATCTCAATTTTAATACTACTTTTTAAAATCAAAATATTTTGGGGATGGAATTAAATATGACATGAATATTTTTCAATTCTTTTGCCCACTCCTATTCTTAGATCCCATTACTTAATTTAATAGAAAATTAAATAAACATTTATTTACTTACTATTTACATGTAAGAATTATTTGCTTAATTAAATTTGTTCTTGGACATGTTTGCACATGTATACTAAGCATACTGACCAGTCCCCTCTTCCCTTCTACAATCCACATCTATTTTTTCCCTTTCCACAAATCTCATCCTGCAGTTCCTCTTCATTCATTTTGGTTTATGGCCCACCAAGATGAACAAGGACCACCTCTGTCCCTGTGGGTTTGGAGCTATCCACTGAAGCCTGGTGGTCTCAAAAGTGGGGACTCAGGTAAAGACAGCAATTTTTTCTGGTCTAGAACCTATCCATAGCCAACAGTTCAGAGATTAAGTGTTGGGCCTTGGAAACATTTCCTGGTTCTTCCACTGGCAGGTGGTAGAGCATGTCTTGTGTGGGCCCAATGGTCATAACCAGAGTTGTTATGCGTTAATTACTGTGATGCTTGTTACTAGTCTAGAGTATTACCATCACAGTCTTTTATCCAATCTTCTAGACCTCTGTCCCACTGTTCCCTGATGCTTAGAGAGGGTAGTATAAATGTTCTCATTATGACTGGGATCACTAAATTTTCTTGACTGCAAAATTCTGGCTACAAATGAGCCTCCTGACTCAGTTACTAAGACTCTGGTGTTATAGGCACATGCCACCTCCACTGTCAGCTTATATTTCCCTCTATATCTTTAATCTGTAATACCCACACTCAAAATCCCAATGAGTATTTATTTTCACTTAAATTTTACTAGGCACTTCCTATTATATCTGAACTTATTGTTGTGAAAAACAGTTTACTACATTTTTTTTTCTGTTTCACTTTTCATGATTGTAAAGGTATTTTATTTCTGAGAGGATTTTCATATTTATTTACATGTACACACATATGTAAATGTATCCATTCTATTTCGTCAATTTTTTTTCTCTCTCTTGAATTAATTGTCTTTGTTGGTTATTGTTATGTACACACATACTTGCACAAACACAAACATACACACACACACGCACATCTTGCTCAATCCATTTAGTGTTACTTGTATGTTTATGGCTTCTAGGCTGGGCAGTTGTGATATTGTGTCTCCTAGAAGTGACGGGAAAGCTTCACTAATGATACCATAACTATTTGGCTGCCTAAACGAGATCTGAACAAATACAATGCCAATAGATATGCTAGCATGGTTTGAGAAAATTTTATCCTTTCACTCTACTCTATGCCTTGCATTAGGTTTTGTTATTTTCAAGTATACTTAAGAGTTTCGACTGACCTCTATCTCTTACCTGCTCTTGGGTGTATTTTTAAAACTCTGTTTCTTTGTTGTATTTTAGGTGAGGTTTTCAGGGCCATATGCCCATTTACTAATTGTTGTCGTTTACTACAGCCCGTTGAAAGTTCATTTTATTAAATGTGCTTCAGTCTCTAATTTTTAATTAGAGTATACTAGCTGCTATAAATGTTGTGGTTTACTTTTGTTTATTAGTATATATTAATTGTACAAATTAATGTGCTTTATAAAATATTAATAGCTCTATTTTTAATATCTATAATTTCTGATATACTTTAGTCTTCTCAGTTGTTTGTGCTTCACAATGTGTTACAAACGTTTTTATTATTGTTCCCCTATGTATTTTTGAATATTCTTAGCATTTTTATGTTGGAATCGTAAAGTTTTATTATATTTGGAATATATTTATTTCCCAATCATCAATGTGGATGAGGGGTAGAATTTCCAGCATTAATTTTTATCACTATTTTTGGAGTTTGGAATCTAGAACTATTATAGAACAAAGGTTGTCACAAATTATTTACCAATATTTCCACTGAGTGTGTGGATCTTGTCTTCTCCTTAATCTGTACACTGGAGAGGAAGACTTCAGTGGAAATTACACCTTTTTATCTCCTGTATCAGTCACCTGTGAGCCCTGAACCACCCCGTGATTAGCCTGATAGCCATGCATCTGACCGTATGACAAGGCCTTATACTTCATGAACACAGAATAGTTTACAACCATGCCATTAAGCAATTTTAACCTGTAGGTTACAACCCTTTTAGGGAGCATATATCAGACATCCAGCATAACAGATATTTACATTATGATTCATGACAGTAGCTAAATTTTAGATATGAAGTAGCAACAAAATAATCTTTTTAGTTGAAGATCATTACAACAGGAGCAATTGTATCAAAGGGTCACAGCATTAAGGAATTTGATAACCACTTAAGAGTCTAAGGGATCAGATATAGCTCTCTGACTCTTCATATTCATCCCAGCCACCATCTGAATATCAACCCAGAGATATCAGGTGAAGCAGAAGAATCACTCAGTTCTGACCTGCTCAAAATCTTGACTTAAAGACTCAATACACTAATCATTGCTTTGAGTGACTAGCATTTTAGAGTGTTTTGCTATACAACTATATACTACCTACTCTCTCACAATCGTAGGATATACCACTACTAGCTTTTGGTATTTAGATCCTCTAGTCCAAGCATAAATCATAGATCCATCTTCAGATGACCC
Source organism: Arvicanthis niloticus (assembly GCF_011762505.2). Classification (NCBI taxonomy): domain Eukaryota; kingdom Metazoa; phylum Chordata; class Mammalia; order Rodentia; family Muridae; genus Arvicanthis; species Arvicanthis niloticus. Next base: position 89,091,488 of record NC_047661.1, on the reverse strand, counting down.
TACAGACAATGCAGCCTAGAGTCCCTGAGTAAAAATTAGCATGGCTGAGTCTTGGCTTCCATATGGTACCCCAGTGTCATTCTTTGCCCTGTGAAAGCTGTTAGGAATCACTGTAGTGAAAACATATGGGATTGCTGGAAATAAGGGCACGAAATGTGGAGCCCCATTAAGATTGCGTGCCCAATGAGTGTCTCGGCTTCAAACTAGTCAACACGTAGTGCTCAGAAATTCACCAAGACCCCTATTTACATGTTCTGAAGGATTCATGTCTCTACAGTCTACTCTTCTAGATAAGGTGGGTGGTTTGCACTAGCAGCTAGGTAGCTTTTCATTGTAACAAAAAAAAACTAAGGTGATTTAAGGGAGGAGATATTTATTCAAGTTCAGTTTCACAGGTTTGTTTGGGCAACTAGCTCTGTTGCTTCAGGTCTAAGATGAGGCAGATTGCCAAGGTGTTGGGAGCATGCAAGGAAGGAGAAAGAGGCTGTTGATCCCATAGTAACTGCAAAGCAGAAAAAGAGGTGGGACTGAATCAGGGGCAAAGGAAACTCTACAAAGGCATGAGCCCACTGACCAGCTTCCTTTAGCTAGATCCTACCAAAATAATGTCATTAGCTTGGGACCGTGCTCACATGGAGACTGTTTCACATCCAAACCCTAACAGCATGAAATTCTGATAAGTTAAAGAAAAGTCAAGTTTTTAAAGTACTCACCATTTCCTTATAATAATGATGGGAATGGTGACTGTAGGCTCATTACATGGCAGAGCACCTACCAAATGTCAGTTATGTCCTTTTTTAATTTTAAGATGGTATGGTAATTTTTATAAGATGTCTATTATTGCCAAAAGTTAGGACCAGGTTTGAGGGCTTCAAATTCTGAAGTTACTGTGACCTCTTGTCTATACATCTTGGATAGTTCTTTTCTATTCTCTCTCAGTATGTAAATTCACCTTTTAGTTACACTGTTTGATGACTCTAATAGCACACAGAAATGTGATCTAATCACAAAGTGTACAGAAGAGGAATTTTTCATAAACTGAAAGTCACCTGCACAGCTAGAATCCACATTACGAACATTTTAAGTACCAGAAGTAGCTCTCATGCCATTTGTAACACCATTTCATTACCAGTGATTGCTCCAAATCCCCCAATATAGCCACAATTCTGGTGTTTTGCTACATAGTTTGGATTAATTTCCTTCAGAACTCTACATAAATGAAATCATATGATACATCTCTTTACATCTAACTTAACCTCTTTAAGGTTGTGTTTTAATTAAGCTGCACTGTCACATGTAACTATAACGCTTTCAATCTCGTCCTGATGCTTTGTCTTACGATAAAGATTTGCACAGTTTCCAGAACATTCAGCTGATATTCTCTCTCTCTCTCTCTCTCTCTCTCTCTCTCTCTCTCTCTCTTTCTCTCTCTCTCTCCCTTTCCCTCTCTCTCTTGGCTCATCCACACATGTTGGGTTTTCTTTTTTCTGTTAGGTATATACTTTAGATAATTCCAATTATTGGATCATAATATCTTCTTATTTTGCCTTTCATAAAAATAAAAGGAGCTTCTCTGAATTGGGCCTCCTGTCTTTCCTTGTTCCTTGGATGCCCTCATTCCATTGGCCCACACCACCAGAGTGGTTTACATCCTTTTCAACACTTGGCATTGTTCATTTTTCTCCTCTGCTATTCAAGAGTTTAGATGGAGGTTTTGCTGTTTTAAATGTTCTTTTCCCTTGTATATAGTGAGGTTGAACATTTCTTCAGGTTTATTCGCTATTTGAACATAGTACTTTTTATGATGAATTGTTAATCAAACCCTTCTTCCTAGGTCACCTGTGGATTATTTATTTATAGATAGGCTAATAGCATTCACCTTTGAATATCTCAAAATTTGCCTTAGAATCCTTCTCCTAATGTGCTGCATAGGTCCCTGCTTAATAGAAGAAACATATATAATAGTTAGGGTACTCGACTTTTACATCATATGCTGCAAGGGTTATTCTTAGAGAATCAAGTATGCAAGTCTTAATTTTTAAGTACTAAAATAGCAATAAATATTTATTGATAAATATATGAGGCTATATACAAAGAGCAGTTTGAGGTGAATACAAAAGTATGCATTTGATCAGAAAACCTCTAGACTCTGAGGCAGCCTAGATTGAGTGCTGGTTTTTAATGACCTTCTTTTAATATAGAAATTCAGTGTCTATTCTTCCAGCCTTCATGTGCAACTGAATGAGCAAAAACTGATATATTGTGTTTTAAGGGTATGAACTTGGAGACTACTTTGAAATATGGCCTTGAGCAATTTTGGCCTAGTAATTTTCCAGGAAGGAAAAAGAAAAAAAAAAAAAAAAAAAAAAAAACAGGATGCTTCAGTGACATTTTTAAGTAGTATGAAACATGTTTAGGTGATGAAAACAGCCAATTACTTAGTTCCTTATTCCCCATGTACCTTAGTCAGTCTCAAGTGGCAGTGTGGGCTTCATTAAAGAGCCCATTTCGTTGTCTGGGACAACTTTATTACCCTCTGTAACATCAGGTTGAAACCCCACACCCTGAAGAAGCACTCTTGCTGGAGGCTATTCTGACACTTCGAGATGACACTTTACTTCAAACATGGCCCCAATCTTCTTTCATATCTTTGAAAAGCTCAACTCTGGAAATAGATACTTCATGCAGTAGGAATTTAGGTTGGAAAACAATTACTTTCAGACTGCACATTACCAACATCACCGTTTTCTCAAAGAAGAAGACAGACTGAAAGGTGACAGCACAACTCCAAGTTTCTGGGCCAGAAGAATGGCTCAGTGGGTAAAGGCACCGCCAAGCTCTATCCTGAGTTCAAACCCTAGGATCTACATGGTAAAAAGAGAGGACCAGTCTCCTCAGATGGTTCTCTGACATACACACACACACACACACACACACACACACACACACACACACACACACACATGTTGCCGCCCGAGCTGCCCCACGTTTGGGGGCCAGAAATGTTGAGAGCTGCACTACCCCACGTTTGGAGGCCAAAATGTCTCGGACCGCTCTGTCGATGTTGGAACCTGCACTGCCAAAAGCCTTGGGGACTAACTTGTTAGCCCGCACTGCCCCAAGCAGCTCCGGTCTGCGGATCGGGTTTAGTGAGAGAGAGAGAGAGAGAGAGAGAGAGAGAGAGAGAGAGAGAGAGAGAGAGAGAGAGAGAGAGATGACAGACTCGAGGAATGGAGACCAGACAGGGTGTGATTCAATCCCGTTTATTCTTCAGTCTCTCTTCTTCTCTCCAAGTCCCAAGTCTTGAGTTCCTAGTCCCTAGTTCCTAGTCCCTAGTGCCTCCAAGTTCCAAGTTCCTTCTTCCAAGTGCTAAGTGCCTAATGTCTAATTTCAAGCTCTTCTTCCAAGTGCCAAGACTCAAGTGCCTAATTCCTACTCCAAGTTGTACTCTCTGAAGTGTCTGATTCTCTGTTACTCCAAATTGTTCTGAACTCTCCTGTCTGCCTCTCGCCTTTTATATGTCTCACTTCTAAGCCACGCCTCTAAGTCACGCCTTTAATCATGCCCTTAGGTCTTGTCTCTAAATCTGATCTCTAAGTCACGCCCTTAAGTCACACACCTTTAACTCTCACACACCAAATCCTGGGTATCTAAAGCAAGATGTTATCAGAGTGTGCTCAGCTGTTGTAGGCTATTGTAATCGCATCTCTTATCAGGGTATATGGCTCAAGATGGCTGCAAGGATGATAGCCGCCTTCTGTTGGCTCCCCACACACACATACACACACACACACACACACACACACACACACACACACACAGTGTTAATTTTAAAGCCCAGTTGACACAGTTTACATGTTGGTTTGAGAGAGCTCTCATTGCACAATAATCTGTAAAGTAATCTCTTCATTCTGCCTTTCTTTTGGTCAATGTTTCTAAAAACTAAAAATACAAAGAACAGTTTCATGGAGAAACTGCATTTGCCGGTTGAATTTTACTGCATATTTTTAACATGCAGATGCTTCAAAGCCTTCCCCCTGTTGAAGATGAAGTGGTACGACTACTGCAGAAGACATTCTTGTGTCAGTTTCCTGCCTGCCCTTCCATGTACTATTGAAATATATGCTTTCATGACTCCTGCCACATTGCTTCTTGCACATTAGCTTCTTTTGGGGTTTGCAGCTTTATGGACTCTCCCATAAGCCAGCTATGGCATGGAGCCCTTGAAGGTGTGTCTAATACTGTGGCCACGAACCCATCGTGAACCTGTCCTCACCACAGCATTCCAGCTGAAGGTTCTTCCTTTTACACCCTGGGCCTGCTTCCAGCAGCTCTGTGACTGTCATCTCTGGTGCCACTAACCCATCTGTTTGCCTTGTTCTGAGGACAGAGCTTGAGTCGGAAACAATCTGCAAATAAAAAGGCACACTGTTCTCCAGTGACTCAGTGCACCAATATCTTGGTCTAATTTATGTGGCGCCTAAGAGACATTCTGCAGTAACAGACCTTTCTCCTGTCCTCAGTATCTCACTGAAATATTTCACATTTGCTTCTGCTTACCCTTGTAAGCCTACGCTAGTCTCAAACTTAGGATCCTCTTATCTTTCTCCGTCTAGGTGGGATTATAGACACCTGACTGAAGGTCTTGTGGGGAAGCTTACATTCTCGTCTGTTGTCCCTCTCCTTAGATCCCTGCTTGGAGAAATAGGTGACCAATGCCATGTTATCTTCATCTTCCCTTTTTAATAGTTAGGGTGACATTCCTACCTATCAGAGCCCTCACCCTCTAATTTATCTGACAGACAAATCTGCTATCGATCAATTTCAGGCTTTTACTGGAACCCAAACTACTCTTTCATACACCTGCCCTCATGGCATGACATTTACTTGTAGATTCCTATTCCTCATCAGAAATATATTTATTTAAAAAATAGAAAATACTCCTTGTTCTCAGTAACCTGCATATATAGTTTATGCTTTATGCACATAACACTCTCCCTTTTAAGATTCCAAACACTTTTGTTACTTTTCCACCCTTCTGGTTGCTTTCATCCCTGGCCTCATCTGAATTCTGTTCACTGTCTAATGGCAGAGACCCCCGTGGCATTGGTACTGAATTCTTGCTCTGGTAGTCTCCCATGTCCCTCATGTGAAAATCTACCCACTGTTTTGATTACCACTTTTCATTAATTGTTTTATTCACTTCTGAATAGTCATAGATTATGACTTTTGGGGGGGGTTCATTCCTTAAGTGTTTTCAAAATATCACTAACTCTGACAAGCACTGTAAGCATGGTGACGTGCCTCCCAGTTTATCCTTGACAAAGACAGAGAACCAAGGAGATGATGATGTGATGATAATTTGAGGCAGCAATGTATAACATCCCAGTGCAGCAGAAGCCATGCAAGGTGATAGTGTTCACAGGTAAGAAAAGACAGCTTCCATCAGCTACTGGTTTTGGACACTTGGCAGGATGTCACTCATTCAGTCCCTGCCTTCTCCCAGTCATAGCTACTGGCATGTGACCCCAGTTGAGTCAATTACGTCCTGCTTTCCATAGTGATCTGTTCCTGTAAAGAAATTTGACTTAACTTGGACCTGCTAAAATCATCCTTCTGGAATTTTCCCATAGATGCTCTCTTGTCTGCAGTACAGTTACTTGTCTGCACACAGGGAGCCTATCTATTGAAAGAGTGAATCAAGGCATTGAACTGTGAGATATGGAGAAGAAGGGACAGAGAGACCTGATACAGGTGGGGTATTACTAGATCAGGCAGTGTCTGCACCCAACTCCATCAATGTTCTTCCTGTCAATATGGCCCTCCTTTGATGTAGTTGGTTCAAGTTCAAAGTTAGGATTTTAGTCAACCACAACTAAAAGATACAGTTTAAATATATCCTATATCCCAAAGGAGATAATGCAAGAGTTGACTGCTGGAGAAGCGCATTACAGAAGTGAGAGCCACATTGAACAAAGACTGTGATGACATGCAAATAATATGAAAATGATATAAATGATATGGAATTACAAATGGTGAGGGCATCCATTGGAGTTCAAAAGAAAACATTGTAAGAATGCAGAAAAACCTTTGCGTGGTTAGACCATGCAGAGGATTTTAGAATTTGGTCTGAAGACAAAATTAAAATACAGTATGTTAGGCAGATGACTTTGATACTATAATCTATTTTTTTTTCTTTTTGGTTGAGTTAGTTAGAAAATTGACCTAGGATGGGATAAAAACTGAAAACAAGAAGAAAAACTAAAGAGCTCCTGAATTTGTCCACTCTGAAATGATAAAGGCCTGAGTTAAGGCCATGGTCCTGAATTCAGATGACAGGGGAAGCTTCAGGAGAGGCTGTATGGGCGAACCAGTCAGGGGAACTCCAGCCACCCTGGGATGAGAGGTATTATTTCCCTGAGATGGAATACAGAAAGAGGAGTGTAACTGAAGGAAAATGGTATATTTTCCCATCAACTTAAGCTATCTTGATTTCATTGCTAGATGGATCTTAATAAAATACCATTTTAATATGGTTCTTCATCTATGAAAATATAAGTAGGGAGGATAGGTTTAGATTAGTGTCTCTTTAAGATTTGAAGTGATTTTTGTTTAAAGACAAATTGATTATATGTCACTGCCAAGAAATCTGCCCAAAGGTTCAAATTCCAACCTTTCTTGCTGATTTTTAAGCCTCCTTCCATTTTAATTTGGCCTCCCTGCACTTCTCTAATCTTGTTTACAGATGATTCCCACGCTACACTCCCTGCTCCAGACAAGGCAGTTCCTTCAAAGATTCTGTAGAGGCTGGGTTCATTAACTTACCCGAATTCCCTCTCCTTTCCCCCTCTTTATCGGCTAGTAAACCTCAGTTACTCCTTTTCCTTTGGGATTACTTCCTTCTGTATAGTGTGATGTGAATTGTAGACTTCATTCATGTTCACTGAGCATCCACTGGCACTAAGCGTCTATATAATACAATCAATCAATTGTTCCTATACTTATAATGTAGTGTCCTGAAAATTTCACAATTTGCTTTTCTGTTGACGTTAGTATCTCATAGGTGTCTTTGGTGTCAGGAATAGTGGTAGCTGAATTCTAAAAGCATCATATAAAACAGTTATATGCAGTCTTTCTCTCTACAAGAATCCTCCCCCAAGTCCTGCTTTATTCAGGAGAAATTTCATTGATGCATCCTTTAAAAAGCGCTTTGAATTTTATCTTGTCTGTGAAGCTAAGCTCCAGACTGAATTAATTTCCCCAACTCCCTCCTTCCCCCTATCTCTTGCTTTCCTCTCCTCTTCTTTTTTGATGTGTATATATGTATGTGTATTTATATACATACTGTGTCTTTGAATATTTGGGCATACTCAGTCATAACACTTCTCAGATAACAAAAAGATGCATCTCTAAAGATACTGACACCAAGGCAAATGGGTCATTTTAATATTTCTAAGCTCCTACCATGCCCGGTGTAATGATTAGTCAACTCTTGGAAAGATTTTGCAGGGATGAGTTCACATCTGCATCCACAGAGTCCCATTAGCACAGTGTAGCAGGAGGAGAAGGGTGAGCTCAGAAGGGAATAAGCCCATCACCTGACAGACAAAAGCAGGTGATGAGATCTCTCACCAGATTCAAAAGGTAAGGGCAGCAACTCATTAAGAAACACAGGGATGGCTGCTTAATTACTTGAAAAATGTCTGAGCCAGTACATTTTATGACACCTGGAGGGTATAAACATGCCCATAAATTTAATTAATTTTCTTTCTTCATTCATTGCACCTGTATGGCCTAAAGGAAAAGAAGTCTAATGAAAGTACAATCAGCACTTTATGCTGGACTTCCACAATTCATTGGGGGCAACGTTCAGAAAATGAAATACTGAATTTCTCATCAGTTTGTTGCAAGAAATGTGTTCGGAACAGTGTAGCTCAGCAGTGAAATTATTCCCATGTCAAACTCTGATCAATGGTCCTTCAGCTTTATTTCTACCAAGAACTTAAATCTCTTTATAGATATATTAAAATGTATTTAACAGTCATAAATCTCCAAGGAGACCTCGGCACTAGATATTATTGTTTTCCTGGAGGAGAGGACTATATGAGAACTCAAAGGTTTATGAGGATCAAGCAAATCCATGGAGCAAGAAACTTGCTCTGTTGCTGCAATGCGACCATCTGTTTTGCTACAAATCTTTTTACTAACAATATTACTGTTGTTTTGAAATAAACTTTTTATCACAATGAGTTCATGAGCTTGCACATCCATCGAGACACTACTATATCATTTAATGAGGGTTTGCTATTTTCCCAGGCATTCCACATATACTTTATATATTTTCCCTCGAATCCCAATTACAACCCTCTAAAAGCAAGTAATATTTCCTTTGAAATCATTCCCAGTGAGATTAAAAGATTTACTCAAGGTCACATAGCTAGGAAATATTGAAACTAGAATTCAAATCCAGGTTATTGGCTCTAATATCTGCACTCATTTAATGCTGTTACACACAGAGAAATGTCAGCCTGTGTTTCTACTTGTTAGATTAGGTGTTGCTGAGCATATGAAAAACTCAAGACAAAACTTCTTTTCTTAAAAGAATCTCGATGTTATTGAGTTTTGTACAGTGAATTATTCATGGGAGCGCCTGGACACAGCTGATGTGCCTTCTCTAGAACCCACATTATACTCCAGCTATGCCCCAGGCCATTTCAACTAAAATATTCTTGCCATGTTCATTTGATCCTACAGTAATCAAGGCACAATATTCTTTACATTTTCTGATGTAAGAAAAAAAAAATGAAAAGTATCACATGATAAATACTATGTGCCCTTGATGTCCAGGTTTCTGTAGATATTGACTCACTTGGGATAAGCTATATAATAATGGAAATGATAAATTAGAGGCCAGACATCTTATTGTACAATGTGCAATAGGAACACCCCGAGACAGTGCTGTCCATTCCCTTGAAATTTTGCCTTAAAGAAACAGTGGTGTCTGCCATGATTCCTGTTGAACGTATTCCTAGGAAATTTCAAAATATCTAGTAGATCAAAGTTAAGTGAAATATTTTTACTCTAGTGGTTAGAATCCTCATTCAGATGGCCAACACAAAGCAACATACACATATACATACATATACACATACACGTATACATACATATAATTACATCTGGTTTGTCTTTCTAAGGGATTCTTGTATATGCAAATGCACACATGAGTCTCTGTGTCAATGTGTGTTTTTTGTGCATTTTAGTCCTTTGACTGTTTTTTTTTTTCTGTTTTTTCCTATTCTGATATTTTGTTTTTATTATATCTTTTTTTCTTTTTATTATTGGATATTATATTTACATTTCAGATTTTATCCCATTACCACATTACCCGCACCCCCTGGAACTCCCTATCACATGCCCCCTCCTCCTACTTTTATGAGGATGTGCCCACACAGACCCCCCCAACCCCACCTCCCCACCCTCGAATCCCCCCCCCACTGGTGTTCAGCCTTCATGGGACCAAGGATCTTCTCTCTCACCTATGCCCAACAAGGCCATCCTCACCTACATATACAGCTGGAGTCATGGGTCCCTCCCTATGTGCTCCCAGGCTGGTGGTTTGACTTTGGTAAGCTCTGGTTGGTTGTTATTGTTGCTTTCTTCATGGGGCCACAAACCCTTTCAGCTCCTTCAGTCTTCTAACTCCTCCACTGGGAACTCCTTGATCAGATCAATGATTAGCTGTGAGCATTCACCTCTGACTATGTCAGACTCTGGCAGACCTCTAAAGAGACAGCTATATGAGGCTCTTGTCACCATGCACTTCCTGACATCCAGATCAGTGTCTACCTTTGGTGACTGCACATGGGATGGATACCCAGGTGGAATGGTCTCCAGACAGCTCCTCCTTCAGTTTCTGTCCCACACTTTGTCTCTATATATGCTCCCTTGAGTATTTTGTTACTCCTTCTAAGAAGGACTGAGGCACCCACACTTCGTCTTCCTTCTTCATGAGCTTCATGTGGTCTGTGAGTTGAATCTTGACTATTTCAAGCTTTTGGGATAATATCCAGTTATCAGTGAGTAAATACCATGTGTGTTCTTTTGTGACTGGGTTACCTCACTCAGGATATTTTTTAATTCCATCCATTTACCTAAGAATTACTCGAATTCATTATTTTTTAATAGCTGAGTAATATTCCACTGTGTAAATGTACCACAATTTTGTATCCACTCATCTGTTGAAGGACATCTGGGTTCTTTACAGCTTCTGGCTATTATAAATAAGGCTGCTATGAACATAGTGGAGCATATGTCCTTGTTATATGTTGGAGCATCTTCTGGGTATATGCCCAGGAGTGGTATAGCTGGGCCCTCAGGTAATGCTATGTCCAATTTTCTGAGGAACCGCCAGACTAATTTCCAGAGTGGTTGTACCAGCTTGCAATCCCACCAACAATGGAGGAGTGTTCCTCTTTCTCCACATCCTTGCCAGCATCTACTATCACCTGAGTTTTTATCTTAGCCATTCTGACTGGTGTGAGGTGGTATCTCAGGGCTGTTTTGACTTGCATTTCCCTGATAACTAAGGATGTTGAACATTTCTTAAGGTTCTTCTCAGTCATTCAAGTTTCCTCCATTGAGAATTCTTTGTTAGCTCTGTACCCCCTTTTAAAATAGGGTTATTTGGTTGTCTGACTCTAATTTCTTGAGTTCTTTGTATATATTGGATATTAGCCCTCTATTGGATGTAGGATTGGTAATGATCTTTTCCCAATCTGTTTGTTGCCATTTTGGTCTATTGACAGTGTCCTTTGCCCTACAGAAGCTTTGCAATTTGATAAGGTCCCATTTGTCAATTCTTGATCTTAAAACATAAGCCATTGGTGTTCTGTTCAGAAATTTTTCCCAGGTGCCTAGGTATTTGAGGGTCTTCCCCACCTTCTTTTCTATTAGTTTCTGTGTATCTGGTTTTATGTGAAGGTTCTTTATCCACTTGGACTTGATCTTTGTACAAGAGGATAAGAATGGATTGCTTTGCATTCATCTACATGCTGACCACCAGTTGAACCAGCACCATTTGCTAAAAATGCTGTTCTTTTTGCACTGGATGGTTTTAGCTCCTTTGTCAAATATCAAGTGACCATAAGTGTGTGGGTTCATTTCTGGATCTTCGATTCTATTCCATTGATCTTCCTGCCTGTCTCTGTAAAAATACCATGCAGTTTTTATAACTACTGCTCTGTAGTACAGTTTGAGGTCAGGGATGGTGATTCCCCCAGAAGTTCTATTATTGTTGAGAATAGTTCTTGCTATCCTGGGTTTTTTGTTATTCCAGATGAATTGCAAATTGCTATTTCTATTTTTATGAAGAATTGATTTGGAATTTTGATGGGTAGTGCATTGAATCTGTAAATTGCTTTTGGCAAGATGGCCATTTTTTACTAAATTAATCCTGCCAATCCAGGAGCATGGGAGATCTTTCCATCTTCTGAGATCTTCTTCAATTTCTTTCTTCAGATACTTGAAGATCTTGTCATACAGAACTTTCACTTGCTTGGTTAGTTTCACTCCAAGATATTTTATATTATTTGTAGCTATTGTGAAGGGTGTCATTTCCCTAATTTCTTTCTTCTTTATCCTTTGAGTAGAGGAAGGCTACTGATTTGTTTGAGCTGTTTTTATATCCAGCCACTTTGCTGAAGTTGTTTATCAGGTTTAGGAGTTCTCTGGTGGAAGTTTTAGGGTCACTAAAGTATAGTATTATATCATCTGCAAATAGTGAAATTTTCACTTCTTCCTTTCATGTTTGTATCCTTTGACTTCCTTTTGTTGTCTAATTGCTCTGGCTAGGACTACCAGTACTATATTGAATAGGTAGGGTGAGAGTGGGCAGCCTTGTCTAGTCCCTGTTCTTAGTGGAATTGCTTCAAGTTTCTTTCCATTTAATTTGATGTTGGATACTGGCTTGGTGTATATTGCTTTTACTATGTTTAGATATGGGTCTTGAATCCCTGATCTTTCCAAGTCTTTTAACATGAACAGATATTGAATTTTGTCAAATGCTTTCTCAGCATCTAGTGAGATGTTTATGTGTTTTTTTCTCTCAGTTTGTTTATATAGTGATACATTTATACATTGATGAATTTCTGAATATTGAACCATACCTGCATTTCTCAGATAAAGCCTACTTGATCATTATGGATGATTGTTTTGATGTGTTCTTGGATTTGGTTTGTGAGAATTTTATTGAGTATTTTTGCATCAATATTCATAAGGGAGATTGGTCTGAAGTTTTCTTTCTTTGTTGGGTCTTTGTGAGGTTTAGGTATGAGCCTGATTGTACCTTCATAGAACAAATTGGGTAGTGTTTCTTCTGTTTCTATTCTGTGGAATAGTTTGAAGAGAATTGGTATTAGGTCTTCCTTGAAGGTCTGATAGAATTCTGCACTAAAACCATCTGGTCCCTGGCTTTTTTTTTTTTTTGGTGGGGAGACTTTTAATGACTGCTTCTATTTCTTTAGGGGTTATGGGACTGTTTATTTGGTTTATGTGGTTTAACTATTATGTGGTTTATCTACTCCTGATTTAATTTTGGTACCTGGTATCTGTCTAGAAAATTGTCCATTTCATCCACATTTTCCTATTTTGTTGAGTATAGGCCTTTGTAGTAGGATCTGATGATTTTTTTAATTTCCTCAGTTTCTGTTGTTATGTCTCCCTTTTCAGTTCTGATTTTATTAATTTGGACACTGTCTCTGTGCCCTTTGGTCTGTTTCTACTTGGTTGATTTCAGCCCTGAGTTTGATTATTTCCTGCAGTCTACTGCTTTTGTGTGTATTTGCTTCTTTTTGCTCTAAAGTTTTCAGGTTTGCTGTTAAGTTGTTAAGTGTATGCTCTCTCCAGTTTCTTTTTGTAGACACTTAGAGCTATGAGTTTTCTTCTTAGTACTGCTTTCATGAAGTCCCACAAGTTTTGGTATAATTCATCCTAATTTTCATTAAATTCTAAAAAGTCTTTAATTTCTTTATTTCTTCCTTGACCAAGTCATCATTGAGCAGAGCATTGTTGAGTTTCCACGTGTATGTGGGCTTTCCATTGTTTTTGTCATTATTAAAGACCAGCCTTAGTCCATGGTGTTCTGATAGGGTGCAAGGGATTATTTCAATCTTTTTATATCTGTTGAGGCCTGTTTTGTGACCAATTATATGGTCTATTTTGGAGAAGGTACCCTGAGGTTCTGAGAAAAAAGGTATATTCTTTTGTTTTAGGATGAAATGTTCTATAGATATAAGTTAAATCCATTTGGTTCATAACTTCTGTTAGTTTCATTGTGTCTCTGTTTAGTTTCTGTTTCCATGATATGTCTATTGCTGAGAGTTGGGTTTTACTATTATTGTGTGAGGTGCAATTATATGCTTTGAGCTTTATTTATTTATTTATTTATTTGCTTCTTTTTGCTCTAAAGTTTTCAGGTTTGCTGTTAAGTTGTTAAGTGTATGTTAAGTGTATAAAGTTTCTTTTATATATGTGTGTGCCCTTGTATTTGGGGCATAGATGTTCAGAATTGAGAGTTCATCTTGGTACATCTTTCCTTTGATGAATATGAAGTGTCCTTCCTTACTTTTTTTGATTACTTTTGGTTGAAAGTCAATTTTATTTGATATTAGAATTGCTACTCCAGCTTGTTTCTTGGGACCATTTGCTTGGAAGATTGTTTTCCATTTTTTTACTCTGAGGTAGTGTCTGTCTTTTTCACTGAAGTGCATTTCCCGTATGAAGCAAAAGTGTAGGAACTGTTTATGTATCCAGTCTGATAGTCTACATCATTTTATTGGAGAATTGAGTCCATTGATGTTAAGAGATATTAAGGAAAATAATTGTTGCTTCCTGTTATTTTTGTTATTAGAGGTGGAATTATGTTTGTGTAACTGTCTTCTTTTGGGGTTGTTGGAAGATTACTTCCTTGCTTTTTCTAGGTTGTAGTTTCCCTCCTTGTGTTGGAGTTTTCCATCGATTATCCTTTGAAGTGCTGGATTTGTGGGAAGATACTGTGTAAATTTGGTTTTGTCATGGAATAACTTGGTTTCTCCATCAATAGTGATTGAGAGTTTTGCTGGCTATAGTAGTCTGGGCTGGCATTTGTGTTCTCTTAGGGTCTGTATGATATCAGTCCAGGATCTTCTGTCTTTTATAGTCTCTGGTGAGAAGTCTGGTATAATACTTATAGATCTGCCTTTATATGTTACATTAGCTTTTTCCCTTACTGCTTTTAGTATTTTTTCTTTGTTTTGTACGTTTGATGTTTTGATTATTATGTGACAGGAGGTATTTCCTTTCTGGTCTAGTCTATTTGGAGTTCTGTAGGCTTCTTGTATATTTAAGGATATCTCTTTCTTTAGGTTAGGGAAGTTTTCCTCTATAATTTTGTTGAAGATATTTAATGGCCCTTTAATTTGGGAATCTTCACCCTAGTCTATAACTATTATCCTTAGGTTTTGCCTTCTCATTTTGTCCTGGATTTCCTGAATGTTTTGGGTTAGGAGTTTTTTGCCTTTTGCATTTTCTTTGACAGTTGTGTCAATGTTTTCCATGGTATCTTCTACCCATGAGATTCTCTCTTCTATGTCTTGTATTCTGTTGGTGATGCCTGCATCTATGACTCCTGATCTCTTTCCTAGGTTTTCTATCTCCAGGGCAGTCTCCCTTTGAGATTTCTTTATTGTTTCTACTTCAATTTTTAGATCCTGGATGGTTTTGTTTAATTCCTTCACCTGATTGGTTGTGTTTTCTTGCAATTCTTTAAGAGATTTTTGTGTTTCCTCTTTAAGGGCTTCTACCTATTTACCTGTGTTCTCCTGTACTTCTTTAAGGGAGTTATTTATGTCCTTCTTAAGGTCCTCTGTCATCATCATGAGAAGTGATTTTAATTCTGAATCCTGCTTTTCTGGTGTAATGGGGTGTCCAGGGCTTGCTACGGTGGGAGAACTGGGTTCTGATGATGCCAGGTACCTTTGGTTTCTGTTGCTTATGTTCTTGTGCTTGCCTTTCACCATCTGGTTAACTGTAGTGCTACCTGCAATCACTGTCTCTGACTGGAGCCTTCCTTTCCAGTTTATCTTACTTGTGTCAGAACTCCTCAGGGTCCAGATGTCTCTGTGATCCTATGATCCTGAGGTCCAACTGCTCTGAGTGCAGTGGCTCCTCTAGGATGTCTCAGGATATGGTGTCTTCACAGGAGCAGACCAGCTATGTGTCTGCCCCAGCCACAAGGATCAAGGGAGGGCTTATTATATCTTATTATTGTTCATTAGCTGCCTGCTTGTTTTCTTATGGGAGACAGAAAGTATGTGGATCCGGATCGAATCCGGATGGCAAGGAACTGAAAAGAGTAAAAGTGGAGAGGGAAAACCATAACCAGGGAACAGTATATGAAAAAATCCATTTTCAATAAAAATTCCTCATTCTGTCATGAAATATGGTAGTTAGTGCTGTTTTCAGTTTTAATCTCTTGTAGACTCATTGAATTCTAACATTTACTGTGCTCGTAAACTAATCGGGATCTATTTGAATTAGCGCCATCAAGCCCATTACACTTGTTTCAATTTTTTGCATCATGGCTTCAACATCTGGAAGCGATGAAAAGCAGAGCTGCCTGTCTAAAGAGACTGTCACAAGACATACTACACTGTATGAGGATACATTATTAAGACTTGACTAACCATTGGCTCTACAGCCCCTACCAGGCAGCCACAGAGATGGAGCATGCGCAAAGGACAGCTCCTTAAAGCTACTTGGAAATAGCTTTTCCCAAAATTTATTTCATTTCTTGGTATCTATGCCTTGCTGCTCCCCACCCCCTGACTGGTTGTCAAAGGCCAGCTACTGAATTAACTGTGAGTAGTTTCTCAGTGATATTTTGAAGCTAATTAGATCTAGCTAACAATCTGTGTCGCAGACTCAAGATACCTTTCTTCTGAAGCATCATCATATGTGTTTCTGTAGGGCTCTACGCCTGTGCTTTCCTAATCGTTCTTTGAACAAGCTTGTAAACAACTGCCTTTGAAAATGGTGCATTTTAAAAAGAGTCAGCCTGTGATTTTTTTTTTTTCATGGCAGTCAGAATAAGTATTAAGGTACCAAACTCATTCACATTTTTGCATGTGTTCTTAACTTTGATTTAGATTAACATATGTGTGTATTTCTCACCATTTTAAATACATCCTTTATATGTAGTATCAGCTCTTGTGAATATATATGGTGTGAAAGCAGAGAAAAGGGTCTGCGGTGAAGCTATTCACAGAATCCTGGCTCCAGTATTTGGTTCAGCACTATATTGCCCTAGGCAATGCTTTTCAGCTCTTTTTGCCTTAGTTTCTTCATTTGTCAAGGCTATATTTCATAAACTACCATGAATATTAAATGATCTGAAGGAATTAGAGCAATGTTGGACACATGGTAAGTCTCTGATGCCTTTATTCTTGATATGTTATGCATTTCAGTGATCTTAATATTATTTTTATTCGCAATTAGGCATGGCACATGTGTTGTTAAAAACAGAAAAAATAGGAAAAACTAGTTAAAATAATATGTTTCCCTTCATTTAACCACCAAAAGGCAATTTTTCTATGAAATGGAATTAATTACAGCACTTAGCACAATTGCAGGGACTGAGATATCCCATTTAAGTTCCTAGCTCAATAGTTGGTATGTATATTTAGGTTAAGCCACATGAAATTGCCAATTCTCTCCAGTGTGGAATCTTTCCTTTAGTGCAAATCAATGAGAAAAGCTCTGTATATTTTAGGATAAGATGATACAGGATTGCGATGGTAGAGAGGAAGTTGGCTTGTGTCCTCAGTCCTTAGAAGCCTAAAACAAAACTGTCAGTCCTTAATAGTGGCAAAGATAAAGTGTCAGAAGGACACTAGATATTCTAAGGACAGTAGATCATCACTCCCGTGAAGGACTCAGGGTGTCTGTGGCAGAGTGTCATTTGGACCTGAACCTGAGGTTCAGGTAATAGACAAACTGAAAATGCATTTGCTTATGATACAGGGTATGTACGAAGATGGGGGTGAAAGTCAAGGTCTGAATTGTGTTGCTGGAGTTTCTGTGTTCTCTTCTTCTTGCAGAAGTCATTCGAGAGACACAGACAGTTTAAGCAGAAGTTTACTTAACAAAGAAAAGCACTCCAAAGAGAGATTAAAGTAGACTGTCCCAAAGTGGGCCAGGGAGGGCACAACTGCAGCATAGTGAGTTTTATATTGTAAATTTGAAATGGATGTTTAATGAGTTGGGGGCTGTCTTCATGGACCTATTTTTTTTTATCTGAAATCATGATGAAGTAGATATCCTTTTAGGGTGTTTCCTCCCATAAATCTCTAGAAAGACAAGTCAAAACCATGATGTAAATGATATAGTGAACCTGAGGTCATTGGAGCATACAGACTCTTCACTAGTGGATCTGTGGGAAAATGTTGTGGTGGGGTAGAAACTTCTACTTTCTTTGGAAACTTACATCAAATGATGTTATGCTGGGGCATACAGATGAAAGAATATCTTGCTAAAGCAAACACATGAAAGGCTGTTTTCCTGAAGCAGACACAGGTGAAAGGATGTTTTGATTTAGCAAACACGTGAAAGGAGGCTTGCAGAAGGAGTATAAATATGATCCCACAGCTAGCGGGAGACGAGCACTGAGCTTTGGTTTGGTTTGTTCCATCTCACTATTCTTCGTTAAAGATGCACAT
This sequence comes from Arvicanthis niloticus, assembly GCF_011762505.2. NCBI lineage: Eukaryota > Metazoa > Chordata > Mammalia > Rodentia > Muridae > Arvicanthis > Arvicanthis niloticus. The sequence goes on along the minus strand of NC_047661.1, from coordinate 89,073,738 downwards.
GTATTGGTTCATTTTACATAGTGTTGTTGAGCTCAACTTGTGGTAACACTGCCATTGAAAGAAATTCACCCAAGAACTGCTCATGAGGTTCCTGTGGCAGCTTGCCACCTCATAGGCCTCACCTTAGGCTGGTTGGTGAGAACTACAGCTGCCTGGTGTCTGCCTGCCTAGAGGACTCTTCTGCAGCAGCTGAATCATATTTAGTGTTCGCTACAAGACTGACCTGCTGCCCAAGAAGATCGAGCTTGCCCCCAAAGAACTATTGCTGAACAGGTCCACTTCCCCATATCCTGGCTGGCCTTGAACTTGTAACACTTCTACCTCTGCCTCCTTCAGCAAATCCTACAGGCAAGCACTACCACAACCAGCTCCCCCATATTCTAATAACTTTTCTCTTCTACAACCTCAGCTGGGTGATGGGCTAGAGGAGAAGTTGAACCCTTATTAAAAGTAGGTTCCAAGATAATGTTGTCTTAGTTTTTGATACAGAAGGAAGAATTTATCTGGAGGCTCAAGTATATAATATCATAAAGGAGAATCCTGGCCACCAAGAGACATGACTCCCAAGTTACAACAGCAATTTCGTTAGCTCTTTAAGAGACAGCTTTAGGTCTAGGGACTAATACCTTGGTTTCTGAGTTAGGATGTTCTACTGCTTAAAGAAAGGTAGTGTGTAAGTTTTTAAAGCAATGCTTTACTATGAAAGCAGGAGATAGAGAATTCCTATACCTTATCAGCCTATCCAAACAAGGGTCCTGTCTTCTCAGGACTTTCTTTCTCCAAACCCATTGCCAATGTCTGCTTTTGAGCTTATATCACCACTTAGCACAGTACCGGGTTCTGGTGGTATTCAACCTAGTGTTAACTAAGAGATCCGAGATCTGCTCCATTAGCAAAGACACTGAAGCATCTTTTAGTGAAGAAGTGAAATTATTAGTGCCATTCTTAGGAAAGTTGACTTTAGTGAATGCCAATTGCTCAGTGGAAGCTATCAGTGAAACTGAACAATAGACACACATTAATTGAGAGGACCTGAGTCTGATCCTGAATCCTCATGAGAAAAGAAAATAATCATGTGTATTGAGACACTGGAGAAACAGAGACAGGTATATTCCTCATGGCTCACTTGCCAGCTACACCATCCTGGCACACTTGGTGACTAAATGTCCAGCGAGGAATTCTGTCTCAGAAGCTAGGTGTTTTGTAAATATGTGTAACTGGATCCAATGCTCTCTTCTTGCCTGGATGCATGCACAGGCACATGCAATTATATACCTATGTATACACACACTCTCAGTCACATACACACAGTTAAATAACCCCCTCCAAAGTTGGAAAGCATCTGAGGAATGGCAGCCATGGTTTTACAGACACACACACACAACCACAAAATAAACTATTATATAGTAAATTAATATACAATTAAATCTTACATATTAAATCTTAAAACATATATTTAAGTAAAATATAATAAAAGAACAGGATTCAGGCAGTATAGATAGTTGAAAACTCAGGTCTGTATATTGATTCTCCTATCAGGTACTTGAAAGGCTGATGCTCATGTATACTGTGGGAATAACACTAGGACCTAACGTCTAAGGCTGATGTTAGAATTAAATGTGGTATCACAGGCAAATTCCTAGGACAGTACTTGGAATATAACTAAAGCATTGCAAGTATTCATTAAAGCATTGTTGTCATTAAAACACTGTTGCCAATAGTCATAATTGTATCCCAGTGGGCTCTGAAGCCATGCACTATTAGGCACGGAACTTGTGCCAGATATTGCCAGATGCAGGAAAACGTGCCTCGGAATGAAGATGTTGGTGTGAAAAAAATCCTTTACCAATGAAGCTCGTGGAACTCCAAAGCTTGCTTAAAGAGTAGGCAAAGAAAACAGGGCTTCCTCCATCTATTGCCCTGAGCCCATGAGATAGGAGGATGGATGAGCAGTGACTTTTAGAATAGGAATAGATACGGTGAAGAGACGGGGTTAATTTAGAGTCACTTGGGAGAACCCAAAGTTATAGGTCTAATAGAAAGATCATCATTCTGTTTCGGAGCTTAAGAAAGTAGCGTTTGCTTGCATTTTCTTTATTTTTTTTTGTTTTATTTCTTTATTGTATGTATGTGTGTATAAGCATGTGTGCAGAGGTGAGGTGAATAAGTGACAGATTTCTGGAATAAAGCGTGGTCATCACATACTACTCCGTAGGCATAATGCTCACAAAAGAAGAGCAAAGGAGGTGTGAAAGGCACTGATGAAGCTGATAAGGAGAAATCACAGAGCAGTAAACTGTATCCATGAGCTAGACATGAGGACACAAGGTGGGTGAGGCCAGAAACATGTGTTCCTTAGTTGCAGAAAAGGAAAGTATATAATGGTGTAGAAACCCTTGAATAGTATTTTAAATTAAAGTACAATGTTAGAATAGCCCCATTTTTTGTTATATCACAGGTAACTTTTAATTTCATTCACTTGTTCAATTGCATTTGCCAAATTTTCTATACTGGCGTTTGAGCCTGAGTTCTCTGTAAGGAGGGAAGGGGATAACAGGAGGTCAGACAGAGACTTGATGACAATAACTATTAACAGTTTCAGGAACAAATGATATTATCCCTTTCTTGGGAATTTGGAACATTTGAATCTAAAATGTTAAAGTGTTTTTATTAGAGGGAGAAGTCACAGATTTGATGACCAAGCTTCGTTGGGCCAACTGACTTGCCATTTTGTCCTCTCTGTAGCTCACCTATTCCATAACAATACCTTGTGTTAGTCTCCTTTCAGTCACTGTAGCTAAATATCTGAGAAGGAAGGACACATTTACGCCCTCACTGTTTCAGTGGCTCTGCGATAGTTACTTAGCCATCCCTGTGGGCTTGTGTGTAAGGCAGAAGAGCGTGTGCTGACTACTCACCTCATGAAGGACAAGGGCAAGATCAAAAGCAAAGGGGCCTAGGACAAGATAGACAAGAAGGTCTCCACTGATCAACTTTTGCCAGTTACTCTCTAACGTCTGTTTTACCCAATTCTCCAATGATTCCATCAATGGATGGATTCATCAATGCATTAAACCACTGATTGACATAGATCCTTAATGATCCAATGATTTCCCAAAAGCCTTTAGGCTTGCAGCTGAGGCTTTTAACACATGAGCCTTTGGAGGAATATTCCAGATTAAACCATAATACACCTGTTTTGCAGGAAAATGCCAAGGGCCATAAGAGAGAGCTTCTTGATGAAAAGATGGGTGTGCCACTTCAAGCTCATTGGAATTTTGTAAGGAAATGTTTGTGTGTATCCACTGATATTAAAGCAAGTTAGTTTTACCTGAAGAACTGGGTTTGAGGATACAAAATTCTAAACCAAGGTCCACGTGTTTCTTTCCCTGAAAGGGACTGAAGTAAAACTATTTTCTCATGGAGTCCAAAGAAACACAGTTTTAAGAAAATTGTTGCTTATCTGACATTTGAACGTGTTGGTCACTGAAGTATAAGGCTGGTGATTTATGATGTGATCTCTCATGTAACAAGCCCAGGTTTTCTGGATATTCAGGCTATTTTCCCTTGTTGATAGCCTCCCTTCAATATTTCCCAAGAGAATCTCAGAGTACACACCTCTGTGAAAAAGCTATTTGGATAGCTTCTGTGGTTAGATACTTCTTGGTCCCCTAATATTTTGCTAAATGAGATTTGATTCAGTACTCCTACATGGGATATTGCTGTTCAAAGTGCTTCTTCCTGAGTTTCTTTCTGCTTTTAGTCTGAGGCATTATGTGCTATTTAACAGAAGCTGTAGAATTTTAGTGTATTCTTTTATTTGGATTCATTATTAGGATGAATAAAATGAAATTACATCTGAATTCTTATTTTATCACGGAGGCTGAATCTATAGTGCTTAAAGATATAAGCTTTGGTGAACTGGGAGCGGGACCCTTCCGTACAGTGCTTGTGCAAATACCTGACTTTGAGCCCAACTACCCATGAAGCTGTGCCAGACCTGATGTGTTTGTGATCTCAGTGCTTGCGAAGTGGAAATATGAGGATCTGTGGAGTTCTGGCCAGCCAGTCTTAGAAATTTATGATTTCTAAGCCAATGAAGACCCTGCCTCAAAGAAAAGAGGATGCATTTCTCAGGATGACAACAGAGGCTGTCTTCTGGCTTCCACATGTACATATATGCTTGCATAAACACAAATGTACAAACACGCATACATGCACACACTCATACACACCACACACACACACACACACACATACACACACACAAGCAGGCACACATACATTAAAGGTATTGATGTTGGTATAAGACAACCTAATTTGAAATCCACTCTGCAGACCACGGGCATCTCCATCAGTTCTTTTATAAGGCAAATGAAAGAAAGCACATTTGTTACATAATCTAATATTTTGTATATAAACTTAATAAAGGTTACTGGTTACTAATCACTATTCCTGCTGCACTCTTAGTTTATACACCCACACCGCAGCTCCAAGGAAATAAAAGTTTGTATTAAGCAAAATATGAATGTATCCTTCAACCAGAACATCAGAATTAGGTGGAATGAAAGTGGATGAAGCGGCAAGTTCTTCTGGTGCTCAGGGAGAGAGGATAGAAACTTGACTTTAGAAAGATGTACTGTGGATTTGATAGATATCATAATCAATGCTGTGTATGTCCCTTTAGTAGGTCAAGGTGTGTAAAAGCATCTTTTCATTGGACAAAAGGAAACTGGGGTGCACATTAAACCGATCCTTCTTATCTTCAAGAGTGGATGCTGTGTGGAAATATGTAAAAGATCTCTACAAAGTTTTCTGCATAATTAAGACAACATGAATTGGCAATTCAAATGTTGCTTTGGGATTAGATAGATCTTGGTTTGAATCCCAGATAAGTCACTTTATAGCTCTGGGCACATAAGCCAGACACAGAACCTTCTTCAAACCATTTCTTCTCTTCTTTTTGTGGGAATTAATTTAAATACTGAAAGTAAATTAACAGAGAGAATGGTATGAGCTAAGTAATCAATAAATGTTATATTTACTGTATATGAGAACATGACCTTGGAGTGTATCCAGGCAGACAAAACCTTTTTATACCAAAAAAAATCTCATGTGGGTAAAGATGATGTGGAGAACTTCTTTTCAACCCACATTTATGCTATTAATGTAGAAACTGGAATAGCCAAGAGTTTAGAAAAATATTTTCTCTAGACCTTTTTCAAATAGTTAGCAGCTGAATAGTTAAAGTGGCTACCAGAGACTAAATGTCAGACACTAAAGATGTGGGTGGACCAGAGCTCTAGAACCACAGGGTCTGTGTACCGAGCAGACATCCCAGAAAATCATTTACTATTCAAAACATTGTGATAGTGTTCTGAATAGGCAGCTGTCAAACATCTGCACTGCTAGTCAAATAAAACAGGACTCAGAAAGCTTAGAACATTTTGGTCATCTTCAAAGCAACTTTACAGCCAGTGTTAGTTGTGTGGTACACAAACAAGTCATATCAGTCAGGACTGTGGTGTAGAAAAACAACATTGGGACTCCCGGCATGCACTGGTGCAGTCTTGTGAATCTTAATTTGACTGAATTGATCCCAGATGTTAAATGCTAAATGTGAGCCACTGCTTCGGGTCTTTGTCTGTCTCCCTGCTATTCACACACAGCCATTCACACAGTCAGAAAGCAAAATGCTGTATCTGAGATAAATGCCCTGTTCCTGTTACTTCTCTTCACTCGCTCCCATTGTGTAAGAGAAGAATTTAGGGATTAATGTGACAGAAGTTTTATTTCTCAGGAATAAAACACGTGTAGATTCACATGCCTCCAGGGCAATTGTGTGCAGGTGTGGAGCTTAGCACCCAGCAGGTACCTAAATGGCAGGTTCCTTTCTGACTTTAATTTTCAGCCATCTACATTCCTTAGAACCTCAGGAGATTTCCTCAAGCTACATCAGCCTGGGGTGACAGACTGAGAGGATGGTAGTAGTGAGCAATAATTTTTCGATTATCCATTTGTTACTTAGCACTCTCAACCCATCCTTATGTAAAGATTTCCTCAGCTATTCCAGGGAGATTTGTTCACAAAACAGAATCATTCCAGATATGACAGCTGTTCTTTCTGGTGCATACTAATTTCCTCACTGTGGACCTTCGCAATCTTTTATTTGTACTCTACTCTTGGTGTATTAAGTAATAGGTAGGTAAGTAGGTATGGAGGGAGGTAGATACATAGATGATAGATAAAAGGTAAGTTTCTAGGAAATTGCATGGTCCATCAGTAACTTTCAGTGTTCTCTGGAATTTTGAAACCCTAACTCTTTTTCTGTATGCTTCACATTATGATAGAAAATCAATTTATTTAGCTGAACATTGCACTTTAAAAACAGTTATGGATCAGAGTAAGGGTACAGAGTCAGGCTCTCTCATCCATGTGTCTGTGTCTCAATATTTCTGGTTGTAGTATAACCTCCGACAACTCTTAGTCTCTCTTTCCACATTGATGGCTTTCTGACCTGTAAACTGGGATTGAAGGAAACATTACGTTTATGATATTGCACCCAATTAAGGGTGAAGCTTGGCCTGTGTTGGCCATTGTTGGTACTATATGGGAATCCAGAACACCCAGGGCCTTCTGGAGAGAATAGAGGTCACTCATCCACTTTTTGGAATTGCATTTACAGCTATGGTCCTCCGTACTCACCACAAGTGTGTGTGTGTGTGTGTGTGTGTGTGTGCGTGTGTGTGTGTGCGCACACACACGTGTGCGCATGTGCGTGTGCATGTGTGTTTGTGCATGTTACTAGTATTATGTGGGTCTTTTTAGAAATAACCTCTCTCTAATTCATCTCTAACCTTAAATCACATTTGTGTACCTTAGTTATTCCTTCCATGGGATTTACTCTTTCCTTACTGGCTCCCCAGTTTCTTGAGAAAATCATTCCTGTTGGAACTGCCTAAAAAATATCTCAAAGCACCAAATCACCAAGATATTTAATGTTGCGATTACTGGCTAAGTTGAACTTTGGCTCAAGCTATAAATAAGCATTCATATCCCAAACCCACATTTCTTCCTCTTCCTCCCTCCTTCTCCCCTACTATCTCTCTCTCTCTCTCTTACACACACACACACACACACACACACACACACACCAAATTCATGTTTCAGCACCTGAACCTCCCACTACCATTGCTGATACTATTACTGTCGTATCAACTTAGATATTCTTGAATTCTTATTCAATTCTATTTCCAAGATATTTTTGTTATTGAAGGTTCAACAAAGCATTATGAGCTACTTATATTTTACACGAGACTTTCCAACCACCTGTCCATAATATTAATTGTTTCTTTTTTTAGTTGTTGAAGCTAGAACTCAAAAAGTGCTGCCTAGTGAAAATGTTCCCTTTGGTCATTTATTAAAGAATATCCACTTCTGTTAGCTCCTCACAGTGACTCGCCTATGCTCCTTCTGCCCTCAGTCACCCAGTATAGAAGCTCCAAGAAATCCAAACAAATCTGTTCTTTTATCAGCTTTAAGAGATTTAATTCATTTTCTTAGCTGTACAATAAATCACTAGGATTCTTTTAGAAAGGAAAAATTGAAAGAACACCCCCAAGATAGAAACAAATGCATTATCTTTTCACTCATAACTCATGTGGACTGAAATATCTATTTGTTACTCCTCTCTCTTTCTTGATTTCTCCCAATATTGAAAAGCTTCTCAGAACTCACTTGTTACATGGCAGAAGAATTTAAATTTACAATGTCAAAACCAAGTAATAAGCTGTGCATTCTAAAATGCACACATATCTTCATTTATTTATCCAATTCATTGGAAAATTCCTAGTCTAGGTTAAAGTAAAGGCCGTTCATGGATACAACACCCAAATGTTCCCTCCTGACTGACGCATGGCAGTCAGTCACTTCTATGTTAAAGCAGCTCAGAGACTTGAGGTCAGCACATCTTTTGAGAAGCTGAGAAATGAAGCTATCAATCAGTAACACTGACTGAATGATGACCACATGGCAGCCTCTGGACTAGGTAATTTAGAATAACTTCACAAATTTCTGTTGTTATTTCACTTTTACAAATAAGAAAACATGGGCCTGGAGAGATGGCTCAGTGGTTAAGATCACTGACTCCTTTTCAGAGGTCCTGAGTTCAATTCCCAGTAACTACATGGTGGTTTACAACCATTTGTAATAGAATTTGATGCCCTCTTCCCTTGTAAATGAAGAGAATGACAGTGTACTCACATACATAAAATAAATCTAAAAGAAAAAAAAACTAAGCTTTAGGGAAATTATATATGGCACTAATATTGCTTTTTGTAAAGAAGTAATAGTGTCCTTTCACTCCAATGAAACTATAAGACCTGGGTTCATAACACACACACTCACCAGTGTCATCAGTCAGGCATCTTAGTCTGTTGGTGTCTGGGAATTGTCACACAAACCACTCAGATATCTTAGTCAAACAGGGATGGTTTATTGAATACCATAACCCAAGACTGATGGATCAGGGCCATAGGGAAGACTCGGGAGCTGACTGTGACATTGATCCAATATTCTATAGGGATTTTTAATCTTGAGATCTGCAAACAACTCTGTAGTTATTTCACAAATCAAGATTTAGATATGGAGGATTTCCTTGGAACATGTCTTTGTTATACATTTATCCTGCTCCCATTGGTTGGGGTATTCAACTGTGGCAAGGGACTTGCCTTGTCTAGCATTCATGTCAACCAACCAGGATGGAACTTGTCTAACATACAAGTCTTAACTGCCAGCCAGGATGTCAGTTGACTATGTACATGTCTCTTTCTGCTAAGTAGGATGTCAGTCCACAGAGGAGTCTTGGGAACTTAAACTCTATTCTACTTAACCACTACTCAAAATGGAAGTCTTATTCCAAATAGTTTCTTATAATGTTGCTGTCTATCCAAGAGACAGTTTATAAAAGCAAATACCATAAAAATCTCACACATGGGTGGACACACTGCTGGGTAGTTGGTTCAGATCCAAGCTTCTAGTGGCTAACTATCCATAGCACTTCTGACTGACATCTGCTGTGATTGGTTTTCAAGAACTCCAAACCACAGAACATCCTAGTAACAACAGTAAGAGCATATAAGAAAGTTTCCTTATGACATTAGTAATAGCACAAAATAGTAGGCTAGCCAGGTAACAGTTACCTAGGCCTTAACATTTTACATAGACCTTAAGAGTTTATGTAGGCCTTAAAACAAACCCATATTGTGTATGTAAACATCAAGGCAAGATTGTAATGAATGAAGCCATGTGCTGTGGTCCTCCTCCTAAGAGTGGTATCTCTGATCCCACCTTCTCTGGTACTCTGACTATGATTAAGAACATTGGCATCATTTAGTGGACCAATGAAGCTCATCTCAAACAAGAAATGGTTAAGAATGTGAGTATGCCTGAAATAGAACTGCACACTGACTTCACTAGAAATACCTTTAAAGGAAGCATAAATATAGGCCCAGACTAGTATATAAATGAACAGGTTCAAATTGCTAATATCAAACACATACTTGAGCTACCACAGACCTTGGAATTTCAGAATATTATAAAAGAGGAGAGACTCCTTAGATGGTAACCTTACATGTTAATCAACTGAAGGAAGTTCAGTTCTTTGTTTACTACGTGTATGTCCTTAGTTCATCTGTCATCAGCCTTTAATTGCCACATCACATACTTTTGCTGAAAAATTTTACATTAAGAATGGTTTCACTGAAACAAGGGACAGAACACAATGCAAAGCTACTACAAGAAGACTTCTTTGCTGTCCTTGCAGGATCTTAACTACTGTTTGCTCAGAGCACCTCATTTATATCACAAGAGTTTACGATGTGTTTAGTGTTTCTCCAAGTTGTGTTTACATATTTTAAATGAACAGTTCTAAGAAAGTTTTGCTATGCAAAAAATACAATTCGGAAAAAGACTTAGAGGTAGAGATACTATTGTGTCAGGCTGTCCTGTGGAAACTTAGCTGGTGCATCTCAGTAATATCTTAGTTTTTCTTCCCACCTCTAAAAAGTTCACTATGTCATGACAGTTTTCAGAAACTTTGGGGGATGTTTGTTAGGTTTAAAATATTCTTCCCAGAATCCCAAATGATTCCTTTCCTCTAGGCGCATTGTAGAGTTCTTCTACATTTACTATGAGTTCTATTGGAAATGATGATGATCCTATGGGAGGAGACAGAAAAATATGGTGGTTTTTCTCCTGAAACAAACAAACAAACAAACACATCTTCCCTCACAGTTGCTCTGCTCTGTAGACCTATGGGGAATATACTAATGACCCTGAAAATGGATTTTATTTCCTTAGATATAGTATTCTATGATCTCTGGGATTTCTTTTGCTTTTAAACATGGTAAAGACTGGTGTTAGAATTCATCACTGATACAAAGCACAAAATATAAATTGAAGAAACTGAGTGTGTCATCGGTCAATGAAATCATGGTTCTCTCCCTAAAACTGGGAGTGCTCCATTGTTTGCCACATTATATTCTATGCTTATTGGATTACTTCTACAAATAATTAAAATACCCTTGAAATTATATCACTAAAAAACCATAGTCTTCATAAGATATTTTGTGTCCTGGATATTCTAGGATATAGCTATGCCAGGGAGAAGAAAAGGACACCTCTTGTATCCTTTAGTACATATTCTTTTTAATCTGGCAGCTGAATAGCATCACTAGATTTAAAGGAATTTGTTCTCAGAGGGCTCTAGGAAAGAGCCTGAAGATACTGTAGTGATCATTTAGAAGATGGACCAGAGATTTTCTTTAGAATACTGGTTAATTAACCAAGTAGAGTTTGATTTCTTATTATCAATATATTAGCCAAGTCTCAAAACTCATCTCTCCTCTTCCTCTTCTCTCCCTCTCCCTCTCCCCCTCCCCTTCCCTTCCCCTCCCCCTCCCCCTCCCTTTCCCCTCCCCTCCCCCTCCCTCTCCTCCTCTTCCTCCTCCTCCCCCTCCCCTCCTCCTCCTCCTTCTTCTTGCTATTAACCTTACATTTTAGTTTATTGTTGTTTTTGTTGTTATTTAAATTATATGTGTGGTAGAACAGGGAGTATGTCCACGTGCATTAAGTGCCTTCAAAAGACAGAGGAGTCAGATCCACACGGTTCTGAAATTCCAGGTGGTTGTAAGCTTCCTTATGTGGAAAATGGGAACTAAACTGGAGTCCTCTGGAAGAACGATACATGATTTTAACAACTAAGCAATCTCTCTGGCTCTGAGGTTTCTTTCTTTCTTTCTGAAAACCTAATTTCTTGTCACATTGAGTTGCAGAAAAGGGCAAATGATGAATGTGGAATTGTATCTATCAAGTTCAGCTCAATGGGGACTTCAGATTAAATGCAGCAAAATCTCAGTATTTTTGAGTTGCTCCACAGTGGTAGCTAGTTCTTCACCATCACAAATAATGCTAAGCCATGCAGACTAGGCTGGGAGGATAGGATAAAATTATTATATGGATGTGATAAGAAAACAAGCTTCATACATATGTTACTCCATCTAAGTAGTAAGTCTTAAATATAATCTAAAAATTCACAAAGTGTTTCTAATGTACCTGTAGGGAATACATTAAAGATTGTGTATTTCTGTCTGTCTTTGTGTGTGTGTGTGTGTGTGTGTGTGTGTGTGTGATGAGTGGGTGTCTAAAAATACCAGAAGAGAGTGTCAGATCCCTTGCAACTAGAGTTACAGGCAGTTCTGAGTAGCCTAGTCATGGGAATTTATACTTTGGATAATAGTTGTTGTTTTGTTTTGTTTTCTCAAAGGAAAGGGATAGTGAGGTTCTGTGTATCCGAAACTCCAAATAGTAGTCTAGTGTTATGTGACTTAACCCTAAATTCCATGGTTGAAGCCATTTTGTCTTTTTTGCCTTAAGTCAAAATTAAAAGAATAAAGGATTCTGTGTGTGTCTAGTTAGGAGTTTTATTGTTGCAACAAAAAACTGGGGGAGGAAAGGCTTAATTTGGTTTCCATATTCGATGATTTTTGTTTATCACCAAAGGAAGTCAGAACAGAAACACAAACAGGTTAGGAACCCGGAAGCAAAACTGATGCAGAGGCCATGTAGGGGTGCTGCTTACTGGCTTGCTCTCCATAGCTTACTCAGCCTGCTTTCTTATAGAACTCAGAAATACTGACAGTGGGCTGGACTCTTCTCCATAAACAACTAATTAAGAAAATTCCTTACAGATGGATCTTATGGCAGTATTTTCTTAAGATTCTTTCCTTTTAGATACCTTTAGTTTGTGTGTTAAACTGACATAAAACTAGCCAGTACAATGTGTAACTTCCCTTTTCTAGATATTAGAATGTTTCAAGGTCACATCTCTTTTTACTGTAATAGTATTTATTCAAGCAAAGGCAAGTACAAATCCAGAATAGCAATGTATAAAGGACACTTAACAAAGAGCAGAGTTCTTTGTAGGTGAAAAATAACCAACAAAATACTGGCTCTTACCAATTCTTAGAGAAATCACAAATTGTTAGGCAGTTGTTACACTACATTCTGCCCTGGGAATCTTTCCATACTTCTATAGAAACCGGAAGCTCTCCATATTACACTTTCTCCATTTTTTCTATCTTTTTAAAATAAATATTCCCTGTGTACATTCACCCACTAATTATACTAACAGTATTAAGTAGAGTAGTTCCTTTGAAAATAAAATCTTCCTATAAATACATCATCATTCTGAAGTGGTCTCATAAATTTTGTTGCTGATTTGATATCATAAATGGTATATTTATTTATATTAAAGTATGCCTGCTGTTCATCTTGAGGTTATTATATTTATATAGTTAAGAGACATGATGAGCCAAATTTGATTTTTCATTCTGCTCTAGAATTCTTGCATCTCATAATCACCATTGATTGCTTAGCTACTAGTTAGAATCAATAAAAGGAGTAGATATAAAATGATCTCTTTCCGTATTTTATAATATGAGTCTGGTTAAAACAGAGGATTCAGCTCCATAAATGTTATCTGGTAATGATAGTGTGTAGAGTTCAGACTACAGTTGAGAAAAATAAAACTGGAAACTTAAATTTTGGGCTTTATGTAGGATAAGTTTTATTTTCTAATATCATAGAATGTTTTTACTGTTTTATGGGTAATCATATAATTTTATTAACTTTTTATCATTTTAATTGCTTTCCCTTTCAGAGACTATGAACACTAGTTTACATGTGTTTCAAGCTTGTCTCTGATATAACTAATGTATTACCTAAAGTTCATTAATATAAGAGCAGAGAAACATTAAAACTTATAGACATGTACTGAGTATAATAGTTTACAACTTCAGCTCTGCATAAATCAGAAGAGCCATGGAGATAAAAAAAAAAAAATCACCAGCTAAAACTAACTGTGGTGGTATAGATCTATAGCCTTAGAACTCGGAAAGTCAACCAATGAAGATCCCTAGTTGAAGACAAGCCTGGGTTACAAACATACACACACACACACACACACACACACACTCACTCACATAGACATGTGCACTCATGCATACATAGGCTTAACTCATACATATATACATACAACAGACACACACACTGACATGCCCATTCACAAAGACACACATACAAACACACATATATGAAACAAGACACATTTACACACAATATATATGCATGTATGTGTATATACACATACAGATATACACACAAAAATATGTTACTAGATAATCAAAGACTTGGTCAAACATTTTAAGCATTTGTATTTCTCATAAAGTAATTTTACTGAAAGTAAACATTTCCAAAACAATGCTTCCCAGGGTGAAAGTTTAAGCACTAGCATCTTGCTGGGGCACCTTCCCAGTGTTTTGGATCATTCAAGGATGCTCAGACTTTTAGGTTCTTAAGTAAGCATCTTTGATTATGGCTCTAAAAAGGAAATGCAATGTGTACAATTTCAAAACCTGTCTAGAGTGCTTTGCTTAGAAAATCAATCTTAACAATTGATGAATTGTATCCTCTACTGAGAAAGAAATGTGCTCATGGCATTTTGGAAAACATTCAGGATAGCAATCAGGTTCTTTTAGTAAATTCCATGATAATCATGGTCTTTTACCATCTGCTATACCTGGAAATCAGATTTCTTCTGTGGATACGGTGATTAACAGCATGCCTAGGAATGGAATTTTGTTTGTAGATTTCAACTATGGAGTATTTGTTTCCTGAATTTTATAAATATTGGCTTTTAATATTTTATCTTGTAATACTTTCTCCTATATCCAGTTTGTCTCACTGGAATCCATGTAATTTTTTCTGTCATTCTCCTCTCACATGCCTGTCTTCTCTAGTTTCTACTCTAAAACATTTACTTCTAAGCATGAGATGTATTAAAAGGAAGAGGGCACAGATAGTGACCTGCACTCATTTTTGCCTGGGTTGTTCTATGTCTTCATACGTTGGGGACAGGTACTTTGCCCATTGGCATATTTTTGTATCTTTATAGATACAATATTGTTATAGAGAAAGAATAACTTAGGCATCTCAAAGCATAATGAAATAAGAACCTGCCATTGTTGAAATAGTCAAGGAAATCTTTGTACCTGCTTTTAGATCTGTGTGATCAATGGTAATCACACTTAACTCTGAATGAGCGCTTCTGTGTTAAGCACCGTCCCATTTGAATGGGGTCCCTCTTTTGATCTGTGTAGCTATTCTGTGAGGTGGGAAACATTCCACCCTTCTTGCACAGACAAGAAAACTGTTGCAGGGACAAAGAAATATACTTCTGGTGGTACAGCTGAAAAAAATGAAAACACAACATCTAAGTTCTATTCTACCCAGTTTCTGTGTTCTCTAGCTGTTGTACAAGTTCAGGTTTAGCTGATCCCATGAACAAAACACTGGCACTTCAAAATTCTTATCTTCCATTGAAGAACGTTTAGGTATTCAAATGGACAGGTGCTATTACTATTGCTTCTAACTTTGCACTATTTGGACTTCCCACACAGTGCCAAGTTCAGATGTGGGACAAACACAGCACAGAGGAAGGCATGGAGATCTGGGCAAGCCTCCAGCTGAGGACCAGGCATAAGCAGAAATGAAAATGACCTTGGGGAAATAACATCAGCTAACTTTTGTTGAGCACTTAGTGTGTGCTAGATCTGATGCAAGGCAATGCCTTGGTTAATTTAAGCTTCTTATAATTATTCTAAGTTTACCAGTGTGCAGCTGGGGTTTAAAAGGTTAGGTAATTTTCCCAGGGTTGCATAGCTGCTAATGACAGCAGCAGAATTCAAACTCTGTTGAACTCACAGGGCTTGCTTTGGGCCTTCTGGCTTTAGTTTCAATGTGGGAAGAGCTTTGAAATCATTGTTTCTGTCCTTTTAAGAAAAAAGATCTGGCCAAACTGAATATCAGTCACTTTCATGGGGCCTTTCAGAGATCAGATTAGAGTGGAAATCCCAAACCCAAGTTTTGCAGAGATAGATACACTCAGAGAAGTGGGCAAGATCTGTATGCATGGGGACGATGCTGCTAGGCATGAACAGTAGAAATACATCAAAGCAGATTTTGATGAGTTATTTGTTATCCAGTATAAATTAGCACATGTAAGAGAAATTCAAAAAATAGTTTCAGAGGACACACAAACACATCCCTTTCTAAACACTAAACACTTACCTTTTCTAAAATATGCACTTAATCATTATGCTTTTAAAATTGGCTCTTTCATTGGCTTAGGAAAAGGTGTGTCTTCCACTGCAGAATTACCATCATTACCAACTTCCATTTGCCAATTTCACCAAATGGGAAAAACTGGGATGCAGGTGTCAGGTATGCAAGGAAATGCATTAGTAATGTTGTAAGGAGGAAAATAAAGACGGGCCATTAGTTGTGTGTGGAAGTAACCTTAAGACGAATACAGGTGGAAAAGAAGATCCCATGAAAATACTGAAATTTAACCAGAACTCCTAGAATTACCCTTTGTCTTATGGCTTGCCACCCAACCAAGAAGGATCCAATTAAACAGCTGTAGGATATAGACTCTTGAAGTCAAAACAAAAGCATTTTGCACACACATTCTCCACATACACCGAGAACTCAAGGCATACCACATTAAAATTTTAGAAAACCATTAGCAGACATAAAATTGAAGAAAAAAGTCCAGAAGTGAGAAATGCCTTTGTGAGTAGAAATGTGAAATATTTTGATGGAAAAACATCAAAGCAGGGATAAAAGACGATGCGCTGGCTAGTTTCATGTCAACTTGACAGATGCCGGAGTCTTCAGAGAGATAGGAGCTTCTACTGAGAAGATGTATCCATAAGGTCCAGCTGTAAGGCATTTTTTTAAATTAGTGACCAATGAGAGTGGGCTTAGCCCATCATGTGTGGTTCCATCCTGGTGGGCTTGGGATTTATAAGAAAACAGGCTGAGGAAACTATGGAGAGCAAGCCATTAAGCAGCACCCCTCCATGTCATCTCCAGTCTCTGAGTTTCTTCCCTGTGTGAGTTCCTCTCACTGTGTTTGAGCTGTGAGAGAAATAAACCCTTTCCTCCCCAAGTTGCTTTGGTCATGGTATTTCATCACAGCAATAGTAGCCATAAATAAGATAGAAGATTAATATGTTTTTTAAACTATTTTTTTGTCCTGAACTGCTATGGGATAACTCCTTCAGACCACAGTAGTGGCAGTGTACAGGGTGACTGTATGTAGTATGGATCAGTGAGGTGAACAGGAGCAGTATCCACAGGGACAGGAGTGGGCGGTGAGGAGCACTGTAATAAAGCTCCCACTCTGTGTATGAAGCTAGGTAGCTTGGTTTAAAGATAAATGTAGAATCACTTTAAAATGTGTCTCATAAAGTTCAGGGCAATAGTTAATTCATTTAAAATATACATAATTAATATACTGACAGGATAGAACATATGATTATAGAAAATGCTTCCTTTAACAGCAGAGAAGGCAGAAAATAATAGGTGAAAGGATGGAGGGTCAGGCAGGAGCAGAGGACCCAGACCTCATAGCAGGAGAGCTTGTTCTCTAATTTATTTTTCCAGAAACTCCTAACTAAGACAGACACAGGATACCAAATGAAATCAAATATTAAAAACAGTCAACAAAGACTGAACAAAAGCATCATATCTTTAAATTCTTGCTGGTTAAAATAGGTTGATCTGCCTGTCAGACAATGCCAAGAGTGTATCCTTGCATAAAGCAGACACTTTGGAAATATATGTTAGTTGTCACCTGCTGGCCCAGGCCTGTCACCTCCACTGTTTGACATGGTGAGGCAATAAGATTACAAGGCCAAAGTCAGTCTGGGATACAGAAGAAGTTCAAAACCAACATGGGCAGCTTAGTAAGAACCTGGCTAAAAGAAAGAAAGGCTTGAGGTGTAACTCAGTAGTAGAATGCTTGCCTTGCCTGGGAAGGCCCTAGTTTCAAACCTTAGTACAATACATAAATACACATATTGATGAGTAATAAGCAGATAGACTCACTGAAGTAGTAGAGAGAAGAAACTATTTGAAGGCAGAGTAGGATGGAGTAATGGATATGGAAAGAGTGGGCATCTGGATCCAACCATAAATGGATAGTAAAGAGAAATGCTAGTCTATTGTATACATGGTTAAAAAATACAATGTAGCCCATATATAGGAAGTTATTATATAATAAAACTATATGAGTTTCTTTAAATGACCCTAAAATAAAAAATACTTTGTAATTATGCCACATGACAGGTCAGAGATCCCATAATCAGACAAACTTAAGACATGCAAGTTATTCAAGTTTAGGGCCAAGCATAAAGAATAAATATAAAGGCAGAGATAAAACTAGATACCTGGAGCTTGAAAAATCTACTCAGGATATAGGCAGAGTAAAAATTGTCTCCGCATTTGTTCCAGAAGAGATGGGTTTTCACGCTTTTTGTAGGTGATGAGTACTTTTTAACTCGTGGTGAGAAGGATACATACGTTGTAATGCCTATGACATAAACAGTAAACAGCCATGACCCAGCTCATTCGTGAATTAAGTATGTGCTTATTGAACACTTTAGAGAAAGCAATCTACAGGTTAAAAGGGAAAAGAAACCACAAATGAGAGAGCAAATAGTAGCATCTAGAGTGGTGAAGAAAAACTACCAATGTTGAGTAAAGGAGAGTTTTACAAAGGACTGTCAGACAGAGAAGGACCAAGAACAAATTAAAAACCAGCAGCCCAGGCTGAGAGAAGGAGCACCTCTGAGTGTCAGACAGGAAGCCCTAACGTGTTCGAACAGAATTGGATCTTTAACGAATGCTACTTTGTTTGTCTCAACTCAGCTCCATAGATTATGTAACTCAAGGGCCAGGAGCCAGATGAGGCTGCTAAATACTATACTGGATCAGGGTTAAAGGGTAGACTTATATTTGGCATGTCATTTGGAGCTTAAATATCTGCCCTGAAGATCTTAAAATTCTAATGCCCCTGCCTCCTCACCTCCTGGATGTTTGTATGACAAGTGTGCTCCACCACACAGTCTATGTGGTACTGGGTATCAAACCCAGTTCCTCATGCATGCTAAGTAGGAACTCCACCAAATGAATATATCCCAACACATTAATTTTCTTAATCCAAGAGTAAGAAGTTCAGTTCAGGAAAAAAAATGATAATTCTTAGCCAGTGAGTTGGCCCCCATTCATCTGGAACCATAGTGATTTATAAACAAATGATTTCTGTGTTGTATGGAATGAAATCTCACCAGTAAGTACTCAGTATGTGTTATTAAGCCCAGCAGACCAGACATGGATGTAGGCTTTGTAAAAACATTAGAACAGAGCTATGACATAATACTGGAGACAGAACCTGAAGCCATCAACAGCATGATGGTGCAGTGGGTTAAAGTTTGTGTGTGGGGCACAAGAGCTTAAGACAATAGATTGGAGCTGGTAATTACTGTAAAAAAACAAAAATAGATGCTTGACAGTGGAGGTGGAACTCAATAGGGGATGTCTTGTGAGGGAAACTAAGTCCAGAACATGAAATGCTAGACATTAATGCTACAAAATTGCTATAGTGTATGAGATCAGATGATACAACAGAAAAGTTTAATTCATCTGTTGCAGAAACAACCACAGATAAGCTTCAGCAAACTGACTCATTAAAAATTTTTTGCAGTGATGACAGTAAGCCTCTCTCAACATTATGGCCCAACTTTGTCAATAACTTAGTCACATGATTTATACTTATTGTAAAGAGTGGTAAAGTCAGAGTGTTTATCTCCAAAGCATATCTACTTAACCCTGTGTGTCAAGCACTACTCCAGAATGTCATACCCAGGACAGAAAGCCCCCAGAGGACTTGATGGTGAGAACCACTGGCTGTTTGTAGTCAGTTTGGCCTATGAAGGTGCCCTGCAATTGTTAGATGTTTTTGTGATGTTGCTTCTACCCAAACAGTTATGTCCTCTACTTCTGCTTCTCTTGTACTTGGATTGAACTCAGGGCATTGCTTGTCCTAGGCAAGTACTCTCCCCTAATGTTTTATGACTTTCATTTGAGATGGATTTTCAATGAGTTTCTTTGGGAGGCTTCCAATCATTAATTTGCTAGACTTGTAGCATCAAGCATTTTGGGGAAACATCATGTGCCTTCAGTGTTTTTCATCAATAACCAAATAATTATTTGCTTTTCGTTAGTCCAACTGATCTACTTTTAATCAATTAGTAAAAATATAATAGCAAACTTTGCACAATATAAATACATTAATTACATAATAGAAACTGATGAAGAGTTAAGCAATTGAAAGCTTTTATTTCTAGAAACATCTCTCACTTTCTCAATGGTTTCAAAATGACTTTAAAGGCTGTCATCTCTACCCTCTAGGTTTTTACTTTTTTCTTTTGGCAGGTGACAGATATAAAAAAAATTCCTGAAAATTACTTAGAATTTTTCTAAGTGTTAATTATATCCTATGATATTTTCTTACAGCTTTACTACCATGCTCATGTTTTACTTCAAATGCTTTTGGAAATAACTACCACAATTTCCTCATTAAAAATCTTCCTTACTTAGTGACAAAGCAGCCATTTTCTACCAAATATTTTGATGTAAGAGCATCTCAGGGAAAATTTCAGGCTATGAGATGTACCCTATACTGTCATGAGTTCAAATATCTTGGGAAATCTTGGATCATTTGATTGACAGTTCAAAAGTAGAATGATCTGTTGTGTCTACCCATGTCATGCTGGAGAATACTAAATCAATAGTAATGCTATCAGAACCAGAAATCAAATGCAAAATAGTCCCCCTGGCTTCCTGCTAATGACATTTGCTCTTTTGATAGATTACTAATGGGTTCTTGGCCAAGAGGCTGCCTGGAAAGGCTGAAACTGGGTATAAATGGACAGGATGAAGCCATGATGTTCACAGCACAGAAAAAAAAGGTCCCCAGTTAATGTTCTACACAGATATGTAAAAATGTAACCCAGTCTTCCTTATAAAGGGGCATTAGAGGCCAGAAAAAAACTTTAGTCTATCTCTTTGGAATCAAGACAATTTGGTCAACTCTCATGTTCACCGAGTAAGAGAACTCAGCCAAGGCCCAATGGTATAAGTAAGCTAAATGAACTGGCTAATACTATTCTGTACCTAATTCTCTGTAGAAAACCCATGTACTCAGGAAGTATCAAAAGACATCAATTCTGTATCACATTTAAAGAAACTGGTCTGCTCGCTTGATTTGGGGGTTAACGTTGTGCAATGAATGTATCTTAAAGTAAGCCTGGTGTTAGTCCATATATCAATTCTCATTTCCTTGTTAGTGAAACTTTGATTTTATCAATGGACATGTTCAACGACTCATCTTAATTACTGTCCCATAACTGTGAAGAGACATCATGAGTAAGGTAACTTATAAAAAAAAAAGTATTTAACTGGGAACTTGCTTACAGTTTCAAAGGGTGAAACCTTGACCCTTGAGGTGGGAATCGAGACAGGAGGCAGCCAGACATGGCAAGCAGTAGCTGAGAACTTATATCTATCTGATTCATCATGAGGGGACAGAGACTGTACTTAGGGTGAACTTCTGAATCTTTAAAGCCCATCCTCAATGACACATCTTCTCCAACAAGGCCACTCCTCCTAATCCTTCCTAAACAGTGCACCAATGGAGAACCAAACACTCATATATATGAGCCTATGTGGGCCATTCTCATTCAATAACCACAGACATTAATATGTATATGCATGCATGGGATAAATTTTCTTTGAAGAATACACAAATGTTAAAAGTTAAGGATATTAAACCTTCCTAATGCTTTGATTCTTCAATACAGTTCCTCATGTTGTAGTGACTCACAACCGTAAAATTATTTTCATTGAGAGTTCATAACTGTAATTCTCCTACCATTATGAATCATAATGTAAATATCTGATAATGCAGGATATCTGATATGTGACTCTCATGAAAACAACTGCTCTAAACCCATAAAGTAGTTGCTGCACTTTTCTATTAAAAGTGAACCGAAAAGTTGTTAGCTTGCTGCAAAATCAAAAAAAAAAAATCATTTCCCTTCACTACCTCTTCTCCTCAGAGATGGATCTGAGTTGCTACAGCAAGAATATGTTGCTTCAAATCACCTTTGTTTTGCTGAGTTCCGAATGAAAGGAGAGGAGGTGGATTATATACAGAAGGATTAAGAGCAACCAGGGAGTGAAATAATGAAAAGCCTTATTTGAGAAGAAATGACTCTTTGGAACAAGAGGCTACTATATGTCAATGTGTCATAGACAGAGAAAGTGAGCTTTTGATTACTTAGAGGTAAGGTTGCCAGAGGGCTATGATTTAAATTTCTAAAGCTTGATCACTGCATCAAGGGGTTTGTTGAAAATTCTCATAACTTGTGATCTTGACTTTTATTCCTTTGAAAAATTATACAAAATATTTTTTGCCCACATTTATATTCAATATGTCACTCCCCTTCCTGTAGCCTTTGTAGTTATTCCTGTGCAGGCTTTGTATGTGCAATGTTGGTGGATGAATTGAATTTGGACATTCCTGAGAAAGCACTAAGTTTTGGGAGAGGAAAAGTGACCTCGAAAGTTGACTCTAGAAATGTTTAAAGGTTGAAAATGAGTGTGAATAACTTAAACAAGTAAGAATAAGAAGTGTTTGACTGAAGTATGGTAAAACCATAAAGCACAATTCTAGTTACCCATTCACAAGGCCACAGTCAGGATGGATTGTGTAAAAACCATTCAAAATAAAGAGCTTTCAGAGTTAAGCACATTGGCTACATTATTCTCATGTCCATATACAAAGAAAATGTTTGAAAGAACTGCATAGCAAAAAAAGGTGGTGATGAATTAGTATCATCAGCCTCACTGGATTTGGAGTCCCTGAGAGATACACTTCTGAGAGTGTCTTTAAGGCAATCCCAGAAAGGTTTAACTGAGGAGGAATGGCCCACCCTAAATTTGGAACTGTCCCAAAAGCTGGGACCCTAAATAGCATAAAGCAGAAAAAAGAGAGGTTACCTGAGAGTCTGCACTCTCTTCCCACCTGCTTGCTTCCCAGTCTGCTCAGTTGTGAGCCCCATGGTCCTGGCAGCATGGACTCTGCTCTGCCTTCCCTGCTGTAATTGACTCTGACTCTTCAAACCATGAGACAAAATAAACTCCTTTGGTTGTTTTGGTCAGATATTTTGTCAAAGCTATGAGACAGTAATTGATGCAGTTGACAATAATATTTTTCTAGGAGGGAAACTTTGCAGACATTATGAGATTTTATTTTCTCTATATGATGCTTTCTATTCAAATCATTTCAATATAAGGCTAGATAAATTACCAAATAAAAGAGCCAGTGAATCAATTAATTTGCTTAAATGTGTTTCTTACATTCCATTTCCCTACCTAAACTACACGTTTTGATCAGTGAAGTGTAATTAGAATATATAACACAGTACTAAACCTTGGCTTTATCTTGAAATAAAATTATTTGCATTTAATAGCAAACGCGGAGGTGAACTATTGACCAGTTGTCCACCATTGAACTCATGTTTATAATGGCTAAAAGATTAAAAACAGTTTGGCACAAAAGTCAATTTAAAAATTAACTTAATATTGCAACTTATATTTCAAATATTATCCTCATGTATGAATTTGAGTATTGCCTATAAAGTCATAAGCCAACTGTCTTCATTTGTTTATCCTGTGTTGACAAAAGTTTTGTCCAACTAGATCAACCTTAAAAGTTTGTACTAGTCTGCTTTGTGTTGCTGTAACTTCCAAAGCTCCTGGTCTGAAAATATGTGAAAGCTCGACAATTTGGTTTCCCACGTGCACCCCCAGCAGTGGGCTACATGATGTGTCTTCTATTGTGTTCCCACATCTGCTGCACCATACAAACCAGGGTTGCTGTCTTGGAAATAATAGGGTCGCTTTCATTCTTTAATGCTGACTGCCATTGTGTGAGCCTGTGCTAGAAAGTGGAGTTTCTGCACTCCCTGTTTTCAGCTTCTCATACAGAATAAATGTACCATTATTTGGGGGTAGTTTTGGGCATTGTGATATTTCTGAGGTTTCTTATTTTTCCCTTCCCCTTTGAATCAAGCTGCTCGATCTCTGTTTCTCTGTCCACCTCCCTATCTTGAATGTTCTTCATGCCATTCACAGCTTTCCTGAATCAGGTAAAGAGTGAGGAGAGGACGTTAAAACCTTAGTTAAACAGCTCATTTTGGACAGTGCACCTCACCCTGGAAGATGCACCTGTCACTTGGGAGTCTGAAAGAACTAGTGTGCAATTCACGTCCCCCAAGTCCTGAAAAGGAAATTGCATGTGGTGTCAGCGTAGTTCACTGATAAGATTTTATCCTTTTCTCCTGCTGATCCTGATAGAGCTACAGCCAGGTGGGCAGTAAATAAAGAAGATTTATTATGGGCTGGATTTGTTAGCTAACAGTACTTTCTCAGAACTATATCAAAAAAGACCCAGAAGTGTTCGTCTTTCACATCTTGGGAACTCAGTAATGAATAGCATGTTAGAGGAGGTGGGGTGGGGGGAAAGCTGAAGAATTCATCTCCACGATTTCTTTTAAACAGTGAACATTTTCTACACAATCGGCTTGATCTGAACAGACTCCTAAAAATCCAGGGGTTGATAAATTATCATCATAGCACCTGCATCTTATGCCTCAGGAACTTTAAGCAAACCCAAGGCTGTACTTGTGGATTAATTGTGCATGCATAATTTACCACTGCAGTTTACATGAGTGTAAGTATTTTTCTCATTCTGGTAAATAGGCATTTTCAGCTCTAGGAGAAAAGTCAGAATATTGCTGCACAGTGAAATGAGCCATCAGCCTATTTGGCTATTAGGAGAAAGGGAGGGAAAAAAATCTCCATACTTACCAGCACTGCTCAATTTTTAAATTGAAATGATTTTTCAAGTTTAATTTGCTTTTTGCCATCTGTATGTATTTCTTTTCATTAACATGTATTGTGTTGATTTTTTACAATTGTGTGTAGTCAATGCTGGGTGTTTTGTTCTAATTTGAATGATTAGTGGAATATTAATCTAGGCAAATACTTTCATTGAGGCTGTTTTATGCAGAAAGAAGCAAGGAGCACAAAGTAGAGAATAATTGTCACTTAAAGACATCAGGTTTTGAATACCCAGTTACATGTTAACACCAATGTGCTTTGAGTAAATTGGTTATTAGTATGAAGTCCCTCCTTTCCCATCTATAAACTGGGAATAAGAATCCTATCCCAGAATGGTTCATATCTCATACAATTCTGATGTGTATAAAAATAAAATCTAATTTAGAGATGGGCAATATTAAGTGAGCAGTGAAAGATACACATTTTGTAACTGTTTTGTTAAGACAAAATAACAGATTCTAAGTGTTGAAATTAATAGTTCAGGGTATTTATTGTTATATGAAAAGGTATTTAATTTTTGTCCCCTGAGTTCAAAGAATCCAGAAAAAAACTGTTTCCATAGACTTTTTGCCTGTGAATCTTTGATATACACATGTTCATGTACAGGAGGTAACCCACGAGCTTAGATGTGTCCACTATCTCAACTCATAAACTATCACAGTTCTGTTCTCTTTGTTCAAGGAAAAAGTAAGGCCCTTCTGGGAAATAAGAGCAAAAATGCAATTGTTTATAAAAGCATCGCATTTCAAATTTATTAATCCCCGTTGCACAAAGAAACACATCTAGACTTCAATTAACATAGTGAACATAATCTTAAGAGGCCGAGTTTAAATTTGATTTTTCTATCTACCCTGTTTCCCATAATATATTACAATTTAAAAGTATTTTATTTATGCTGAAATTTGATTGCAGTAGATACTAAATGCTAATAGCTCAGAGTTTCCTACCTCAGAATCACTGTGTAATATTACAAGTACATTTAAATATAGCAAATTGGCTACTTGCAGCTCTTCAGTGAGTTTTATCAAATCCCTTCTCTTTTTGTAACAGAGGTAAACATATCTCTATAGTGAGTCTAATTTTTTCATATCACATAGCACCCAAGGGTAAATTGTAAAATCCATTCTGTGCTTCTTTTGGTGAGAATTACAGCTTTCAGCCAGGTGGTACCTAGAAAGGCATGTCACATTCCCTGCCACTTCTCTCTGGCTTTATTGATGTGCCTGTCACTTAGAAACCTAGTGAATTGGGAAATGAGTCCGGCTTTCTGCTTGCCTATTCGCCGAGGTACATTTCAGGAGGCCACAGAGTGGCATTGGTAAAGAAAGCCAAAAGGTGACACTCGATAAGAGCAACACCATGACTCTGAGGCTCCCCATCTGCACATGAGACTGCTCAGTTCCTGAATACCAAGTAGGAGAGTCTGAGCCATTACTCATGCTGCAGTGGCACCCGAATCCCGAGAGAGAGAAACCACCGCCATTTCAATTGCTGGTCTTTTGTCCTCCTTCCTGCCCCTCATCCTTTTCAGTCATGTGTTAAAAGTGATGTCACAAAACCGCCCATGAATGCTACAGAAATACCTAAAGTTATTCCATGCTAACACAGAGTTTACAATCAGAGAGGTCAGGATCCTTCACAGCTCATGAGCCCCAAGAAATACCTAAAATGTATTTCTTCTTTCGTGGAATGAGTTAAGTAATACTCCCCTCTCTGACAGCTAGAAGGGTTATGTGAGGCACTTTGTGATCTTCTATACCAGTTAATACCATTCTCTGACTATGTTGGTGACCTGTAGTTTGGCCTACACTAGGACCATGAAGAGTGTCTTCTCATTTCTGCCTAGAAATTGTAAGTTTGAACTCATGATTAGTAGTTCTTCCTCAAGTTATAGAAACATTTGCCTTGAAATGATATTACTATTGACAAACAACTCCTCTTACAAGAGAAACAATCGATAAAGGAAGGTCATTCCTGGGGCTCCAATGGTCCTCTGGATCTCGAAACCATTGCTGTTCTCTGCTCAGTGTAGATGTGACTGACATAACTTTCTCAAGTATGGCACAAACAACAAGGTCAAAGATGAATTCTTCACAGGGGCTTTCTTGAGTAAAAACACAGCCTCAAAAACACTTAATACCTAGATATTTATTTGAGGCAGTTTTATAGTTTCCACTGAATGAGGGGTTGTCAATCAAAGTGGTCTCTTGTAACTAACATGGACTATTATATTTTTAGGTATTTTCTTATCACTATCAGCAACCAATATGTTATCTATCTATCCATCCATCCAGCATCCATCCAGCATCCACCCAGCATCCATCCAGCATCCAGCATCCATCTACCCATTCCTCTATCAATCCCTCTATTCCTTCTGTGTATCTACCATCTATCTATCTACCATCTATCTATCTATCTATCTATCTATCTATCTATCTATCTATTTTCTATCTATATCTGAGATAGGGTCTCATGTAGTACATGATGCCCTCAAACCCCCAGTGTAGCCTAGATTAGCTTTAAAATCTTGATTCTTGCTTTTACCTCCCAAGTACTGTGATCATTCTACTTTGCTATTTCCATTCAAAGAGAAACACTGTGGAGTGTAATGTAATAGTGCCTTGTCTTTGTGCATTTAAGGAGTTAAAGGGAAATGAGAGTTTTCAAGGCCTCTTGGCAGTCACACACTCAGCTTGTGATCTTGACTTTGTTAATGAGGGTTGTTGTTGGGTATTGACTGCAGAATAAGAATGCTGAGTATTCATGGTTACTTCAGTCATGGTCAATGACTGTGCCATGTGCTAAGTGAAGAACTGACTTCAGAATACCATGCTTTCTTTCATTGTCAAGAGTTGAGAACAGATGGAGAAACCAGTTTTTGTTTTTGATAAGTCTGGAATTCTCAGCTGTGACTATACATTTGTCAGCATAGCAGATATGGAAAGTAACACAGTTAATCTCCCTAGGATTATGCATAGTCATATGTAAACCTTCACTATGGGTACCTTCACTGCTTGCATTCTCAAGTCTGTGGCTTAAGACAAATGTCAAACTTTTGGCCATCAAGCTGAGTTCATTGTATCTATAATGACAAAAAATATATCTACAATTTTATTTACCTGTTAATTATTATTCAATTAACTCCTCCTGATTAAATCCTATATCCAAGAAGAGTCTGTTATTTTAGTGGAGCTACCCTAAAAAGGCTTCTGTATTCAAATGGGATTGAAAGAACTATATTAAACACTTCCTCTTGAAAATCTATGCTTTCTGTTAGCACATGAAAGGCTTTGTATAATACTGAGAAACAGCTTATTTTGCATTTTTTGATGTAGAATTTTACACATTTATATATAATAAAAACTACAAGCATCCCCTGGAACCCCATAGTTTATGAAATACACTTTGGAAAGTGTTACCACAATATGCATTCTTATGGCAGTTTCTTTACATCACCTATATTAAACCATGAGTACCTGGTATTTTGTAGGAGAACAAATCTAAGAGACATATTCTTTCATGGGTCAGGTCATTCCAGTTTGCATTTTTTTTTTTTTTTTCGGTGAGAAGCTCTGATGATAGAGAGGCATGAGAAGTGCCTTTCTTATTGTATATAAGTTCCAGAAATTCACTTCTTCACCATCTTTGAATAAATGCCCATTGGCTCAGGTTATACTTTGAAAACCATGCTCATATTGTTGCTTGCTCTGTAGATTGAATTCAGTGATGATTTTAACAATGGGAATTCCCCAATTGATGGGATGTTGAAGATGATGGCTCGTAAAGTAATATGGAGAGCAGAAACTTCTTATGGTAAAACATAATGGCTTGTATAGAAGCTTTAAATATTTAAGATGATGATTAGTGCTGGCAAGGATGCAGGTAGGAGTTACTAGGACATGACATAAAAACATGTGGAATCTTCTCAAGTAGTTACCCCTCTGAAGGGCATGATGTCTTCTATGATTCATAGTCTGAGCACTTAGGAGAGTGACACAGAAAGTTTGCCATGAGTTTGAGACCATTCAGGGCTATATAGTAAGTTTTAAATCAGCCTGAGATTCAAGTAAGGCCTTGTCTCCAAAAACAAAATAAAACCAAAAGTAAGTAAAGATAGAAAAATGAAAGAAAAGGAGGGAAAATGGGAAGAAGGAAGCACAGAAGCAAGAAAAGAAGGCAGATAGGCACTGGAAAGTAAGAAAAGAAAAAGGAATTGGAAATACTGAATTGCAGTAACTTTGTAAGACTGATTTTGACCTAACATCCTGAATCCTCCAGCCATGTCAAAATCCAAGCAAGAGGCCCAGCAGGTGTTAAGATCCCTGCATCAACCCTTCACTGGTTGTAAGCCACTCTGGGGTTTAGAGATCAAGTAGCCAACTTCCAGGCTGTTGGTGCAATGTCCCTCTTAGTCCTCAGTGAGATCTCCTTATAACCTTCCAAGGCCTCTATTGGCATTTTTTGCCTCTATTGGCAAATTTTTGTTTATTAAATGAAATGTCTATATTGAGAAGTATCTAAATAAGTGGTTATCTTTATGTAGGTCTTTATATGTTAATGTCTATAGTCATTTAATGTATTAATATATCAGATATAAATATATAATAATTATGTAAGTTTGCATTAATATAACATATTATTATATATATTAATGTTAAAAGAATACAAAAAAGAGGTTTGTATGTAGTCATGCTTTAAATTACATAAGACCACTAAAAAAAGAGTGTGTTCTACATGTTTGATCTTTCTAGTAGGTGGTTTTATCTTGGAAATGTCAAAACTTTTAAAAACTATTTTAATGATACTGTTACTAAAATATTTCTCATAAATCTGCATCTGAATGAAAAATATGAAATTAAGCAAAACAGACTATTCCATAGGTGGACAAATGTTCCTTTTGGTTTGGACCCTCAAATAAAATAGGGAACTCAGTTCATCACAAGACCCTCCCACAATTTTTTCTTTCTCTCTCCATGTGCATGTTACCCAAAACAAGCCCTTCCCTGGTTTTCCATCATTTTATTAGACTCTCAGTTTTCAAAGTCCCTCAGGCTTTTAATCTAAGAAGGAACTTCACTTTCCTGCTGACCTTCTCCCATAGTGGCTAGTAGCTAAATTGTTCAACAATCCCACAGATTCTGCAATTTTACTGCCTCTATGGTCTGTACTTTCTATCTATTCCTTGGTTTCAATGAAAGACCATTAAAATGCTGCTCAAGCTGGTATACTTGTATTAAAAACAGCATACATATTGAGGCTGTCTCCATCAGCCAATCTCCTGTAATTCGAACCTGATTCTGCCCCTCCGCTGCTCAGAATCCTTGCCATGGGATAGAAGGTCATTTATTCTTTTTGCTCATCCCAATGTTCTCTCCCTGTTTTTAAACGAAACTGACCTAACCTTACTATTGCATGAACACAGCTTACACTTTGCAGTCTTCGTTGTTTCAATTGTCTGTGCTCTTCAAGGTCCACATATTAAAATCCTGCGGACAGAAGCATCTATTTAAGAAGGTGACCCTGGGACCAGCTTTCATTGCTCACTTTTGCTTAGCTGTGTGACTACTTAATTGGTTTATCTATCAGTTGCTTGCTTGCAAAGTAGGACTAATATCATTGGCATTAAAAGGCATATAAAGGAAATCGAATGGCCCCTAAATAAAATTGTTTAATGATTAAACTAATGATTGGCTCATAGTAATCGTGTCAGACTAGCTCCCACTGCTGTGACTGGTACCTGAGATAGGCAGCTTCAAAGGAGGAAATATTGATTTGATTGAATTTTAGAGATTGATGTACATGCCTACTTGGCCCTGTTGCTATGGTCCTGTGGTGGCCCAGTACATCCTGGAGAGACTTCCTGGCAGAGAAACATCTCCTAATGTAGCCAGAGAGTGAAAAGAGAGAAGGGACCAGGACTTCAATATCCCTTCAAGAACACACCCTTATCCAAGTAAGCCCCACCTTCAGATACCCCAAGCACCTCCCAATAGAAGCATGGGCTGGTGACTAAACCTTAGCACATGAAAGTTTAAGGGATATTCAAGACCCAAACTATCATAGTAATCGTTTCTGAAATGTTGCCTTTTAATATGAATAATAATAGGAAACACCATGTTACGTTGCTTGCTCTGTTCTATTTTTGTTTATGTTGTTTGAGACAGGGTCTTACTGTGTAGCCATGGCTGGCCTAAAACTTCCTAAACAGACTACAGTGACTAAAAACTTGCAGTAATCCTCTGGTTTCTGCCTCCACAGTATTGAGATTATAGACTTCCACTACCATATCTGGCCAAGGGCTTTTAAAAAAGCTCAACAATTAATTTGCTGCTTGGCCTTTAGGTGTCTGGTGCCTGAATTTTATTTATTTTGTAATAGAAAATCACAAACAAAAATATTCTTTGCTATAATAACTGTGTTGTTTTCAAAGACATAGAGACCTGTCTCTATCAACATAATGTTTACCAAATTCAATTACAGCCAAGAAACAGTCATACTAGCATCCACAGAGAAGAACGCATAAGTATCTTAAAGACAATACTTTTCCTGAGGTTCTTCCTTTAAGTCCTAGGCTTACTTCTTTATGCTTTGACCTGCCTCTGAGTGTGTATCCTAGATGTCTTAGCAGATCCATCTTCTGTACTCAAGTTTGCAATTTCTCTCTATTCTGCTTGCACATGGGAAATGAACTTGACTTTTTCAGCTATAATCCCTGCATTAATTACACTTGGCCTTGCATCAGTGAACCCTAACTTGTAAACCACAGTCTCAGTGAACTGACTTCCAGACTTGCAGAAAAGGCATCTTATGGGGTCTTTAATCTCCTGGCCCATATATACGCTCCAATTTTGATCAGCTATTGTCAAAGATATATCAATATTTGGTTATCACTATGACCACCTTAAAAAGCCCTCCTGTGAAGCTGGTGTGTGGAACATCATGGAGAAGGACACATAGTTAGGTCAAGTGCAGATAAAACTGCCATGCATGCTGTCGCAGGAACTGTGGTCACAAGCGATCTTAGATATATTGAACTCTTTCCCTCAAGAACAAGTCTGTTTTGCTAATAATCTTTTCCCAACCCAGAGCAAAAATGTTTTCTGACCAAGCACTTTTAAACATAGTGTCTAAATTTCAAGGATACTTCTCCAAACCAAAGGTGGTCTCACTAGGTTTCTATAAAATAAACCTCAATCTCAAAAAGTAGCTGCTAACCAGAAAGTTCTGACCTGAGATGACGCTGAATATCATTATCTGTGGTACTCATGAGCCACACTTCAGATGTAAGAACATTCCAGTCTTTTTATTTGTAGTCATCAACACAGAGGTCTGGACGCCATGTCTTGAAGTTTATTGATGAGATATAACTCGTAGCATCTGGAATTATTGAACTCAGGAACCCAAAACAGAAATAGCTGAGAGGGATGGTTGGAAATGATCAGAATTGGCTTCTTTATTATAGTCCACTTTTGAGAAAGTCAGCTGACTCTCCTCCACTTGCGTAGGCACTGGTTTCAGGGAGGCATTGTCTTTTGCCTCTGCTCCCCAGTTTAGTTTTATTCATAGGGATAGTGGTGACTAATTTCACCAGCCCTTCCCCGGAACACATTGGTCTAGCTTGTATACTTTTCTCAGGCCTATAATCTCATGCCTGATCCTTTCCAGTGTTTCTTAGTCTACAGCTGTCTGTTTTTCTGTTCCACCCTGACATTGATCTGTGTTGTTCCCCTCTGCAAACAAAGGAACAGTCATCCCACACTGCATAAACATTTGTGTCACACCTCCCTCTTGAAATTAGTTTTCTTTTAAACTGGTTAACACATTTGTACCATCTCTGATGCCCTTAACTATGACAACTATGAAACAAAACACTGTACAGTGAACAAACACGTCACTTGGAGCAGATTAGATTAATTACCTTTCAGGACAGTGCTTAGATTAATTATTTTGTTTGTGTGGTATGTTTGTTAAGCGGTTGCCTGATTGCTGCTTGGAAGACTGATTACTTGTTACATTTACCTTGCGGTTTCTGTGGGAAAAACATCTTTTTAAGGATTCATCACTTCCAAAAGCCCAGGAGGCTGGGTGGAACTGAGAATGCTGTAGGAGAGCTGTAAAACGGGAAAACCGACTGTGGGAAATGAGTTCTTTAAACACCTACAATGGTGAGAGTAGCCATCACATCTGCTAAACACATACAGCGGTGGCCAGAGTAGCCATCACATCTGCTTAAGATCAGGAGAAACAATCAATGATAAAATTGAGTTAATGTGAGTTCAGCAGTTTGAAGACCCAGTACACCATTTCGACTTTAAGGCTGAGGTGAATAAAGACGGGGAAATTGTCTCAGTATACACGAAGTAAAAATAGCATCCCATAATGATTCTTTTTTTTTTTACCTTTTGACTACTGGGTACCCACTTCCTAGTGGCAATCAGTCACCAAAGGACTGCTGCTGCTGCTACTTCTTTTTCTCCCAGTATGCTCCATGAAGGGTCCTTCTGAGGCTCTCATAGGACAGCTGGGTGAAGGCTGTATCATGTATTCAAGGACTAACGGTCAGCAGTGAGGAAAGGCTTACAATATTAGGAATCTTGAAAATTAAAATGAACGCTTTTGAAATAAATGAGTTATAGATTGAAAAATAGAAATGCCCTTTTTTCTGTGAAAGGTTAGACTGAGCTCTCAGTGATGGGCCACAAAAAGTTGACTGCTTAGGCAATACTGTATGTCAATACTCCTCTGTGACCCTGAATGTGTGTGGTTAGACTTGAGGAAAAGTAAGGGGACTCATAAGAGCTCCATGCATCCCTAGACATCCCTAGATGGAAATTATTGTACCTTCACCCAGAAGAGGAAGGCTTAAGAATATTACTGTTTTCCCAGACACTAGGCCCATTGTCATTTATGTCCATTAATCATAATTTTAAACAACAACAGTAAAAATAGATATTTAGAAATAGGCTTAAAATAGGCTCTTAATATTACGGATTAAATGAAGAAAGCATTTTAACTAATAATCTTCCCAACCAACATAAAATAACACAAACAGTTAAAATGTTGAATTGAAGTAAATTTTTTTTAAGTTGGTCTTCCCTGTGTAGATGGAGATGTCAGAAGAAAAACCCTTGGCAGACACAAAACAACCAAATACTGTTTAGTATTTAAAATGATTTTGCATTTATATTATTAAATATGAATAGCCATCATGCTATAACAGTATGTGTATTGCTCAGGAGAAATCACAGCCCAGATCACTGACACTGGGACAGTGAAAAATGAGAGGATGACAGAGATGTGACATTTGTTTCTGAGGTAGTTGTTTTTCTACGGTTGTGCAAAGCGCAGAAATAAAGGAAAATACATTAGCCCAGCTGAAAAAAGGTATTTAAAGCCCTTTTGATTGAATTTTTCTTTTCCTTGTGACTGGAAAGCCAGAATTGGAGAGGATGAATTCTGTAAACAGCTTCCTTTCTCATTAACTGTGTTTTTGTCTTGAGGCCACAGGCCCAAGTTCAACACCAATGTGAAGTTCTAGTTACTCGAGTTTATATACAGTTACCCCATACATCCCTCCATCATGTTTCTGCCTTGGGGAGCTGAAATGAGACTAGCGTGACCATAGAGCTGCCTAGGAAACAAGTTTTCTGTGGTTTGAAAGTTTAAACCCAGCATATTTAGAATTAACATGAAGCCAGAGAAATTTACTCGATTTTTTTTTCAAAATATCCCAGATTTCTACTTTCCTTGGCTTTCTCACGATTGTGTCTTTTTTGACTAAAACCTATTTTACTAAAATGGATAGCTTATGATCAAAGTAAATAGCCTTTACTGTTGCTCAAAATATAAGTAAATTTTGAGAAACTAAAAACATCCATGCATCTGGGAAATCATTGGATTGTTCATAAGCTGTTGTTGTCTAATTGCAAAAGCAGCATGCTAAATGTCTCTGTGATAATGTGACTTAA
Organism: Arvicanthis niloticus; assembly: GCF_011762505.2. NCBI lineage: Eukaryota > Metazoa > Chordata > Mammalia > Rodentia > Muridae > Arvicanthis > Arvicanthis niloticus. The sequence goes on along the minus strand of NC_047661.1, from coordinate 89,039,338 downwards.
TTTTATTAAAACTGGCTTTCACGTGGTGTTTATTAACATCTTTTCACTAAGTTATGATCATGTCTCAACCATCTAAAGGCCTTTGTATTTCATAGCACGAGGCCGCCCTTTATAAAGAAAAAGGCATTGCTGATCCGTTGTCACGCCCAAGCCAGGCATAAGTCAAGCACCTTGTTTTTTCCTTTGGCCTGCCATCCGTTTCATCATGCAAATACAGGTGTATCTCAGGTGAGCAGTACCGGACATATTCTACAGCCACAAGTTGCTAATGATTCTCACACATTGTAATTCAAAGAATAAATGCACTTGTTCTGCATTATGACTCTTACTAGATTCTACATCCCTAGTCTTTATTTTTATTTATTTGTATGAATAAAAAGCATAATCCCTCTAAAGCTTCTAAAGATGTCAAGGTTTTGTGAGAGAACCTGCAAAGGAAAAAAAAAACAATTAACACTAAGAATACTTGAAACTAGGGGATGCAGCTCAGTGGTAGAATACTCATCTAGTACTTTCAAAGCTCAGAGTTCAATACCTGGAAACACACACACACACCTACCACACCTTACCACACTATGCCACACACACATACACATGCACATCACATAACACACACACTATACTACACAAACACCACACACACACACACACACAGGCACCACACTACACACATATACCCCATACACACACCACACTCAATGCAAACACCATACCACATCATATCCAAACATCACACACACACACACACACACACACACACACACACATACTATACTAAATACACACACACAGACCACACACATAGATAAATAAATAAATAAGAAGGAAAGAAAAGAATATCTAAAGCTAGTTAAGGTATATGAGGTAGGCTAGAAGCCTTTCTCAAGGGGAGACTGAGAAAGAATTCAGAAAGGATAAGGAAATATGTAGGCTAGAGCAGCCTTCTCGGCAGATGTCTACAGAGAAGTCCCTGTTCAAGGACTCCCTTAAGTAGAGAGAGGGAGAAGAGAGGGACTGAAGGTGAGAGAGAAAGGCTGGGAAGAGGGGCCTTTGGATGGTCTGTGCACACCATCCCATTGGCTTTTCCTTGAAAAAATATAGAGTGTAAATGAAGGGTTTAATCAAGAGAATGGCTTCTGTCTAATTAGTGTCATGTTCTAACAGAAGTAATCAGCTACACGTTATGCCTGTCAACATGTCCAAACTGTTATTTTCTTCATTGTCTACCCTGAGCTTGTTCCCATTATGACAGATTTGACTTTGAAATGTTTTGGCTCCTCAAAGGCACAGAGATTTGCCTCTCAGGCCTGAACTTCTGACTTCTATTTTCCTTCTGTAACTACCTGCTAGATGTCTCTGTTCCAGACTTACTTAGAAAGGTAAATCTGGCTCAGAACATAATTATATATTAGCTAAAATGAAATAAAACATTATTCATATGACATCTGCTGCTTGGATCAAAGAAGTCGTCTAGAAGCAAGTTTAGACCACAAGTTGTCCCATCAGAACTAGAAAGTATTTTATGAAATCACTGTGAAAACATGGTTGAAATTCATTGTCCTAGTTAACTTTCCATCACCAGAATAAAATATGTGAATAGATCAACTCCAAAAAAAAAATGTTTACACTGGTTTACAGTCTAAGAAGCTTAAATTGATGGTTTCTTTCATCTACAGAAAAGCAAAACACTCTATCTGAGAGCTTGTGTTGTAGCAAAGCCTCCCAGAAACAAAGACAAGGGGCTAAATCTAATGCTGCAGACATATTTAGAAGATTTTAGAAATCTGTCTTCTAATGTGAGTCTGTTCTGGTGTCCTTTCTGCTCTTGTGATAAACCACTCTTACTAAAAGTAATTTATGAGAGAGGAGGATTTATTGGCTTTAAGATTTCAGGTCATAGTCCAACATTGAGGGAAATCAGGGCAGGGACCAGAAGCAATGGGGAACACTGTGTTGTGTTGCTTTCCAGCTCACAATTAGCTCACTTTCTAATACATCACAAGATCGATCACCTATCCAGTGATATGTCCTTATGCCCTCCATATCCTGCCATTGTTGGGATTATAGACACCAGCCACCATCCCTGACCTCTTATGTGGATTTGAAGGACTCAAATTCAGGTCATCTTGGTTGTCCAACAGACACATTACTGGCAGCCATCTCACCAGCCCTGGAGTCTTTTTAATTTAAGACAATCAAAGAATCAAAAGCTGAGGATGTAAGCGGTTTTGATGCTGAAATGAATGGTTTGTATTAGTGCTAGACAGCCTTTCTAGTAACCTGGTTTGGAATCAAGTGAAAACACATTCACAAATACCAGCTTGACTTTGCACAACCAATTTTTTTGATACCTGTGGATCAACTTGGTCAAAAGTTGGACACAGTATAAGGAGGATTAGAACCTTCTTTGCATGGACCTGGATGGGAGAAGGCTATGTGTAGCTTAGATGAATGGCTACAAGGCAGGTAGGGAACTATTTTTTTCCCCTATGACCTCGGCCATGTTTTAGATTCCCACCTCAGTCAGTACACTTCCCTTCCTGTTCTTTCTCTCTGTTTCAGAAGCTTTGGGACTAGAGGGACCCAGGAAACCTTCTTTATTCAGTATTATCTTATTATTAGAACACTGTCAGTGATAACAGGACCTCTTACCTCATTTAAATTCTTTGAACAAATGAGATTAAAACATTACGAAAACTAGATGCTTAGGTTAATCCCTTACCCTACCAAGACAGTGGCATCTTAGGTCACGCTCATAAGATCATCTACATTGAACTTATAGGATGAAATTCATTAAGTTGAATGCTCTTGTGGGATTATATAGTCTTATATTTAATGTTTGCCCAGGGTTATTCTTAATAAGTACTTTAATGGCTCTAAAAAGTACTCATTTCACTTTAATAGAGGTTGAGAGGGAAAAAAAAATCACATGATGTTGCTGGAAAAAAAATGTCTTTACATTCAAATAATGCAGGGTATGTCTCTGAGTTGACATGTCTTATTTGAACTAGACGAAACTGAATGAAAAAAAGAAAGGAAGTGAAAAACCTCATTTTATAACAGGCTGTGTATAATGCATTATGTTGAAAAGGGCACATAAATGGAATATCAATTTAGATATTTTAAAACATGTTCATATTTTATGTTTATGTATGTGTCCCTGTGTGAATATATATGCATGTCAGCAGTGCAGGTACCTAGAGTTCAGAAAGAGTGTTGGATCCCCTGGAGTCAAAGCTACAGGCATTGTGAGCTACCTAACAAAGTTAGGTAGGTCCTCTGGAAGAGCTAAAAGGATTCAACCACCAGCATCCCTCGAGCATCAACTTAGACCTTTTCAGGGACCTGCATTCAGGTGTGGTTCATAAATATGGCAAATGCTCTGAAAGAAACTTTAGTGTATAAAATACTTTTCTGCCTATGTTTTTGCTCTTTTATGACACTACTACTATCGTCTTTTACAAATTAAGAAAATGAGACATGGAAATGCTGTTATCCATCTCCATAGGATCTGAGTGGTCACAATCCAGAATGCCTTTTTTAAATTGAGGGGTTTGGGATACCTTTCAGTGAATGCACGGTGACAGCTCAGTCTCAGGAAAAACAGACTTCAGTCCTGTGTTGTACCTAGAAGAATGCAGCATTTGTTGTTGTTGTCATTGTTTATGTTGTTATTTTCTTTAACTCTTGGAAAAAAGAAAATAGTGAGCACATGGAATTCAACATATTTCATGTGCAAAGTCCATACAGAAAACAGAAAACAAAGTAGCATAATACTGAAAGGAGTCCTAATTAAATGGATCTAAGAGTACTTAAAGGAAGCACTGATCTTGAGCAATGGACTTTTGAAATGACTGAGTCGAAATCAGAAAACTATCAAGATCGCAATTACCAGTGTCTATATGTTTCAACGATTTTATTTAATTTAATTAAAAATACTTTATTTTATGTATAAATAAATTTACAACTAAATTTAGTGGGTTTTGTGTTTGTGTATATGTGTTTGTGTGTATGTGTGTGCATGTTTCCAAATATATTATGATTTAATAGAGTTTTAAGCACAAGAAAAAAGAGAAAAATTTCAGGTCATATATGTGAAATCATAAAACAAAACAAATAAATAAAAACAGAAAACCATTTCCACAATACAAAATTACAAATCATTTTTTTCTAAGAAGACCAGTGCAACAGATGTATCCAAAAATTAATCATGTCTATTTCCTATTGTATGGATCAATATTATATTAATTTCAGTGTTCCAGTATTATTCTTACTCCTTTTCCCATGTTATTCTTGGTATATTTTTTATGCATCTAAATCTTTAAAACAGTCTGAAAATAATATCTTTAAGTTCTTCTCATCTGTTTCCCTGACCCTTACACTGTCTAGCAAACATGTTCTGAAAAAGAATCAGAATTATAAATAACAGGTACATACTCACAAGGGTCTCTGAAAGTATCATTTGTAGTAGGAAGTAGGCTATGGATGGAATCAAATATAGGTAGGTTAGAGTTAATAGCTCACATAACAATGAGAATCACACACATAATACCTTAGAAGTTACTTGCTCTGAACTTGTTCTGGATAACGTTCAAATATATAAAACCTATTGGAACTCATTTCTACTATAAGTTCCTCAAGCCAGACTCTTTGCTTTTCCTCCCCAACATATTGTTCTGCTTGCTATGAATACTTTACACTTTATACCCTTGTTTTGCAATCATTATATGTTCTTTTCCTCAAAATAAAAAAATCTAGACTTCTTACTTCACATATTACTTTTCTCTAGACTGTGAGAGGTACATGCTAGGTCTAACTACAGAGTTTTTTTTACTGAGTATCTATTTTCATCTTTAACTGAGCTTCAATATTTTTATAGTTTTCTTTAAATCTTGAGAGATAAATGTATTCCAGCATTCTGTCATTTTAATATCATCCTGTTGATTCATGGTCCAGAATAGTGCAAATTTTCTATTTAGGTCAAAAATTCACTTTAAATACAGAGCTAGGTGAAAGGCACACCACAGAACTATGATTGTGCAGACATCCTATTCTCTTCTTTTGAATTCAAATTATAGATTACGTATAAAAGGATTCTGGGATGAACAAGGAGATGTACACTGGAGATTAGCATGTTGTTCTGCCTCTGGTATAGTAAACAATGATTGAAAAGTGAAAACACTCATTTGGGCCTTTTACAATTATAGTTTTCTATGACCATATCACATAAAAACCATTTAGCTCCTTGGTTTTCTCAGCTTTGCAGACACCCTATATGAACTGGCCCTGACAAGTGATTTCTGCTAATAAAGACCATAAAGAGGCTGATTCTGGTTTTTCTGGCTATTTTCTTAGACTTCTCTATATCTTCTTGTCATATGTATCTCCGAGGCTAAATGAGATGATTGCCTGCCTTCTTCAGGAGAGAAAAGGCCTGTCCTTTGTCCAACATGAGCTATAACAGGAGCAATACTTAATGCAGCATGAACTTTGGTTGTATCATCAGTAATGAGGCAAAAACAAATGCTGCTGGACTCACAATGCCTGGCAGAGTTGTCCTATGGCTTTTGACCAGGGTCTTTCATGGCAGTCACTGCAAGACATTTTTCTTTCTCTAGAGCATATTACTTCCAATCATTTTGAGGCTTTAGTACTTGTGTTGAGAACTATGAGCTCTGGACCAAGAGCAGCTCCACCAGCATTAAGAGGAATTACTATTATCTTGATATTGATAGTTTGTATTTGAACAAATCAGTTATTTCCTTTTGCATGGATACACACATACATCATACACTACACAAACACACACATACACACACACACATACACACTCACAAACACACACACACACTGAGAGAATTGATCCAAGCTGACTCCATGACAGGTTTGTAAGGTGCCAAAAGGTGCCAGTGCAGGAGATTAGGTCTAAGTTTCTGTTTTCCAGAAGTGAACAGACCAGTTCCTAGAAAAAACCACAGCCCACAGGCAGTCAATCAGAAGCTGCCCTACCATCTGGCCTGAGCCAAAAATACTCACCAACAGCTCTGGATTGCCCCCCAGAGCCCTAGTCAATCTCAGAAACACCTATATTTCTAGAAATAGAGGTAACCAATCAGGATAAAGATCACCTACCCTGCCAGGAATTTCCATAATCAGCTTTAAATTGAGCCTGTGAGCTCACCCTAGAATAACCATTTTGATGAATGGTTGAACCCTGTTTTTGTGGAGCATAAAATATTCTTTGCTTTTGCATTCTATTTGAGTCTGGGGTATCATTTTTTGGTGATCCACAGACCCTTACAACAACAACAACAACACACACACACACACAACACATACACACGCACACAGACTGGTTTTTTTTTTTTTTTTTTCTGTTTTCCTGTATGGATTTCCACTTTCTTTGTTGATAGACTTGACAGATGGAAGACACTGACTCAAAGATAGTCCTTTGCATAGAGAAAGGAGATGGCAACTAATAATACAATGCCTAATTAATGGGCTAAGAAAAATCAAGGGAGTGTTCCAGAGAAATCTTAAGTGATTTAGAGCTCAGGTAATTATATCCAAAACACTGGATAGTTATGATGGGTCAGAAGCCACAGAGGTGGAAGAAGTTATCTTAGTTATTTTTAATTCATTTATGAGTTATGAATCCTTTAATTCATTGATCCAACAAATATTTGCTAAATTCCTGCCATGTGACAGACACTTTAACCCATGAAAATATGAAAATGATCAACATAGACTAAATCCCTGCTGCCATGAAATTGACAATCTAACAGAGAATAAAGGCATCAGACAGATATGAAGTGATAATTTAATCAGACATGTTATATATACATGTAAGGTTTTATTAGAGTGATCATACAATTCTCAGAAGCCAGAGCAATAACAAGAAGTGAATTAGGTTATACCAGACAGAAAATTCTGGCAGTTAAAATTCTTTTCTATAGAAGTAAAAATAAATATTAAAATTCACAAAATATTATCTGAAATTGATTTTAGATATCATATTTATTATCAGCCATCTAAGTCATTTAATAACAAATGGATAGCAATGTATCACTTATACTTCAACATTCAAAAATGTAAGGTAAGCAAAAGCTTTTAATTAGCCTGCTGCTGAACTACAAAGAAATTTCACCCTAGGCATTTATTATATGGAGGAGAAATAAGGTGTACAGTAAGAATGTCACCAACCAAGAATATAAGGTGAAGCTCACACACAGAGGTCAGTGTATCCAAGTGCTATTTACATATTTTTGAGGTTAAAAATGATAACATGGTTTGATTCATTCTAAACTATAAGTTTCCATAAAGGATTTATAAATCTATTTTCAAAAGCTGTGCTGTAATACAATATCAAGAGAACTGAAATCTGAATGTTTTCAGAATGTTCATAGCACATGAAAGCAGACAGGGAGGGAGAAAGGGCAGAATGGCTGGAAGGCCAGAATGCAGCATCATGGTAGGTGATGAATGAGTCCATGTCAGAAAGAAGGCACCAAATCAAGTGTTTGCAAGAATACAAAAGAATAAGGTGTGTATGGAAGGCTAGACGTGGGTTATTTCATTAGATGGGAGACATCGTTTATTGTAAAGAAAATACAAGAAGCTCAGTGTGGGTTTTGAATGCCTAACTATGGCATTTAGATTTATTAGTTCATGCTATTGAGTTCAGAATGGAAGTCGAGAAAACTTACTTCAGAGATGGAAGCTTAAAAACAAAGGCTTTCTTTTCTGAACACTTAGGAAGGTGGTCAGTTTGGGATCTGATCTGTGTCGCTGAAGGGAGATTGTGCAACATTTTTATAGGATGGGCATACACAGCAAGGGGATTCAACAGCAAGGGGCTATTGCACTGACCAATCATATTTTGACACAAGGGGTTAAACAAGAAAATTAACATTGGTGACCCGGACATATGTGAGTCACCCAGTTTCAGGGTCCTTCAGACAGCTTTTTCAGTCAGGTCTCCTCCTGGACTCTGTCCTGGAATCTAGAGTGATAAAGGAACAAAGGAGTGGTCAAGGTGCATGAAGTCGGTTAAGCAAACACAGAGGGCACATTTTTGATTTATGAGCCTGGATTTAGATAACAGGATAACAGCATCCTCCCTCTTTACATCCCTTATTGGTTAACAAACAAATATGAAACATCTAAAATAGCAGGATAGGAGCTGGGTTCTGGGACCTGGGAACATAATCTAAGTTTTGATCCTCCCAGCAAGGTGGAATTGACTCCTGATATGGCTGGACTGGGGAAACTGTCTCCTAACAATGCCATTGAAGGCTTGATGGAAAGTGGGTGCTAGATCAAAGTAGAAACCAGTCTGGCCAAACAATGGTGACAGTAAGTTACCAAAAGTAGTTGCTGGTAATTGAGAAAATAAATACCCTAAACCTACAATTGTGGTCACCCTTCTTGTTGAATTGTGACAAGGGCATGCATACTTTCTGGTACTTCCCTTCTGTTGAACAAAGACAAATGAAAATTACTCCTTTCATTCACCAACCAAATGCAGGAAAGGGAAAGCACAAAAAGATTCATTTGTGGTCTATTGGTTGCTATGCATGGGTGGTCAACATTGTTTGGTTTTGTTTTCTGATGCTCAACTTTAACTATAACTATAACTGTGAATGTTTATCATTAGAAACATAGCTGTATTAAGAACTGAAGGGAGAAACTCAAGGGGTCTAGGGGCAAAGGAATGAGCTCATTCTGTGCCATAAAATGCTATGGTGTTGGCCACTGTACATGCATGGGTCATTGAGCAAGGAATATTGCTGAAAGCTAGTGCAAGCCATAGACTCTATATTGTCTTTATTGTGAAGGGAAATGGGACTGCATAGAAACCCAAGGCTGTCAAACATGGCAAATTCCATGTGCTCACTCAGAACATGTGACTACACTGTCAACAGTTCTTGAGGGAAAGATTGCGTGAATGGGAATGGAGGTGGAGTGGTCTGCCCCCTTTCCTTCCTCTCCCCACTCCCCTCCCCGCTCCCTTTCTTTCTTCCTGCTTTACATGTCTTCTAAAATCTTAAGCTAGGCAAACTCAAATCCTAAGGCCTGTGCTAATTTTCAGGATACATTTTGTACTCTTTCCATTTAGACATTAATCAGGAAGTTGGTCTTTTAGAAGTGTGAATCATGAATAGTGAATATGAAGCATTTTAAGAATGTAACAGGAAAGATATTAGCACTTTGGGGACAGCTGCTTAGTGGAGGGAAAGAGCTAATGAATACTCTAAGTTATCCAGCTCCTTTCATCCATGGTAATTAGCCTTAACAAGGCAAGTTAAAAAAAATTCTTTCCAAGTCTTGTACGGTGTAACTTCCCACTTAGCATTTCTTGTCTCTTTACAAGCCATATAACCTGAGGCAATCCACAATACTCCCTGTGGGAAAGAAGTATTTGAAAGCTATGCTTAAGGCACTTGCCTTTACTAATTTTATGGGGGAAAATAACCCCACAATTTTAACATTTATTCTTATATTTTGATAGTTAAGAATTTGGTATTTGGATTTAGATTTTGTTATATTTTATTTTCCAAATATAAAGTATTATATGACCACAAATCATGACCCAAATGTATTTTGATTAACACTGATTAAGTGTTCTTAAATAAATCTTTAAAAAACATGTCATTTATTGTAGGGACAGAAATATCACACAATTCACTGCCACATCTAAAAGAATTATAGATACTAGGCTAACTTGTAATTGATAGCTGTCAGTAGGCAACAAAAGATTATCTTGAGCTTTTTTAGAATTTACTTGACATAATTATGTTTCTGTCTTTTTTCTGCCTGTAAAACACACACACACACACACACACACACACACACACACACACACACACACACACTATCCTTTTCCAGAATTTATAAACACTTTCTCATCCACCCCACAGCTTTTTACCCTGTTGCACATTTTTGAAGTTGGTCACTCCTATGGTGACAGTGAGGGAGGCATTTTATTGATCCCCTACCTCTCACAGGATTTATTGGAGGTTGGCATACTCCTGCCATTTTTTTTCCTTTGTGGAGGCTGAAGGGTCCATTCATTATAGAGATGGCTTCATTAAAAGAGCAACTCCAAAGTTCTAGTGGATTAAGCCATTTAGCCACAGAGTCAATCCTCTGCAAGCTTATGACAATTGATGTTTCACATCCTTCCCTATAAAGTTCAAAGCCTATGTATGGATTTTTCTTTGATTTTTGTAAGTGCCTTTTAGATGGCTCATATATAGTCTTATATCTCTCGGAGAAATTCTTCTTTATATCTCCTTGTTTTTATATCCTTATATATTGGCAATTTAAAACAAAGAACACATTTTTAAGATCTTGAACTGATACCAATATTTTATATATGGATATTAGGTTAATATACCATTTCACCACTTTCTTTTCTCTTTGCTTTTCTGTTTGGACTGGATGTTGGGCTCCACTTATGATTAGCAAGGATTAAGGCAGAAGCTGAACCCAGTCTTTTTGATCACTTTTCCCACTCACATACACAGAGCTTATGTCTCCAGTAAAAAGAATGTATTGATAGAGCACATGGACAGGATGCTTCCTTGGACTTGGATAGAGTAAGGAATGTTGCCTGTTTTGTCCTCTCACCTGATGTTGACCCTCTTGTCTGTGTCTTTAGTCACTATTCTATCTTCTAGTACTTGTAGCAGACACCAACAAGTATCTGCTGAGTAAGCCAATGTGTATGTGAATGAATATTGCTTGAAGGACTAGTCTTGGCATGCTATCCTCTCCTGCTTTTTTCATTGCTCCAGTGTTCTAACTCAGTAGGCTTTCTTGGGAAAATGGAATCTTGACTTCTCTCAAGAATTACAGAACAGAGGAAATAGAAAAAACATCTTTAATAAATGTGTGTAGGAATAAGGAAGAGAATCTAGAAACTTTGGCATATGGTTTTAATAAACTCTTCCCTCCTAAAATAGAAAGGATTTCCACTAGTGAAATTCAACAGTGGTACTACTTAATCTTTGATTCTGTTAGGCAATGGGATGCAATGATGATTTAAGGTGGTGGTAAAAAATAACTCACCAGAAGGAAATCAAATATGATTAATAGGATAATTATTAGGTACTGAAATTTTCCATCCAGTGTTAAGGTTGGCAAGGTCACAAAGCCTGGATGAGAATATCAGTGTTACATTGAGATTTCTGAAAAGCAACGAGTTCTTTCTTTTGACTAATTTTTGAAGCCATATGTTTACTTACTCTAAATTACACAGTCTGTTAAAATATTAGGACTAAGAATTATGGGTTCAAAACATACGCTAATATAACACTTGAAGTATTATTTTTGTTACAAGTATAAGAAAAGGGTTGCTTAAGAAATATAAGGAATTAAGCAGACCCGAGAGAGCCCTAGCAAGGACAAGGGCAGAGTGCTCTACTTGTATTCTGATTGGGTAAGTCTACTTAATTTAATATCTAGTAGTGACTGACATCCTTAAGAAACATAATTTAAATTTAAATATTGAAATCTCTTTAATTTCTTTGCTCTCTCCTTATTTAAAATTAATCATACCGACCCCAAGCTCCCTCAGCACCATCTTCTCAATTCTAATCACATTCAGCTCCTATTCCTGGGCATTCTCATTCCCTGCTTTCCTTCTTTTATGAGACCTGGAGCCACCTGTCTCATTCATCTTCTTTCTCTAAACCACTAATGAAACGTCCCGCACATAGGAGCAGAAATGGGGAAGGCAAGAAACACCCTCCTTAACAGTGATATCAGGAGAGCAGACTAGAGTTTCTATTTTCCCTTTACTTTAGAGTCGCTGTTCCAAGTGGATGACATTGATGAAGTCATTTAGCCCTCTGACCTAGTTTCTTATTCATAAGATGATGAGAAAAGTCACAAAGAAAACTCAAATGGAGATGGTGTGTGGGCTGCCTGCCATCTGTAAAGGGCTGTTCCACTACTTGTGTTATGTTGGCATTTTAGCCTATGGGAGGACTTTTTGGTCTCTCTCCCTTCTGCGAGCTACTAGTAATAAAAACTACTAGTTTACCTCGAGTTTCAAATTATGGGTTTCATCTACAACTTTCTTTCACTTCATGTCAACATTAAGTATTTTTCCTCCTGTGTTTAAAGCATCAAAGGATTAAGGAGTTAAAGGGGTATTGATTTTACCATTAGAAATTACAGTATCACTAGATCACAGTGCATGACAGTACAATGTATGGAAAATATAGTAGAGAAAAGTTCAAAAACTGTCCCTCAGTTGCATTAACAACAGTGCAGAGACCTATAAAATGTCTACACTGAGCCTCCAATGATTTTTATTGAAAAAAAAAAAAAAAGGTAAGACACTACTTATGGGACTATTTTGGAGCTCTGTAAGATGATACATTTTAAACATCAAAAACACATCATTTGGTGGTCAGAAGACTTTCAACAAATTTGGTCATTACTATAGTAAGAGAGAGGTAAGTGTGGAATGGGGGCTCTGAGAGCACCAGAAGGAAGGCCACTCAGGGAAAGGGAATGGATGAGATGTGAGTGTTCAAATGAGGTATTCTGAGCAAGATGGCGAGCCAAACTCTACCCATATTAAAAAGCTTGGGGTTTCCTTGAGACACGATGCCTGAAAGAGTAAAATGAATGAGCCATTGAGAAAAATTCTGACACCAACCTTAGGTTTCCACAGGGACATGCTTATACGTGTGAACATGCATAACCATACCCCCCACCACCACACAAGCCATACATAGATACATGTGAAAAAGGAGAGGAAAGAAGCAAAATTTGCACAGAGCTCAAGAATGAATAAAGACTTCACTCAATCAGTGTAAATCCACATCACAGGCACACCAGAAGCTGTTACCAACTGTAGGCTGTTTCTTAGTCTCACGTTACGCTTCACCTTCATTTCACCACCCAATTCTATCAACTCTGACTTCCACATGTCTTTCAAACCTACATAAGCTGTTCAGTGCTCACTGTACTGCTCCCTTCCCAGCACTCTTTTGCAGGCACAAACCCTCCAGCGACTCTCTTTCCCTCCAGCCACTCACTGTCTTGCCCTGAGCTGTTTGGATGTATTTCACAGGTAGCATAGAGTGCTGACTGGCTCTCCTTCCCTCTCAATTGCATACGTGTTAACCCTTAGCCTCCTTTTCTCCCGTAAGGCCTTTCCTGGCCTTGCATTGTCTATCCCAATAGTGCATGGCACATTTCTCTCAGTCCAAAGACTATTTTCCATTCCTGGGTCACCTGAGTCTTTCTGCATGCAGCTCCCATATTAGGTTCTTCTGTCATTTTTCTAAGATCAGCCTCCTGGCTTTTTTGTTTGTTTTATTTCCTTCTATAGAATATCATCCCTCACCAAAGTGCGCTTCATTATTGAAGCTCATATCATCTTCTTTCTTCTTAAATATATCACTCATGCAAAAGGCAAAAGATAATTAGCCCTTCAAAGTAAGGAGATCCAAAACTTCCCTTCACTTCACGTCTTCTCAGCAGCATCTTGTTTCTTTAGTCATCATAATAAAATCTGGAAGGAATTGCTCCTGTATTTTTTACTGCCTATAATTCAAACCTCGCTCTCACCAGTGGAACTATGCTTCCCTCTCAAAATTCTAAGAAGACGACTCTTGCCAAAATACCTCTGCTCTTCTGCTCTTCACAGTGCCAAATTCGGTGGTGAGAATTGAGATTCATCTTTCTGGTTGACACACTGTACCATGTCTGTTTCTCTTTCTCTGTTTCTCTTTCTCTGATGGGATACTCGGCCCTTGGGTTTTTGTGGCCTCCTGCCTTGATTCTTTCCAGTTAATCTTTTTTATTTATTTATTTATTTATTTATTTATTTATTTATTTATTTATTTATTGGTGTCTTTTGATAACATCACTGTATTTCTGGGATTCTTAAGAGGCATTGTTTTCTCTTTACTACCTATATTTCTGTAAACTAGTCTCCTAGCTTCAAAAGTGAAGTCTTTGTTGATAATTCTGTCTGACTTCTTACCTCTGAACTCTAGATTCATGGCCTACTTCATTTTGTTCACTATCTATTAAGTATTTCACGACTAACTTACCTAAAAAGCAAACTCATTCCCATATCCTACCTTGAATCATTCTGTTCACTGACACTCGCATGGCAATTTCATTCAGTTCTGCTTGCTGCTTAGGAAAACAATTCTTGGAGTTCCCCACTCCCCCCACCTCTGTGTGTGTGTGTGTGTGTGTGTGTGTGTGTGTGTGTGTGTGTGTGTGTGTGCACACGTGTTAGTTTCTGCTTATGAAATCCAAGCCCTTGTGCAGGCTAGGCAAGTACTCTGCTACTGAGCTACAGTTCTCATCTACATCATTATTACATCCAAAATAGTAGCTTGGCATATCTTCCTCATATCATTCTGCATATTACCAATCCATGCATCTAAGCTATTATAATCTCCCATTTGGGTATATTCAGAAAGGGTTAGTTTCCATTTCTACTCTTGTTTCCTATAGACTTCCACCATAAATAGGTTCAGAATAATTTTTTTAAATGAGTCATACTGTGCTGTTCCTTTGTTAAGATACTTTCCAATTTAGTATCACTGATATGGGAATCAAATTATTTAGGGAACTTTCTACCAGCTCAGTTAGATTTCTATTACTGTGAGAAACTCCATGCCCAAAAGCAGCTTGGAAAGGAAAGGGTTTATTTCATCTTATACCTTATATTTCGTCATGAAAGGCAAGGCTAGACCTCAAGGCAGGAACCTGGAGGTAGGAACTGAAGTAGAGGCCGTAAGAGAATATTGCCGACTAGTTTGTGGCTATGGCTTCCTCAGTCTAATTTGTATTATAACCCTGGACTACCTCCCTAGGGATAGCAGTGCCCACCATTGTCTGGGCCCCCCTACTTCAATTAATAATCAAGAAAGTGATTTTCCCACAGGGTAATCTGAGGAAATCATTTTCTCAATTGGAAGTAATTCTCAGTCCTAGGTGACTGTCATTTGTGTTATGGATCAAAAACTAACCAGAACACACTCTAACTTTATGTTCTTCTATTGTCCTATTTGCTTAGTTTACAAATTTTATAACCCTCTTTTATGGGAATGGCTTTTATTATATACCTTATGCTTGGTCTTCTATCTGAAAATTTTCTTCCTGAATCTAAGTGACTCACACTGATTTTCCTCAGTTCTCTGCTGATTTTCTACCATTTCAATGAAACTTTGTTTTAGCACCCATATGCCTACTCCACCCTTAGGATTTCCAATCCTACTTGCTCTGCTATGTTTTCCCCATTGTGGCATTTACTACTCTTTAATCAAGTGGATGCCTATTGCTTTGTTGATTGGCCATCATTAGCTGCATGGCAGTAGCTCTGGGATACCACATATACCCCAAGCCTCTCTGCCTCTATTTGGCTTTACATGGAACATGCTGAAGAAAATGTGTGTTGAGTAACCAAATGAATGAATGAGCCCCTTAGATGGCCATGGAAAACTAAGACAGGGTCATCTCTCACAGCACCATACTCAAATGTACTTGCTCAGAGGAAGGTGTGCTTGTGACCTATGTGTATGGTACCATACAGTTTTAGAGTACATTTTTCTGACATTTTGGAACATTTCTCTCATATTCAAACCTTGCCTTTAATAATCACACACTTAATCAAACACATGACATCTGCAGCTCTAAGAGGCTTGCATTACAATGGTGGCCCAAGCAATTGTTTTGTTTGCAGTATAGCTGGCTTGGGAATTTCTATTTATGCTCCAAATGCCATTGAAAAGCCACTAAATATTACACAAAGTATGCCAGTGTGAGAAATATCATCAACTGCCATTTAATCTCAAACTGGGCTTCTGCACAGCCGACTGTTCCAAATTTGGAGAAAAGCGAATCCAAGTCACCTTAAACAGAAAAACAAACACAGAACACTGATTTTTAAAAACAGAAAACAGTGTTTATCAGCGGGAACACCATATTATCCAAGTGTCTTCTGGGTATTTTCTGAGTCACCACTTGGGTTGAGTTTTGATAGCATAGTCAAAATTATGTCATAATTTCTGAAAAAAAAAAGAATATTGAAAGTTCATTTTAGATAGTCATGGTTGATCTAGGAAACTTCTCCTCCTCTCTTCTCTCCCTCACTGGCTATGATTGAACCCAGGGCCTTACCACAAGCTGTATTTCCAGGCTTATCTATTCATTTATTATGGTGATTTCAGAAATTGACAAATAGGAATAATAATGTTTTATGGTCATTAAAATAAGCAATTCATATTTTACATTCAGTATGCATTTACTACCATTTTATTGTTGTTAATGGTTCTATTATACTGTAATTAGAGCTATTCACTATTGGTTTTTAATTGGGAGCTGGATTTCTGCAGGATACAAACAACCTATTCACTTTGTAAAGGAAACCTATGATTCTGAGTCTGGAGGATTACCTCCCAAAACTGAAGTGTTTGCTATTTTCTCCTAGTGAATATCTGGCAAAAAAATTCTTTGAATTAAAATTAGATTTTTTTCAGTGATAGAATATTATAGAAGAAAGTTAAATTACCATGATATGGTGTTTAGCATATATTATTATTTCTGTCACTATTATTATTAGGTTTACAGTACTTTGGCTGAATATAGAACCTTGAGCATGGCAGAAAACAGCTTTACCACTGAGCCAAATCACGGCTTTTAATATTATTTAAATTTTAAGGAATAACACATACTGCTCAAACACCCCTTGTCCATAATAATATTAGATATATGCAAGGTTTCATTAGTTTCAATACTAAAGAAATTAGACTTCATAAATCAGTAGAAAAGGAATTATGACAATTTCAACAGCAAATATAAACATGCCCCATTCAATGACATAAAAATCAGGCCAAGTACCACAAAAAGTGAGCAAAGCTGTTTTGACACAAATGGTAAGGCTAAGAAAATTCAGTTACAACAGCTTTGCCAAAAATATCTGTTAAAAATTTGAACTTACAAGTACTAGAAGTCAATCTAAAATTCTATGGAGATTGTAGTTTTTGGATTCCAGATAATATAATCAACCTCAAATACATTTTAATTGGGGTCAATAAATTCATTCTCAACCAATATATACTCTTCAGGCATGGATCTATCTATCTGTTTGTTTGTCTATGACCTCTATATTTTCCTTTCACACTTTGTTCCAGCTTATGAATAATTAACATGGTGTACTCAGAAGTTGTATTTTAAACAACAACAGTGTGTTGCTAACTGGCAGACACAAAACAGTTCAATAAATCCAATGAGTACAGGAATGAACGCCCTAAACAATTGAATGCAAGACCAAAGTGATATACTGTATTGAAAGGTTTTTTTTTTCTGTGCATTGTTATTTAAATATAAGGAGATAACAGAGATAGGCTTATATATAAATGTACTGTGCGGAGAAGGATTGTTGACTCTCAGACTTTGTAAGAGAGATATATCCTCATCTTTAGGTCAAAAATGATGCTAATCTATGACAAGAACAAAACAAGGCACAGAGCACTGCAGATAACAGTCCCGATTGTGTTTACCTCATGAATATATATTAGTGACTCTAGAATGTAGGGCATGAGCTGTCTTTTCAATACATTGAAAACACTGACATTAATGAAAAGAGGGAATTATGGGGAGGTAAGACCTTGTTCTGTCAAGTTTAGTACCTCTTCTAAAAACAATGATTCAGAATCTTAAGCTAAAATCGTCTCTTCTAGTTAAAATTTCCTTCTGACCAAACAGCAATGCAAAGAACATTTAAAAGTCAAATGGAAGTCAGCTTTGCTGAAGTAGCTTTGGGTTTTCTCAGTGACTGACAAATACTTAATGAGCACCATCTTGAAACAGTGTCCTGCTTTCCAAATGACTCAATTACAACAGCACTACTGTAGTTTCGAATAATGTCATTAACAGTATGACTAATGACATTATTGAATGGATTACAAGGGGCATACTTGGTCCTTTTAGCTGGCATTTCTTTTTCTTTGTGTCAAAGTGTTTAAGACTGGAATAATAAACAGCCTTCCTCCTCTGAGTTTATCTTATAAATTAGCCATTCCTCACATATAAGAGATGGCTTTTTAACTCTGCTGGGCTGATTCAAGCATCAGAATCTTTAGCAGTTAATAAATGATCATTTTAGGGGAAAAATCCACTAAGAAATTGATACTCAGATAAGACCTCCAGGGTGTTGTGTTTCAGTGAGTTCCCTCAGGTATGTGGAGTCTGCATGATGAAAATGCTCCCGTGGGAATCTCCCTTGGGAAGGTTATTTATGTGCTTCAGCCTAGCTGGAGAGAATAGCTGAAAATCCTCAGAGGCAGCCATCAACCCTCAATGAACCCATGCTCCTATATGTATATATACACAGTTGAGCAAGTATAATGTAATATGGATTTGAGGGAAAGTTATTGAGGGACGGTGCTGAGGATTGATAGTATTCATCAAGTCATCTGGGAAAAGAAAAACCTTTAAAACCATGTGCAGTATATAAATTTGGCTTCCAGTGTTGATGTATTCAAAAAGCAAGCTTTATCATGGTGTAACCATTAAGTATAAAAGCTTAAGTAGTTTGAAGCACTAAAGCCAGAAGCACTTAGAAGTCTTATTAGAGTTGTCCATCCTACAAGCTAATCTGAAGCATCATAAATACTTAACAATTAGTTTGCATTTTCTTCCTAGCATTGTTTTCAAATACTTTTCTTCTGCATGCACAATCATTTCTGCAAATATCAATGGCTTTCCTCTTTATTAGTAAAGAAAAGCAAATGTAGATGGATTTTCCTCTCCTGTGAGGGCTATTGGTTTTGTTTATAGTATTTATTTACTGAATAGTATAAAGCCTTGATATGGGTAACTCAAAGCTGATGTCAAGGTGGAGAATGCCTGAGAGCCATGGCAAGGTGTGGCCCAGCAGGGACAGAAGCTGGAGAAGAAAGCAGTCCAGCTGTGTGGTAAAAACTGAATGGAACTGCAAGTGAGAAGGAATTGGAAGTCTAGGTGTCTAAATCCTGGTGGGCAAGTTTATGGTTTGTGAAACGAAATGAATTTTTATAATCTTTATGAATGGTTAAAATTTCAGCCTCTGCCCTAGGGGAATAATTGAATCTTTAAAGTGCTTGACATTCGAGCATAAGGACCATGCTGCAGTCTCCAGAACACACATGAAAAAAAAAAAAAAATGCATTGTGAAGTGCTCCGGGCTAGGGAGAGAGCCTATCTCAAAAACTAAGGGTGATGTGTCCTTAAGACCATTATCTCCACACATACATGTATGCACATGGTCCTCCACACATGCATGAGTGTACAAATACACACGAGCGTATACACACACACACACACACACACCTCAGCCTCTGAGAACTAGAAGATGCAAAATGTCAATCAACAGCTGTTGTTGCTGCCCTATGCATCAGGGTTAGTTTTTCTGTCTCCCTTTTCACCGCTGTCTTCCAGAGCTTGCATGGAACTGCTTAACTCACTATTTTATCTCTAAAAGGTGTGGAATATGTATTTGAAGAATGAACAGAAACTTTTCTCCCTCCTCTAGACCTGGCACTATGAATTCCATACTTGCTTATAATGGTTGTGCTCCTGTTTGTGGCCTTCCTGGTGACCACATGCCACCTGTCCTCACGTAGACTAGTATGAAGTTACTGCCCCATGGCTGTGTGTTCAGCAAACTGAGTGTGGGCAGTATGAGCCTCTCATGCTTTGTCGATTTACACAGCAGTAATATTTATTTCCTAATGTTTTCTTCTCTTACAAATTTCTACAGTGATTTATCATTGGGGTCTGGTGACTGGATTCCGTGCTGTGAATATGAAAACTCTGTCAAAGCTCTATCGTGTGCTAGAAGTTTAAAACTTACCAATGTCAAACATTTAGCAACCACTTGCTACGTGCCATAGTCCCCATTAAAAACCACCTGCATCGTATCTTTTCTTTCTTTCTTTCTTTCTTTCTTTCTTTCTTTCTTTCTTTCTTTCTTTCTTTCTTCTTTCTGCCTTGAGGTTGAAAATGAACCAATGAAGATAGCTAATACTAATCACAATTTACAGATCAGAGAGTTTAGAATTTGGGGATTAGGTTTTTCCAAGTCCACAAGTGAGCTTTCTTCAGGGTCCAGCCTGGGACACCAGCTAGAAGAACAGCAAGAGATTCTGTTCTATGTGCTCACACAAAGTTCACATATAGGAACCAGGAAGACTTCTAC
Source organism: Arvicanthis niloticus (assembly GCF_011762505.2). Classification (NCBI taxonomy): domain Eukaryota; kingdom Metazoa; phylum Chordata; class Mammalia; order Rodentia; family Muridae; genus Arvicanthis; species Arvicanthis niloticus. The sequence continues at coordinate 89,019,117 of NC_047661.1, read as the reverse complement.
AAGGGTGCTGTTTGAAAAGGATAGACAGAGTGGGCAGAACTTGAGCTTGAATTGCTACAAACAGGGACATGATTACAAATTCTTGAGGAGCACTTAGCCTGTGCTGTGACCACTTGTATATAACAGTCATGTATGCCTCAAAACATGCACATGGAGGGACTGATCTTCTTCTTGCTTTATAGATGAGGACTCAAAAGCACGGTGATTAAATAACCTGCCTGGGCCATCCCACTAGCAAAGGTCAGCCCAAGTGGGCATAGGATGTCTAGATGCAGAGGCATGTGTTGGGAATGCTACAAAGAACCAAACACATTGTGCTCACTGAGCACAATGGTCTATGAGCACAATTGGTCTATGCAATGGGCATGGAAACTCTGGAAACAAATCATCTTCTATGGCCAGGATACTATAGAGCAATCCTAAGTGCTACAGTATTGACATTGGCAATACGTGTGCATGGGAGGACTGTGCAGCCTCAACTGCTCAGCATTCTGTCAGTTTACAGCCTGCTTCAGGAAGCTTCCTGACTACTCCTCTGGTGACTTCAGTCCCAGCCAATGATAGTCTCTGCATCTAGAGATCTGAGAATTCATATTTTTATGGGGCCTCCATAACTTGAATAACCTGAAACAGGACTGATCCTTTAAAAAAAAAAAAAAAACCCTCTACAAAGGAGCACCTTACCATTTCTCAAATACACAAGACACTTTAAGTGGTATGAATAGGGATATTAAATCCACTTGAAGGCACCTGGAGTCTTAGGTAAGCTGTAGCTATTAGCTAATTCTGACATTTTAGAAAAGAAATACTATATTCAATAAAATTAAAATACTGCAAGAAATTTAGAGCAAGAATAACTTTCAGAGAAAAATAATCAAGGGTTTCTGTTCCAATATTCACTTTCTTATTTGACTTAGGTCATGTATTTTTGGATCTTAGAGGTTAAATTTAAATAACTTCTTCAGAGGGAACACATTTAACAAACTATAGATGCTGTATATCTTGTGAGAAAGGACACATAGAAGTGTATTGTGTAGGGCAGGGCATATCTAATTTACAGGGGGGTTAAATGACAAGCCTTCTCTAAATTCCAGAAGGCTTTAAAATTTGCATTCTTATAAATAAACCAGTTTCCTTTAGAGGCAAACTTAATTCTAATAAGTAAATAAGAACCCAACAGTTACATCATATAGCAATTTTCATGCCAGAGAGAAATGATTCAAGATAATACATGGCATAACTTCCAGAAGGTAGCTAGATGAGAAACTATTTAGCATGATTTCTCTGTTCAGTATCCACAGAGACTGGCAACTCTGCTCTTGACTGTGGGAAAAAATATGGCTGGGGAACCCAGAGTTCCTCCCGCCATGCTGTGGGTAGTCGGCTGGGAAAGCTCTGGGTTCCTCCAGTTGGAAGTTGGGCCCCGGCTGCTCATTAACTAAAGGCTTCTCCATGGTTTCTCACGGCTCCTCACAGCATGGCCCCAACACACGAGGAAGTCCTTGGGTTTCCAAAACCGGTTTATTGACATGGTGGATGGTGGATGGATCTGGATGCACACCCCACAAAACCCAGGGCGGACTTGAGTTAAATAGGGAGGGGAAGAGGGGGGAGGGGCTGGGGAGGAATGTTTAATCAGCTCCACCCTCTGGCCTTCAGGTACCTCATTAGTATGTAAATCTCTCTAGGGCCTGTTCATCCTGCCCTCCACCTGTGTACACGACTGAAGGGTGAAGGTGGAATGGAGATTAGACCTCGCTTTAGGCCCGACACTTGACCACAGTTTACCCCTTTGGCTATTTTCTCATGAGTTTCATCTCATTGACCAAAGCCTTTACATTTCTTTCCACTCCTGTGTGAATCCATTATTTCCTTGAGGATCCCTTGAGCTGGTAAAGACTATCGTCTTTCTTGAAGAACTGTTTTCCAGTTTCTCTTTGTGGTTATAGAAGCAGGCTGAGATAACACCATCTTGGTTTCCCTCAGTCTTCCACAGGTGCAGTGAGCACACCATACTGGGTATGTGTTCTCTTGCTCATTTTTCCTAAACTTGAAGAGGGAAGATTCGGGAGGTAATTGATTACTTGTTTTTCCTGTACTTTATTCTCATACAGACAGTGATTCACAACAAACTCTTCACCTTTCTGCTTGTTCTATTATCTCTTTAAAAACCTGTATAAGTGATCAAGAAAAGAAAAACGGAGGTTGACATTTCATTTATTCATTCTCACTGCCCAGAGCCAGGCTCTTAATCATTCCGAGGCTTTGATTTTATGACGTTTCCATCCTAATGTGCATTTACCATGCTTTCTTCATTAGAACATTTACATCTCTGCTGGCTCTCTGCTATGAAACATGAGAAAAAAGTAAGGACATGCTACTATTTTTGACTAATTCTCCTTTCCCTTCTATTTGATCATTACTGGTACTAAGTGTTCTACTAATGGTTTTCATAGCAATAAAAGAAATGATGTCTGATTTCTTGCTCTCCCAACTTCAATGAATGTGATTTTCTTACAGAAAAGCTTTCAGGCCGATATATTTTCTTTTTCCGTTTCTTCATCCCACTGACCAGCTTCTCAATTATTCTTATGTTGTCAAGACTCCATGCTTTGCCCTTTACTCTGCACAGATCATGGGTAGGCAAGCTCTTCCATGACTCTTTGCGGTATCATTTTGTAATCTCTGGTGATTGACAGCAGTGTGTATGAGGAAGCAGCTGCTGGTCATCCCCTTTAGTGGTACAGCTCTCTTTCAGACCTCTGGCAGAGAGACCCTTAATTCTATGTGTTATAACACACTGATACAGGTCTGACATCAGAGGATTCCTTAGCCCTTGACAGCTGCTGGTATTCCAGTTTACTGGGAAGGCCTAGTTAATCAGGACCATCAGCCTTTGGTAGTGGAGACTGCCAGAGCTCTCAGGCCTGGGGTGTCTGAGCACGTTAATTCTGAATGTTTGGCTATTCTCTGGAACTCCTGGGGTCAGGTCCTGTAGTGTTTCCTCTGGTGGCATTTTGTAGCCTTCTGTGTTTCTTCAGCCTCATCTTGTCTTCTCTCTTTCTTCCTGCCCACCTCCCCTTGTTCCTGCTCTAACTTCTTTAACTGTTCAGCTGCCTCTTGTTGCTATGGCCTCCATCACAGTTGCTGCCAGTGAGAGGCAGCTAAAGTCTTTTTTTTTTTTTTTTTTATTGTTTTTGTACTTTCTTTTAGCTTGACCTCTTTTGCAGCTGTCTATGTAGTTAGCCACTCTGACACTTACACAGCATGGCCTGCCATCTGTTCAGCTTCACCTCTTCTTCAGCTTCCAAAGAGCCAGCCTGTCCACAGCATCCTCATCTTGGCATACTGTCACTACTGCCTGCTGCTGCTGGCCCCACTGCCACTTTGCTGTTTCTGCAGCTTCTTCTTTCAGCTTGGGGGGCTCTGCTAGAAAGAGGCAAGAAAAGCCAGCTCTGGAGAAGCCTTTAATTGGGCCTAATGTTCCAATATTACAGGAAAAAGCATAGAAAACTGTCTCTTCATTTCCTGGCCAAGTGAGGAAGCAGACTGCTCATATAGCCAGAGAAGAGACATTTATACCAATCATGGGAACTCTCAAATGCAAGTGAAGGTTTGTGTTTCCCCAGTCACACCATGGTTTCTTTAGCTCAAGCCACAATGTCCCTCTGCTATGTCACCAAGATCTGACTGAGGTAGAAGTAATTTCAGGGTTATCTAGACTTCACTGAGGTGTGGCAGCAAAAAGCCAAGTTTAAAAAAAAATAAATTTAAAATAATCCTAATTGAACATGTGCCTTCTTGATCTGGAGTCATTAACTGGGATCATTTAATAGTTTTCTAAATGTATCTCGGAAAGTATTTGTAACAGTCATAGTGGTAGATTGCTTCGCTGTATGACTGAGAGTCCTAGGGCAACCAGACAGAGATATTACAGAGATAAGACAGTTGCCAACTAAGAAGTCAAATTGTGCTATACATCAGAACATTTGCTTATTTACAGAAAATGAATGTCAGAAATACCTACAATAAAACTTAAGGAACTGCCACAATCAATAAGTGATTTAAGATTCTATGTCGTTTGGTAACAATATTTAATACCTTCCATATGTCCCAGGAAGTGATAGCCACCACTACCCCATCTGTTAACTGTAACAGTGCAACTTTGGTGTTAGGGTGGAATTGAATATTAAGATTACATTTTATTATCTATACTACCAATGTCTTGACTCTGTAATCACTCAAAATCACCAAAGTCAAATTGATTTGTCTACAAAGAGCTCTAACTGATTCAAAGCATGCCATGTAAGTTTTTTGGTCCATATCTACTTCATATAAAATTTCTACCTTTTGAATAACAGCTGTTTCTTTCCTTCTGTTACTATTGATAGTGTCATGTGGTTTCACCATAATCTGAAGTTTAGTCTACTCACTGTTAAAATTTGTTATTTTTTTCTTTCTTATGATGACTTCTTTCTTTCATTCTCATTGAAGTGGAATCATAAACAAATAGTACATGATTGCTTACCAGTCAAGGCAGAGTTCACTGACAAATCAGGAATGCCAGTGAAGGTATTCCTAGGTATATGATCAACAGCCCTGTTTTCCTAGAGCTAAGCCGGCTGCTGAGACATAATTCTTGCATTCCTTATTCTTACTCATCTGGGCTGATTTAATAATTTTCCAACTCTCTGTGTCCTGCTGTTTTCCTCCTTAATTTGTCTGGAATACCTCTTCAGCTTCCTTACAAGGTAAAATGGGACTTTAATCTTATAAGAATGAAAAGTCTTTATCTCCTTCCTAGTCTATAATTAGCTAGAAATGGAATTCTGGGTTCAGAAAATATAATTGTAGTATTTTAAACCACTGATGCATTAACTTTTGATTTCTCATTGCTTATAGAATTGCTTTCTGAATACCTCTTCCTCAATAGACATATGCTCATGTCTGTCTGTCTCTGTCTGCCTGTCTCTCTCTGTTTCTCCATATATAGATACAGATAGATATAGAGATATAGAGATGATAGATAGATAGATAGATAGATATTGATATAGATGATAGAGATAGATGTATATACATAAATATTTTTACTTACATTTTTGGATCATAGTCTTTGTTTCCTTAAACTTGCTAAAAATGAGCAGTGATTAAAACCCTGGTTTCTTTTTTCTTATTTGAGATTATACTATATTTACACCATCTACCCTTCCATGACCACCCACTAAAACAGAGGTTCTCAACCTGTGGGTCGCGACCCCTTTTGACACCATGATTTTTTTCCAATGAGGATCGCATATCAAATATCCTATACATCAAATATTTACACTACAATTCATAACAGTAGCAAATTTACAGTTATAAAATAGTAAAATAATTTTACAGTTGGGTGTCATCACAGCATAAGAAACTGTATTTAAGCCTCACAGTGGTTGAAAGTTAACTCACGGCCACTTTTACATACGGTGTTTCTGTATCCATTAATATAACATGCTCAATCTTTATAACATTACTTCTCTGTACATTTTTTTAGGGCTGACCATTTCCTATTGGATAACCAATCCCAGGAGAAGACTATTTCTCTCACTCTCAGCATTCCTTAGTTGGTTGTCTATAGTTCTATGTGTGAGGCTGAGGGATCATGGTCTTTTTCGTATCTACATTGGCGTGTCTATTATTGTTATCTTTGTTCAGCTCATGTTTATGCAGCCATGTGGATGAGGCTTTCTGGTTGTAGCTTCTCATATCACTTAAAGTGTGTCTCACAGCTTCTTTACAATGTTTCCTTCAACTTGCTAAAGATGAGTAGTGTCTTGGGCCCTTAAAACAAACAAGCAAACAAACAAACAAAACAAAACCACATTTTTTTCTATAAGGCCTTTCAAACTAAAAATTAGTTTCATTCTTTATATATAAAAATTGTTTTGATTTTTGATCATTTCTTATTCTGCGTATTCTCTGTTCTTTTCCTCAAAAAAATCTATTATATTTACTCTGTATCTGATCTACATCTTGTCTCTCTGTATTACTGCCTTACCCCCTCTCTCTGTCTCTCTGTCTCTGTCTCTATCTCTCTCTCTCTCTGTGTGTGTGTGTGTGTGTGTGTGTGTGTATCTTCTTTTTCCTCTATGGGCACATTAATTACAATTTTTATTCTGTTCTCTGTTCCCTGAATTATTTTTGTTTCCTTAAAGGTCAGTTTTATTTTCTTTTTTTTTTTTTAATTCTAAATTCTCTAATTATTTTTTTCTAATGTCTCCTGATTTTTGGCTGCTCATTCTTATATAAGGACCAACATTTGGGAAGTTGGCACAGTTTCTTTTGGCTACTTGATGAGTATATCACCGTATACAGTTCTTACAGAGTCTGATTTTGAGCTTTCTCTGTTATTGGACATATATTCCCAACTGGTAGCCTTTGTTTAGACTGACTGATAAAGAGCCAAGATTGAACTGCAATCTGCAATCCTCAGGACCATAAATGCCAAAATAAGAAGGGGTTTTCAGAACACTTGGGTATTCCTAGATGGTTTATTTAATTAAAAGGAACCTTCTTGTTTTGTTTATTATGTTATTTTTAAAATGTGATTAAGATCTAGGCAGTGGTGGCACATGCCTTTAATGCCAGTACTTGGGAGGCAGAGGCAGGTGGATCTCTATGAGTTCAAGGCTATTTTGGACTACAGAGTGAATTCCAGGACAGCCAGGGCTAGACAGAGAAACCCTGTCTTGAAAAAACATAAGTAAGTCCGTAAATAAAATAAATAGCTGTCAGTGTCCAATGCCAGGGCCCTTTGCAGTGCAAGGGAATCCAGTTGCTCTTATGAAGCCTTTACTTTGTTTCCAATTTTAAGCTCCAATTCTCATCTTTACTCTCATCTAACCCTCTGGCCCTAGCCTGGAGCCATTGTGCTTCCAACAGTCTCACCTCCCTAACCTCCTTGAAATTCTTCTTTTTCTCTTACCTCTTATAATTTTCTTCTATTGTCTTATTTAATAGTGCTGCAATCCTGTGTACCCATTGTACCCAAGTTGTTATCTTTGCCATTTTGTAGTTCCATATATATATATATATATATATGGAACTACATATATATATATATGGAAATGGAATATAGAACTAGGCTAGGAATGTGTTATAGTGATAGAGTATTTTTCTACCATAAATGATAAATGAATAAAATTCCATTGTTTTAGGGCCCCTAGCCGAACTTAGAGATAAATGACTATCCTCAGCCTGACCTCTTGTCTCATGAGTCTATTTGATGACTTTGAAATGTATAGTGAATAAAGTATTATGCATTTATTTTCATATACTAAATAGTCTATACTTGTGTGTACATAACTAAAACTTTCTCAAACAAAAGAAAAATGTATTTATTGGCTCTTGTCTAACCTTCATAAATCTTGATGGCTTTGGTCAAGAATCTTCAAACCAAGAATCTGAGACAGTTCATTTGAGAACTGTAGAATTTTCAGGTCACTAATATAGAGTGGTGTGGTATGCGCCAATCTTAAATTCAATAGCTCCTTTACCTTCTTTTCCTCAGCTACATATCTCATATCACTTTAGACTTCTGTACCTGTTCAAAGGGTATGTAAAACTCTGTTTTGCCTAAAATGTAATCTGTACATTCTGTATTTTTTGAGCTGTTCCATGTACAAGAAAAGAAACTTGCAAATCAGGATAAGCTACTAAGCATACTCTGTTGTTGGCTGACATTTTTTTTTCCTGGTGGAACTTTCACAATGAAAAAAATGGTGAATTAATTAACATTTTGACAAAAGTTACAGACCGTACTGTAGATAGGTAACGGTGTGAGGATCCGTACAGCCTTTAAAGCACACTTTGAAAGCACTGGAAGATATCACTTAGCATGAGAAATGTCGGAGAAACAGCTGGATAAAATGTTAGTTGAGCAAGACACATGTAATCCTGGAATTAAATTTGAAACAATCATTAAGAAACACAGGATGGTTGCTTGTGGATCAGTTTTTACTAAAGTAGTAAAATAAATTTGACTGGTTTCCTATGATGGATTACTTTTTTTGTTTGTTTTTCTGTTTTTAAATGTGGTTTAAAAAAAAGAAAGAAACAAGCAAGAAAGTAATCTAGAAACTATCTTGGTTTATTCAATAGAAACAATCTCAGTTGCCAAGGCAACAACAGCCAAAACTGTTTCAAATGTCTCCTCCTTGCCAGCCCTGTCTATTCAAGCTCCAGTCCTGAGAGTCTTTATGCTCTGATTTCATGCCAGCTGATTCCAATTAATATCCTGGAAGTTGTAAGCAGGTGTATTTTTGCTATCAAGATGGGTAACAAATAAATATATCAATATTTGTTTTCCATAACAACTCCCCACATTTGGAAATGATGTCTTCACCTGTTTGTTTGTTTGTTAGTTTCAGGGAAAACACAATGTTTATGCAATGACTCTGAGGTGTTATCTCCTAATCCTGCATTGTGTCCTGTGCACCCTTTGGTCCACATCCTTTTGTAGATAATCTGGGTTCTTTGGTTTCCTTCCTTAGTATTCTGCCTCAGAACGAGATCCTAAACCTAGCTAAGTGCCTTGTCTCATTTACCCATTGGTTCCAGCCAACTCTAGATTCCATCATTCATGTTACAGCTTTATTCTTCAATCTCATTCAGAACAACTTTCTTATATAATAAATGAGTTTCCAGATAAAATTTGCTTTAGTGTCTTAAGGCTACTGTAAAAATAGATAGATAGATAGATAGATAGATAGATAGATAGATAGATAGATAGATAATTTGAAACTCAGCATCTTAAAAACAACAAAACCTATTTTTCACACCTCTGGAGCCTGAAAATCCCACATCTTCCTGCCAGCAGATTTGGCAACTGCTGAGGGGCCACTCCCTAGTTCATAGATGACCAAAATGAACCATAGATGGTTCTTTCTCAACTGTAACTCTCTAGATTGGTAGTGGAGACCACTCTTCCCAGGTCTTCTTTCTTAAGTGCTTTGGTTAGGTTTCTGAGGCCTCTTCCCTCATATCTCAAAGCCCCCATATCCAAAAGCTATCCAGATAGAAAGTTGTTTTCAGATTATAATGTTTGGAAACACAAACATATAGACTATAGCATGGCTGTGGTCCTCTTTGTTTCATACTCCAAGATCACACCCAGTCCTCCTCCATAGAGAAACCCTTGGCACTAGAGAGGATATTCCATTAACAGCTTAGCTGGAATCTGTCTACCCTTCCACACCCATCAAAGTTCTGTTCTCTCTTAAGAGCTTTTTCCACTCCCTTCATTGGTGGTCTGGTGTTAGGATTTTTTGGAAGGCTGTTAAGGCTGTGCTGGACTTTACCTGTAAGCATCACTCTGTCCAAGCCTTGCAACAATGCTCACCAATAATGCTGGCTCATGTTAGTGAGGTAACCCCAATACATCAATATTATTTTTCTGTATACAATGGTGCCTTGGAATGAAAATGTCAAATTTATTGTTTTACTGCTATTTTCAATGAGTTATCCTTGTCTGGGCTAGACCATTTTAGTAGCTCTGACCCGATTATCTTGTTACTCATTCTCAGCCAATTCAGTTTCTAAAATGTGACAATTTGGTTCTTTCATTTTCTGCATAATTTCTCATACTTGTATTGAAAGATCTATAATGACCTCTTAGAGCAAAACCAGATACCATCTCAAAACTACCTTCTGATGATTAAGCCATGACATTGACTTTTACCTGTGTTTCAATTATCCAGTAATATAGCTTCAATTATTGCTTTTAATTTTATCCTACTTGTTACATACTAATCTAAATGTCCGAAGTCTTATTGCATTCTGTTGTTTTTATTTTTCTCTTCTAAAGCTCAGAAAATATGCTCTCTCTTTGGGACATCTTAATAATTGTGGCCAAATATGACCTACATTTTTTTCTACTTCTATTTTTATTTATATTACTCTATCATTTTTCATCTCTCATCTTGTTGATATTAGCTGCCTGAAAATAAATAATGCTCCTTTATCAGTTGATGTTTTACTATAGATACTAAAACAACATTTTCATATAGCTGATGATAAACAGCAAATAAGTTATTATATATTAAGAAAGAGCCAAGAAAGCAAATAGCAGTTGCTTCATAAAGATGATTTATAAAAATGTGAGATGGACTTTGGCAAAAAGAATGGAACTACTTTTCATGAATTCAACCTAATACTCGTGATACTTAAACTAGTACATTTTTCCACTAGTGTATCTTAGCACATTGATTGAATTACAGATATCTGTTGAAACACTCCTTGCAATATACAAATAGCAGAGTTTGGACTAGGTAGGAACTTCTACTGTTTTGTCTATAAAATTGTGTTAAATATGTTTAAGAAAATTGGCTTGATGGCTAAGTCACTTCATGAATAATTCTGCTTGGAGCTAGTCACATAACTCAGTAGGTAAAAGTGCCTACCAATGAGTATGACAACCTAAATCAAACCTAAATCAATTCCTGGATTTTACATTTGGAAATAATAATGGATTCCTACAAGGGAGGGACCCCAGAGAGACCTCCAACTTATAATCTCCCTATATATAATGTCTGATGTGAGTCTCTGTACCTACTCTCATCTGCTGCTAGAGGAAACTTCTCAGATGATAACTGGGCAAGGCACCAATCTATGAGTATAGCAGAATATCATTAGGATTCATTTATTCATTTATTATTTGTGGGGTTTTTTGCCAGTCATATTTGGTTCTATTTTAGGTCACTTGAATGTCAGGTATCTGGTGCCTGGCTTTCCAGGCAATGTAGGATATGAGCTCCTCTCCTGGTGTGGGCTTCAAGTTAAACCAGATATTGGTTGGCCACTCCCACAAGTTCTGTGCCACTGTTCCTGAGTACATCTTGCAGGCAGAAGCAGTTGTATGTAGGTCAAGGGTTTTGTGGCTGGCTTGGTGTTCAGGTTTCTATTCCAGTAGCCTGCAGTTTTAAAAGTAATACCTGTATGATGGAAGAATTGAGGAGCTAATTCAATCAGCTATCAAATGGTACAGGACGATAATTACTCCACTATTACTATGGGTCCCAGATTCTAAGTAATTGTATTTTACACATTCTATATTTTATTTTCTGAATACAGTAAGCCTCTACACAAAATGATGAATTAAAAATGAATAGAAAAGTACCTCCTAGAATGAAATCGAACTCGTTAGTAATTTTTTATGGCTCATTGGCCCTTTGGCTTGGAATGGAGAGTAGAAAATAGTGTGTGTACTTCTAGAAGGAGCAAAGAATTCTTCATGGACCGTAATTTTAATTGGTTTAGTCATAGATACATCTCAATGTGTCTATCTTGTTGATTGCTACTCACATACATAAAATATTTTGACATATCTTACATTTTTGTAGGCTAATTAGGAAGTGCTGAGGTTTCTAAAATTTTGGTTTATGTTACTTGATCCTGTAAGAAAACACAAGCTAAATTCAGGCATAATGCTTCATAACTATCCAATATGAGACAAAGAAGAGCAGAAGATAACATAGTTTCTTCATAAGGGATTTGTTTCATAATTTGAGAGCACAAGAAAGCCTAACATCAACTCAGTCGTGGGAGATAGATTTTGCTTTGCTGTGTGCTGAATTCTAATGTCCTCTGTTAAAGGTTTTAGATCCTGTAATTGTTGATTATGTATCACTGCAAAAATAAACAGCTAAGTACAGTTTCTTACAAAAGTGAAAAGTTAGGCTCCACTTAAAATTTTCATTTGTATTCAATGTTAACCTTCTGTCTTTCAATAGCTCTTGTTCACAAGGACTGAGCTAAAAGGAAGAGTGATAAAATACAATAGAAGCAAGGGTGGAATTTTATGGTATGAATAAGGCACATTTTGATATATAATATAGCATCTCTGCATACAAATAGATATTCTAATTGTAGTACTTGACTCTTAGTTAAGCCACCAACTCTCAAGCTTATTAAAAATAGCAGCAGACACACTAACAACATAGAAGCTGGTCAGAAACTGTCAAACACAATGAAAGCATTATGATTAGCCTTGAAACTGTGATTGTCATATAGATCTGTCTTTTGCACAGAATCCACAGGTGTCAAATCAATAGCTAATGATTAATGTTCACAATTGTGGCCACTTTCCAGAGACTCCAAATGAGAAAGGAGTCTTCAGTGGTTGTTTTGCTCCATTGTCTTTTTAAAAATCTGGATGTGTGGCTCCTCACTGCACCCTGTGGAATTAGCCATAGAATTAAAAATAAAGAATAAATGTCAGTCTTCCGTCGGCAAAGGCAAAGAAGGAAACACATCAAAGAGGCTCTGAAGCAGCTGGGGGAGAGCTGCAGTCACTTTGTCATTTATGAATGTGTTTGCTACAAATTCCCTTAAGCAGGTGTATAAGGTTGAGAGAGCTATTTATATTTTAGCTTCCATATCTAAATTCATCTAGAAGCCACCCTAAACACTTAATTCCTTAATTATCCAGATGCCATGGGAAAAGGACAAACCCTCAATGGTATAGAAATGGTTGAAGGTGTAAAAGGGGGTATCATCTAATTCGGTGTGGTAATTTTCAGGTCCTTACTAAATGATTAAACCTGAGGACCTCATTTGTATTTCCCAACCACAACCCTGTGCTTTGCAACATGTCTGACAAGCAAATTGCTTCACTGTTGCATCCAATGGTGAGATCTCCTAAGGATCCTGAAGCCGTCTGCTGAGAAGACAGGAGCCATTCAAGGAACAATTAGAGAACTGAAGCTGACAGTATTTAATGACAGCAATTAATGGCTAGCATGAAGGAACTCAGGCTCCCAGTCTTTGTGTATCTGTAATTTACCTGATTTTCAAAACATTATACAGGACCGTTGTGTGAATATTGGTTGTATCTTCAGGGAAGCAGATAGGGTTATTTAGTAAACAGGTGGAAGGAAGAGGAAAAACTGAGTTGAAACTCACCAGTTTAGAATACTTCAACAAAGTATGCACCTATACACGAGCTACCATTTGTTAGCTAAGTAGCTTTCTTTGCATTAAAAGAAAGTCTTCTTTTCTCTCTCTGTACCCTTTCTTTCCCCTCCAACCAGCCACCCTTTCTTTCCATGGGAACTTCCCTGGCCTTCTTCTTTGGGGCCAGTGAACTCACTGGAGAACAGCTTCCCAATAAACATGCCTTTACTATAATCTAAAAAAAAAAAAAAAAAGTCCTTACAAGTAAATATTATTTCCTGGTAAGTGATGCAAGTCACAGTGAGGCCTTTGATCTCCTTTACTCCAACTCTGAAGATTTTTGTTCCTAAGTGAGTATGAATCTCTTCATGTTAACTGGTGAAATGCGTCCCTACGCTTCTCAGACCAACAGCAATGTGAAGTATGTAATCACACTAAATACTCTATTCATTACATAGTACAGGGTTTTTATACATTTAAACATTTAAAATAGTGTACAAAGCTTTGCAGACATCCATTCATAGTTGTATTTGTCATTTTGAGTGATTGTGAAGACCTCTTTCCCTTTTACTTCTACAATGCCTCTTGTGTACAGAATTCAAAGGGATCGTGCTTATTTAGCAAAAGAATAGCAATAAGTCCTCCCTGGTCTCTATAACCTTCCCAATCACTGGTACTGGAGTAGGTTTATAGTACCATAGAGTAGGTCTTAAATACAACCAGCAAGTGGATGCTTAACCACATAACATTAATTTGATTATGGCACCAATGGGAACATCTTGCCAGGAAAGATAATACTGTAGCATGCAGTGTCTATGACAGAGTAAGAGGCTTGATGATTTTTCTCCTCCTTCCATCACCATGGAAGGTATCAAGGAAGAGATTTCTCTATAACCAATAATGAAATAGTGTGTTGCCTCCAGCAATAGTCATCTTCCTATCTAGTTATGGTGGGTAACCCACAGCCATGGCAATACCCTGCATTCTTTGGGGGAAAGAGGCATATGGAACACTTATAATCAACACTGCTGGGGAGATATTCTATGCCAGGTACTGTGACTTTTATTTAATAACCCATCTAACCCATCTCAGCTCTGGGGAGTCATATTACCCACCCATATTTAACTTCTTTAAATTTGTGTATATGATTACAAAGTAGTAGGTATCTTAAGCTTTTTCAAACGTCAGTTTTGATTAGCCATTTCCCCTTCCTTATCTTCTACCTCTTTCTCTTGCCCCAGCCCTGTTTAAACGTTTCCATCCACAGTTCTGCTGCACTCTCATATCACATGTATTCTACTACCCCTGACTGAGGCCTCTTTTCCTTTTCTTGCTCATTCCTATGTGATGAACGCTATATACAGCCTAGCCATGAGTAATTTCTTAAAAATGTTGTGTTGATGTTTATTGCACAATCATCAGTAGATAGGTTCTCTAGGACATATATTTTGATGTAATTTGCCTAAAGAACAGATTTGTATTCAATTGATTTTACATTAATTTTCATGCATTGATTTAACAATAAAGCAAAGAATATTTTATATGAAATCACATTCCAATGGAAAAACAATTAGAACTGAAATTATAATTAGACTGTATATGTCTACACCAAACAAGTGTTGACCTCAACATTTGGTAAAACAATCTTTAACATTTAATTTGTATATGTGTATTTAATTTGTATTTAATTTGGTGAGCATTATCTCTTCATCAAGTGTGTTGATTTTTCATTTTCTGTATTCAGGTCTCCTATACCATTAGTTACTCACTCAGACAGACATACAATGTGTAAGTAAATGTATGGAGAAGTATTTCTCAAGCTGAGTTTGTCTATGATTTCCTAGTTTACTCAACTTTGCCTCAAGAGCTCTAATGACCCACCTTAGTATCAAGATGCACAGCAGAAGAGATTCGAATGAAACACTATTAGAGAAAAAATTGTCATAGAAAGAGTCCCGAGATGATGATGGGGAGATCTTGGACATGAACCTAACACAGCTAACACAGTCAGTGATTTATTGTATGAATTAGATACATAATTGGTTAAATAATGTGAAAGTTATTGCTAAGAGCAGACACGGTCTGTAGCTATCCACACCTTATGTTTTTCATATGGACACAAACAAAATAGCTCTAAAATTGCATAAAAACATGCTGTTTTATATGAGGTAACTAAGTGTCTAACAAAGAGAAGAGTCTTGCTTAAACGTATAATAATAATAAAATTGAGGAAATTTCTAACTGTCCCTTGTCTGTTAAATTGTTCATGAATGTGCATAAACTGAATGAACAAGACCAGATGGATAAATCAATAAATTAGATTGTTTATTGAGTACACTTGAAGAGATATTTAAAAATCTTTCAGAGGTGTACATGTTTTCAAGAGCAGCCTTTCACAGAGGAAAAAAAATGAATTATTCAAGTAATATTGCTGACTTAGCTGATTAATCATATGACTAAAGAACAAATATAAAATAGTTTTTAATATTACTATCTACCCCATGTTATGCTGCAAATGTACCAAAAGGTAGTGATTTAACATATATAAGTGATATTGAAAAGTATATATGAAAATTTATATTTAGTGTAATGAGAATAAATTTTCTAAATTCTATCTAAACCCAAAGTTAGATGCCAAAAGGAAAAAATATTTCTAGACAGAACCATATTTAAATTTGTACTTAGTTACCTCAAAACCATCCATAACCACATAGATGACAAACTAGAGGCATTTAACAACTTGTATAAGTTAATCATTGTAATATAAATGACTCCTTTGAATTAATGAGAAAAATATTTATATCTAAAATACTTTCTAAATAATGGTAAAACACTTCAAGAAATTTTAAAAATGAAAATTAAAAGTGATGAGTCAACAAACATGAAAAGCTGATCTAATCGGTTGCCTCTTCAACGTGGAGATTGAAATAAGATGTTCCCTGTTGACAAGGGTTTAAAGAAACAGCCCTTCACAGCTTCTGCTGGTGGGAATAAAAAGGTGCCCTTTACAACAGACAGTTTAGAAATGTTCTCAAATATTAACAGCTTTGAAAATGTGTGTACATATTGATCCAGCAATCCTTTTAGGAATTACCCTCAAGAAACAACAAGAAATGTTACCACAGTTGCATGAATGGATATGGTCATCTTTGATAAGCTGATAGGAAGAATGAAAGTTGGCTGCATAATCATTTTGGTCAGGATAGGTCTTAGAATTAAAATAATTTCTATAATATTTTTAAAAAGTAATTTGGCACTGCATATCGAGAACTACATTAAATTAAAAATTACATTTTAAATATATTTTTATTCTTTGGCATATTGATTTGTTTTCTAGGACCTTCTCCCAAGAAGGGAATTGGGAATGCATATAAAGGTAATTCATATAAATATTCATATAAATGCAATCCATTGTTGAATTATGAGTGTTTGGCAAACAAATGGTAGAGCCTTAATTGCAAGGATGTATGATCACAGTGAGTGTTCCCTATTTGTAATATCTTGGAAATATGCATATGTTGAGCATAAAAGTAAGAAGATGATATTCTTGAGACCAAACCAGGAATCAGTCATTATCTCTATGACCCCTTTAAGCTCCAGCTCCATAAACTACAATAGTAGTATGTAATTATTTATTCCATATAAGTATGTAGTAATGTAAACATCATATAATTTTATTAATTTATCCATAGGCACATATTCAATACAATTAACATGACTCCATAATTTGTTATAACTGTTTAAAAACACAAGTAATATACCACAAGACTAAAAACAGCTGTTATGGACCAGGATGTTAATAACTGACTAGACTTCATGTGTCCATTTTCTAGATTTTTCTACTTCGTGTTTTTAAAAGTATGTTGGTTTGGCATTTAGTTTTGTTTTGTTTCTAGTGGAAGAGAGACAAAGGATTTTAAGAAGAAGAGTAAATTTGATAGGCAGCAGCTACTGCCAACACCTAGGCTACCAGGCCAGAGCCTCTGTCATTAGCACCATCTGCCACTCAGCAAATGATTATAGTCCAGGCTGGAGGGCGGCTGATGGCCAGAGCAACAGTGCTGTAGTTGTGATTGGTATCAGAACCAAGACCAGAGCTTCGGGCAGCAGGATTGCCAGCGGCTTATCTCCAGAGATTTTCATGTAATAGGACTAAAGTGGAATCCAAGAAATTTAATTTTTAATGACACCTCCACCTGTGATTCTCACTCACACCAAAAATTGAAAACCCCTGGGCTAAACTGTGGTCTGGATGAAGCCAATGTCCCATGCTGCATCCCCAAGGGACTTCCATAAGGAGCATGTTTGAGGACCTGCAGGCTAAAGGCCTGTTTACCACCATATGTTTCACCAGGCCAATGCCAGGTTAGATCATGAATGGGAAGGCGATTATCCTCTTCTTCTCCATTTCTGTTTCCACTCTACTAAGCCAACAACTCTAAAGGTAGGGGCTTCTGTCAGCGAACCCATACCATGGTCTTTGCCAGGCCATACAAAGACATGTTTTGAAAGCAGATAATCTGAAAAGCTGGTCAGTGTGGTGGGATTGATGTTTCAGAGGACAGAGTAGTTTTGCTTTTCCTAAAGATGCTTACAGGTATTGGTGAAAGTCTACAGTCAGTGTTTGCAAATAATTTCCCTCAACACTTCCTTTATGTTAGTTCCATTTACTTATCTACTATGTATAACACTATCTTAAATACATTGAATATTTTGAATTCTGAATTCATCTGAAGTTCAGAGTGTCCCAACTCATAAGATCAATTGACCATGTTTAAGTCAATACTCAAAGTAATGCACCCAAGATTCAATCTTTGCAATACTCAGACATCTGGTTTTCACTGGCCCTTATGCAAATTCCATTCATGTTTGCTTTTGAAGATACTTTTTAATTAAAATTGTCCTCTGGATTTTACACTGTATTCAGTTTTTCAGTGTCAGAAAGACGTCGTGTGATTACATTAGAGTTGTTTGGGAAATGTAGGAAGCATTGTTTGAACTCTTGCTTTATGAATTTGAGCTGGCAAAGTGAGCTACATCCCTGACTTTCCTGCAGATACCCACTCCCACTGTGTGTTTGTGGTGTTCCCAGAAAGTGAAGGGCTTGACTTCTTCAGGATTTAGCCTCAGAACCATATTTCATTACAACGACAGAAACATTGTTTCTCTGTTTTAAAACAACAGTGATTATGCAGGTTTTACAGGTTTATAAATGGATGATTTATGTGTACAATGTATGTAAAACTCATGGTTGTCATTTACAGTTACTGCTATAAATGCAAGAAAAGAAGTACACATGTATAGAGTATGCAGATGATACAAACAGGAAATGCAAGCTAGTATAAGGCAGGAGAGAATCAAGATGGCCTGTAATCCCAGCTATGCTGAAGGCTAGGACAGAAAGATTGCTAGTTCAAGGCCTACTTGAGCTACAGAGCTTGGATGAGGCCAACTTAGACCTGTTTCAAATTACAAAACAAAAAGCAGGTTGAGGGTGGGACTTGCCCTAAAGTTCCTACATAGCATGTGGAATGCCTTTGGGTCAGTTCCCAGAATCAAACAAACACTTTTGAAACAAATATTTAACATTCAATTTAGGCTCCAGAAGTGGATGGTTAGTTGCTGAATTCAGTAGACAGTCTCCCTAACATCTTTGTTTCTCTGGTCTGTTTCATTGTTCCTCGTTG
Organism: Arvicanthis niloticus; assembly: GCF_011762505.2. Lineage (NCBI taxonomy): Eukaryota > Metazoa > Chordata > Mammalia > Rodentia > Muridae > Arvicanthis > Arvicanthis niloticus. The sequence continues at coordinate 89,000,503 of NC_047661.1, read as the reverse complement.
ACTATTGGAAATATCTGTTACCTTCATTCACTTTCATTTGCCTCTCACTTCTTTTAACCTACCCATCTCTATGCCTTTTTCATCTATATTTACCCTGTTAGTGGTGGTATTATTCAGGTTCCACCTGCAATCATCTGATCTGCCTGGTTCTATAGCCTTTTGATGCTTGTTTATGCTTTCCCCCCTCAGTACAGCCTAGCTCATTGCTCTTGGCCCAGGGTGGGTAGGTGCAATGCAGGGGCTTGTTCAGCAGTAGGTACTTGGGTAAAAAACACCCCCTACCCCAGAACAGCTTCAGAGAACTAGTTCAGTTGTATGGGGATGGGGGACGGGTGAGAGAAAGAGGTATTTATGTCCCTGGGGAGATAGCCAGAGTCTCTACAGCATACTCATGGGTTGGGGGGTCTGGGGTAAAACCTTATAAAATCTAAAATGGAATAAAGTCTGATAACTCTCAGGGTAGTACATTTTTCTTAGGGTTAATAGTGGGCATCCAACTGCCTCCTTTAATCCTGGGTCATTCCAGTCCCACAGTTTTTTATGAATTTGACTATCAAATTCCCTGATGAACACAGGATTCACACAGCGCATTATTGTATCACAGTCCTATCCCAATATTCTCAAAGAGAAGTCAGTGAGTCCTCATAAAATTTCAGGTTCCCCTGTTGATCTTGTATTATCAGCCTTACTCTTACACACGTGCCAAATGTCTATATTCCTGATTCATCTGCTTCTACCAGTTTTTCAGTCAACTAAGCCCTAGCATTTACTTATTTCTCTTGATATAAAATGCCTATTTCTACATTCACTATTACACTGCCTCTTCTGTCTTCAGTTCTTTTATGATTTCTCCATCAGTTTTTATAGTCTTTTCTCTCAGCCCCGTGTCTATACTAAACTGTTCTCAATATTTCTGTCCCAGAATGATATAGCAAGAGTTAAAACGAGATATGCCTATGTTTAAATACCACATGTATCTCCTATGATCAAACTCCCTCATTTCTTCTAGATTGCTGTAAAATGAAGATAACATGTATTCATGCCACATTGTTGGAAACAACTATTTTCTGTAAAACATTGGCAACACTGCCTTCCTACTCTTTTTCCCAATTTGATCCCATATGTTTAGAACGGTGGCTATCTCATGAGTCTACTCAGATCCTTCTGTCAGCATTTTCTCTCTTATGCTCTTCATTCAGAGGTAATCTATTTCTAAACTTTGTATTGTATTTATATACTCTCAAGGCTTTGCCATCTTTCTGGCCTCCTCTCTATCTTCCTTCTTTTGAAGCCATGTTCTTTCCTGGCAGACATAGCCCTTTCCTGCAGGATTTATATGTCATGGGTGTTAGAGAGCTATTGCTTGGCATGATCTAGCTGCCCATACATCCTAGATTGTTCTGAATACCTCACACCTGGTACCATTCTGTGAGTGTTGGGAATAATATCTTTTATTTTCAAAGGCTTGGATAATGTTCCACAGTCATCTTACTTGTTCCCAGGATAAGTTGGGACATCCCAATCTTCTGTGTCTATAGTTCTCTCCTTCCCCTATCTGATTTATATCTCAAATTTTTAAAACATGTTAATTATTTCACAAACCCTCATTTCTACAAGTCTCTCACTAGACCATTAGAGCTTGGAAAACGTACATTTTGTCTCATTTCCTGCCACGATTCATTTCTATCACAATGCCAAGAAAGTATGAAGTTCTGCATATTAATTACATTATTCTATTTTTATTCTATTTTGTCTATGCAAGGTAAATAAGATATATGAAGAAGAATTTAAAAATTAATGGGAACTAATTTCTATCTCTCATGTGGTTACTACACAATTACATCAGCTATGATCACCACTAAAGATGGGCTGCATTGAGTGTGTTGCCCTGCCTGGTCCATCACTGTTTTTTGCTAGAATGCCCATCTCATCTCTTACTTATCTATTCATCTCAGTTTTTGCATTTCTCCTTTGCCACCTGCCACAAATTCTGAGGTGCATCACAAAACATGTATAAATGCTAGTTTGTCTGTTATATTTTTTGCTTTCAATCACTATGACTCCAAATAAGACTCTGCGTAACTAAGTAACTGTAACAATATCTTGCCTTTAATAAAAGGTTATCTTATGCCAGCTATCTTTAGGCATTTATACACTATATACTTAACTATATGAATGTTAGGCAGTGAGTATCCTTAGTGCTATAGAGCACAGTGGACAGTGGATTTGCTTTCAGTTCTAGATTTTGTTTCCTGGCTCATAGTTTGTAGATAATCCTTGTCCATTTCCATCATTGCTTTAAGCTAGAACAGTTTCAGTATGTGTGGGTAAAACAGCTTCACTCTGGAAGGGATCAAAAGCCAAAATCTAGTCTATAACCTAAAGAATAAGTCTTTAAAATGCTCCTTTGACATAAGCAACAGAACTGTATACAGATGAGCAATGTCACCATATTCAGTCATATACATAGACTCTGCATGGGGGTGAGTTGACAGTCACACTACAGAAGAGCTCTTGGATGACTAGATGATGCTGGAAATGATCTGTTCCTTATAAAATATTGGAAATTACTTTTAAAATTACCATATGTAATAATATCAATTCCAGTTGTCTAATGAAAAAAAGGTGTCATCAAATGGGGAATATTTTACAGATTTAAGGATAAATGATACAGCGCATAATATAGATTTTACAATATTACACCAAAATGTTTCTTATGAAAATGAAGAAAGATATGAGCTATGATGAAGGAAGACTCCTGATTAGCAAAATATAGATGTTGTCTGAAACAATGATAAATGCATAGTGGCTTGGCTTGCTGTATTACTGTTTTAATTTTGTGTATATCCAAAAGTTTCAAATTAAACCTAGAACAATTGATGAGTCTGGATACATGATTAACATTGCACTGAGTTATGAACAAAAGGGTGTAGGACCTAGAGTCCGGACGCTTAAAAACATGTCCCCAGGTGATTCTTATCTGTTCTGAAGTTTGAGCACTACCAGTTGAGATTTAAGGTGGCAGAATCAATTCTCTAATAAATCCTTCTCTCCCAAAAAGAACAGTTGCTACTGTTTAAGGTGCTCAAGAAAAACTTGACTCCAAGGGCAAGAATTATCAAGGCATCAGTCCCAAAGATGAAAACAATTGGAGTAATTCTGTATCACAACAGAGTTGGCTCACAAAATATGTCTGTCAGTTTCATGAGATAGAAGGCATGCTTTCAGAAATTACCTATGATTTACTCTTAATGAAATTAGAGAGGTCAGTGCCTTCACTGAGTAAAAGCAGACCTGGGGAAGAAGAGCAAGTTCTATAATACAAATGACAATAACTGAAATAAAAATCTTATTTGAAAAGAGAAAAAAGCAGACCCAACATTGCAGCTAATCAAATCACCCAGACACAGGATATTGAGGCAATGAAATCAAGAATTAAAAAATCATTCTGAATATAATGAGCAGAGAGGTTAGTCATGAAGATCAAACAGTAAACTCAAAATTTTTTAATTACTCAGTAAAGATACAATAAAATGAAATTTAAATTTTGGTGACTAAGGCCACAATATAACATTATATTTATCATGCCCAGGTAAAAATCAGCTTATAGAACAGAAGCTCCTCGTTATTATTTCTAAGTTATGGAATATAGTAAGGATGAAGTCCAGCTTTAAGCTGAGAAAAGCCTGATATCCTCCATAGGATTATATCTCTATTGGTTAATTTAGTTCTCATTTGCATCATTCTAGGCTCAGAGACAATGGGAGTATTTGGAAGCAGGATGGGGGATTTTAAATTGCTATTGAGATGAAAAGGTATCCTGGGATCTTACATAGCAGAGAATTTGTCATTCAAGAATTTGTTTTGGTAAAGTCATTTGTAAATACAATTGATGCCATTGAAAGAGAAATCAAGTTCTTAAATTTCCTGGTTTTTTTTTTTTTTTTTTTTTTTTTTTTTTTTTTTTTTTTTTGTGGTGTTGTTCTATTGTGTCAAGCTGAAGGTGCATCCCTGCCTCTCATTTCAACATTGCTAAGGCAAAATGCCCCTTGCCACCCCTAGTGTTCTTTGCTCACTGCCTGACAGGTGCAGAGGTGGCTCTTTGTCATTACCTACATGTGCACAAGCCCAGCTGAAATGCTTATGACACGACTGAACAAGGACAGCTCCTTGATATTTGAAAACCAAATCATATCAGGGTGATTGGGAAAAAATAGAAATCCAGATTCTTGCCTGAAAACCTTCCTTTGAAGGTTTTGTGCTAAAATAAAGAAAATGTAAGCATCAAAACTTACAAAATGATGTTAGCAGCTTGGGTAAAAAAAAAATCCCACAGATGGCAAAAGAGCCCTTTTATGAAGATTGCTGCCCTAGATTTTGTGTATTCATGGAAAGGGTCACCTTGGGTTACAGGGATACTATATTATTCTCTATATTAATGTGTGTCTTATAAAAATTTGAAATAACATATTCTCTTTATTTGACTGAAAGTGAGAGGATGAAGAGAGAAGGAGGAAATCATCATGATGTATTTTCAACCCTCCTGATTGTTTGGCTCATATTAGATAGAAATGTATTGGTATAGCTAGCTCCAAGTTTCAAAGTGTTCAGCAAAGATAATATAATCAGTTAAAGATTCATTGTCCTTTTTATCCATGTACACAAATGGTTTCTATGAAATTGTATATAAAGGCCTAGAGACTTTTTATTTATTTATAAAATAGACATTCTACAAATAAAGCATTATAATTTGAAATATTTTTTTCTTTCCTGGGGAGGACATACAATGGCACTTTTCATAATAAATGGCTTTTCAGAGCCTGAGCTACTGAAAAAGTCATCATTTTGTACACAGTTGCCATGTCTTAGACATAGTTTTAAAGGTTTTATATGATTTCTTTGTTAGAACCCTATAAGGTAGGTCATATTACCTGTAGTTCACTATGGTATTATATATCCCATGCCTCTCAGGGAGTTTCCCTTGGGATTCAAACCCAGTCTGACTCCACTGCTCTCAACTCTTAACCAGTCAACCAGTCTCCTAGAATGATGTTAGAAATCTGAGCTGGAGAAGTTTCTTAGGAAGCATGCTGGAAGGTGCTGACAGAATGCAGGCTGTTCCTCTTCTACATTCTTTCTGTCTTACATTTGCTACAAACCAGAAGCCAGAACATCAATAGAATCACACTATGAGAATGAATGCGTGAAGCTTACAGACAAGAACCCAACTGCACAGTTGCTTTGCTTTTCGTCATTGGCAACCAAAGTAAAGCAATCATGTAGTATTTTTTTAGAAGGAGCCTGGCTCTTGATGTTGTTTAACCATCGCAATAATGCTTCAAGGCTATCGCCACTGATGTCTGTGTAGCAGCTAAAGATCTTAAGAACTTTGTGCCAAGGTTTAGCTTTCTTTGGTGACAAAGCAGGAGTCAAACCAAAGGTAGACTTGCCTGGGAAGCCTAAAGTCTTGCTCTTTCCAAGAAGAATTAAACACAATTGCTAATCACTGAAAGGAAGCTTGTTGCCACAGCACAAATTCCACAGGAAATAGTTTGTGACTTGACTTTACCCTTAGATATGAACTTTAGACTTTCAAGCTTTCTTTTGAAAATACAACCATAGAATTTGTTAGAACTGGATATGAACTTTAACTGGGTACTTTTGGTTCCATTATCTGGTGCCTAAAATCAGGGATTTCTTCTAGATGCCCTTGGTCCATCCCGCTCATACACAAAGCACCTCTGCCTGCCCAGTTCATTCAAGAAGTCTATGGTTTTAGTTCTTAAATGGATGATATCATTAAGACAGCTACTCAAGAACACTACACTGTGATCATTATAGAAACTTGTGAGGATTTTAAAGTTAGAGACAGGCAAATTGACCTGTTCTGTGACCAGTATTAATATTTACTGTCTGTTAGAAGGGAATCTATATTAAGAAACTGACTTCTTACTTTCTAGGGTTGGAAGTCATGTTTGTGCTTCAAAACTTAACATTTTAGTGTCATATTTATATTTATGTGTATATGTGCTCATCTATGAAGGATGTGGAGAACCAAAGTTGACACTGGAGTGTCCTGCTTCATTGTGTCTCCACCTTATTTTTTGAGACATAGTCTTTCAATGAGCTTGTAGTTCATGGCTATAGCTAGACTGTCTGGGCCACCAAGGCCCAGGGATCCTTCTGTCTCTGTCTTTCAAGCGTTGGAATCACAGACACAAGATACCATGCCTAGCTTTGATTTCGGTTCTTGTGGTGTGAACTCAGCTCTTGATGCTTGTGTGGCAGAAATTTTGCTAACCAAACTTTCTCTCAGCCTTTCAGAAGTTATTAAAACTCTGCAGTGTTAAAATCATAAAACTTAGGAACCCAAGTAAGATTGGATATTTTAAGGTTAATAATATTTTGGCAAATCCAGATTGTATTTTTAAATTCACATCAGCAAACTTATTTAGAGAGAATTTTAAGGGCTTTGCGGAAAAGGATTTTATAAATCCCAATAACTACAGTGACTGAATGGATTTTCTCCTCTTTTCTTTTTCATTTATTTTTTCTACCTAAAAGCTGAGAGCTTTTAGAGATCAGTTCTTTGGGTATGGTAGCTGGGGGACAGGGAGCTTATAAAAATCCTCTATTTGAAACCAAGTAGATATCGGTATTAGAAAGAAAATAATTGTTGATTTACACATCAAAGACCTACCTATATGTGAATTGTTATATACTTTTTAAAACATTTTTTGATAGCAATAAAAATATCCTAAAATGCCTAGATTTGTTTTCCTATTTACTCTGAAGTGGAAAGCATTTGAATTAGCTGAAAGTCTTCATATACAGTCATTCCAACTGTAGTTAGTGCTTACAAGGAACAGTCCTCGATGTAGGTAACATGGTGTTACAGGAGCTAAAATTAATCTTGGAAAAACAGCAAAAGTATCTAAAGTAGAGAATTAGAAAACAGCTTCCAGGTTTGTAAAGAGTACGGCTGCATTCTGTCTGGGAATGTCTACCCTGCTAAATGGTCATCTTTCTGCCCTGATAATTTCCAAAAGTGGTTGACATGTAGTTTAGCAGTACACGCACATCTACTTAGAGAAATAAATGTTATTGTGCACTGGTACATATTGAAGTAATGAATCTAAAAGGAGGAGATAACAAAAGCAAAAATAGATGCTTTGATATTTTCTTCATTTCCCCGCCAGTGGGTTTCTTTGTGTTTCTTTTACATTGTTTCTTTCCCAGCTGTTTCCCAGCATTTATTCTGGGCAATGACTGTCAGATCAATGCCATTGAAATAACCATTGCATGACAAGGGGTTTAATTTGTTAAGAGAGTTTGAGAAATACTAGGTTCTAATGAGGCAAGTGTCCTCATCATGTGACTTCTCATTTTAAATTCAGAATCCTGTTATGAATCCCTTTGAGGGAGAGGACCCTTGCAACTAATATTTCTGTGAGATCAATTTGGCAAATCCTGCTCCTCTCTTCTCTGAAGGTCCTCTTTTCTTGCTGCTTATCACTTCTTCCCAGGAGGTGTCCCTGTAGTCCCAGGGAAGACCTGGCCCCACACTCTTCACTCTGGCTGCCTTACTGCTTCCAGCTTGCTTTTGGTTTTCTTCCTTAGGACCTGTGTTTATTCCTCTGCATCCAGAACCTATGATCTTTATGGATTAGTTCTATCTAACCTTTAAATTACCCAACTGCTTTTGCTACCTTATTTAGAATAAATACTACCTGTCTTGAGTTAAATAGACTCTGGTAATGAGGAACTCAGCCATCACTCTTCCTGTTTCATTTTGGTCATACACTAAAACCCTAATTCCAACAATCTTCCCATTCCTAGGGAAGTCTCCAGTTCATACTCAGTTGCTAGTGATCAGATTATTACTCACCTATCTACCCCTGACCATGCTAAGAACATTTTATGCTTTTGCTCATCAGAGAATATGCATATTAAAGCGCCAGCTAGGTTTTGTGCCAATCGACTGTGGTGACCCAGTCCAATTTGGTCCTCAAAAGAAAGTCACATTGGAAACTCTATATCCTGCTGCTTATAAACCTTGAGACATTGACAGTCATTTCAGTCCACCTTCCTCACATGTAAACCTAGAAAAAAAAAGCATGGAGTATCCCTCATTGTGTTTTTTGTTCATTTTGAGATTTAAATTGGGCTGGTGAGATGGCTCAGCGGTTAAGAGCACTGACTGCTCTTCCAGAGGTCATGAGTTCAAATCCCAGCCACCACATGGTGGCTTACAACCATCCACAATGAGATCTGATGTCCTCTTATGGGATGTCTAAAGACAGCTACAGTGTACTTACATATAATAGATAATTACCTTTAAAAAAAAAAAGAAAAAGATTTAAATTATTTAATACAGGAAAAAGTACTTGGTGGTAAAAAACTTAGAATGGCCTCAATACATAAAAAGTAACAATATTATTTTACTGTTTATACTTATTAATATTACTGTTTCAAATAAATGCACTACATCCTTTTCTTTAAAAAAATTGAACTTGTTTTTATAAATTTATGAAATTAAATGTGTGAGTTTTTCCCTTTATAACTAGTTAATTAATTATTAACTCTCTACATCCAATTAATGCACATGCATTATGTCATATGCACATGGTTGTGGTATCATTTACTGAGGACTAGGAATGCACTAGTGATCATACCCATAAACAGTGACTTCCCCTCCCAACCCCCACCCAGTAACCACTAACTACCAATAGCTCCTCAGCTTGGGGTAGGGCCTTGGGAGAGCCTCTTCTATCCATTTTGAAATTTCTGACTGGCTTGATCATCTTCCTATCATGGAAACCCACAGTTGCTATGGGTTCATGTATACAGCAGCCATGTCTTATCTACTGAACAGCATCTCACAAGACTCTTCCTCATCCTTTAGTTCTTTCATACTTTCAGTCTCCTCTTTCACAATGTTCTATGAGCCTTCTGTGTGGTGGTGGTGGTGGTAGTGGTGGTGGTGGTGGTGGTGGTGGTGGTGGTGGTGGTGGTGGATATTTAGTAGACAATTTGAAAAAAATGACCTTTTATAGAAAACATTAATAGATTCTCTCTCTCCTGAGAACTATGATTTTTCTAGCGCTGGATTTTGTCCAGGTTTACAGTACCAGGCATGACTTTCCTTCCATCAAATGCAGTCAGTAGCAGAGTTGGTTATCTTTATAACCAGTCTTGCCACAATTGGTCCAGTGGGCACATCTTGCCTCACAAGTGACCTAATGAGTATGTGTCCCCATCATCTTCCTTTCCATGTTCTTTTGTTTCATGCTGCCTTTGTGTGGTGTCAGCACAACCAGCTGCATGCAGGAGCCCTCCCTAGAGGACTGTTTCTTTCGAAGGCAGGATTGCAGATGACTCACAAACAGAATACTGTATTTCTTTGTAAATGAACTTAGAATCTCTCTTCATTATTGGTAGAGGCACTGTTCAACTCTGGAAAGGATCATTGATAAGTTTTCTTCTCCCAGTATCCTCTGTGGTATCTTCCAGCACCAGGACAACTAGCCAGCAGAGAGATGGTTAGCTCAAGATTAATTTCTCAGTGTCTGCAATAAATGTGTGTGGTGTCTTCAGCAATAGGATCTTGGGATCTTACCATGTAGTTATGATGGAAAGTCAAGAGCAATGGCAACAGCCAGTGATGCTTTGGGGGATTTCTGGGTCCTCTTTGTCTAATAACTTACTGCTGTTATACCTGTTCCCAGCAGTAAGATAGTCATTTCATATCCTATGTCTTCTGGGAGTAACATTGTTCACACTAATGTGCAGTCCTTGTGTTCATACTTTTTTAAAAAAGGCATTTTTTAAATTAACTCATAAACTAGTGGGTTTTCATAAGGTTTCTTTATAACATACATCCTTAGCTTTGACTAGCCCACACCCTATGCCTACTTTACTCCACACCAACCCCACCTTATACACAGGACAATAAACAACATCTTCAACCAATGGTGCTAAGAAAGTTGATTTCAACATTCAGAAAAGTGAATCTAGACTTACCTCTGACCTTGCACAACTTTGACCTAAAACCTGATATCCTGAAAGTATAGAAAAAGTAAAAAGTATACCTCCATGCCAAGGTGCATGTAAAATATTTCTAAATATGACACTGGATTTCAGGGAGTAAGACGAACAATTAAAAAATTGGATCTCAAGTAAACAAGAAGCATCTGTACAGAAGGAAACTGTTAATAAAGTGAGCAAGTAGCCCACCAAATAGGAGAAAATCTTTTCTCATTGTATATCTGTTCCAGTTAGTTTTATGTCAAATTGACGAACACTAGAGTTATCAGAGAGGAGGGAGCCTCAGTTGAGAAAATACCTCTGTAAGATTGGGCTATAAGCAAGCTTGTGGTCATTTTTATAATTAGTAATTGATGTGGGAGTTCTCAGACAATTTCAGGTGGGTCTTTTCCTGGACTGTTAGTTTTGGGTTCTATAAGAAAGCAGGCTTTGCAAACCACGAGGAGCAAGCCAGTAAGCAGCATCCCTCCATGGTTTCTACATCATCTCCTGCCTCAAGCTTCCTGCTGTGTTTAAGTTCCTGTCCCAACTTCCTTTAGTGATGGACTATGATGTGGAAGTGTAAGCTAAATAAACCTTTTCCTTCCCAACTTGCTTTTGGTCATGGTATTTCAGCATAACAATAGTAACTAACTAACTAACTAAGGCAACATCAAACATTGGCTAAGTGTCTAGAATATACCAAGAACCCAGAAAACTGAGTTGATAAGAAAAAAATGAATGGGATATGGAACTGAACAGAAAGTTTTCAGAAGAGAAACACATAATTGACTAGTAAACACTTAAGTTTTCACTATTCTTGACCTTTAGGGAAATGCACATTAAAACTACAGTAATACACCATAGCACACCTACCACAATGACTATCATCAGGAAGACAAAAAGACATCTGAATAAATGCTGGTGTGGGCATCTGGAGAGGGAAACCCTTCTGTACTGTTGATGAGGATGTAAATTGGTGAAGCCACTCTAGAAATCAGCCTGAAGTTTTCACCAAAACCTAGAAGTAGGTCTAACATATGACATAGCTGTACCACTCCAGGGCGAATATCCAAATAACACTCTATCTCACTACAGAGATGCATGTCATTCACTGCTGCTTTTTTTTTTTTTTACAATAACTAGTAAATGGAAGCAGCCTATATCCATCAATCATTTTCTCAACCGAGGCTCCCTCCTCTCTGGTCATAATGAAAATCATATATATATAAACATTGGAAGATTACTCAGTTATAGAGACAAATAAAATCATGTAATTGTCAGGTAAATGGATGAAACTGGAAAACAGTATACTTAGTAAGGTCACACAGGTTCCGCCAAACCAATGCTACATGCTCTCTCTCATATGAGATTTAAATTTTGTGTTTTGTGTTTAACATGGAGTACATATGGAAACTAGAAGTAGGCCATCGGTAGGTAGGCAGGATGCATTTCGGGGCAATAGAGAAGCCTGGGTGTAATAAAAGTAGAGAAGGGAGAGGACTGGTCAAGAAGGCCAGGTAGTGGAGTGGCAGGGATAAGGAAATGAAGGACCAGGTAAAAGCTTCAACAAAGTGAAGTATTATAGAGGAGCTACTTGGGAATGAATCATCTTGCAATTCAAGTTTTTATTTATTTTTTTTAAAAAAGAGTGGCTGGAAGAACATATGTGATATAAAATAACAAGGCAGGGGCTATGGGGGCAAATGTGTGTTCTATTAACAAGCTCAATGGCGTATATGCTGTTTCTGATTTTAAAGAGTTTTCAAATTATTACTCAAATAATGACTCAAGTAACATATGTAAAAATAGTATAGTTGAAAAATAGTGATAAGCCAGTGAGTGAGTCCCATGATCTTCCTGTTTGTTTGCCTTGTTTCATGTTGGCTTTGTTGTGGTGTCAGCTCACCCAGCTGTACACAAAGGCATCCTCCTTGGAGGGCTGTTTCTTTTGAAGGCAGCATTGCAGAAGACTCACAAACAGAATTCCTTTCTTCTTTGTAGATGAGCTTGGTATCTTGCTTCATTTTGTTTTGCTTTAGATTTCTTTTGCTACCATAGTAAACTATGTTTTTGCCATCACATGTTAATAATTTACAGTATTTAAACGTGGGCAACATTTGTTATAAAGCCCGGGCTGTCCACCATTCAATAAGTAGTGAAAATATTTTCCCTTGTGCTGTAGGCTCATGAGCCATCAAATACTATACTAAAACAATACTGATCCTTCAGCAAGATAAAGAAGAAGGCTAGCAATAAGGCCAATGTGATTTTACACTTTAATATCTAATATTAGATCCAAAGTCCAATATAAAATAATCTAATATTTAAAATTCAATATCTTCTGATTTCCCATTTTTGAAATCACTTGAGTAGCCTTGTGCAATCCATTCAGGACAAGTGGATTTTCTCCTGGTATGGACCTGAACTAATATTGAGGAAGATTTAAAATTGCCCAAAATCAATCCTTATATTGGTTCCTGTTAGTGAGAGTTAACCAAAGCAGATTAATGAGATTAGAAGGTGAGGAAACCAGGGACATCTACCCAATAATTTTAGCCACAGAGCATTCTGGCTCCTAACTAAAATAATTTAGCCAGGAAATAAGAGAGCTTTTTATATTAGAAATGCATCCGGCGATTCTAGTTACAATGTAGATCCTACCAATTTAGGCAAACACTTAACCCTTCTATCATGAGTACATTTCTCTTCTCCATTCTCTTGGCGTTTCTTTGAACTGTCAGCAGACATTGATCAGTCTGACAAGTGCATTACTTCATCTAGCGACCAATTGAAACCACTGTCCCGTTTTCCCCTGCCTACATTTTAGGGCTTCTGTAACGAGTGTTTGGAACCCCTGCTTTCCTTTTAAAAAGAGATCATTACAGCATTCTCTAGTAAGATGGCTTCAGTCTCAGCACCCTATTGTAACACACACTTCCAGGGCTTTGACACCCACTTTCAAGACAAATAGAGAGATTTTTCTCACTCTTTATCTTTTCTCAAATATCTGGCACTATTGATCACACACATACTTTTTTTTCCCTTCTGACATTTCAAAAGAATTTTTCCTCTCTATTCTCTAGCATTTGAATTGCCTTTTCATTCTTTTTAGAGGTCAGATTAAATTTTTATTTTTCACTGTGTACAGACGTTCAACTATCTGGAGTGCCCTAAATTATATACAAGAGATCAAATATTGGCTGTTAGCTGCCAATAAAGTCAGCTATAACTGAGTTTAGCACTTTCACATTTATGACCAGGTGCACAGACTCCTTCTACAAGATGAGCTGACGGTGACCAACTTTCTGTATGGTGGATCTAAAAAAGGCACTTTTTTACTAGGTGGCCCTCTTTTACTGCAGTTAATTAAGATCATAGTTGAAAAACTTCTAAATTAATTTTTTAACACAGATATTAAGATTCCTCCTTATAGCAGCTTGAGTGTTGTTTATTCTCTTAAGGTTGTATGAAATATTGGTCTTTATATATAAGTTTGACATACATATTGAGAGAGGAAGACAGAGAGAGAGAGACAGAGAGAGACAGTCAGAGACAGAGAGAATAAATAGAGACAGATAGATATAGGTAGGTAGAGACATAGAGCAAGAGGTAGAGGTGTAGATGGATAGATGGATGGATGGATGGATGGATGGATGGATGGATGGATGGATAGATGAATAGGGATAGATATGATAGAGATGTAGATAATATAGATATAGGATATATTTTTTTTATTAAGGAGTCTTAATAGACTCTCTCTTTTGCTGTTTTTCACATTAGTCTTCATTTCCTTCAACTGTTGTTGTCACATATCCATTTCACTTTTCCAATCTGAAGAACTGTGTTCTGAACTATTAAGTGGCACACTAGGCTCTGAAAGGGAGACTCTCATGAGATGACAAATTGAAAAGGCTGTAGATGCACAAATAGAAATGATAACAGTGACCCTGATGTCAGTACTCACAGGAATTTATTGAGATTTTATCATGTTTGAGATATTACACTTAACTCTTTTCACTGGTTAATTCATTTAGTTCCCTCAGAAGTTCTATGAAATGTGAGCCTTTACTGGTCCTATTGTATGGATGAGAAAACTGAGGCTCAGTCAGTATTACAAGATGGGAAAGTAAACCTTGACAAAGGCATTTCTGTGTGTTCAGAAAGGAGAGAATTCTAATCCTCAGTAGTTCATCATTTATTCCAGTTGACCAAGCTTACATAGCTCCATCTTTGCCCAGAGCCAGTGTCCATACACCAGAATTACTAGCTTCATTCTAATGTGGATCATGCTTAGCTTCTTCATCTGCTCTGTCTTTTAACGGTTTCTATTTGCTTTTACATCTTAACTCTGTTCACACATGCTTTCTCTCAAGCTCGTCTCACTTGTTCTTCATTCTTGGCCTTCTACCTTCTTGTAACTACTTTAAGGAAGGACACACAGCATGTCCTTTCCGTAGATTTTAATATCTAGCTACAGCATCACCTTCAAAATATCACTGTCCCCATTTATCTCCTTAAAAATATTTACGGCTGCTTGTACCAATTTCTGGAGGTTTTGCTTTGCCTCTTGGGCTCCTGAGCCATATTTTAATAAATGAGTAATGTGTAATGAGACTATATACAGAAACAGAAGGGACCATTTGGATTTGTAATAAAATGGGTGAGCAGACTAAGAGGAGATAAAAAAAGAGAGAGAGAGAAGGAAGAAGAAGGCAGGAGACAGAAATGAGCCTGTGCAAGCTGATCCTGGGACTGAGCTAATGGGAGCTTTGAGTGAGGAAAGGAAAGATTTACAGGTCAGTAATTATGCATGTGGGATATTTAGAGAGAAAAGGAGGATGGAGAATTTTAAACTGCTTTGTTGTGCATTATAAATTGAATCTCCATGGCGTTTTCTTCATTTTCAATTACACTGGATGTCAAACTAATGTTTCTCAAATAGAACTGCTGGGATGGGGCAATGAGTCCCAGTTTTACACTAGGCCCAAATAGAAGCTTCATCACCACCATTTTTGATGCTTCTCTGGCATTACATCTTCTAGACAGCATTGATTCTTGCCTTCTCTTGTTCTCTACTTCCAATCTAATTTTTTTCTTGGATATTTTATTTATTTACATTTCAGATGTCATCCCCTTTCCCCATTCCTCCCACTCAGAAACCCCCTATCCCATCCACTCTCATCCTTTTTGCTTTTATACCATTTTAATTATATGCAAGTGCTAAAGATGAGGAATTAGCAATACAATAGATGCAAATAGTCAAGGAACAAGCAAGACAATAAACATGAATAGTCAAAGAACAAGCAAGGCAATAAACAAAGTTCTGTGAACATTCCTGTGATCACTGTTTCTAAGGGCATATCAGGATGACCAAAATATCTGAGCTTACTTCCCTGTCATAGCCCAAAGTCATTTTCATGTCTAAAGCTTACTTCTTTGTTCTAGCCTAAGATTTAGAGTCCTGTCTGAAATTACTTCTTTGTTCTATCTTAATGTCAGATTCCTGCCTGATGCCCACTTTTTTTCCAATCTAACTCTTGCTGAATGTATATCATCTAGTTTTAATTGACATATCTCAGCCACGTGTTCTGATACCTATTTAGTTAAAACTAGCTCCTAGTTAGCCTTCGTACCTTCAGTCTACCCCCTTTTGTATGAATCAGTAACCTTGACATTCTACTATTACAAAGACTCCCTAGTCCCTTGAGCTTTGGTAAGATTAGTTGCCAGATCTAGCCTACATCAATATCTCTCCATGCGTAATTGATATATACATGATTTTAACTTTATGAACTAATGTTTGAAGACTAACAAAGAAGAAATAGTAAGATTCATGCTTCATATTTATGTGAAGGGACCATTTGGGTTTGTAATTAAGTAGGTGCATATTTGTAATTGATTTACACAGCAAACACACAATTAAGTGTCAAAGGCATTTAATTTTTCCTCCAGTATTGAGGAATATTCATATTTTATTAAATAGAAAAATTAATAACAAAATAGTTTGTGTTCATTCACTTGTTCATCATCTGCTATATGTCCATATGGTAGGAGTTAGGATAGATACAAAGATGATATCTTGAATTATGTTCATGTCCATAACTAGAATTTGGTTAAAATCCCACTTCCAATTATTCTCCATAACTTAGGCAACTCCCAAAATTCAAGTCAACTCGGACGTTTTTTTTTTTCTCTCTAGAAGAAAACCTGAGAAACTAATTTTTAAAAAAGCTAAACACATATAATAGGTCCACTATAGAAAACACTGGTGATTTTATTGTCATTAAACCTAAGAGTTTCTACCCAGCTTCCACTGTATATTTAGACGAGTTCTGTATTTCATCATGACTGAGTATGAACCTCCCAAATAAAATATACCTGATTCTATACCTTGCCTTGACAACATTTCATGACACTGTGAACCTCAGTCTCTTCTGAGTAAAATGAAGACATGAATTTTAAGGGATTGTATTAAACTGACAAATATAACAGCCCTCCTCTTCACCTAAAGCACAGACATTTTCTAAAACCTAGGCTTTACCTCATTTAAATATTTCACAATGGCTGTCTAATAAAATGTCTCTTTAACAGTAGACATTTGAACATATGGTCTGCTAACAGAATTGGCAATTATTTTATTACCATAAAACCCAATGCCCTCTCATACCTGTTTTCCTATTTTCAAGATGATATATTCTCTCTATCTTGTCATGCTACTGCACCACCACTGCTCAGGATAAATTAACCCTATCTTCAGTTAATCTGTAATGCTGAGCATGTCTGGCACATGTCAGTTGCTTCAGACTATTTATCATTTGATTTAGTCTGGTTCCCTGGTAAATAACAACCACTTTTTCATATAGGTGAAAGTGGTATTTATTGCTGTTAATGCATAGGATATGTCCATTAATTCATATAAAATATGCTTCTATTTAAGGACATTTTAGTATGTCATGAATTATGAATGAACTTTCGGATGTGAAATTCTGAAAAGCAGATGTAAAGAAAATAGTGAATTTAGAGGAAATTTATTTCACAGTGGAAATGTTAAGAATGGAGTATTTGGGTTAAGAGAATCTTTTAGGGTTTTATTGCTGTGAAGAGACACCTTGACTTGTAAAGAACACCACCACACTGACACACTTTCTCCAACAAGGCTATAATACTCCAACAAGACCACACCTCTAAGTACTGCCTTTCTTGTAGGCCAACCATTTAAATTCATGAATTTACGGGGACCATATCTACTAAAACCTGCACGAGAAATAATGGTTGCAATAGAAAAGAATGAGTGTTTGTAAATGTATCTTTCATTTAACAGATGTACTTGTCTTGGAGGCTTACTGCTGAATAAGCTCATCCTTTCTAGTTCTTCCAGAACTCTGGCTGGCTGGTTAAAATCATGTGTTCTGGCTCAAACTTCTCTCCAAGCTCACTGATTCAATCTGGCTTCTCTCAGCTTCTCACTGAATTGCTCTGTTTGGCCTCAAACTAACTTTGGCCATTTGTTCTAATCTCCTGGCTCCTTCTCATTCTCTGGCATCAACGGCTGATGACCTGCACTGAACTGCATGAACTCACAAAGAAACTCAACTGCACTGCACTCACTTTCATGACTCCCAACTAAATGGACTGAATTTCTTCACGCTCCCTGCAATGCTCTTAAATAGGTTTTCTCCTTAGAGTTGGGCATATCCTATCTCTGATTCATTCTGTCAAATCTGTCTCTGATTTGTCACTTTGTTTGCCCCTTAATTAGATATCACTATCTGTAGTTAAAGTTATATACTAAAGGATTCCAGCCAGAGAGGTTGAAGGTATGTACTAAGGGCTTGTCTATATTTCAGCTGGATCACACAGACCTGAAATCGTATTACTAAAGAGGCTAAACCACAAATACTGCTGTCACTTTGAAGCAAGACTGAGTTACACGATTGCTCTTTCTCTTTCTTCAAAACTGAACAAACAAAAAAGAAGTTAAAAGAAGAGGGGAAAGAGGGTATACAATGAAAAGTTGGTAAACTCACATGTCCCTGAAATATGGTATCTATCTTCCAGGTAGTGGTGAGAATAAGATTTCTACACCTTGACCTATATAGTTAGCACAAACATCTTTCAGAAAGAAAGAAAGGGGGGAGAAGAAGGAAGGAAGGAAGGAAGGAAGGAAGGAAGGAAGGAAGGAAGGAAAGAAGGAAGACAAAACTACATGTAGAATCCCACTAACAAGTCTGTGAAACAGCTCTTGTAATTTAGTGGCCCCAAGGGTTAAATTTAACTCATGAAGAATCAAACCCTGGACTTAAGTAGAACTTTTAGAATCTCTCTAATTAGCTACAGGAAACAAAGACCACCTTCTTCTTATGCAGCAAATCATGCCTGGCCTTTTTCTCTGTGCCCATTTACTCCAGGCTTTACGCATGATTATTCCTACTGAGTCACTTCATAACTGGGCATTAGAAAGCTACAACCACCCCTGTTCATTGCTGTTTCATCACAGTTTGCAACCACTCAAGAACAAATCAAATTCTTAGTGTTCTGCTTCTTGTATAAGATAGGATTAGGAAAAGAGATGTTCCACTCTAAGACCAATAGAAGAAACACTGCTTTGACTGATGGAGAAAATGAAGATAAAATGAACACCAGGAAAGGACTGGAATATAGCTGCAGCTTATGTAATTTGTCATTGTCCTCTAACCTCAGCAGAAACCTGAGTGACTACATCAATCACATAGAGACACTGCACTTGGAGCAACACTCCCTTTTCCTACTTACAATGTATATGCCTTCAGATAAATTCTATATACAACTTACAGAGGTCAATTAATTCTTTAAGCTTGGCTATCTCTTTAACTCTTAATTACCATCCACATACGATCCCATACGATCACATTTACATGTTTCCATCCTAATTTCATTCTTCTTTTCTATTTGTCCCTCTTACTCTTTTAAATGAGTAAATATTTTGCTGTGAATACATGTGCTAATTATTCTTCTACGTGGAAGGAAACATCAAAACGAATTGAAATTTAATGTAAGCTGCCTTTTTATGCATATGCTCCACTCTTTGGTCCATAGTACATGTTTTCAGACTGAGATGACTCACTCATGGAACATGAGCAGTTATGGACAAGATGAAGGATGCTTTCAGAGGCCATGCCTGGGAAGAGCTTATATGTAACTAAGGAACTTGAACTGTCCCTTTGAAGGTAATGACAAGTCTACTAAATAGCTTTAGGAGAAAACATGATACACAGGCTGATTTGTATTTTTAAAAGATCTGTTCATCAACTTCACATATAACAGATTATGAAATGCAGTGCTCTACGGCGGGAGGGAATTTTAAGATGATTATCAGTTTAAAAACTGAAGGAGTTGGTAGAGGTATGAACACTCCTCCTCCAGTAACAGTGGGCTGTGTCTTGGGAACCTGTTTGGCAAACATGTACTATTCTGTTAGCCAAGGGAAAACAGGTAGAACATATTCGTGCTAACTACTATTTATTGAGCATAACTGAATTCATAGGAGACATTAAGCATTTAACATGCACTGTGTACTGTTTTGTCAAGTTGACATCATAAAGGACAGACTGTCATTGACTTTTAAAAAGGACAAAATTGGGGTTTGAAAAACTAGCTTGTGAAGAATTAGAGTGAAAAAGTGGTAGAGCTGAATTTAGATAAAAACTAATCAGACAGGAGCCTAAGTTATCAAGAAGCAGCGTGTCATTCCTAATGGAAGTGTGGTGCAGATGGCCCTGAGTGAGTGTCATGTAAGGACTTAACAAGTATATGGTATTGAACCCAGCTCAGGACAAAATGTAATCCTTGGAAGGGAGGAACCGAACTCATCAACTATTTCTTACACATTTTGAAATATAGGCTACTGGTTTGTGTGTGTGTGGGGGGGGGGGAATCCTTTTAGTACTGATACTTTATTTTTAAAATTATGGATTTGGTTTTCTGGCTTGATATATAATGACTGTCATGGCGTTTGTCTACATTTCAAATGTACAGAAGTTCTGCATGTGATATAAACAGCCACTTTTTCACAGAATCACTTGAGCACAAGTTGTCATCCTAATGCCCGGTAATCTTTCACAAGTGGTGACATGCTCCTACATAATTACAATTATACCACCTCAACTGGAAAACTAATATGGACCTTCTGTTGTCCTGTAATACTCAACCACTCTTCTAGTTCTATCACATGTCTCCTTAAAGGTTTGAATAGCAGAATTGTTTTGGGGCAGAGGGGTGGCATTAGCAGTGAGACCTGTTTAATCTCTGTAAATCTGGCATCTGGCCCTGCTCCTCTATCTTTCATGAGGAATTACTTTTTATAAGAGCAGTTCATTGGTAGAAAGCCTCCTCAGTTTCATTTGTCTGATAATTCTTCATTGCTGGATTCAGATTAAATATCTTTAGTGGGAATACAATACAAGTCAACCCATCCTTGCTTAGAACAACTGTATTCATCACATCCATCATCTCATCCTTGTAAGCAAATACCTGACAAGGTGCAACTTAAGGAAGAAAGGGTTTATTTTGGATTATACTTTAAGGGAAGGAGTCCACCATGCTAGACACTGTGAGATAACTGGTCACATTCCATGTATAGCCAAGAGTGCACAAAAAGAAGGACCAGATAATAAAATATGGATACTTCCAGCTAATTGTTCTACAACCTACCAAAACAGCATCATGTTCACATTGGTGACTATTTTATATTCAATCTACTACATCCACCTAATTTCCAGGATGGAGAAGAAAAGGAAGGAGGAAAAGTTAACTTTTCAACGTGTTGTATTTTGAGTTCCTATGAATGAATCAGAATTTTGATGATATTCAGATACGGAGTTGAATAGATATTTCTGAAATTCATATGGGAACTAAGAACTAGAGACAGAATCATAGGCTCATCAAAGTATAAGTGACAGTTGAAGCTGCAGCATGAATTATCTAAGAAATACATGAGAAATGGAAGCAAAAATACTAAAAGATTGAACCATGAGGAAATTTTAATTTTAAGGACCTGAAGAAGCAAGGACATGCAAAGGAAGCAACTAGGACAAGATCCCAGGAGACTAAAAGCATTGACTATGATTAGGAGAAAAATCAGTATGACAGTTTCATCCCCAGCAGAATTCCATGCTAGAATTAGTTTGAGACTAAACAGAGCAAAAAGCAAGAAGAGAGAGAAGCCAGATTAAATCAGTCAGCTTGGAGAGGAGTTTTGAGACAGAACAGCTGAGTTGAACCAGCCAGCCAGATTTCAGAAGGAACAAGAAAGGGTGAGCTTATTCAGCAGCAAATCTCAGTCAGAGGCTGAAAACATTCTAGACATAGATAAGATTGTATGGAAGCTAGAAGATTCCAGAACTAGGCCTAAGTGAGCAGGCTGAGGCAGTAAGCCTCTGAGAGGACAATTATATCAGGTGAATAGAAGTTACCACCCTTCCACTTTAATTAACCCCTTGCTGTAATTCCACTTTAAATGATCATATGGATTTTTTTCAGAATTTTCTTTTGAGGGAGGGTTGCTTGTTTTCTCATAGTTTTCAATAAACTAATAAAAGAAAGGTACATTTACAGACAGTTCACCTTTACATGCTTTTTCTTTCCCTCTAGCAAACACTGTACTATAATTTTACTCACCAGGCATTGATGGTTTGTTAGAGAGTATCTTCCCTTAATACCAAAGAAAAACCAATTGTTTTAAAATTAAATTTTATTCTTTGTGTATTTTAATATCTCATTTATTTTAGAATTGCTCTATTCAAATCCATTTAAAAAATAAAGAATAACGGGCTGGAGTAATGACTCAGCAGTTTAGAGCATTGGCTGCTTTTGCAGAGGACCTGGGTTTAATTCCCAGAAACAACACAGCAGCTCACAACTGTCTGTAACTCCTGTTTCAGGATGTCCATGGCACCAAGAATGCATGTGATGAACGTGCCTGTGCATGCAGGAAAAATATCCATATACGTAAAATAAATTAAAAAAAATTTTTTTTTAAACAAAGTAAAGAATGAGGCACATGCATTTGTTGAGAAGATGTCTTTCCAGGAAGAGGTAACTAGTATCCTTGAAGCTAAAAAACAAGCATTGGCCATTGAACTGACCAGGACACAATCCTCATCCCAATGATTCTTCCACCATCAGCATCCTCATTCATCCTGAGTTTCAAATATATTCTTAAGCTAACATCTCAGGCATTGACTACATCTGTCCTGGGGGTCCAGACTCATATTGACTCATGATCATGAGATGGAGGGAAAGAGAGACAGGGACAACAGTATACAGAATAGCTGTTTCACGTTTGACTCCATTGACTAATGGAGTTATAAAATCGCTGTGAGGGTTAGTAGCTCTGTGATTCTGAGCAAGCTCCTTAAATGATTTGTGCTTCCGTTTCAGTATCTACAAAACAATAGACACACAGTATCTACCTCTATTACTGTTAGGAAGATCCCAAAGTGTTAATGGAAGCATTTAGAATAGTGTTGAACACACAGTGAACAGTATGTAAGCTTAACTCTACCATTTGTCCAATGAGAATATCAAATCCAGCATTTCTGAATTTAGACATCCCGATCACCTTACAATTTCAAGTCTAGTATTTCACATCTCAGTAAAAATGACCACCAAATATCTAGTTACATCAATCTCTTCTCTGTGGTTGCTACAGATCCCCATGTTCCCTCCAAGCTCAGGCCTGACATTTGCTATCTCTTTGTCTACTAAGATCTCTCTCTCTCTCTCTCTCTCTCTCTCTCTCTCTCTCTCTCTCTCTCTCTCTCACTGAGAATTTTTTTCTTTTAAGTTTTGAGTTAAATATGCTCTTCTGAAACAGTGGTTCTTGACCCATGGCCCATGGGTTGCAACCCTTTGGAGATTCTCATAACCAATATCCTATACATCAAATATTTACATTACAATTTATAACAGTAGCAAATTTACAGTTATGAAGTAACAAGTAAATAATTTTATGGGTGGGGTCATCACAACATGAGGAGCTCAGTCAATGGGTCATAGCATTAGGAAGGCTGAGAACCACTGCTTTACAAGAATTCTTCCCATCGGCCTCGATCAAGTGACCTTGACCCTATTTTCTTCCCTGAAACTGAAACCATATTATCCCTTCTTGAAGTGATTGGTTTTATTTATTATAATTATTTATTTTTTAAGAGTCTGCCTTCCCAACTAAAGTGGAAGCCTCGTTGAAGTAGGGACTGTGTTTCTCTATTGGTATACCACACTGTGACACATACAAACATAACTATCAAATGAATGAGTGAGTGAGTAAAAGACAGATGCACAGACGAACAACTGCTTTGGACTCTACAGAGTCCTTGGAAGCTGAAGATTTAAAAAGAGATATTCTTTTTTGAAGGGTCAATGAATGTGTAAGCTTAACTTTACTATTTGTCCAGTGAGAATATCAAGTCCAGCATTCCTGAATTTAGACATCCTGATCACCTTATGATTTAATAAACATTTTCCTCTGATGTCTGCCATAAAAATGCCAATGCCTATCCTCAGAGACAAAATGTCAGAGGTCCTGGGGGTAGAAGGTAGAGATCAATATTATGAAGGTGACATCAAGTCCCATTACCATGAGGATGAATACCAGGGAGAGCAACAGGAGTCAAGGGGTGGCTGGGCTCCAGGTTCCATGCCTAATCCTGTGGAAAACTACCAACAGTCCAAAGGGTCAAAGGCAACTGTTTTTTTTTTTTTCTGACTAGTGATTCGATGTTGGGATAAATAAACTCATAGTTCCGAAGATGATTTGTATGAAACAAGCAAAGGCAGAAGCAGGCTGCAAAATAGCACACTGCTGTGGGGCCTCAGAGTCTCCTCCCCCATCATATTGGTTTTAGCACAACCCCCACCGCAGAATTACCCCAAGCGTGAAATACCTTTGTGTTTTCTTTTTTTCTGAGAGTGCTTGAAAGGAACTTCTGTGTGTTCCTGAATAAAATACCGATCGCCATGTAAAATTATATTTAATTGCCTACTAGCAAGTGGGACACTCTGGGAGTTACACTGTGGTGTCCATACCTCTGTTTACCTGTAGGGACAGAGTGCTGTTTCTGGGGGTATGAATAGTGCTTGCTCGTTGTGTAATCTGCACCCCACTACTCTTGCCATGGTGTTATTCCTGTGTTCTTCACAATCCCCCTTTAAAAGTGAATATTCTTCTTTAATTAGTATCCAGTAAGCAAGGAAAGAATTTGGAAGCGATTGAAATCCATGAGGAGTGTGGAGATTTCAGAATGCAAGTCAATCCTTTTGGAAGTCCGTAAATCAGGAATCTCTTCCCTCTTCTTATAATCAGCAAAGGATAATATTGGTCCTCTCAAATTCTCTCACACCTGGTGGCCTCCAGAAAATGGGCTTTGGGTGGGCTTGGACCTTTCCTTTCACATAAGAAAAGAAGGAACATGGTTTTGAGCATCACATCAGAACTTTCAGCTCAAGCCAACCGTCTCTTACACTGTCTTCAGGATGGCACCTCTCACTGCGCCGGTGTCTTACTGCCCCTTGTTTCCCTTAAACTGCTCTTACTGAACTGTCCTCTGCTCTCTTGAGTTATAACTATTTTGTACCTCTGTTCTGGTTATATATATAAAGAAAAATAGTTCACTCAGTATTTGTGCATTTTTAAGACAGTAATTTTTAAAAAGCCATTTTCTAACCCCATACACCATATTGCTTTATTACAACGTTTAACTATAGACATCCCCTTTCCTTTTGGCTTGGTTCTGTTAATATTTTGTTCCTCCCCAGAACACGGGAAACATTGGTTTAGGTTGCCATGCAGGAATTCATTTGTGTGGCTTGTGATGGAGGAGCACATTTGGCTCCTTTTTAGAAATGTGTCTGCTTGACCCCTGTGACCTTCACCAGTTTGAAAGTCCTGAACATAATCTTCTGCAGGGATTTGTACAGGTGTCTATTATGGCCCACAATCTGTGATGTGGCTTCCAGTATTCTCACTATGGAAAGGTTAAGCTATCCTGACTTTCTTTTTTGAGTGAAAATGTCCACACAGTGTTAGTACTGTCAAAGAACAGATTGAAACACGCTGTAACTTCAATCAGACTTTAAGCCTGTGCCTGCCCTGGAGAAGAAACTCCACCATGAACAAAGGGTTTCCTTAGGAAATGAAGCAATCACTTTTAAACTCCAAAGTTATACAACTAACAATTTTGGAGGCTGAGGCAGAAGGATCATGAGTTTGAGGCCAGCCTAAGCTACATAGATATTTATTTCCAGGACAGCCTGTGCTATCCAGGAAGGCCTTTTTCTCAAGAAATAACGTTATAAAAACAAACCCTTTTGTCTCCTACTGTTCTTGAAGTGCTATATTCTGAGACTCATACACTTACAAATACATAGATGATTTTGTTCCAAAGGTTTTGTATATCTAACGTCTGGCAGACTCAGAGTATAATAAGCTACACTGTCATAAACACACCCTATATTAAGACCCGGTGTATTAATTCCCCAGTTTTACTGATATCAATTAGTAATCTCAATTTACTAATCTCAACTTTAAAAAAAAAACTGCTGTTTGTAGTGGTCATAACACTTTATTTCTTAATGAGCTTGGGGCAAAGAGAACATGTTACCTTATGGGGCTTTCCTCTATGTCTGTGCTCACCAGGGCTTCAAAGTGTGTCCATCTTGGTGGTACTGATAAATGTCCTTCTGTCTTCTGGCAAAGATGTCCTCTCTCTTGGATCTCACTACTTTGTTTCTAACTTCTTTCTGCTTCTTCCAAGTACCAGTAGCAGAGCTGCTGGACCAAAAGAGGGAAGCTCAGCACAGCCTGAGTCCCACGTTCCACTTCAGGGACATCTTAATATCTTCAGAAAAGCCATAAAGCCTGGATCCTCCATGTGTGAGTCATGAAATCATCTGAGGTAGAAGAATGTTGAGACAGAGAAGTTCCAAGAGGGGGCTGGGAAAAAATTCCAACAATTACAACTCTCATATAAAGTGTCAATTACCAGAGCCTCTGTGAACCTGGGAGCCTGATGGGCTCCCAGGGAGACAAGTAACAGTAGGAGAGGTATCTGCCTAAGATGGTGCCACAGCCTAGCAGTTAGAGCATACTCTAGGATCATGATTCCTCTGTGAATTTGCCAGTTCTGGAATCTTTTTAAAGGTCTTAAATTGGCAAATAGCTAGTGAAGCCTATTTGTGAAACACAGCAGCAACAGGCAGTGTGGGCCATCCCACAGTCCTGCTTCTTGCTTTTGTGTGTTTGACTTTTAAGGGTCAATATGAGTAAAGATTAGCCGGACACAAATGTCAGTAGCTCTCTGTTTTTCAAGACGGTTTTGAGTGTAAACCCAAATGTTCCTGCCGTTCAGCTTGTAACTTAGAGAAGCATCAACTAACAAATGGGCCCATTTCCATTTCCAACTGTAATTCCCAGTTGTTTGATGACAGGTAAATCCCTGAGAGAAAAGTCATGCTGATAGTCCTTCAAAGATTACAGCAATACTATGCATGTAAGATTTCTTTTTAACTCTGAAAGGCCTCGCAGAGCTTAGGTGAAAGGATGGTCTTTCAAAATACCAAGCTGCAGAAGAAAAGGGCCTCCATCCACTGGAACAGGGAACACATATCAGCAACTGTACTTGTCCTTCGAATTCTGAAAGTGCATTAAGAAAAAATAACAACATTACATTACACTGTGCCAACACATTGCTAATTAATAAGTAATTTCAATTATCCCAGAGGTAAAATATTAATATTTTAAAAATGAAAGCAAGTATCACATATGATGTTCTAATTGTTATAAAAATATTTAATAGTGAAATCAGTTTAATTATTTAAACACCTCAGAGTGGTGTAAATACTATCTACATAGTCATGCATCTTTTCTACGTTCATTCCCATAGACAAAGGATCTTAAATTAAGAAATACTTAAGGCTGCCTGCCCGGCCTGGGAGTCACCTTACAATGTAGATGCCGGCATCTGTGAGATTTAATAGCAAGAAATGGTCTTTGTTTTCATAAGTAGGGAAAAGTTGCATTTTCTTATATAAATTTCATTCTTGATGTTATTAGAAGGGATTAGGGTGGACTTGGAGTAGTCTAAAATTTAATTAACCTAATCCTTTTAACAAGAATTATTTTCATACCGATAATTCTCTGTAACAACAGTATTACAGATCACATCCACGTGAAATATTTACACTAAATATTTTAGCATATAATCTTTCCTTCAGCTCTATTGGGGCTGGTAAGATTTTTGATTCCTTTGGCTGTCTTTGTTTTGTTTCTCTCTCACTTACCCTCCCTTTATTTCATCCTCTGTTAATTTTCTCCTGGCGTCACTGTCTCTGGGTAAATTATGTTAATAGCTACTAAACCATCAATTTCCTCACAGAGTACGAGTGCTATGAAATAAGGGAAAGAGTGGATAGGTTTATTTTATTTTTATTCATTTATTTATTTATTTTGGTATCAGCAATCATTTGGTGTAGATTCCCATTTCAGATGATTTGTTTACCCATCGATTGCAATAAATTGCTGTGCTGCTGAAAATACCCCTAAGAGTAGAGTCAGATGAAGGACAAACCTGTCATTCTGGTCACCTCCTCTGATGATCCCCTGTGTAAATTACAAATTGTTCTTAATCTGCTCAAATGTCATGTTATCAGTGAGACCTTCTCTGACCTCGCAGGATAAAATTACAATCAACATCCCTCCCCCAAAGGTGCTCTCCTTCAGTTGGCTTCATTTTCCCACAATCCCTATCACCACAGAGCGCTACACTACATTGCATACTTATTGGCTTAGTACATCCCCTCCACCTGGGATGAAAACATCACAGAAAGAAAGGATCAGAATTTGTTCACTGCTATATCTTAGGAATCCAGACAAGCCCCTTTAATACAGTCATATAGTGGGCAATCGATATGAATTGTTGAACGTACAAAACTTCTCTCATCTTTCTGAAACATCAGATCTATGTGGAGCTATGGGAAACCATATTTTGTCAGCCTTCACACAGAGCTGGCTGTGCTGCTGAGGCCAAGGGGAAAGGCACCACTTCCCCAAAGACAAATTACAGACCCAGGCTTTCTGTGGCCATGTTTTTATGAAAGGACTAAAGTAGAAGCATGAGGCGCCGACTGGACCTCGCATGCTTACCATTCTAACATAAAGCAGAGGATCTCAAAGGATGCTGCTACCCATGGCACTGGCTCTTTAGGATACAAAAGGGTTCCTTAGCTTAAGAGAGGCTTGAGTAAGTGAAAGTAGATATATCTTGTAAAGCTAGGCAAGGTTTCTTTTGTTGTTGTCGTTATTATTGTTGTTGTTGTTTCTCTCTTGAACCCTCAGCATTTTTTATTAAATTTATTTATTTATTTATTTATTCATTCAGTTTCATTCTACTCACTGCCCCCTCCCTGTCACCACCTCTCATAATCTTTCCCCTATACCTCTTCCCCTTCTCCTCTAAGCAGGTGGGAGCCTCCCTGGGTATCCCCCTCACCCTGGCAATCCAAGTTTCTGTTAGGCTAGGTCCTTCTCCCACTGAGGCCAGACAAGGCAGCCTAAGTAGAAGAACATATCATACATGCAGACAACAAACAGCTTTTGTGATAGTCCGAGCTCCAGTTGTTCAGGACCCACATGAAGACCAAGCTGCACATCTGTTACATATGTGCAGAAAGGCCTAGGTCCAGCCTGTGTATATTCTTTGGTTGGTGGTTCAGTCTCTGCTCCATCCCAAATCCGTGCATTTCTTGTAGACAGGATAAATTTTGGGTAAAAAGTTTTGTGGGCAGGTTGGTGTCCCTATTGATTGACCAGAGTTCCTGCCTGGCAACAGGAGGCAGCCTTCCCAGGCTGCACATCCTCAATTCTGTGAGTGCAGGTTAGGACATTGATTCTTGGGTACCTCCTCTATCTCAAGTCTTCATCTCTTCCTCGAGATACCCTCTGCCCCTCCTCTGTTGCAGATTTCCATTCATTCTTAGGGCCATCTGGCCATCCCCCCACCCCTCCTCACACTGGACCCTGAAACTCCCTACTCTCCTCCTGATCCCCTCACCCACCCAGTTATCTCCCTCCATCTGCCTTTCACTGCCATTCCATTCCCCTTTCCAAGTGAGGCTCATGCATCCTTAGACAAGGTTTCAAGGGGCCTCAGATGCTCGTGATGCTCATCCAAGCTAAAACAAAATCTTACAGTGCCTTTCAAAATTAAAAAATTCAAAACAACTCATTGAGTCTTGGGCACTTCCTCATGACTGGTCAGTACAGCTTCGAAGGCAAGGTTGTAAGACAGGAATCTTGGCTGTAGATATCAGGGGTTCTGGCTGTCTCTGCTCTTATACTCTTTAAGTGATTTTGGCAAGTTTCCTAGCACTTTTCTATGCTTGATTCCCTCTACTCCGAGGGAGGAATGACAGAATATGCAAAGTATTTCAGCAAACTGAATGGGGGCAGGGGTGTTGACATGACCTTTAATTTACCATTCCAGGAATGGGTGAATGCCTCTTAGACAGATGTCTTCAACAACCTTTTTTAGGAGTGGCTTGTTAGTATTTATGCATCCCCAGAATCAGACCGATATGCCTCTACTTCCTTTGGTTCCAATCCTTTGACCTCTATCTGAGTATCTTTGCACATGGAAGCTAAAGGTGAATAAATGCTGTCTTCTACCAACAGTTAATACTAATGTATGGTTTTTCCCTCCAGTGTATCCAACAACCCCCCCCCCTTTGTTCCCACACTTCTGGCCACAGGTGAAGGTGCTCCAGTCAGGAGGAAGGTGGTAGCATCCACATTAGAGGTTATGCAGATGGCTGCATGCTGACAGGTGTCGAAGTGACCATATTTTAAAAGTCAATTTCAAATAAAGGTATGATCTTTGTAAATCTGACCCCTTCCAGTAAAATGTGCATTTACATCTATTTGGAATTTATAAATCCTGACAGATTCCACAATATTTATAGTCCTCCATAAAAAGCCTCTGCCAGTTTGCAGAGCTTTGCATTTGGCACTCCGGTATGCTTAAGAGAGTTTAAATAATAATAAATTTGGTGATTTATTCCACCTGGAACAGAAAGCTACCTGCCCCCACCCCCCACCCTCACCCCACCCCAGCTCATTTTGAAGGGGAGGCCTATAAATAGTGGCGCAGACGCTGGGATCAGGAATAGGGAATTGAAATCTGAGAAAGAAGTACAGCAACATTTCCATTATCACTGATGTCTTGAGTATATTTTTAAAACACTTCTGTTCCTCACATAATATCCCTTCTCTCCTTTCTCCTGCCTCATCTCAATTATACCTGAGTCCCCCACACCTGTTGCCAAGTTCGGATTCAATTGCTTTAATGGGGAAGAGGGAGAAAGTATCGGCTGACTAGGTAGGAACAGGCTGCCTCTAGGGAAGACAGCAATTCTTCAGTGTCCATCTTGTATTACACAAGAGTCAGCAGGCAACGGAGTGTCTATATCTACAGTGTAAATTAATTGCTTGAGATCCATCTCACACATCCAACAGATGATACAATCAAAAACTCACAGTTCATGAAAGGAGTAAGAAAGGAGTTCTAAGTGTAATTCCAAGAGAATGACTGAGGACCATATGAGAAGGCCAATTCTTCCAGCCAGTGATGCTCACAAATGCCCAGAATGGAGTGAGGAGACTCTAGTCATCCTTCTTTTCCATAGTTTCTTCTTGCATAGTGTCAACTACTTGTGGTCAACTGGGGTCCATCCAAACTGTTAGATGGAAAAACCTAGAAATAAACAATGTGTTTAGGGTTTACATTGTGCACTGTTGTTAGGTAACATGATGAACTCTCTTACTGTTTGACTCCATCCCACCCTTTGTGGATAAGAATAGCATTATCTTTGAATTCACACTGCAGATACTGCCCACTGATTAGTCACTGAGTAGCAGACTCAGTTCTCAGAGCAGCAATCCCCAGCCTCACAGTATTCATATCCCACTAGCCTAGCACTATATCAAAAACCCCCACCCATATCTCCCATTTATAGCATGTCATCACATAGACACTTTACTGTCCATATCTGTCTAAGAAGGAAGATGATATTAAAGTATTTTGAGAGTGACCTAATTCATATAGTTTTTATTATAACATTGTTCTGTTTAATTATGAGTCATTGCTGTTAATTTTTTTATTGTACAAATCTACAAATATTTTTTATGGGTTAAATAGGGGTAGGGGGAAAACATATATACTGGGCTTGGTGTGACCAGAAGGCTTTCAGTATTCCCTAAGGGTCTTGTAATATAGTCCCTGAAAATAAGGAAAAACTATTTATTGTACCAGAATAGTGGACTTTATATGTTATAATTTGCTTCTCTTTATAAAGAAGAATTAAGAAATACTATGTCACTGGGCAGTGGTGGCACACACCTTTAATCCCAGGACTTGGGAGGTAGAGGCAGGTGGATTTCTGAGTTCGAGGCTAGCCTGGTCTACAGAGTGAGTTCCAGGACAGCCAGGGCTACACAGAGAAACCCTGTCTCAAAAAAAACAAAACAAAACAAAAACAAACAAACAAACAAAAAAAACCAAAAAAACAAAACAAAACTAAAACTAAAACAAAACAAACAAACAAAAAAACAAAACAAAAAACAAAAACCAAATACTGTATCACTCTCTATAGATTCTACTGTTAGAAGCTGAGAAGAGGCATTTAGTGTAGCAGAAGCAGCATTACAACTGTGACATGACAAGGAGCTCTATTTCCAGCTCCTTGTTTGAGTGGGTTGTAAAGGAAGTAGCATTTGTAAGGAGAATAATAATCAACATCCACTGGGAGCTGCCTACGGGCTGGTGCAAAGTAACAAGCACACAAGTGTCTGCTTTGGTACAGCACCTTCTTCATCTCCTAGAGCAACTGATTGCCCCACATCCTGAAGGCTCCACATCTACAGTCAACATCTGCAGCCAACCTCACATGGAGAGAAGACATGAGGTGGGGGAGGTATGCAGAAAGTTACCAATGGCAAAACATGACTCTGCCCACGTAGAATACTGTGTTGATTCATTAGAACTAGCAACGTGAAGGCGCCCATGTCACAGCCTTCTGCCATTTACAGGCCCTCATTCTGTAAATGCTCCTTGTTTGATGGTTTCATGGGCTGTATAGTCAAGCCCAGGATGGTTGACTCTACACTGCAAACATACAGACCCTTCCTTGTCAATGTTCCCAAAAGAATGCAATGTAGTAACTATTTACATAACATTTACATTTAAATCATCTCCAGATGATCTAGAGTATGTGCAGGGTATATGCAAATGCTTGGATTTTAGATTAGGCGGATTTGGGTATCCATGGAGGACCTGGAACCAATTCCTCAAGGATACTGTGCTATAACTAAAGTGGGCTTCCGTGCCCCATTACGTGGAACACATTCTCAGTCCAACACATTCCTGAGCACTCCTCTCATCTCTAGCTATTAGGATGCCAGATGTTTGGACCAAGCCCCAGAGCCTGCAGTGTACCACATTTTAATGATTTGTGGTGAATAAAGTAAATGTTTTCAAACCAGACTTTATGAAGCAGGGACCCAGTTAAGTATGATGAACTGGGGGCAAAGCCAAGAGGAAGCTGAATGTTAATGAGGGTATCCATGGCTATAGAGGATATGGGTTAGGCATCTATCACTCGAGGTTAATTCTAAAACCCTACTTGAAAAGGGAGCTGATAAAGAACCATGAATTACTAAGACCTAAATAAGAATGATATCAGTAGACATGCCACGAGGAAGGGGGCCTCTTGGAAGCCCTCAACCTTAAACAAAGAACTACAGGAATCTTCAGAGTGGAAGAAATAATCTTCCCTGGGGAAGAACATACTAACTGATCATCCATTACGAAATAAATGATCAGCCCTAAAACCTCACATACAAGTAACATTATATGTACTGAGCAGATTGTATTTATATATTTAGGAACACACACACACACACACACACACACACACACACTTTTTCTTAAGCTGTGAATTTAAGAGCGAGCAAGGGGAATACATGGGAGGAGTTGGAGGATGGAAATAAAAAGAGAAATGATGATGTAATCATATGTTAATTACAAAAAATGTATACTAAAGAGAAACCACGTTTCTAAGGAATGTCGAGTCAAGAAAGGATTCCCCCTACCTTCCTAGGAGAAAGTGGAAGGCTTGAGGCATTAGGCAGTTATGAGTCTCTGTGTCTCTGTGATCACACTCTGGGTCTAAGACACACGGGATAAAGAAACTGCTCGCATACATTGAAGTCCAGGGAAAGATGAAATATTACTGTATTAATTTTATAAGATTTATTTTTATGTTATGTTTGTGTGTGTGTTGTATGTCTGTGCACCTCTTGCATGCCTGGTGCCTGTGGAGGTCAGAGTAGTCCATCACATGCCCTGGTACTAGAGTTACACAGTTCTGAGCTGCCACATAGGTGCTAAGACTTGAACGTGGGTCTTCTGAAAGAGCAAAGCAGTGTCATTAACTCCTTAGTCGTCTCTCCAATGTCCCATGGTACCTTTTTAAAGGCTATTATAGAGAATCCAATTGGGGAAAGTGAAATGTTTAGTGATTTTGTTATTGTTGTTTTCTGTCCTAGCTTGCTAGCCATGAGCAATAAGAAAAGACTGTTATGCCAGTATTTAATGTGCCCTCCTTTCTTTGTCTCTCATAGGGCAACCCTTACATGTGCAATAATGAGTGTGATGCAAGTACCCCTGAACTGGCACACCCTCCTGAGCTGATGTTTGATTTTGAAGGAAGACATCCCTCCACATTTTGGCAGTCTGCTACTTGGAAGGAGTACCCCAAACCTCTCCAGGTTAACATCACCCTGTCTTGGAGCAAAACCATTGAACTCACAGACAACATAGTTATTACCTTTGAATCGGGGCGTCCAGACCAAATGATCCTAGAGAAATCTCTCGATTACGGACGAACATGGCAGCCCTATCAGTATTACGCCACAGACTGCCTACATGCATTCCACATGGACCCGAAATCCGTGAAGGATTTATCTCAGCACACGGTCTTAGAAATCATTTGCACAGAAGAGTACTCCACCGGGTACTCCACGAATAGCAAAATAATCCACTTCGAGATCAAAGACAGGTTTGCGTTTTTTGCTGGACCTCGGCTACGAAATATGGCTTCCCTCTATGGACAGCTGGATACAACCAAGAAACTCAGAGATTTCTTCACAGTCACGGACCTGAGAATCAGGCTGTTGAGACCTGCCGTTGGGGAAGTATTTGTAGATGAACTACATTTGGCACGCTACTTTTATGCGATCTCAGACATAAAGGTGCGAGGAAGGTAAGAGAACACCTGCCCATCTTGAATGGAAAAAAAAGAGACTGTGTCCAAAAATTATGCCCACAGTTATAAAGTGACTTAGGTCAATTTTTATTTCCTTATTTCTGAGGAGCACCACTATGCAAGTAGGTTCTAAAGGCATTTGAGACCCTTTGACTCAACAATGATTTGTAAACACGCATTGGCTGCCACTCTTCAGGCAGTCTTTAGAATTTAAACAAAAGGAAACATAAGTGATCTTACCGGAAGCAATGGAACTCCCTAGGTGAGGTGATGCTAAATTCCTCAGCAGAGTGAAGCTGGTGGCTCTGTTAGAAGGCTAAGGGAAACAAGGTTATATCATGCATTTCCCAATGCAAGCAAGAGTCACCATGCAGTGTTAGACCTAAAAGCCATCTGAGAAATAAAATCCATTTCTTAAGAGTGGTAAGGTTCCCTTTTCTAAGGTTTTGGACAGTTTTGTATTAAATAATATTTCACATATAAAATACAGACTTGGGACTCTTTATAGGTCAAGTACAGATGGTGGTTATAATCAGGGATAACTGATTTTAGAAATATATATATATATTTTTTTTTAAAACTACAATTACATTACAAAGAATCTGAAGATGTTTGAATGAAAAACTCCAATAATGAGAACAAACACTACCAACATAAGAGATTTTCATTCTGCAAGGCATGATGGGAATGGAAGCATGGGATAATGGGTGGGAAATAAATATAATCAAAGAAATAATTATTTCTAAACTGTGAAAACATGAGGATAAGTGTGTGAATGGTAGACCTGGCATAAGCAAACAATTGAACGAACCCACATAAATCAGGCTTCATTCAATTGGCTGGCTTTCAGATTCTCTTAGGTCTTGCCTAGTCCTCAGAGACTAGAGGTGTGAGACTCTGGTCCTTCAGAGAGTTGTCTCCACGTGCTAATGACTAGGCATTTGTTGCTGTTGTGAGTGTCATAGTGAGAAAAAAAAGAACGATGCAATGACGAGCTTTACTGCTTAGTGAGGCATCTAGGGTTTCAGAACATTAACTTTGGGGAAAAAGTGTATGAATTTGTGTGTGTCTCCTCTGCTTAGTGTTGTGTTCCCCATGGCCAGTAAAGAGTCTTTAGATTTGGACCCTACTGTCACCTTTTAACCAAGGTCTCAGTGAAGAATGACAATATCTTAAAAGCAAGTTAATATTTTTGAGAAATTTATGCCCTGGTATATTGATACCCACACTGAGTTTGGGTCCCCTAGTGTTAAGAGAAGTGTGCATGGATTAGCAGGAGATACAGGACAATGGGATGCTGTCTTCTCAGACTCGAGTGTGTATGGTACTAAAATGCTTCATCACATTCAGGAACAACTTAGTCAAAGACTATCAGCTTCAAATATGATCCTATGTATTCTTGTCTGTATATACTGTACGAAAATATTCAATGTTTTTAACAATAGCACACCAACATCAAATGACAAATACTATGACTAAAAGAATAAAGCTCAAAATTAATAGCCTTAGATTTATGTGACTTTGTTATATTAAATTCAGATAGGTCAGTTTCTGGCAGCTTGAAGACTCCTTAATGTGTACTTGAGTTTCTAGAGATCACTATACCCCAAAAGCTTTGATTTAGCCTTATCAGAAAGGCAACATTTCAGAGGTTTTCAGTTATGAAATAACCAGTGCTAGAGCTTATTTTTGGTATTAGAAATTCATTTTTCTATCCTCAGATTCTTTTGAAAGAAAGTGTAAAACACGTTTTCGAGCTAAGGGCAGCTTTATGCATGCTCCATTGGAGTTAGACAGGCCATCTCCTAAAGGTGGCATGCCAAAGAACACTGAATCCCTCCAGACTTCTCACCTTTCTCTTAAGCCTTGCCTTCGCAATGACCTCCAGCTGCTTTTCACTGGCTGCGAGGGATGAGCTGGACCCAGATTCTATCAAACTGCCTTCCCTGAGTCTCACCTCTGCTGTCATTCCTGTTCACCAGATAGCTGTGAGCTGGTGAGAAGCAGCTGGGCACCAAAGAAAGGTCCAGTAGAGGTGAGGCTCTTCCATACGGTGCTGCTCTGTCACCTCCACCCTCTGTCCAAATTCCTCAGGGGCAAACTGATGCTGGCGTGTACTGCACTAGGCACCAGATGGCTAGAGTATTTTTAGTCCTGG
Source organism: Arvicanthis niloticus (assembly GCF_011762505.2). Lineage (NCBI taxonomy): Eukaryota > Metazoa > Chordata > Mammalia > Rodentia > Muridae > Arvicanthis > Arvicanthis niloticus. The sequence continues at coordinate 88,963,962 of NC_047661.1, read as the reverse complement.
GGGAGGGACTAAGGAAGCAAGGCCTGATGGCTCCGGCGTGTCTCCAGCTTTCAAGTTATGTAAGGAATATTTGCCTATGATGGAACCACTAAACAGAAAGCTGAGCAACGTTGGTTCATGACGCCTCCCAGCCTAGATATCATCATGATTATTTTCCCTTGAAAATTCCAAGATTAATGTCTTCGGTTATCTCTCCCTTAAACAACAGGTCACCTATACAAAGCTTGTCTGCTAGTCGATGATGTCTAAGAGAAAATTCTAAATCTCCCAAAATACAAGCAAGGGCATTGTTTCTCACACCTTGCCTTTACACATTATCCCATGATCACACAATCGTGGAATCTTATATGTCTATACCTGTCTGTATCCAGGAATAATAGTAATAATATGTTTCTGTTTGTCACTTCCAAAACCATCCAAGCAAATTGTGGGAATTTATATGAATTATTGTATAAAATTTGGATGGAGACCAGATATCAATGTTTGCAAAACAGGCAACAGAAATATATATTTTTTCATCTTGACATATTAAACTATGAAATGGGAATAGTTGAAAATATCTAATGTACATATGCAAATGTAGAGTTTATATCGACTAGCGTTACTTCACCTAAAAGCAATGTTTTGACTACCACTAGATTAGTGGATCATTTAGGCTCTTCTGGCCATGAGATATATCGAGTATCTATTGAGTTGGTGACAAAAACTATGATATTATCATAAGATGTATTTCTCTCTTGCTTCATGCTTTTTTTTTTCTTTCATTTGCCTCTTCTCATCGAGTATTTATTAAGAAAATAGAGGAAAAGGAGGAAGCAGTGCTACTGGCAATCTCAGCAACTCCGTAGCACTTACATTGTTCAATAAACCTAATAATCTTCATGGGCTAATTCTGACTTATGGCTGTCCTGCTTCAGTAAATCAGGGTGATTTTCTCTAGTGAATAATAGAGGAGTTCGGTGCGCCAGGACCTTAATTAAAGAGCTACTCTCTTAGTCTTGATCTCATTTTAATTTACAGGGTAATACTACAATAATATCACTAATGGAAGGTACATTAAAGGACATCGAGTAGCATTAACTGTATTAAATTATGGTACTTGTGTTAATTAACTGCTGAAGCAAGATGGTTCTAATGGCCAAGAGTCCGTCCAGTGCATAAATAAACCGTACCCGAGTGAGAGGTGAGAAGAGGAAACGAAGAGGGCATGTTTGCTCTGAACACTTTTTTTTCCCCATACAGACAGGGGATTAAATTCAAAAGTCATTCAATATATAATGTCCAAAATGTTTCTGAGTTACAAATACCATGTTTTCTTCTGAGCATTCTTCCCATAATTAAGTTAATTAAACCTGAATACATGGTCAGATACATGGGCTTTTATCAGAATATAAACTCTGTATTCTCTTTTGCCTCTTTGAGGTAAGGCTGAGGAAGCAGTGTGATTTATTATAATAGTTTTGTTTTTAAATCTGAAAGATAAATGAGCATTTAGTAATAAGCTCATTTGTTTTTGAGATGTATTATCAGCAATGTATCAAACTACTGGCTTTGAACATTGGATAATAGAATTTCTCCTTTAACAGCATAAACATGAAGGTAAACTTGAAAGAAATAGTCAAATCTGATCAACATCTCAGTTTCTTGTCTTTTAAAGTACATTCCTAGCGGTAACTCATACCTTTTCAATGGTATGCATTCCCTTCTCACCCCAAGCAGTGCCTACTCTCCTTCTGTTACAGGCTGGCTGTCACAATAGCGAATAGTTTCAAGTTTAGCTTCTCCGTAGCTTACCTTTCTGAAGTTTACATTGAGTCCAGGGCAAAGATGTTAGAAAATGTCAGAAATAAGTAATTAATAAATTTCAAATGGAGTTTGTTAAAGAATGTACTTGTATTTACTATGGATTATAATTGTCAGACACTTTCTTTGACAACTTTGTAACTTAAAAACTATAGGTATGTACACATAAGAGACAAACATGTATGAGACTCAGTGCTCTCTTTAATTTCAGACACCCCTTGAGGCTTTTGAAATATAACCTTTCCCCAGTTACTGGAACAATTAATATTTTTGTTAATTAATTAATTAATTAATTTACTTTGTCTTTCCTATTTCCATTGCTTTCCCCTGAGAAGGATTCTGAGGGGATTAGAACGAAGCCCTATTTTAGCATATATACCCTGACCACAATTTCCTGCCCCTCCTCTCTTCCAAGCCCCCCATTCAACTCCCTTCTTCCAAACCCCATCTCAACAAGTCTTGGCATAGCAAGTTGTAGTAAGACTTAGGTACATCTTCTCCTACTGAGGCTAGACAAGGCAACCCAGCAGGAAAGGGTCCCAAAGGCAGGCAACGAAGTCAGAGACAGCTTATGCTCCAGATGTTGGGAGCTCTGCAAGAAGATCAAGCTATACAACTATAAAATATGTGTGGAAGGCTTATGTCAGGCCTGGCCAACCCTGTCTCCTGTGCCAGAGGCAGGGTCTGAAACAAGACAGTGACAAAGCTATATTACCAGGGTGTCACAGGCAGAAAATCTCCATACCTTCTTACTCCCAGGAGTCACACCTAGCACTCAGAACTCGTGACTATTTAAATGTCACCATCTTGGGGTTTTTGTAAGTAGGGCAAGGCTAAGTTTTAAGTTAGTACCCAAACTATTTAATCTTGAGTGAGCAGGAATATTTCTGAGTGGTACTGAAGAGACGGCTCAGCAGTTAAGAGTGCTGGTTGCTCCTCCAGATGACCCGAGGACAGCTCCGAAGTATCTATAATTCCACTGTGAGGTGATCCATGCCCTCTTTTTTGACCCCTATGGGCACCAGGGACACACATGGTACACAGACATAAATGTAACCAAAATGCCCATTTTTTAAAAAAAAAAATTGTGAAACTTTTGAAGTATATGGACAATTTGAATTTTAAAATTATTTATAAAACAGTGTCATGCTAAGTTGATTTGCTAGCTACAAAAAGTATGTCAGTTTTTTTTTTTTTTTTTTTTTTTTTTTTGCAGGTTCTTTCTTGGGTGTCATTCTTAGGCAAAACTAAAATAAATTTGCCAAAATCTTTACATTTCAGTTCTCACGTCAGAAACATCCTGCCACACGCTTTGGAAAGAGTGTGACTCTGTGTTTTCTTGTCATCAATGAAACCTAATCGTTGAAGCTGGGCTTTCCACCCACTTAGCAGATTCTGCTTTTATAGCATCTCCCTTTTCTCTGTTTTCAACTCACATTTTTTCTCCATCATGGGGCAGATGCAGTGGGCACACAGCAATGTACACAACAAAGCTTCTACTTTCAAAGGGCTCATGCTTTCAAAGCCTGGAAGGGTAAAGGCAATATCGGCTGAGGGCTTTTATTATTTGCTTCTTGTGTTTTTCATTATTACAACAAATTTAAATTTGTGTAACTTTTAAACTAAACAGGCTTATTTAAATTTCTGTCCTGAAGGTTCATAGAGCTGTATCTGATGACTTTCTTCTTGCGGTTATGGTCCCAAGGCAGCCCAGGATTGCATGGTGTGAAACTTCTGTTCCTGCTATTCTCCAAAGCCACTAGAATTAAATTGAGGACATTCACTTTGGTCATCTTATTTAATCCTGACTACTTCTAAAGCCTCATTGAATTATTTAATTATTATTATCATTAAAAACCATCATTAAGTTATTTCTATCCTCTTAATACTGCACAGTGGGTTAAAGTTCAGTTCATGAAGTCCCTGGAGATACATCTAAACCATATCTAATTCATAGCACCACATGAATTCTTTTGAGATAAAAGAACTACTAATTTAATTAGAGAAGACTAGTAAAAAGTTTGACATTTGTACAGTATCTAAAATGTGTAGTACAGTGTGTAATGGATATTCAAGGCAGACAAATTATGCACGAAACAGCACAGCTTGTTGAGAAATTCCAGATAGGAAATGAACTGTGGAATCCTCAGAGATTCTTTCCCATCGTCTCCCAATGGATTGTCATCATCTTTAAGAAGCACTAGAGTTTCTACATCTTGCTCTTGCAGTTGCTCATGTTATAATGCATCTAAATTTATAAGTTTTCACATGCAAGCTGAATACAGAGGAGAAACACTTTAAGGCGGTAGTAGAAAATATTCCATTGTGTGACTACTGAGAGCTGTAGCATTTGTTTAACTTAGGAGCAATTATGACTCCCAGACCTGGTGCTCAAGTTGAGAGTCAAGAAAGGCATTTCAAATCCTTGGAAGTCAACATAGAGTGATACTTTGAGATTCTCTTGTAAGGAGAGGCAGTAGGGCTTGAGAAGAAATTATAATCTGAGCAAAGACCTGGGGAGAGATTCCTTAATCATCTGAAGGCATGGCGTGGGGAATAATATGGAAGTAGGGTTTTAGGCAATCAGTGGCTTAGCTACATATTTGTATTATACCACTCCATGTTTGACAGTAGGAAACCAAGTTGGGATTCCAGTTCAGACTCTTCAATGGGCACTCTACTGTTCCGAAGAGGTTTGGATTAGAAATTCTCACACTATATGGAGTAGGTAAAACTTGAGCAATGGATCACATCTATTTTAAAAATAGTCATTTAATAACTATTCACCGAACCCCACAAAACACTGGTGTTTAAAAGCTGCCTTCCAAAGGAAACTGAGATATAATCTGAAAAATAAATATATCAACCTAGAGGCAAATGTGCTATTCCTTGTTGAAATGTGAGTAATGACCCTTAACATTAGTGTAAGCTTCAGCTTCTAAGGTTCTTGTCGACTGTTTTACTTCTATTGGTCCTCACAAAAGTCTTGCAAGACACATGGATTTAACTTTGTTTTACTTGTGAGAAAACCAAGGACCAGAGATGTTTCATGACTGAATTTTCACTCATGCAATAAAGTATCAGTCAGGTCCTGACTGCAATGGGCTGTAGTCTAAGCTTTTGCATCTACAGTAGCATGAATGGAGCTTAATAAACCCAGAAGACTCAGAAAATCCCTAAAGGATCTATCAGTATACAGCAAAACAAACCATTACATCTCTGCCATTCATGGTGTGTTCAGGGGTCACAGACTCCTTTTGCTGTTTGCTCTTGCACTATACCAGGTTGCTGTTCTCTGCTTACTTGCTTTCTGACTTCTTAGTTTTACTTTCGTCAATTGTCAAAGTGTAACTGAGCTAAAATACTTTACTATATTAGATATAGGGATTTTACCACCAAAGTAAATTATGACACTATGGTATTTCCTGAGAAAAGAAATGAGTTGAAATTTCTGAATATTTTCTTTTATGTTTCTCTGAAAATTTAAGTACCTGCAACTGCATTTCACTAAAATAAAAACACGAAATAATCAAATAATCAAAAAAAAAAAAAAAAAAAAAAAAAACATCAGGCCACTGATATTAATGGATAAAATTGGAAATGGTGAGTCATGCTAACCTTTTTTAAGTGATTTCATCCTTTACATGAGCGTCTCCAGTTTTCCTGTTGATATCGTACATCACTATCAATTCTGCCTTTTAGAAGTTCACTGACTAAATGCATTGCCTATTTTGCAATATGCAATTTTATAGGGTTATATTAAGTGATCCTATCACACAGGTGGGTTTTTTTTCCAAGCTAAATGGAGTTTTGACCACTCCACTATCAAAATTTTCACTTGCTGCCATTTTAAAGGGAGAATGAATCTCCATAACTAAGAATACTCAAAGTAAAGATCTGATGGTCACAAATTAAAACTAAAAATCAGCACCGGGAGGGCAATCGCTCAGGCAGTGAATATGCTAGAGAGAACAGCTGGTTTGAGCACCTGCTTTGGGAGACAACTGGGGAGGGGCATTCTGATTTCAAGCATATTTTTAAAATCCTTGAAAAAAATTGAACTATAAAGAGAATCTATACACAAGTCTCTCCTTTTCCTTTGAGATTTCTGCCATTAAAAGCAGAGGATGTATGTAATGATGCCTTTATTTAAAGTATGGACCTCATTAGGATGCAGGAGCACAACTCAGTCTAAGAACTTGTCTTTTTATTCTTCATTCCCAAGTGCTAAAGTTTTTTTTCTTAAGATAGACCATTAAAATGCCTTTAAAAAGGAAACAGAGATATCTGAAGAAAATACCACATAATAAAATAGTAAAAGAATTTAACCTAGTATTTGTATGGGAAGATGCAACCACATTGGCAGGTCTGAAAAACAGAACCAGGTATGAACTTGGGACTCCTGTATCTAACATGTGGGGCTAAGTTCTATATTCTAATTCATAATTTAGTGGTTATTATCCCCCAACAGTATTGTAGTGAGAGAGGGAGTGTGTGTGTGTGTGTGTTTGTGTGTGTGTGTTTGAGCACGCATGTGTGCATGGTTTGTGTGACCAGAAGCATTTCCAGATACAATAAAAAATGTTGTCTTGGTCTAATATTTACTATGATAAATATTTACTATGATAGCCTCCAAATGAAAGAATAGACATTTATTTTTGCAATTTGATACTAGGAGTCTATATATTGATTCCATTGCAGCAGAGGTCTAGGTATATCGTCAACAAGTTACCCTTAGAAATAATATGTTACCCTAGTGCATAAAAAGTCATGGTTGCTGTGTTTGCCTTCATTTTATAGACAGAAAAACTTCATCAAAATGAAGTTAATTGCAGGTGACAAAGGGGCGATGATTTAGACATCATTTTTTTTGTTGGCTAATGTATTTGTTTCTGAATTTGAAAAACAGTTGTTGACTTGAGAGACATGTTTAAAATATATGGTATGGCGACCTCAAGAAGTCACATCAATTCAAAGATCCTGACTCAAGGCAGTAAGTTCAGATAGGAACTCTGATGGTTCTCTTTCGCACTGTGGTTGTGCTGAGGATAATAGATGTTGTGTTGGAAACACAGTGAGAGTAAACAAGAGAAACTATTAAGGTTTCAAACTCATTATCTATCTTAATGATTTATTGGTTATGAGTCAGGAGAAGTGGGTCCTGTACTCATAACTCCTGGAGAGCTCAGAGTCAGCCAAAAGAAACAGAAGCAGGGTCTCCCTTCTATATAATGGAATATTTTCATATACTCCTCAGAATTAATCTATAAATATCCTACTGCTCAAATACATTTGAGAAACCCTCACACATATATCCTTCTATGGAAATCACAATACTGAGTATAGGTCAGAGTCTCTGGGTTGTTCTACAGTAAACATTAGTATTTTATTTAAGTCAGAGCCTTAAAACCATACTTAGCTGAAGTGTGTATGTGTGCATGCATGTTCTTGTACATGCATGCACATATGTCTGTATTAATACACCCACAAAACTATTATTCACAGAAATCATGTTGGGGTAGCAAAATTCTTCATTATTAAACTAGATAATTAAACTTCTATTGTGATAAAACAAAATAAATGAAAATATCTGTGGACTGTGTGAGCATGCATGTGTGTGCTTCCGTGTGTGTGTGAATATGCAAGTGTATGTTTGTATCTCTGCTTGAGTATGCATGTATATGTGTGTGTGTGCATGTGTGTGTGTGTGTGCACATGCCCATGTGTTTAAACAGTGCCAAGAACAGATTGATTTTTCAGAGCAAAGTAATTTTAGCTCTCATCCTCTCTACATTGTCACTACATTAGATAAAAGGCTAGCTTTGATATAGACTTTCACCATTTTTTTTTTTGCTGCATCTTATTTTTACCTTGCAAAGTAGCAGGTATGTTTTAAAAATTGTAAAAAAAAAAAAATTAAGTACCAAATTGGAATAGATAAGGAGTAATTTTTTTCTGTTTTGGTTTAGGCTGGAGAAATTATGATAGAAGCCTTAGCATGTAAAATATGCACTATCAGGTGGTGCAATCTGGTGTGTTCTGAGATAAATAGAGATGCTAACAGCTTTTGATCTCTCTGACTGTGAGTTCTTTACACTCTATAACAGTAAGTTAAAACCATGCATGTAAAGGAAATTAAGATTAACTAGTAACTAATATATATTTCCATTTGCTTTGGGTGATATTCTTAAGCATACAGATTATTTTTAGTTAAATGAACAAATTCAAGCCCTGTAAGACAAAGTTAAGGGGTAGCACCTTGTCGCAGACTCATGTTGCTGTCCTGGTTGCTTTTACCCATTTGAGGCTACCAGAATATCAGGCAAGCAATGCTGTTACAACATATTGGTGACATCCATGTATAATTATAGATCCTCAGGGCTGCTGGGAACAGGGAACAGATGGGGGGAGGGTGGGCCAAGAAAGAACGGGAGGGGGAGTCTAAGAGGTCATAGATTTGGCAGGTTGGGGAAAGACAACATGATAAACTCCTGTACGGGGTTTATATAGACAGTGCGTGTGCCAAATAGGGAGTCATAACATTACAAAATCACTTATTTTGGAATGGAAAAAAATCACAGAAATAATTTCATCTAACGCCCTTTTCAGACTGAAATATAATGTAGTTGAGTGAATTGGCCAGGAGCAATACTGTTGTATAACGAGAAGCTAGACCCACAATGTATTGGTGATTTACTGGTTGACCTGTACCTAGAACTAGGACACATATACATTAGAAACTCCATAAATGACTATTAAAGACCTAAGGGAAATTTTATGGATCACTCTTCTCATATCATATAATCATTTGGCATATTGGTACTCTGCCCTTTTGGTATCCTGTGCCCACCTTTGCTTATTTCACACATAAAAGCTAGGGAATAGGAGAAAATCCTGTTTGTTTTCTTTTGGGGGGGAGATATGTCAGTAATGTTATTTCACCCAACTTCACCAAACATGCAAAGCTTCAGATTTCAACCCACTGTCCAAAATTGAGGAAAATAATTTAATTACTTCAAGTACCAATATAAATGTCATAACAAGTAGGTAAATAAATACCATGACACACAGCTACAAACTATTTGTGTTTCTGGTCCCTTCTAGACTCTTCAGTGAGGATGGGGCAGTCTTCAACAATGGGTTTGAAAAACAAGACATTAACAAATAGAAAGACAAGAATATGAAGAAGAGGAGGAAGGAAGAGAGAGAAAAGATAAGGAAGGGGAAGGAAGAAAGAAGAGAGGGCATAAAACCTACATCTTAAACCACATATCTAATTTAAAACAGATCAAAGATCTAACGGTGAGGGTAAAATTTCATGACATCAAATCCAGCAAAAATGTCTTAGAATGGACACTAAATAGTCAACAAAAGAAAAAAGTAGCTTGCATTTTGTCAAGTTAAAAATCTGTGTGTTTCAAAAAACATTATGAATAGGGTAGAAAATCAGCCCAGAGAATGGAAAGTCTTGGGGTGGTGGTGAGTCTTCAGCTCCATCAGGGCTTCTTAGATACTCACTGGTTCTCAGAGTTCTGTCTATTACTTCTGCCACTGGAGATCTGGGGAGTCATCAGATAACAGACTTTGAGATGAGTCTTTCCTGTGCCCTGGGTATATTCATTGACAGAACAAGATCAAACCCGCTAAAACGTGTGTAGTGTTGATATCAAATAATATGGTGAGCAGATTATTTACCTTAGCACTAAAAAGATGTTAACTATATAAAATCCTGAAATGTGTAACAAAATTATGAAAAAAAATAGGATGGGAAGTCTGAAATGTTCTGTAATTATAAAAAGAATGGGATCCATTTTACACACCGCAATAACCATTTGATTAAAGCTATTATAAAAACTTTTTTTTTTTAATCTTAAGAATAACTTTGGAGTAAGATGGCTCAGGAGGTAAGACATATGCCACAGGCTGGAAGTCCAGTTTAGATCTATAAAACCTACATAAAAAACAGGTAAGTGGGATAGCCTGCCTATAATTCACTGTTCTTGTGGAGGAGACAAAGTCGCAGAAGCAAGTTAGCTATATAAAATAGCCAAGGGAATTCAGTGAGAGATCCCATCTCAGTGTATCACGAGGAGATGGACTGAAGAAAATGCTTGAAGTCAACTTTGGGCCTTTTGCATGTATATGTACTAGCACACACATGAATTCATATGTGTTCAAACACACCTACATAAACCCATGCACACCATAATACAGACAAAAGAGAATAACTTGGTTTGGGATTAAGAACCAAAAAAGTAACCTATTACTTTTAGTTTACTTGAAATGCTATTATAATTTATGTGAGAACATAGTAATTGGTGGATTACAAAGGAGTAAGCTGGGTCTCAGACAGACTCCGTGACATCTAATCCTAGAACTATAACATAGAAAATAATATCTTCCCTATATACTTCTGATGAATTTTCTTTAAGTATAACAATGTAAAAAAGAAGAAGAGAAGGAGAAGGAGGAGGAGAAGGAGGAGGAGGAGGAGGAGGAGGAGGAGGAGGAGGAGGAGGAGGAGAAAGGAGAAGGAAGGAGAAGAAAGAAGAAGAAGAAAAGAAGAAAAAAGAATGGAAAAACCAGATATAAGTACTTGCATATTTTGTGCTTGCTAGTTTGTGGCAGTGTGCCATTTCCTACAGAGAAAGATGAATGGCCATAGTTCCTGTCTTCAAGATGCTACCATCTGCATGGACTGACAGATACTTCAACAAGAAAATTACAAAGCAATGTGGCCTGGACCATGATACGGTTTCTGTGGCAACAGTGAACAGGATAAAGGGTGTCAGCCCATACTTCTGGGATGAGAGAAGCTAGCTAAAAGACAACCTGATGTTCTCATCTCCATTAAGGCTATCACAAATATCATAATAGTGAGGTAAAGCTATTTGAAATTAGCATGACTAATAAATAAAATGTCAATATTATATAGTGATTAAGACACTGTATAGTATCCTGTTTTAGTACCAGGTAAATATTTTAAAAAAGTAGACACATTTTTGTTCCCATTTTCCTAATAAAAGCACATCTAAAAAATTAGTTCACAGTAGAGTTGTCTCAGATACAGGGAAGTACTGAGGAAAGAGTAGATTGGCAAGCTTGCATGTATGCTGTTTAATCACACTGAATGGCAGGCTCAATTTTCAATACAAAGTTAATCCTGTTTTCATTAAATATAAATGTTCTTTATGGAAAACAAATGTCCTTCAGAAGCAGAGGGATCTCTCTCAGGGTGACATGTTATATCTTTGTTTAGAAGCAATGAGTTGAAAACAAGAAGCTTCTTTGCAATGCCATAGCTTCCTCTTGTCCTTGATATTGATTATTCTATTACATTTCCCTACTAACAACAGCAAAGGCAAAGACCCTTGTATTGTTTTACTTCCACAAACTGAAGGAAATTACATGCCACAGGTGAGTTTTTGACACACATGAAAATAAGAAAATATCACACAGTGTACCAAGTTTGTTAACCAGTTCTCGTTCTCCTGAAAAGGCTGCAGTGGATGTCTTTTGCTAGCTAAACCCTCCACTCACTGATACCTAGAATGTAGAAAATCACAAACTTAAAACTTATTTTGGTGCCTTAGTCCCTTCATCTGTAAGATGGACAAAGCCTACTTCAAATGATAGGTAAAATCTTATTAACATGAGTGAAATGGAAATGTATACTAAATACGTATTTTATTTTACTGTAATGCTCATGAATGTAGCCAGAATGTAATATCATCACTTTGAAGGAAGCTCTGGCTTGTTTTAATATTATTTCTTCCAAGGCTTACAACAGCACATTGTCTTTATCTCCACCAGATGATTGTGTTTTTCTTTACTACTACTTTTACCTTTCTACCATGAAGTGCTGAGTTCATAACTATACTAAAATATAATAATTTATATTAATTCATATTCTACTGAATCATCATTAATATCATCTTGTGCATCTTCAGGTTAATCACTACTGACTTTCTAGATTACTCAGGAGGTAGAAATTTCTGTGAAATTAAACTTCCAAGGATCAAGAGAGAAAAGCAGTCATTTTTGTAAGATGGCTCCCGGAGTCCTGGGTAAATGCAGTTAAGTCATATCCTATTTCCTCCGGGTCACAAGCATGCATTTATCCTCACGGATGATGGATGGGCTCCTTTGACATTTTGCATGGATGGCTCTTGAGAATGAAAATCATACTTATAAAAGATTCATTGGTTCATTCTACAGTTCTTACATTGTCACCTTGACTCACAGTGACAGTATCATGATATTCATCGACCCTGATGGCCATTTCAAAGTAGGAGGAAATGTCTCAGGATCCCTCTAAGAGAAAAATAGAGTTTCTTTCCCACAGGATACACTAAGGCAATTTTTAGTTCTGTTTCTCCTTTGGCTTTAAGATGCTTGTAAAAAGTCAGCAAAACCCCAGTGTCTAAGGGAGTGTCAGAGGTTACTAGTTTGAGAAGCAAGTCCAGGTTAGAGGGGAATCCATGAGGTGTAAGAGAATTGCAACATAGTTTGAGCAGGTGACAGGGTACAGTTATATGGGTCAATTAAAGAGTACAACTAATAAGATTAAGAAGGAATTACACTGTTAATAAATGTGACATTCAAAACCCAATTAAAATGAGTCATTCTTTTACATTGCTTTTTTTAAAACAGTCTAACTTCATATCCACTTTGTGCGAAGGATAGCCCATTTTGCAGGTGCAGCGAACTACTTGTAAACAAGTGCTTCTGAGAGCTTGGTGATAAGTTACAAGCAATCTAGTCATTGAAAAGTAACTGTGACTGACCTATCCATGCCTGGGAAATTCTAACATGCCAATGCTAGCTTCCTGGATGAATAAAGGAACAAGGTTGACTGAGACATTAATAGAACCATAATTGCAGAGGCATTACCATAATCATAAGAGGAATGTCACAGTTCAGATTTAACTGCTTTGCACAAATAAAATGCTAAACTATAAAAACTGTAAAACATAGTTAGAGGAGGGCTCTGCACATTGAGATATGTGTCTTTACACTCAACTAATTAGTTGCTACTGAATGTTTTTGCTTTGCTCAGTGGCATGTGGTACATAAATCATTGCAATATGTTAAATGCAAATGGCTGTTAATAGAGGAACCATCTGCTCTGTGCCGGAGTGTTTGTTCAAAAGAATGTGGCGAGCCTACTTTGGATAATGTTGAAAAACTCAAATATCAAATTTCTAAAATGAGCTGCCTCTGTTAACCCCAACATTACTAATACTCTCCTGGCCTTTCAAGTTCTACAAATGCATCCCGAAACAACTCCTCACAGTCTGTGCTGTTTAAAGCAACACCACAGGCTACTTCTAAAGGCAGCATACCTCACCGATGGATCACACAGCACAGACACTTGCAATGTCTTAAAATTGTGCTCAGAAATTTAGAACAACCAATAAATAATCGAACTGTCCTCTCCAAAGCATCTCTGCTACCACGAATAACACAGGCTCTCCATCCACGTCCCTCCTGGAAGCTACTCATTTAAAGCTGTAGATCACTGGCATGCTACCGGCTCGTGATGAATTACCATGGGTATCATCAGGGTTTGCAACCTTCACCTCCTATAATCTACAATACTGTATTTCTCCAAAAGATCATCAGTGCAAAGGGGAGCAATGATTTCTTTCCCAACATGCTTTATTAGATGCTGTCACGGAGCATCCTAATAATGTCCACCGGACTCACCAGTCACACTGTAAAACATGGAAATATTAATGATAGGACAGGAATCAAAGTCTTTGGGTTCCCAATGCCATGTTCCACTTTGCCGCAAAGCAAACCTGAATCCTGCCCTTTCTAATCAGACCCTAGTCAAGGTCGCTATCCAGATATTTAAGAGCAAGATGCCATGATGATCTATTATATTAATCCCCATTGGACGTGTGCTCAAATGATGTAATCGTGAAACAGAATCTTGGCCATGAAAGAAAGAGTTTAGAAATTAACTATGTGGCTGAAAATCTTCAGGCAGACAACTTCTCTGAAGCCAGACACAGGTATGATTCTTGGCACACTGCTAACTTGGCTTCCTTGACCTTACTTTTTTCTCTTTCATCCCACCCCTTTTTTCCCCTTTTGCTTTTATAGTATCTGATTTAAGACTGTGCTTTTGGGGATTCGCCTGCGGGAGAAGAGGCTGCAGGAGAGCTCATTAGCCCAGCAGATGCTCTATCCCTGGACGAATTATACAATGAAAAGCTGCTTCTGAGGGCCACCAAAAAAGAGCCAGGGCTTTGTGGAGGTGGGCAGCCCTGCAGTGCAATACAAGTTCTGTATTTGTTAAAAAGGGATTTTGTACTAAAAACATTTCCCTTTGTTTGTTCTCATGAAAAGAAGAGCCTCCTGAAGGCTGCTTGCATTTGATGACTCCATTTCAAAACGAACACTTGTCTATTTCCAAACGGGGCTGCTACACTTGAAAGTTACACAAAACCATTCGGAGATGGAGAGACTGGCAGCATAATCAGACAAGCAATACCTAAAAGGCAGAACATGCTAGCTGTGAATTTGAGCTTGAATATTGTATTGGCTTCTAACAGTGATCCCGAGCAGGGATAGGGCCTATGCTTTAGATTGTAGCCTGGGAAAAAAAACCCTTACATTGTCTAATTACATTCGTTTATTGAACTGTATTACCACTCTGGTTCCCATAACACCACTTTAATTTAATTTAGATTTTGTTACTTCTTCCCCTCCAAAAGTATAACTTCACCACAGAGGCATATTTATTGTTTTTTCATGTTTATGTTTGGAAACATTCACTAATTCGTTTTCCCACTTAATTACAAGGAACAGGAGGATTGATTCTTAGAACCTACAGATGATATTTACTTAAGTATTTATGGAAATATAAATGGACAGTTTCTTTGATCTAAAATTATGGTTTGGTTTTTTTTCTTTTTTTAAAGAATAGGACAGACCACCTAGAGAGATATGCAAAGCCAACAAAAGCCAGCTGCATTCATCAACCTTGAGCCTGCTGCAAAGGGAAGCGGATTGGGGTCACTGCTGTCATGGCAGGATCCTGTGGGGCCTCCTTGGTGCATTCTGCTGATATTTAGTGACACACAGAATACCAGGAGGGAGGGAATTTAAACATAACCCATCTGTTGGTGTTTTAATTTTTGTTTCAAATCCATTTGATAAGTTTCTTGTCAGCAACATTGTCAGCCTGCTGCATTTTTGAGGATTGGGGCCATTGTCTTATGCCCAATGATAGCCCAGTGATTTGAACTTCAAACACTCCTTTAATATGTGTGCATCCATCAGTGTCCCTAATTCCACAACACTTATCTTTGTTCCGAAGCTCCTCTGGGTTGGAAAGTTCCAGCTGCACCATTGAACAAAGGTAGGCATGTGTTTATTGACTACTCTGTGAATAATTTCAGAGAGGTTCTGTTAGTAAAATGCTTACCACGTAAGCAACAGGACCCGAATTTAATCCCACAGTAGCCATATTGTAAAATCTAGGTGTGGTAGTATGTACCTGCAATTCCAGTGCCAGAAGGGCAGAGACAGAAGGATCCCTAGGGCTTAGTGAACAGCTAGCAGCTAGTGTAGCTGAATTCACAAGCTCTGGGTTCATGGAGAGACCTTGACTCAAATAATAAGGTAGGCACCAACTGAGAAAGACAGTAGACACAATACAAACATATATGCACACACGAATACACAAAAACAAACAAAACACATGATTTTTTTAAACTGCTGGGTTTTGAGAAATTACTAAACCATTGAGCACATCCCCAGCTTAAAGATAATGTGGGTGAATTTGGCTTCTACCAAGAATAAGTTTGACCTATAGATAAAATATCACTTTCTTTAGCATGAATGAAAAAGAATGTATTTTATTTTTGCTGTCAGGGGGAAAAAGCCACCTCACATTGTCAAGCATTGGTATTATTAAAGTAGTTTCAAAATACCATTTAGAAATAAATATATCTGCTTTTTTAAGAAAAATAAGACTCAATAATTGCAATAAAGAATAGGGATGCCATTGTGTTGTGGGTCTGATTAGGAAAATCCCTCCACTTGTTTGAGTTAGCCTCATGTATTTGCCTAAGAATTGAAACCTAATAATGCAGGAGTGTTTCTCTTTCTCCATATCCCACCCCCCCCAGCATCTACTATCACCTGAGTTTTTGATCTTAGCCATTCTGACTGGTGTGAGGTGGTTTCTCAGGGTTGTTTTGATTTACATTTCCCTGATGACTAAGGATGTTGAGCATTTCTTAAGGTGCTTCTCGGCCATTCGACTTTCCTCAGTTGAGAATTCTTTGTTTAGCTCTGTACCCCATTTTTAATAGGGTTATTTGTTTGTCTAGAGTATAATTTCTTGAATTCTTTGTATATATTCGATATTAGCCCTCTATCAGATGTAGGATTGGTAAAGATCTTTTCCCAATCTGTTTGTTGCCATTTTGTCTTATTGACAAGGTCCTTTGCCTTACAGAAGCTTTGCAATTTTATGAGGTCCCGTTTGTCAATTCTTGATCTTAGAACATAAGCCATTGGTGTTCTGTTCAGGAACTTTTCCCCTGTGCCCAGGTAGTCAAGGTTCTTCCCCACCTTCTCTTCTATTAGTTTCAGTGTATCTGGTTTTATGTGAAGGTTCTTTATCCACTTGGACTTGAGCTTTGTACAAGGAGATAAGAATGGATTGATTTGCATCCTTCTACATACTAACTTCCAGTTGAACCAGCACCATTTTCTGAAAATGCTGTCCTTTTTCCACTGGATGGTTTTAGCTCCTATCAAGTGATCATAGGTGTGTGGGTTCATTTCTGGGTCTTAAATTCTATTCCATTGATCTTCCTGTCTGTCTCTGTACCAATACCATGCAGTTTTTTTTAATCACTATTGCTCTGTAGTACTGTTTGAGGTCAGGGATGGTGATTCCCCAGAAGTTCTATTATTGTTGAGAATAGTTCTTGCTATCCTGGGTTTTTTGTTATTCCAAATGAATTTGCAAATTGCTCTTTCTATCTCTATGAAGAATTGATTTGGAATTTTGATGGGGATTGCATTGAATCTGTAGATTGCTTTTGGCAAGATGGCCATTTTTACTAAATTAATCCTGCCAATCCAGGAGCATGTCAGGTCTTTCCATCTTCCGAGATCTTCTTCTATTTCTTTCTTCAAAGACTTGAAGTTCTTGTCATACAGATCTTTTACTTGCTTGGTTAGATTCACTCCAAGGTATTTTATATTATTTGTGACTATTGTGAAAAGTGTCATTTCCCTAATTTCTTTCTCAGTCTGTTTATTCTTTGAATAGAGGAAGGCTACTGATTTGTTTGAGTTGATTTTATATCCAGCCACTTTGCTGAAGTTGTTTATCAGGTTTAGGAGTTCTCTGATGGAAGTTTTAGGGTCACTCTGGAAATCAGTCTGGTGGGTCCTCAGAAAATTGGACATACCATTACCTGTGGATCTAGCCATACTACTCCTGGGCATATACCCAGAAGATGCTCCAACATATAACAAGGACATATGCTCCACTATGTTCATAGCAGCCTTATTTATAATAGCCAGAAGCTGTAAAGAACCCAGATGTCCTTCAACAGAGGAATGGATATAGAAAATGTGGTACATTTACACAATGGAGTACTACTCAGCTATTAAAAATAATGAATTTGAGAAATTCTTAGGTAAATGGATGGAACTAGAAATTATCATCCTGAGTGAGTTAACCCAATCACAAAAGAACACACATGGTATTTACTCACTGATAAGCGGATATTAGCCCAAAAGTTTGAAACAACAAAGATTCAACTCACAGACCACATGAAGCTCATGAAGAAGGAAGACCAAGTGTGGATCCTTCAGTCCTACTTAGAAAGAGTAACAAAAATACTCAAGGGAGCAAATATGAAAACAAAGTGTGGGACAGAAACTGAAGGAGGGGCCATCTGGAGACCATTCCACCTGAGTATCCATCCCATGTACAGTCACCAAAGGTAGACACTGATATGGATGGCAGGAAGTGCATGCTGACAAGAGTCTGATATAGCTGTCTCTTTAGAGGTCTGCCAAAGGCTGACACATTCAGAAACTGAGACTCATAGCCAACCACTGATCTGATCAAGGGTCCTCCAATGGAGAAGCTAAAGAGAAGACTGAAGGAGCAGAAAGGGTTTGTGGACCCATGAGGAGAGCAACAATACCAACCAACCAGAGCTCCCCAGGGTCTAAACCACCAGCCTGGGAGTACATAGGGAGGGACCCATGACTCCATCTGTACATGAAGGGGAGGATGGCCTTGTTGGGCATAGGTGGGAGAGGAGATTCTTGGTCCCGTGAAGAATGAACACTGAGTGTGTGTGTGTGTGGGGGGGGAATTCGAGGGTGGGGAGGTAAGAGTGGGGGTGTAGGTAGGGGCACATTCTCATAGCAGCATGAGGAGGGGGGAATGGGATAGGAGGTCCCTGGGTGGTGGGGGGAATGGGGGTAAGGGGATAAAATCTGAAATGTAAATATATCCAATAAAAATAAATTAAAAAAAAAAAAGAGAAACCTGATGTTCAAGAGTCCTAAGAAAAACCCAGGTAATATAAAATATCTAATGCTTGCACTGCTGGGTGCCACAATACACTATTAAAGTGGAAAGGAGTTAATATTTTGAAGCAGGCTATAGGCTGGAATCACTCACTAGCAAATGCTCTGAATAACAAGCATGTATTTATTGTTCTTTTTGTGACACTGAAGGACCCAGAGGATGACTTTCCAAGTCTGTAGACTGTGCTGAAAGGAAGAATACTCAGGGGCTGATAGTCAGATGTGACCTGCTGTGACATAGAAGTTTCTGCATCCCGGGGAAGCATGGTTGTTTGGCTTTCTTCTTGGAAAACGCATTGCTTTCCTTGGGGCAGAAAATCAGGTGGTATTTGATATTATTCATGAGGGCAACCCATCAGTCCCCATCTATTGTTCTAGAAACACCTCTGGCAGACTGATAATGGTTCTTATCCTGAATGTCATCCTCTCTGTTTTATATGCAACCTTCAGAGGGCCTTAGAGAGCCCTGTGCCCAGTGAAACCCCACATGAAAAGTGTGCTACCTGCTTCGGACTTCTGCTATTCTTTCTTTTGCTCTAAAACATCCAAGAAGCTTTTCATTCCTCACTATGTATCTGTTATTCAGACATGGATAGAGTCTTTTAAGAGTTGGGCTCTTCACCAGTTCACTAGTCTGGCAGACCTGCTTTCTGAAAATGGTCTTCATGGGTCTACTTTCTGCAAATGGTCTTCATGAGTCTTCATAGTGCACCTTGTACCTATGAACAAGCAGTTGTAACACCAATAGCAAGCCACAAAGCCTTGACTGGGGTTACAGTCTGCAGTGTCTATGTTTGTGTGACTGACATGTTCCACCATAATTTGTCAGGCTCCTGCACTTGATTGGCTATAGGCATGAACAATAGAAAGTATGACCCTGCACTATAAAGACCTATGGCCAACTGGAAACTATTGAAAGTTTTTTTTTTCCTCCGTGGAAAATGTGGCTTTGGGGGAAGTTTGCTCTCTGGACACTTCAATCTCTAAAGAAACTCTCCTTTTATTGGAGTAGAAGTTTGATAGGATGGGCTAGCCAGGGACATGAAGCTGATACTATAAAATATTTGGGGTCCATGTAGGCTGGAGAAAAAGATCATTAATTTGAGACCAAGCTGAGTGAGACTTCTCTCAGGAAGAATGTTTCAGGCAGTGGCCCAGACATGGCCTGTGGTTCTTTCTCTGATTGACATCCTGCCCACACAGGCTGTGGAGTCTGCTCTGGATCTCAGACACATTTCTTTTAAGGTAGTCTCACAAATACGTTATACATATTTAGATTTTTCCCCCTTTTGGTGAGTTAAAAAAGGCTCTTCAGAGATGTCAAAACAAGTGAAATATTTATATCCAAGATAAATGTTCAGTAGCAGGTTTAAAACGCAGCTGATCTGGCTTATGGAGCTAGAATAGCATTTAGGGGATTGGTTGCAAAGCACCCCTTATTTTATACACATTCCCTCAAAATTGCTTAAAGATTGCTTTAACGTTGCCCTATGATAGCTAGGATTTTATATTGTACGTTCATTTATAAAGAATCAAAACATAGTCAGATTTAAAAAAAATAATAGAGAGAGAAGAACAATTCTATCTTAGTTCCCTGTCTCCCCAGACATCATCTCTTTCCCATCCTGGAAAACAGAGTTTTGTTTGCGGGACCTGCAGTGATGCTGGAAAGGCATGGCAGAAGCAGCATGATATGGGGATGGGGACAAAGGGCAATGAAGAGCAAGGAAGGGAAAGCTGGAAAGGCAGACTCACAGTGAGACCAAAATGGTTCCACCAGGGGCATCTCAGCCTCTGCCAGGAACCTTCATGTTCAGACACAGTGGCCTTAACCTGTCTCTCCATCTGTGCATCTTGGGACGATGTCTTTATCTCTCACGTGGGAGAGTTAATAGACAGCCTAGAAGGGTTCGGGTGGTGCCATCCCCATGCTTGGCACTCAGCTAAGATCTGCTATAGCTCATGTGTGGCTGGCTCATGTATATCCTCTGATTTCCCAACATCATCTATCCCTTACCTGGGATCCTTACTAAATGCCTTATTAACATTTCAGTTTCCCCAGGTTCTATGTAGGCCCGTGTTCTCATTATCAAAGGATGTCTGCTGTTGTGAACCTCCACTGTCAGTCGTACCCCGACTGCCTCCTGCAGTCCAAGACAGCTTCCTCCTTCCACTTCTATTCACAGTGTTCAGTGTTTGAGCTACTCTGCTGACAAGGGCCACAGGTGATAGTCATCTGATGACTTAATTCAAGTATATCAGCTCATGTCATGGTGATGTAGATAAACTTTGCTTCCCTTTAAGGTTTTGGGAATGTGTCATATGTCCAGTGCATAAAAAGCTCACAGCAAAACCTGGCTGCCGTTGTTATCCCTGTCAGGAAGGCTTGGAGCTCACAAAAATCAGTATTCTGCTATGCAGCCAGAGTTCTCTTTCAGAAACTTAAATCATAATGTATTTATGGTTAACACCCTTCAGTGCCCCTCTGATGTCTGAGCTAACACACTGACCTCTGACATCCAGCACTGGACCCCTGCGTCTCACTTCTGGCCTCTTCCAATGGTATTTGCCTGCTGATTCCTTAGCATGAATCAGTCACAGAACCTTATTTCTGTTCCTCAAATGTCAATCTTGTTCTTCTTCAGGTTTCTTCTCAAGCCTGTAACCCTCTGGCATAACCAGGACTCTCCCCACCGATCAATACCACCACAGCAGAGACACACCCCAGCAGAGATACACCCCCAGCCAGAGACACATCCCTAGCAGAAGCCCCATCCTCATGCTGCTATGTATATAGTAACAATTTTCATTATCTGTTTTCTTTATATATATATTTATTTGACTCTTTCCAAATAATATAATTTAACTTAATGTGTAAAACCTCATTTTTATCAAAAATATCAAGTCTTAAAAAAAAAACTACTGAGGCTTGCAGTGGTGGCTCACCCCTTTAATCCCATCACTCGGGAGGCAGAGGAAGGTAGATCTCTATGAGTTGAAGAGTTGAAGCCCACAGTGTTCTACAGAGTGAGTTCCAGGATATGCAGGACTGCACAGAGAAACAACCCTGTCTTGAAAAAACAAAACAAACACGAATCCAAACCAAACAAACCAAAAATCTGAAAGCCAAATTTTAGCCAATATTAATCAGTAAAATACGCAAATACTTAGTGAAACGGTGACACAACACTTCTTATCAGTCAGTAAAGAAACATACTAAGCATTTCTGGTGCTTATTACCATTGTCCTACATTAAGGTTGAGAGATGTTTGAAGTCAGGGCCTCCCCCGTGCTTGATGAGCGCTCTACCACTGAACCTCTCCCCGAGCTCTCTTTGTGCCTTTTATTTAGGGATAGAGTTTCATGAAGTTGTTCATAAATTCTTTGAACTTGAAATGCTGCTGTCTCAGTCACTCAAGTCACTGCACTTACAGATGTGAACCACCCCGCCTGACTCAAATGTGATTTTAAACTGTTGTAGTGGCACATGCTGCATGCTCTGCCTAGAGAAAGTAGAGAACCCAATAATAGAGTCGCAAATGGCAAGTGAAATTGTATTCTCCTATCTGAGATGCTTAGTGAGTTACAATGTTATTCAAGATGTTATACATTTGTGTAACTGAAAATACATAGACAAATGCGCAAGAATGACCACATGCAGAGAAAACATGAGAAATGCAACTAAATTGGGGGGGGGGCGATAAAGAAGAAAATTAGTCACCGGTGGAAACGTCCACGTGATCTGAGAAATCAAACACTTATAATGTTGTTTGCATCCTTCCTTTCGGCCTTCCAAGAGCAAAAAGAAAGTTACTATGGCCCTGACTATTTAAAACTTCTGCACTCAATTCTGAAGCAATAGTTATCTTGAAATATTATTTTCTCATTCTTTTATTTTGGTCTCTATTTGGGGACATAAATATGTATCTCAACCAATGTCGGGTTCAGTCAGTTTCTAGTGCCATGGTGAATACAAACTTCTGTGAATTTTTTTTTTTTTTTTTTTTTTTACTCAGTATTTGCTCCTGGGATTTGTAAACAATGAAATCATACTCCACTCTGTGAAGCCACCACTGCTCCTCTGTCCACTGTGTCATCAATGGACACTGGATTGTTTTCAACTACAGCTTTTAATAATGTTCCTGTTAGAAACATTCTGTTACAAGGATGCAAAAAGATATCTAGGGTGTACCTTGGAATGGAATGATTTACCATAGGGTACATAGCCCAGAGTCAATAGAATAAGGCAAGTTCTATTTTGCCCTGAATAGCTGAACCTAATTTATTTCTCCACTAGCAGGCTAAAACTTTTACAGCCTCATAAACACCAGCTATTTTTAAACTTATTTTTTCTGTCTCCTGAATATAAATGGTAACTCATGCTTTTAATTAACAGTTTCTTTACTAATGAAGATAAGCCTCACCTCAAATGTTTATCATTCACGTTGATTTGGAGAAATGACTTTTGCTGTGTTATGACCATTTTTTTATGAAATAATTTTCTTTCATTTTTAATTGACTCCTGGGAATATTATATATACTCCTGATTTCAATCCTCCTTCAGTTTTGCCTTCCCTGTCCCAGTTTATGGCTTGAATTTTTATTCCCTTTACATGACTTTTAATGATCACATGTTTATAAATGTTAAAGAATCAAGTACATTAAATACTTTCCTTTATAGGTGGCACACTTTAAGACTTTGCTTAAGAAATCCAATCTTTGTTTAACTATCATATGATCGAGTGATACATTTTGTAAGAATACAGTCCAGATAAATAAAATCAGTATTTCAGCAAACGGAATTTTACTGTTTGTTGAGGCATTACACATTTTTAAAATATTGAATCGAGCAGGCTGTCTAACATTAAAAGAAAATATATACATACATAAAACACACAAGATACATATATATATGTGTGTGTGTGTGTGTGTGTGTGTGTGTACATATACAATATATACATACACAAAACAATGATGAGCCTGTCTAACATTTTTCTAAGTGAAAATAAGTCTCAGGGAGATGTGAGCAAATGTTTACTTATTTCAGATGAAATGCCAATAACAAAACAGATAAATTACTCCATCCAAGTCTTTCTTGGTAAACCAACAGGTTTATTGGACTTATAGGACATTGGGGAGATGTCACCTATAAGAGTGTGTGTATCTACAGAATAGCTCCATTACCAAAATTTCTGACCAGATGGGATGACAACCTTTGAAACTTTATGGTGATGATACCTCCTCTCAATTACTAGCACCTCTAGGGAGCATGTGCAACAGGCAGAATTATAAGCAACTAAAAAAGGGAACATCAGAGGGAGTGGATTGCTAGAACATCAGACGAGCATCTTGTCATCCTTCACATACCTCTTCCATGAAGAAATGGCATAACCTTGTTGGTTGAGGTGTCTGTGAATGAACAGTGCTGCCCTGATTAACATGGCAAAAGGCAGTGTTACATTCAGAGGACAGTGGCGCAAAACTGATAAGTACTACAACCTCATATATCACAGGAACAGAAGGTGAAATGGCTGCCAGAAAGTGGTGAGGTGAGAAGACGGAACTCAAATGGGTGCAGTCAATGGGTGCAGTCTGTTATTGTGAATGAATAAAGGCTGAGGATCTAATGCACAACTAGTGGCAATACCGTATTGTAAACTTAAAATTATGGAGAGAGTAACTGTCACTCCTTACCATAACTCATATGCACATTCAGGCCCACAACAACACCCCTTTTAAGTTGTTCAGGGGAATCCAAGCATCTCCCAAGACAATATAGGGCATCGCTGTTGTTCTTGGTTGCCTTCCAAAATGAAGGCAGGTTTCTACTGCTGAAGACATCACATCCTTTGGACAAGGACTTACTGTGTTCGATGTTCTCTTCTTAAGGTTCTCAATTTATGCACTTATATATTAGATTTTATTTCTCTATTTTGAGGACACATATACTTCATGGTTCATGTGTGAAGGCCATAGAGCAGCTTGAGAGAGTTGGTTCTCTCCTTCCATTGTGTGGGTCTCAAGGCTAGAACTCAGGACTTCAGGCTTGGCAGCAAGCACCTTCCCACTATGCCATTGCACCAACCTTCAATGTGTACATCTTATACTTGTTCTGATTAGTTCTGTTTCTAAAATCTTTGCTGTTCTGATTCTTTTTTTACTTTGTTGTTGCTGTTTAATTGGCAACTTAGTTCCTTTAATTTACATGACTCTTTTTACCGCTTTCCTGGATTCTCAAATTTGATTTACTATTTGGATGATATTTTTTTTCCTATTCTTATCTAAAACGATACGACTTTGCACTAACTTTTAAAATAATAAAACGCATTTAATTTTTTTTCTGGGAGCTAAAGACAACATAAATTGATTCTACATAAAATGATAACTTCTAGACTGTAGTATTAAGTAACATAAAAACAATAGGTATGTTAATTTTAAAGACCCTGAGGGCTAAGCAGTAACCACAAACAGTATTTGTTTATTCTGACCACTAGAACTAAGCCAAGATGAATAACTTTACCGGCTGGGCTGGCAAGCATTCTTAGAGCATCTATAAGATGCAAGGATGGCTGTGCATATGCGCACACCCAGATTAAGTTAGCCTTTGTTGTTAAACCTTTCTGAAATGGTGTCCTTAGCCCAGTACCTCTACTCTAACCTGTGAGTCTCAGACACAGAGTAAGCAGTGTCCTCCCTATTCACCCATTTCTCTGGTTTAATGGTCTGGTGTTGACCTTGGTAAATGTTCTATGCTTTCGGAGTCTAAAAATGTTCATTAAATAATGTGCTGTAAGAAGGTCCTATGTGTTCTAGACTGCCATAAAGGCAGAAACAGATGCTTACATGTTTAGGTTGTTTCTTTCACCAAATATAAGCACCATGAAAGGAGTATAGCAGCTCCACCACCTGTAAAGAGCCTTCCCCTTCTGTTCATACCAGAAAAACATTCAACTACTGTGCAGCTGGCAAGTGGTACACTCTAGGTAGACTTTAACAGCTCTTTGGGGAATGTTAGTGAATAGCTAAGATAGAAAAACATTAACTTACAAATACTGGTTGGACAAAATATCTTCAACAAATATTATAGAATGATTTAATGACTTTTTAAAATAATAAAATTATTTTAGGGATGAATGGGCTATTTCTTGAAGTCACGTCACTGTGTCTGCCTGTGGGCGTAGGTATAAAATGAGGAATACAGGGAAGGGGGGGATTTGTTGCAGAAGTTGTTTTTATTGAGAAATAATCTCAACGAAAACAAATATCTAAAATTACCTGGAGAAAAAGTGACAGCATGCACAAAGAATGAAGAAAAATAAGAAAGTAAATAGTGATTAACTTGGGGGAATTCTGGATACCTTGTTCCTAACATCTCTGTGTTAAAGGCATAGACTCTGAATTTCTCACATATATGTGGATTCCCCCCATTTTAATTTTCACTAGTTCATTTCTTCCAAAGATAGTTCATAATTTCTTTTAAAGCATCATCCTTGACTTGACTGAACACAAATTATGGATTCTGAAACTTAGCACTGAAAGAAAGAAGACAGGATAGACTATACAGCTAAGAAAGTAGAAGAGAAGCTAGGATAAAAGACATTCTAAACACAACGAAAAAAACATCAACACTACTTGGTCAGTGTTATCTAACAATTAGTTTTTCAATGACAGTTGTAAATTATCTGTAATGAGTTCTATGGTGTTAGCCTTTTCAATTACAGTTGGTTACAATGGCAAGTTGATAAGAAGTGAAGATATTAATTAGAAACATTTGAAATTCTGATGGAGTTGCCCTTTGTTTTAGACATTCAAGTATAAATTTGACAGGATTTACAGCAGTCCGTACTATTTGACTATGTAAGTCAAACTGCTTCCTTAAAATTTCTAAGTACTCTTAAATAATTGATTATCCTATTTAAATATATGATTATGATGTTGAAAAAGCATTAAATTCCATAATACTTGTATTATACCACCACTTTTGGAAATAGGGTCTTACTCTTTAGCCTAGACTTGCCTAGATGTCACCATATAGCTTAGGCTGGCACTGCATTCAGGATATTCCTCATACTTTAGCCTCCTAAATGCTGTGAGTACAGGCAGGAATCCTCCTGCTTGGCTTTATCATATAACTTAAAGCAATATGAGAAAATGTTTACATGCCCTATGAAGGGAATGGGGAGGTGTGTTTGTAGAGGAATTTTAATCCAGGAACATGGCAGTTCTGGCAAGGAATCACATCCAAAGATATGATCCTGCTGGAATACAGACACGCCCTTAGTACACCCCTTTAATCCTTAACAAGGAAGGTAAGGTTACTTTGTAGAAATAAGCAGCCATGTTTAAAAGTGACCTGTAACTGAGGGACAATGTGACAAATCAGAGATTTGACAGAATGAGTCAGAGATAGGATATGTCTAACTCTCACGAGGACAGCAGAGGAAGAAAGGCTACTCAAAATCAGTAAGGGAGAAAAACGGTGTGTGGGTGGGGTATGATGTGTGAATGGCAGTTTTAAAGGGATAGTTTTACAGAGACAGTTTATAGAGAGAACAATCTAGACAGGTGAAAACAGAACTAGCCAGAGAATGAGGAGCCACAAGATGAGACCATATTGTCAAAGTGAGTATGAGGCCAGGCAAAGCAATTTGGTCAGAAGCTGAGAAAAGCCTAATGGAATTGGTGAGCTTGGAAGGTTAGACTGTATGGAAACTAGAAGCATCCAGGCCTAGGCCTAAGGATAGCTAGAACAGGAAAGGAAACCCTCTGGGCTTAGCCCAGGCCATGTATTCTCACATATGGGTATGGCTCTCATCTCACCACTGCCTGTGAGGAAATACATTTACATGCATTATATGAAAACAATATGCAAAATCTGGAAGTAAATATCTGTCATAGATTTTTTTCATAAAGAATATGGTAGAAAATATTCCCTTCCTCCCTGAGAGCTGTTGGATGCCGTTACGTTCAGATCATTTCTTTATTATTATTATTCTTGGATATTTTATTTATTTACATTTCAAATGTTTCCCCTTTCCCAGTTTCGCCTTCGGAATCCCCCTATAACCCTCTGCTTCTATAAGGGTGCTCCCCCTCACCCATCCACTCCCACCTCCCCACCCTGGCATTCCCATACACTGTGGCATAGAGAGGTCATGTCCCACTCCAAAGCTGAGCTCAGGGATGGACTTGTGTGAGGAGATGGCGTGCAGGGTTTGTGCTTTTCACATTCATCATCCTCCATTTGAAGACCATAGAATTAATTAACAGCAAACACTCAAGTTTGGCCACAATGAGGCGTTTCTGTTTTGCTTATCTTGTTTTTCTGGATGAGTCTCAGATAATATTTTCCCATTGTGGATTTGTTGGCTGCATCCCTGCCCCGGTCTAGCCCATTGACTATTTGGGCCATTTTTTTTTCTTAAGCTGGTATTTTATTTTCCTAAGCCTAAATTATGATATCTGTTTTGAAAGTAATCAATTCTGTGAACACCTTAAGGCACTAGTCAAATCATCGCAGCATGGGGCGGAGGGGAGGCAGAGAATTTAACAGCCTCTACACGCCACTGTTGCTTAAAAACACGCCATTTGAACTGCAATTTGAGCATATTTCTACCCTTTAGACATTACAAACATGGCATAGCACCCTGCCGTGAGGACAGCTTTGTTGCCCCAGAAGTAAAAGAGTTTAGCTGTGATTAAAGAATTCAAGTCTCTGCCTTGAACTGACAGATTACTTTTTGCTAGGTTTTCTCTGTTAATTCCAGGCTTGACAGCTCGACCATAAATTAATCTAAATTATGGCAAGCTTCTTCAAGGATGATCATTGTCTCATAAAGTTTCCGCTGAAAATGCTGACATCTCTATCACAAAATGTTCCTGCAATTTAGCAGAAATCTGAATAAGGTAACTAAGAAAAAAAATAATCTCCAGTTCGAGAGGCTGAAACACACACAGGGAGCCGCTAGGGAGAATGTTCCTGAGTTCTGTGGTCACCGATGTGTGAGGATCAGTGTTTGTTTCCTAGTAACTCATGACAATGTAATTACATCCTGTCTGCCCAATTTTTCTCATAACTGAAATTGATAAATATAAACTACAGTTTATGACTCCAAATCACAGCCTGAGGCAACATAGCAGGGCCATTGATTGCACAAAACTATAAATAGTGGGTGGTAATATATTGACTGAATCTGAACCCTGTCACAGACCAGTTAGGATGCTGGGATCAGAGAATTGCATAGGTTCACCCACAGCATCCCAGGAGGAAAGCACAGAGTTGACAGGTACAATGGACAAGTAAAGGCTTTGTTACCTTATTCACCCTGTCCAGTCAGAGGATGAACACCTCTGGAATTCACCCCTCTGCAGACTTCAGTGTGTATCAGGAGTGGAGGAAAGAATTTTCTGTAACCTGTCCTTGGCAACTCATCCTACATTGTCCATGCTCACCACTAGCTCAGCTTCTTAAATTTGCCATTTCTTGTGTCTGAGCTGAGATGGGGTTTTACATTCACTACTCCCATCATTAGGGAGCTAAAGGGTCAGGATTGAACACAGGCTGGTTAATTCCCCTTTGGATTTTAGAGAGAAATGTTGAGGATGCAAGAACAGAAAAAAAAAAAAGGTGGAAAGAAATGGAAATAAGTAATGGTTGGAAGTACTTCCCCTCAGATGGTCACAGCCATTGAGGTCGTGCAGATCAGAAACACTTAGCCTTGCTGTGGTTCTTAGATGCATTGTAATTGGTCGATGTGGTGGTTTTATTGTTGTTGTTGTTTTGGGTTTTCATTCATTCATTTATTTATTTATCCATTTTATATTCTGATTGCTGCCCTTTTTCCGATCTCCCCTCATACAGTCCATCCCTCCATCCTCCTTCCCTTTCTTCTCTGAGGTGGTAGGAGTGTGCCTGAGTATCCTCCAACCCTAGCAGATCAAGTCTTTGTAGGGTTAAGCACATCCTTTCCAAGTGAGACCAGATAAGGCAACCCAGTTAGGGAAATTGATTCTACAGACAAGCGACAGCTTTAGAGACAACCTCCTGTTCCAGTTGTTCAGGAACTCACATGAAGACTGAGCTGCACATGTGTGGAGGGTCCAGCCATTTTATGCTCTTTGTTTGGTGCCTCAATCTCTAAGAACCCCCAAGAGTCCAGGTTAGTTGACTCTGTTGGTCTTCCTGTCTGAAGATGTCACCTCCTATAGCTAAGCAGGACCCCCAATGAAGGGATAAAAACACCAACCACCCACAAAACTTTTGACCCAGACTTTGTCCTATCTACAAGAAATGCAGGAACAAAGATGGAGCAAAAACTGAGGGAATGGCCAACCAATAGCCAGCCCGACTTAATACCCATCCCATGGACAAGCACCAATCCATGACAGTATTAATGATACTCTGTTATGCTTGCAGACAGGAGCCTAGTATAACTGTTCCGAGAGGTTCCATCCAGCAGCTGACTGAACCACATGCGGATACCCACAGCCAAACATTGGATGGAACTCAGGGGACTCTTATGGAAGAGTTGGGGGAAGGATTGAGGGCCCCAAGGGGAAAAGAAACATGATGTTTTAGTTATAGTTTTATTCCACATGGATCTCAATCCCACCATATCTGTCTTGACACTGAGAGTGTCTGAGGCCCTACCTCTTGGTCTGCACTACCCAGAAGACTGATAAGAAAACACTGATTTTCTGTGGGATTCTCAGATGCTTTCCTAGATATAAGACATGTTAGAAGTTGACAATCACAACAACAAATACTATAATTTTAACCAGTGATACCATAAATTCAAGCAAATTAGGATTAAAAAAAAAGATCAAGAATATAGCCAGTTTAGGTAGAACATGAGGGCAAGAAGCATATGATGTGATGAATGAAGTGTGCAAATATCTAGAGGGAACTCTTTCTAAGGGAGAAATAGCAAGGGACACAATCCTAAAGAGAGAGAATAGACGGGGTGAGTTGAAATTAGAGTGGGGAGTTGGATAAATGCCATATTACTACATCTTATATGCTAATTTGAGGGATTTAGAATCTACTGGAAGATTTGGGGCAGAGAAATCAAGCAATTTAATTTATATGATAATAGACAGGTAATTTCTAATTCATAAGCAATGCATAAATATTTTAAATTTTAAAGTATTTGCAAAATTAAATAATGCTCCTGAAGTTTAGTTTGCATTTCTAATATATCCACATTATCAGTATAGACTAGATAACATTTATTGTGTATGTACTATATACAGTCTTCTGTTAATTTGTTTAGCATCTAAGGATCAATTAATATTTTTTTGAGTTTTTGCTCTAGGAATTTAGATATTTCTTTAAGATCTGATCACCAGTCAATGTTAATTTTTCTGGCCATGATCGTCAAAAAGGTCCTAAGAACATTAGCTTTGTGAGTGAGCAATTAATATACATTGTGCATATGTCTAATCTTAGTGGAAGTTCTGGTTCAATTCTTTAATTCTTTTATTCATTACATCATTTTTAAAGATAATTAAATTCTCATGCTGCATTATGGGAATTCACAGCTCCAGGAAGAAAAAGATGAAAGGCTCTGGAAATGGATATGAAAAACAAATATTTTAGTCCCTACAGACAACACCTCCTCACTTCGTTGAAAGCTGAGATCATTTTTGACACTCAGAAACCAATGTGTGTATGGGAGGAGAAAAAACAAATCCAACTATAACAACCCCATGAAAGATTGTTTACTATTTTAGTAATTGTAGAGCCATGTCAAGTTAGCATCTTGGCTTCTGTGAAAGCTATTTGGTAGAATCCTATGTGACTGGTGGGTCTATGGTACATTCAACAAGAACAGGCTGGTGTGAATATGATAGCAACTACGGCAGGGAAAGGGCTCTCTCTGAGGGCATGGAAAGGGCTCTCTCTGAGCATAATTCCAGGAAGTTGCAAGCTCATTCTCAGCTCTGCTCTGCCCCTCTCTCACTCACTCCTCTTAGCTCTGCACAGCTTCCTTGCGTAACCCCCTCACAGGACTTACAATGACTACTCTCAGTTTTTCTAGGAGCACTCTCCACTCCTTTCCTCCTCTTTTTCTTCTGACTCTTTCTTCCTTTCTCCCCCTTCCTTTCCTCCCTCTTCATCTCCTCTTTTCTTTTGTTCTTTCCTAAGTTTTACCCAGTCAATGTGCCATAATTTTTCCACATCAGTGATGTTTGCTTTTCAAATAAATAAATAAATAAATAGATTTTTAAAAAGCTAATATCTTATTCACTGGAGTAACTGAAATGGTAGAGGTTCTAGAACTGTTGATAGGCAGATTTGAAGCGGAGTCCCATGGTCCTTTGGAATACCAGCACTCCATGCCTGAGCCTAGACTAGACATATAGTTGTGAAGCATACATAATTGCCTAAAACTCTGGGTGCCTGCAGAATTGTCTTACTGGCTTCATGGTGAGAAGGCTAGATGTTTACCACTTACTCCTCTTTGGCCACCACTACCTCACTGAGGGAATCTAATAGAAAAATGAATACACATGTATGCTATCATTGAGCACATAAAACCAGGCACTTGATCCTGTGCAGTAAAAAGAGCAAGAACTATTGTGGTTGGGTTGTTTTGTTTTTTGTTTGTTTGTTTGTTTGTTTGTTTGTTTTGTCAACTTCCCCCAACTTAGAGCCATTTGGGAAGAGGGGCCCTCAATTGAGAAAATGCTTTCATCAGACTGACCTGTAAGCAAATATGTGGGACATTTTCTTGAATAATGTTTTGTGTGGAGAACCCAATTGTGGGTGGCACAACCCCTGGGAAGGTGGGTGGTGCTGGGTTTAATAACTAAGCAGGCTGAACCATGAGGAGTGACCTAGAAAGCCGTTTGTCTCAAGGTTCCCATCTCTGCTAATTCATAAGTTCTTGTCCTGACCACCACTTTCCCCTCACCATAATGGGCTGTCATCAGGATATATGAGCTGTAACAAACCCTTTTGCAGTGACTTTTGGTCATGGCATGGCATTTATCCCAGAAACAGAAGGTAAACAAATACAAGACATTTGACTCTGGAAACCTGAGTCACCTTCTCTACTGTTGGTGATGGGGAGTATGAGTGGGGTGCCTCTGCCTCTGAGACTCTGACATCATTGATAAAATCTCACACAATCAAAATGCACTATATTAAATTCTCAAAGAATTAGAAAAAATATATTTTTTAACAATCTCAGAATTGTGAAACTTAAATATAGTGCATATGTTAAAATGCTTTGTAAACTGTAAATCACAAGGCAAATGACACTGTTATCCTTTTGAGCAAAAATAGAATAAGGGCAGACGAAAGCACAAGACCTTTGAGATTTGCTTGTTTCTGTACCTCCTTTAGCAGTCTGTTTTGATTGGGTTGGTCTCCTGAGGATGCGCTCAGAAGTTTCTGAGTGAATGTCTGGCTCTGGTCTTAGGGACTCTTTCCATTTTACCTCTGAGCTTCTCTGGAGCTTTCTCTTTTCACGGGGAAGTTTGGCTTCCTGGAATGCTGAGGGACATTTATCAAATCTACTGTGAGGATTCCAGACTGCATTTCCAAAGAATTAGAACAACACTTTCTTTGTAAACACAAATTAATACAACAAAACTTTTCAAAAATGAAATTTAACAAATTTTAATTTTAACAAAATAAAGGTAAAGGAAAGGTTTATTGTGTGTGTGTGTGTGTGTGTGTGTGTGTTATTTTCTGAAGGAAAAGCAAACGCTCACTCTGATTATAGATACACAGAATTGCACCTCCGCATGTTAAGGGAGTAGAGCATCCTTGTAGTGTAAGGGTTAAAAAGCTGTGAGAGGCAGACTTTCAGGAGGATCAGCATCCAGCCCACTGCACTCATCATTCAGAATAAAGAAGATTTGATTTACAACAGAAACTCCTTGCAATGCAATGCCGAATTTCATCTTCTTACTGAACTACAGTTAGCACTTAATAAACAGTAATTAAGTAGAATGAATAATTATCCACTACCTTTTCCCTCCAAAAAGGAAATTTGCTAATGATCCCAGTCTCTCATGATTAATTCTATTCCCTCTACACTTCCATCCACTCTCCCACTTTTTGCATTATGGATCCTCTCTTGCCATTTATACAAAATTGCCTGTCCTTCAAAGTGAAAAGCTAATCTCCAGCACGAGGCCCCATCTCACAGTGGTCATCCTTCTCCCTCTTGCCTCTCACATGAACCCTATCTCATGCAGCATTCAATCATCTCATACAGTCACGCATGCATACTTCCTGGGACATCATGCAGCTTTCATTATTAAGTAACATAAGATACTAATTACTAATACTTTTGCTCACCAATGTTTCATGTTGTTGTCAAAAATCTTAGGGAAAGAAAAGTGTAGGCATTCCCTTAGTTTTGCCTCCTGGCAGTGTCCAATAAAGAAGATAACAGAAAATAGACCATAAACAAACATTTACTGAGTGATACAAGAGGAATCTAGACATGTTTCTAGAATAAACTGCTTCCACTTATTTTATTTAAAATATGATGTAACAACATTAAAGCATGATTTAACTTAATTTACCCTAATATGCTTAGTTTTATTTTTTTTTGCAAATTATCTTTCACACCATCATCAATCACATCCATGTATTTGTTATAATATTGTTTTTATAGCACATATCATTTTGTATCTCAAATTTTAATTTCCATGTACTATACTAAAGCAATTCATTCATAATAAAACCTTTGGTCATTTTCCACTTCTTTCACAGGTAGTATTGCAGTGAAAACCTTCAATGATGTCTTTTGTTTTACTTGAAAGATTTCATTCAAATGTGTTGAAGAAATAAGTTAACATGTTGAAACTACATTTCATTTTCCACTAACTTGCACCTATAGTTTTGTAAGGGAAGTCAACAGCAGTTCGCAGTGCCTCCATCGGGGTGTAGGTCAGCTCTGCACTGAGTGTAGAAAGCTGGGCAAACCTCTCCTCGGCTTTCGTCCCCAAGGATCCTCACTATCCCTTCCATCTCCTCACAGTTACTGAACCATTGTACCACATCAGGTAGTGTGCTAATTGTTTTCAGTGTTTACTGAATCTGACAGGCAGCTTTATTTTCCTTTTAAAGAACAGAGTGGCTTACAGTGGTAGTAAGCTTCTGTCCATTTTGGAAAGATAATTTCACAAACATAGCATTTGTACCATCGATGAAATACACGCTATCTTCATACCGTGTACAACTCTGCACGCTTATTAAGAAACATTAGCACATGTATTGAAACATTTGCTTTGGGTATATTAGCTTAAACACACTGTTAAGATTAATTTTACCTACTGAATTTTAATGGATATAGGCAGAATATTTAAACTTATCAACACGGTGCAGTGTGTAGGTTAGAGCTGTGTCATGAATTCTGTTTCTACTAGAAAGTGCTGAAGTAGCTGACCCTTGAGACCCCTTGTACTGTCTGGACTCCAGAAAAGAAGTTCTTCTAGAAAAGTTATTTACAATGGTCTAAGCCAACTCCAGAATCTTGTCTTCACTCACTCTATGACTCAGAACGGTAACTTGAAGTAAAAACTTCCCCCAACATAGAAAATTTACGATCCTTTGCAATGGAATATAATCAAAGGATTACCAATATGAGATTGGAGTACTGGAGATGAACATTAGTTATTTTTTGCAGGACAGGACCCATGAGAAACAGGTGGATTCCAGAATTTTCAAAAAGTTAAGGGATAATAAAAAATGCACATAGAATATGTGTATTCATTTGCATATAGGTAAACCAACTTATTTTTACATATGCATCTTTTACAGCCAATTACTATTTGTGATTTAATGATCCCATAAATATACAAATTCAAATTTAGCTATAATACAGGATAGACAGAATCTTCAATGAACTATCATATTTTTGCATATTTTTCTGTATGCCACTTGGCATGGGATATAATTTGTAACAACCACTTAACATAATCCCTTGGGATCTGAATTCATAAGAATTTAAAATCTATTTTAAAGGTCTAAAACTACATTCAATTTATTTTGCTTGGGGGATGGTAGATTTTTTTTAAAGCACACCACCATTATGTTTAGCACACCACTATTATGTTTAAATAGTATTTTATTTTGCATCCTTCCTAAGAAGTAACCAACGTGAAATTAACCTCTCCTGTTTCTCCAGCAGCCATAAACAATTCAACAGAACCTCATTTTTCTTTCAGTTCACAAATATACTATGTTCCCCACTGTGTCAAAGTACCTTCTAGTTTTTCTCTCCAGTAAGCTGATGACAGATAAACATTCTGCTACCCTTGTCTGTTCTGTGTAACAGAAGCAGTTGACACAAGCTCTTTTTCAGCTAACCTGGATAATTCTGATAGTGTAGGGGGAAACAGAAATCTAGCAGGGAGTTAAGTAATATTTTTGAATGGTATTGAAAACATGTCCACTCAGAAGGTAATTTAATCCCCAGAATGTTAGACCTCCCACAGGACAAATTGTTCCCTTTTAGGGGCACAGTAGGGAGGAGCATGCAGGGTACCAGCTGGCAGCTGTTGCTATGGAACACTACCTACAGAAATGGACTTGAAGTTGCAAGTCATCACTCATATCTCAGAAGACAGTTTTCAGGATGGCATCCGAGCAGATGTAAGGGCACTTTTAATTAAACATAGACCCAAAAATATGTTGCAAAGTTTGCTGTGACATATTCTCTTCAGAGCCCTGGAAATTCAGAGCTAAAATTAACTTAACAGAGAGCTGCAGAGTCAGGGATGATGTTTCAAAGGACAAAACGTTAACATGATAGGGTCATAGGTCTGTAGAGAGAGCTTCTCTTTGTATGAATCTCTCTCTCTCTCTCTCTCTCTCTCTCTCTCTCTCTCTCTCTCTCTCTCTCTCTCTCTGCCCTCCCCCGTGTGTGTGTGTGTGTGTGTGTGTGTGTGTGTATCTGTGAGGGATGCTTACATATAAAAGCACTTAAAATAAAACGATGAATTCATACTTCAAATTCTTCTCAAAATATTGACACAAAAACTACTAAAATAAAATGAAACCCTTCCACATTTTATAGAGAGCTTTAAAGAATAAAAATTAGCCCATTGTCTCTTAGGAATGTTTTCTGATTTTTAGAACTTATTTTCCAAGAAATAATCTAGCATAAGAGTGAAGTACCCATTTGAAGACCCTTCACTTCATTTTGCCCGTGAAAGTTGCAAACCTGTAATTTTCAGTCATTTAGAATCCAATTTTAGTATTCCAAGAAGTCAGTCAGTTACTGTACGAAATCTTGATTAAATATTTATAAATTTCTTAAAATGTATGTTATTCTCTTAATCTATTGAATATATATATATTTATTCATTAGTCTTCTTTTACAAAGGGCTGCTAAGCAGAAATGATGACTTTTATCTGTTTTCACTATGTCTAGCATATGGGTGCTTAATAAATTTTAATGACATCAAGTCTCTATGATAGATCAGCCCTGTCTTACAGACCTAATGGGTAAAGGGTCTGCACACTGAATGGAGACTTGGCTATTCTAGACTGGTTCCTGTCCCAAACAGGAAGCATACATACATCTTAACTTCCTCGCATTGATTTTTTTTTGTTTTTACAGAGCCTTAAAAAATGGAGGGAGGGACAGAAGAAATGGCTCACCATTTAAAACTGCTTGATCCCCTGGCAGAGAACTAAAGTCAGTTCCTAGCACTCATGTCAAGTTGTCAAGAGACCCACAATTACCTGTAAACTCAGCCTCAGGGACCAGAGGCCCTCTTCTGGCCTTCAGAGTCATATGTAAGTGGCGCACACATGCGCACGCACACCACACACACACACACACACACACACACACAAATTCATACAAGTAAAAGTAATGAACAATAATAAATAAATGGAAGTAGAAATGAAACACGTGGCCTGGCAAACTTCTTGACTTACTGACATAGAGTTACAGCAGCTAAGTGTCTATATTAAGTATGCATATTAGTATCTGATGACTGGATATCTAAATAGGTCCTTGAATCAATCTCACAACAGAAGTGACTGTGTACTGGTCAAACTCACTGAGTGTTCTCAGTCAACTGATATTTTTCTGTTCTGTATCTGTTTTGTTCATCACTCTTCATGATACTTGTATGATCATCACCCCAGCCTGATGAATGAAGCAATGATGATCCAAAAGGCTGAGCAAATTGCCACAGACAGATGGCAGGGGTACAGTCGTGTCAGGAGTCAGTTCCAGGCAGTCTGGAAACATCCATAAAGAGTGTATTCAGATGTAATTGACAGGCAGTAAACTGCATGCTTACACTCTACAATCTGAAGTTTTTGACTCATGTACACTTCAGTGAAATTATATCATTTGAGCTGTTTTATGGCTAAAGTACCTTCATACTCCTGATCAGCTTTCTGTTTTACATCTAAGTTTCCCACAGTTTTATATAAGCTGTTTAACTTTCTTTCTTTCTTTTTTTTTTTTTAAAAAAAAACTAAACTATCTCATTGGTTCTTTGAGAATTTCATACAAGGTATTTAGATCATATTCCCACTCCTCCCTCTTAGCTCCTCCCAGATCTTCTCCCTCCTCCCTACTCCTTCCAGTTTCATGTCCTCCTTTTTTTTCCCCTTTCAAAGTTACTACAGAATGTGATGTCTGCTGCTCCTGTACTTCTGAGTGTGTGGCTGTCCACTGAAGCATGACTGACCTATCAGCGGTTCATGCCATTACAAAACAAATCAACATCAAAACAACTGTCTCTCCCTCTCCCACCATCTAACAGTTACCAACAACTCCACTAATAGCCAATAGCAATTCTAGTACTTTATGGAGCTTGAGCAGAACTTGTGCTTGTTCTCACATGTTGTAAATTTACACGTGCGACTGCCCTATTGCATCTGGAAAATACCATTCCTCTGTGGTCACCCACATACTCTGACTCCTACAATCTACTCCATCCTGTACAATGATCCCTGAGCTTTGGTGGTGGGGGTGTGATATAGATGGCCCCTTTAAGGCTGAATATTTCACAGTCTTTTATTCTCTACACCCTAGCCAGTTATGGATCTCTGTGTTAATCACTATCTACAGTAAAAAACATGAGATTTTCATAAGGGTTTAAAGATGTATTAACTAATCAATGGATATAGTGATAAATCATTATGATTTGGTTTAATAATATATCTATTTAATAAAATAATGCTAATAGATATTCCCTGGGGCTTTGACCTATCTAGCCACATGTTATTTATTCAATAACAGTGCCAGGAATGAGCTCAATCTTGTGTAGAGAGCCATAAATCCCACCAGAAAGAGGTTGGTTATTCCCATGACCATTCATGACACTATTGTACCAGTGGGCATAATTTTGGCAGGTTGGTACTTGTTAAAGCCAACAACTAGGAAGATATAAAGCCAATAACATTAGGTAATATTTATGGTGT
The DNA here is from genome assembly GCF_011762505.2 of Arvicanthis niloticus. NCBI lineage: Eukaryota > Metazoa > Chordata > Mammalia > Rodentia > Muridae > Arvicanthis > Arvicanthis niloticus. Next base: position 88,925,165 of record NC_047661.1, on the reverse strand, counting down.
TCCCCTCTGGTACCTCCCATAGCATCTAGCACTACTATGAAAGTTGGGATGAAGCTTCTAAGTCAGTACTAGTATGATTTCTTTGTTCTAAGACTCAAGCATACTGTGTCTTCAGCCTCAGCAACTGGATCTTACCAACAAGTTCTGGAGACTAACCCAGATTATCAACTAAATTAACTATAATAAATTATGTTCCCACCAGCATGTGTTTTAAATTTTTCATTTCTATTTTGGTGTTTGTGCATGGGAGCACATACATGGACATACAAGTACATGTCACAACCTGAACATAGAAGTCAAAGGAGAACTTCCAAAAGTGAGTTCTCTCCTTCCAGCATGTGGGTCTCAGGATTGAACTCAAGGCATCAGGCATCACAAGAAGTGGATTTGCCTACTGAGCCCTCTTGGTGCTCCCACACTATGCTCCCACACTGTGATTTTTATTAGCACTTTAAGAATGATTAATGGCACCAGGCAGTGGTGGTGCATGCCTTTAATCCCAGTACTTGGGAGGCAGAGGGAAAGTTCCAAGACAGCCCAAGCTACAAAAAAAAAAAAAAAAAAAAAAAAATCCCTGTCTCAATTTAAAAAAAAAAAATGATTAATGGCATTGAGACTCTTTTATTTTTCAAGTTTCCATGTAATTTCTTGATTAAGTATTATTTAAAATCTTTAACAATTTTTATAATTATTTTCTTTTGTTTTTAAATAAATTAGGGCTAGGCAGATTGTTTAGTGACTAAAACTTTTGCCAAGCAAGTGTGAAGACTGGATTTTAGATCTCCGGAACCCACTTAAATGATGTGCAGAAGGGAAGACTTGCCTGTTACTCCAGCACACTGGAAAGTCTGAGAGACCCTGCCTCGTTAGAAAAGAGAGAACAATAGAGGAGCATTCCCAATGTCAGCTTCAGGCCTCCAATACATACACACATGCACTCCCATACACATGTAAACTAACACATAGGAACATGCATATGCATGCACAACACGTATTATACAAGCAAAAATAAGCATATTTCATACTTAGATTGTAATGTGATTTAGACTTGCATTTTGAATATATTTTTTGTCTATGTGTTTTGCAAATACTTCTTTTAAGACTATACTTTGTCATTTTTTTGTTAACATGGTTCTTTTTTTATTTTTCTATTTTCATGTGTGTGTGTGTGTGTGTGTGTGTGTGTGTGTACATGTGTGTATTTGTGTTTGGTACATGTGTGGAACATAATCTTTTGGAGACAAGATCATTTCAATTTCAAAATTTGTTCTTATGAATTGATTACTGTTATAATTGTAAAGTATTTCCCAACTCAGTGTTATCTCTCCTTTCCTCTGCTAAGTTTTGGGTGTTCATATTTAATTGTATGATCAACTTTTATATCATTTTCAAGTGGTATAGATAGAAATCCATTTTTATGTGACCAGCTGTTCTAGACTTAGTAAGTGTTGGAATAAAAGTACCCTTTATTTGCTGAAATGCCTTTTCATTTTTGTGAAAAATCACTTGTCCATGTGTGTGTGTGTGTGTGTGTGTGTGTGTGTGTGTGTGTATTTCTGGACACTTCTGTTCTCTAATCTATCTTTACACCAATATCACACTGTTTTAACTAATGCAGCTCTATGAATCATGGAGGAACAGAGGGTTAGTCTCTAGTCTTTGCTCTTTTTGCAGAATTGCTTTGGCCATTTTAGGTCTCACATATCCATGTGAATGTTAGACTTCTAGGATGACTGTCGATTTCTAAAGAAAAAAGAAACAAATGCTTTAAGAAACATGTTGAAGCTCCATCTTTAATGGTATAAATGGTGATAACTATTTTGTTTCCTTGATCCATTCAATCTTTTATCATTGTTAAATTACCCACTTTCCCCTGGGTTTTATCCAGAAATCTGCTGTGTCTGACTCACTGTTCCATTTCAGCTTCCTTTTTAGCTTCTAACATGATCTGACTCTAGACAACATGCATCAGTCTATTTTTAAATGTGTGTCTTAACTAGAGTATTCACATAATTTACATTCAATATTATTTTCAATAGTTTAGGTTTAAATCAAACATCTTATTTGCTTTTTATTAGTTTCATTCTTGCCCTTCACTCCCCTTTACATTTTTTAGATTAGTGAACTGTTTGAGAGTCTTCTTTATGCCCTTCATCTGCTTCCTTTTTGTTTCAATATTTGGAGATTGCTTTAAAGTGGGTCACAACACTTGTGTCATCCTACGCTGAATTCAGGTGTTGCCATACCCGCCAGCTGTAGACTAGCAATCTATCCAATATATAATTTCAGTTCTCTCACTTTTATGGTTTTTACAGTGCATGTTAACCAGCATGGTTCACACCATCCGTGTTCCTCATTGAGTGTGTGTGTGTGTGTGTGTGTGTGTGTGTGTGTGTGTGTGTGTCCATCTCACTTTCCATCACTCCTCTCCTTCTACCTTGGAACTTAGGGGACTTCCATTAACCTCGCTTAGTGTGGAAAGAAATATTGAAGCTTTTGAGACTTTGAACCTGTTTTTAATCTTGCTTTTTTTTTTTTAAGTTAATGTATTAAGTAAAGAACTTTCAACTGACACATTTACTTTTTTTTTACTTGCTTAATTTTCTTGTGCTTCACTGCCTTCTCAGCTGTAATATTTCTAAGGAGATACCTGAGTACAATGTGTCATCTCTCCTCTTCCTGCATTTAGAGAATTCATTGTCCCAGATCTGCGGTGGTTTGTGAAGTCTTGGTATAATTGTCTTTATAGTTGGAGCTTATTACACTTTCCATTTCTAATACTTGAAGTTTATCACATTTCTTTCACTTGATAAAAATTATAATATTTTTGGCAATTTTTCCCAGATGTTCTTCCTGTTGTTCTCTTTGTCCCTACTGGGGCGTAGCTTTTCTAACTCTGTATCCCGGGTCACTTGATGCTGGCTTACATTTCACAACGTTTTCCCTATTTCTCTATGTATTTCATTTTAAAGAGTTTCTACAGCAGTGCCTACAAATTCACTATTACTATTTTAGCTCTTTCTAGTGAATTTTTCATCTATATGAATTTTGTTTTTATCTTAAATCTTTATTATGATTTTCAATTTATATAACATAGGAATTTTCTGTTTTGGACAGGGCCTTTCTGTGTATTCCTGGATGGCCTAGAACTTGATATGTAGACCAGTCTGGTTTTGAACTCACAGATATCTGCCTGGCTCTGCCTCTGGAAGTAAAGGCATGTGCAACTACATCTTTCCCTACCTGGAAAATTTTAATGTGGTTGTAGGCATAATAACCAGAGTGAAATCTGCTATACAATTTCTGGGTTTTCTTTGTCTTGGACACCTCCCATCTTCTCTTGCTGTTTCCCAAATTATATCCTGAGTGCATGTGAAAATTGTTCTCTACTCTTGCTTCATGATCACAGGTCTGTCTATCCTGAACTAGCTGAGAAACACCTACCTATCCTTAAATAATTATAGCAGCCCATTTATTCAAGTTTAGTGTAGCCTCAATCAGAATGATATGCTAGATCCAAGAACTGAATCTCCAGCACTTCAGGAGCCACCTGAAGTCCTTGAACTAGAGAGATGTGTAACCTGTTCCCCTAGCCCATTCTGCTATAATACAAGGGGTTCATTACGCTTCTAGTTACATACTTTTTCTCCTAGTTGTGAGCACATAGTTCCCTAAACATAAGTATTTAAATTTAGCAACATTTGGTGGAACATGCAAGGACACTGAAGGACTACACAAAAGTTAAATGATGAACATTACTATGTAATGACATTTTCCCAGAAGCCTTTGTCTACTACCAATGTGAATGGGCTTCCCTATGAATACCTGGGGACCTATCCAGCCACTGCCACTTCTCACACAATGGCTTCCTTATTGTTTAGCTACAGAGACATCCTAAAACCTTTGTGATATTTCCAAAGTCCCCTAATGACCAACATAAAAATGATTTGGAAAATTGCATTTTTGTAAGGGATAGTCTCCCTCTTATCTGCAGATGATGAGACATTCGTATGTGCCCTATCCAATAGAAGGTTTTCTCAACTTTCTCCCTTCCTCCATCACACCATCTTTACTGCTCCAAAATCTAGAATAGTTGGTAGGTACCAAGCTTAGCCTGATACCTCTGCTATACATTTTCTCCAACAACAAAAGGAAGTGAAGAGGCCACACTAATCCACTCTCACAGACTCTCCTTATTTCCTATGAGCAAGTGTTGAAGAAACTATATGTTTATTTCCCATATATAGGTGGTAATGTTCAGGATCCTCAGAAATTTACATCTGCAAAACACATACACAGACACATACACACATGCACACGCACACGCACACGCACACACATACACATAACCAGCCAGAAAACTTATCAACTCAAACAGAAAGATTTCATCTGCTTTTGGGTTACTCTGTAACTGCCTTTGGATTATATTCCATAGGTGGGGCTTTCCTGAGAAGAAAGACTCATGGATGAGAAGGTCACCAAAGTATCATTTTTAGAACAAAGGTCATCACTTCTGTCCCACATTTTATCAGACACACTGTTGATATATTTTGACAGAGCCAACAAGTGAATTTTACAGCATTAATTAATATAAAAATAGCTTCTAAGTGAATATGCTCATTGAATATCAATGCTTACTTTGAAAATATAAACAGAGAGCAAATGATTTTGCAGTCTTATAATGTGGGAGACAAAGGTGGGTGCAGCTGAAGGAACTGGAAGACCATGCCTAATGTGCTGTATCTTCTGATATAGTGGCCAAGAAACTCACATTTCTTCAGGGAAAAAAGCATGAATTAACAGCAGAAACACATCTCGATCCAAGCCCAGCATACTACCTGTGACTCTGGGAAGGTTTTTGATGACGTGAAAAACAGAAGACCTAACCAGGGAGGAGACATGGCCAGTGATTTAGCTAGGTAGGTGCTTTAGGGTGATCAGAATGAAAAACCTAATAATCCAAATATGATTATCCACAGATGCAGAAACCAGGAAGGATGCACCTTAATACTGTTTGAAAGGAAAATTCAATTCTGGAGCAGAAAGGGTGGAGGAACAACCTTGGACTAGAGTCATAACTGGGGTTGGGGGCGGGACACGTAAGACCTTTATACTTTATTCATCCATCCTGGGGGACAAAGCAAGTGCGCATTCTGTGTCAGGTGCACAGAAAGTGTGTTGGAAGAGGAGTAAAGACAAGTGACAAGGACCATAGGTCAGACAACCCAGAGACAGGGAGACGGGATGGAACTGCTGTGGGTGTCTTCACAGCTTTATACCCCTGGACCGCCCACAGCACCACCTGCTCCAAGGACTCTGATGGCTGCAGCCAGTCTGCCTGCTTCCAGGCAGGGTCCTGACACTAATCAGTGATGACCACACTGACCCACACATCTAGCAGAGGGCACTCTGTCGGGCAGATTCCCTGTCAGCCTCATATCTCCCTCTTTGTCATAAAGCTCTTGTGTTTACCAGGGCATTAACTATAACCCTGCAATAAAAAAAATCCTCATTTTCATGCTTGAAATACATTATCTAACAGCCGTATCTATTTGACTTTTACTACATGCCTTTCATTTCTCTAAGTGAGGTAATTGACCTTTACTTTGCTACCCTGTGGATTAAAAGGCTACACCACGCTCCGCATTTGATATTTCCAGTCCTGCTGGAGAAGCAATTTCCATTTGCTTTTGTTGTAGGCGGCTCTTCTGGAGGGCCCTCAAGTGAAGGCAAACCTCAAGGCCCAGGGCTGCATTGTGACCATTCTTGCCACCATCAAATGGCTTTTATTAAGAAAAACACAGGTCACTTCTTTTCTATCGTCATGTCAGCGGAACTCTAAAGACTGTAGGTATTTTGGACTTCCAGAACCTTCTGCCTGAATTTCAGGTGACCTATCTTTTTGCCTGGGTATCTAAGATCAACAGCATCCTTCATATTTTGTTCAGGTACCTGAAATTTTAATATTGCATCTGACCTACAGTGTATGGGCACCAGAATATTAGAGTAAATGGAAGATCCTAAGTTCCTGTATCACGAAACTGTCCTTCTGAAAGCAGAGGTGTTATGAAAAACTCTGCACACTGAGATTTTTGAAGCCTTTATGTTTAGTTAGCTGTTCATCTCTTAAACAGAACAACAACAAGGGCAGTGAAGACCAAGTGAATAGCAGAAATGCCAAAGATGGCAGACGATGTTTATAAAGGACTCAAAGAGAATAATTGTTCTGCACTAGAAGCCGACGAGATTGCCCAGGTTTGCAGATAAGGAAACAGAGGTCTGAGTGGTAGAGCAACATTGAAAGGAAAATGATTCTGCTGAACACTTTTTATTTTTTCAGGCAAACAAAAAAAAAGAAGAAGGAAATAAAAGAAGAGAAAAGAAAGAGAAAACCTTATCTCTCTCCTCTTGCACTAAGTGGTTTTGATAACTCTTTAAATACAGACTAGACATGTTAGGCAATTAGAATCAGGACCAAATAAACTCAATTATTATGTTCTTGGAGGAAAGAAAGAAAACATTGTCTTACTTTAGTGTAGTTAATGGAAGGGATGAGTGGGGATGTGGTGGTGAGCTGAGCAGGAGAACTCAAGGAAATGGAGTCTGGCTTTGTATTCCACAACATGCAGACTCCTTAGGGCTGAGGTTTTGGGTTTGGGACTATTCTATTGTTTTTCAGTTTGCCTACCTATGAAATGGAGCAATGGTTCCCTCCTGTCTGTCTTTGATAAAGCTGCTGTAGTTATGAAATTGAGTACTATCAGGAAACTATTCTAAAAAATAGACATTCAAAATAGACTAGAATAACAAAGCTGCATAGTTTCTTGTATTATTTATATTTCCATAGTAAAGGAGTGGATTTAGGTAATCCTTCCAATAAACACTGACAAGTACTTCACCCCAGGTATCATTTAAACACCTGTTCTGGGGATGAAAGTTTAGGCCTGCACAACAGAGTTCTTGTGCCTGTGTTCTTATGGTGTTTGATTTGCACAGGTTTTATTCTCTAATTCTTCTGTTATATGTAAAACAAAAGTAAGTAACTGAGGAGTAACTGGGTTAAAACAATAAGTTTTTCTTTCTTATGAGCTTCATACAACCATGGTCTCATATATGATAAATGTCTAATGGATGTTTATAACAATTCCTGGTGAGGTCTGGTGGATACTATAATTTATTGAGCATCTGCTTATTAGTTATTTGTTGGTCGTACATGACACTTTACCTTATTTAGAAGCCATAAGTCACGTAAACAGCTCATCTTTGTCTTTGTCTTGCAGGTAAGGGACTAGATTCTGAGAAGCATAGCAACTGACCTAAGGATAAATGTTTTAAGAGTGATCAAGGGTAAACTCTATCTAATGCAGGACTCCCCAACTCCAAAACACATCATTTCAAATCTTACATTTCAAAGGCCATTTCATTTTACAAAGCAAAGTAATAGGAAAGTTAAAGGAAAAAGAGAAGACAAAAGAAAGGAGATCTAGGTGTCACCTAACATCAGAACAACAGGAGAAGAAAGGCTTTGAAATTGTCCAGCTCATCTAATGGCTGCCTCTGACTGGTCACGTTTCTGCCTTCACTAACACTAAATCTTTCACAGAATGATCTGGTCATCCAGTACCTGTCTGCCCACCTTATCTATCCCTGTCCTCTCTGTTATCAGTGACTTGAAGTGGTGTGACCAGCCTAACTGAAATCTGCCTGGAGCTGGTAGAAACACACACACATACACACACACACACACACACACACACACACACACACACATACATACACACACACACACACACACAATGACATGATTTATTCTTACTCCTGTTTGTTAGAATCATTTGGTAGGTAGAAATACAATTCAAGATACTTTTAACAAAACAGATAGGTAGCATTCTGATCCACACAAGCTGAATCCAGGCTAGAGCTGGGTTCAGGCAGGCTGGAGCTCAGGAAAAGGGAAGTTTGCAGCTCCTGGCCCTGCCTCTTGTTTTGCTCTCTTCCCTAACTTTACTTTCTCCTAGGATTTCTCAATGACCCTGAGGACTTCCAAGTTTACCTTCTAGAAATTTAACAATAATGGAAGAAAAAAGACACTGTCTAATGGGATCAGCAAGGACCTCAAGGTCAACTTCAACAGCAATTGGGGCACATTCTCATGCTTGAACAAATATTTTGTACAGGGTGATGAAACACATTGGTTGAGTATCCTTGGCTTTTCTGATGACCCCTGGAGCTGGAAGTTAAAATTTTCTACCTAAATTAACCATGATAATAAGGAGGGTTGGGACAAAAGTTTTGTTACAAAACAGGAACTGAAGACCTTACATTTAGTTTTTTATGCATTATGGCTAACATACTGAGACAAGGTGAGGTCGGTGAAGCACTCACTCAGTGTGGCACATTTGTCAAACTTGAAACAAACCCTTTACACCTCAGAGAAATTATTCCCAAAAGTTTTGCTAGCCTACTATTTTAACCAACTTTCCATTACAACATAATTTCTGCTAAAGTTAACATATAAAGAGAAACTGGTTGTTTGGTTTGTTGGTTTTGTTTTCAAAGACAGGGTTACTCTGTGTAGCCCTGGCTAGTCTGGAATTCCCTCTGAGGACCAGATTGGCCTCGAACTCAGAGGTCAGCCTGCTTCTGCTTCCTGATTTCTGATTAATGGTATGTGTCCCCATTACTTCATTTTTACTTTCATTTATAGTTTTGGACTTTGCTGTCCTAGATCAATTTTTTCTATTGTATTGGGCCTAAGATTAGGTAGCTCATCATGGGTGAATATGTATAGGAACAGATATTTTACCTCTTGTCTGAAAGAAAGGAGAGAGAGAGAAAGAGAAAAGAGAGAGAGAGAGAGAGAGAGAGAGAGAGAGAGAGAGAGAGAGAGAGAAGGAGCCTATGTCCCTTTATTTCTTTTGAGGATATGTTGTTGATGGTCTCTTCTTAAATAATATGCCCCTTTCCAATAGCAATATCCTAGAGAGAATTCTTACAAAAGCCTACATGGGCTTACATAAGTAGACTTACCTGAACAGAATTAGCCAGTGCTTGCAATTGAACCCAGGTTTCTTGGTCATATTTCACTTGTGTGTAAAGTCTGACTTGACCCATGTTAAATTAATTAAACTATTTCTTTACACTAAGACATTCTCACAGCTCTAGTTTTGATCCCTCTTCTGATGTTTAACTGACAGGAAGTCATGGACTGACTATTACAGTGTTATTGATAAGCCCAGTGGCCACGGGCTACTTTTGCTTTCTCAGTGATGCCATTTCTCTTAGACTACGTCATAGCTCATTGCTGTTTTAAATTCTGTCACAAGTGCTTTTGTTTCTTTGCTTTATAATCTTTAATTCTAAGATTGTCACAGTTTGCATCATTGGTCATGAAGGAGGATGAGGGTCCTATAGCCATAGTTGAATAATCAGTCACAAAGTGGGATCAGGTTCTTATTGGCACCAGTTTTTCCTCTTTTGTGTTTGTTTTCTGTTTTTGTTCTTATCTTTTGTTTGGTTATTTGTTTTTGCCTTTAAAACTCTGTCTTTTCTAGAGGTTAATAAAACTAGGCCACCAAATATTGGGAATAAAAACAGTCTGTGCCAGGTGCACACTTTATTTTTTTTTACTGGATATTATCTTATTTCTCAAGAAAGGAGAATTAGAAGAAACCTATTTCCCCCAATTTTCCATACCACCCATGGGAATCTAATTCAATTTCCTCTCAAAATTTTTAGTGAAAACTAAAGTACAGACTAAGGCTGATGAAGTGGCTGCTATTCCTGCACGGAGGGCTGGCTATTCTGTTTTCTCTCCATAGAGATATTTATCTAGCCTGCTCCATGTAATCTAACTCTCATACATCTGCTTAGATAACCCTTGCTTTTGGAAAGCAAGCATACACACCAAAGAGCTGCTTAAACCTAGGCGAAAGAAAGTGTCCCCTGTGTGATTCTAAGACAAAAAGTAGGAGTTCATTAGTATGAACCACAGAATGAATGAATATGAACTTCCTGAATGCATCAAAAGTCCTTCTGACTGCTAAGACTGTCGATGTGGTCCTCATTGTAAACCTGTATTACAGGTTGTATGTGATACCACGGAGAAGTCAGTAGGTTCATCACAGAACAAAAATGTGAGTTCATACTCCTGTTTCTCCAGACTCCAAGACCCTAGGACCACAGTGTCTCATCTCTCACAAAGCCTAGTTTCTTAAATGCTAGGAATCTGTAGGAATCTCTATCTCTGGGACTGGACACCCCAGTGTTGGTACACTATCTCTGCAAATAAAGCAAGCATCAGGGGTCATCTTTTAATTACAACCTGTCCTGGGGTTATTTTAGTTTCAATTTAATAAGCTCCTTACTTTCCAGTCTTCAGAACAGAGCGGGAACTTGGACTGCAGGATGCATCTGTATCGTCTTTTTCTCTTTGGGCTAATCATTACCTGGATGCTCAGAAGTTTAGTAACAGGTCACACAGTACAGTCATTTCTCTGCACCGATCTCAGACAGTGCATTATCTGAAATGTATAAGCTCCTATTTTTAATTTTACAGTCATGGCACTTTACCCTTGCTAGCTGGCTTAGAAATAGAAAAAGAAAGGGGCTATTTTTGATATCACTTAAAATAACCAGCAGCTTAGTGAATCACATAATCAGACAATTCATTGTAAGCAAGTTTAGGGTCTCAAGGAAGGGTTAAATGGAACTTTTAAAAGGTTTTTAAGATGCAAGGTATCTAGCTCATTTTACTTAGTAAGTTCAGAAAAGACTGGCCCCCGATCTGTCACTCTGCAGGTGAGCAAATAACCTTATATATTTTTAAACGGTCAAAAGATCATGATGTCGGTGAAGGACAGATCATGATCTTCATCTTTGTTTTAAATCCCTAAAGAAATCTGCAGCTGCCATTACTTGTGCTTCTAAAGCATGTCTGTGAGAATCCATATACAGAAGAAGCGTCCCAATTAGTCAGGGTTGATACTCAAAATGCTTGTGGCAGAAGAACCTTTCACTCTGGATGGCAAGTAGCCCTTTTGTCCTGCAGAGGCCATTCCTTCACTCCTGGTGTCTTCTCCTACTATACAGATGTCCAAACGCAAGCCCACTGTTCCAGTCTCTGTTGCTCCTCTACTCACATGTACAGGGAAGCTTATTTTTAAAAAGTTTATTATTAGCAACTTTCTACTTCAACTTGCACTTTACATATTGTATATTTTACTAAAAGTACATTCAGTGATAAGCTGCCCTCAAGTCTGTTGTTAAAGGAAGAAATGGATAGGAAGACTCCGGATAGATTGTGACCCTTTTATTCCTTGTGATATTATGATCAAGCCAGACATAATGATGATGATAGTAATAATATTTTATGTTTATTAAATACTTAACCACATACACTGCACAGATAAGTTGGTATGAGCTTATAATAAACATATGCTTGAAACAAAGCAGATGGGTTTTTTTTTCTTGCTTCTTTCAGTTGACAGGCAGATACCCAGGTTTGACCTAGTTTTCCCCAACTGTATTTGAGCCAATCTGAGAGCTATGGTTCCTCATCCTATGGAACCCACATTCCCTGATTCTTCTACTTTCTAGTAGCAGAAACCAGAGGAACAAGCCTTTATCACATGGACCTATGGAAGACACTTACTTGCCACAGCAGCTTCTATCCTTCCACATTCTTTTAACAGTAGAGGCTCTCTAATGGCTGAAGGTGAATTCATCATCTGTAACTTACTGACAATATGGACTCATCAGCCTAAGTCCTGATTCCATCATGATTAAATAGACAAACTATTATAATTTTATGGACTATGTTCTATGTATGTCTCCTCTTCCTACACAATAGATTACATGGTCTTCCTTTTGAATACCTGTAGGTACTTCGAGGTTGCTTCATACATGGTATCAGAATACTTACAGTAAGAATGGATAGCTCAATTGATATAGACATAGTAATTATAGAAATATTAATATTTAAAAGATACTTATTTGGGCTTTTGTGCTAGATAGTGACAGCGGGCATGGATTATTTTGTTCAGTCTCCACAAGAGCCCTTCGAAACGCGTCCATTTGTTGTCTGTAATTACCAATAAAACAACTGAGGCTAAACCATGCTTTAAAGAGAGAAACCCTCTAAGCATTAAGAACAGGGCTCTGGAGGCAGGCTGCCGATGCTTTTAGTGACTGTTCCATCTTGGTTTGAGGTTTTTATAACCCCCTTAGTATTCTATTGCATCACCTGGAGTTATTCATACTAAACTCTCGACATTATTATGAAATTTGCAGAAAGCTGTGTGCTATCTACAAACAAATAAACAAACAAATAAAACCTGTTGCACGGTACCATGTGCTTGGGAGTATTCTGTCCACATTAGCTCCACATCATTGTTTGTTTGTTAAGTTAGTCATCTGCAAATAATTATTTTCTTATTTACTCTGACAAAATACCAAACGAAAGCAACTTAAGGGAAGAAGGCTTATTCTGAGTCAGAGTTTGAAAGGACATTCCATCATGGCGGTCGAAGCACGGTGCGATTACAACCATTACGTTACGTTACAACCACAGTCAGGAAGCTTAGAGCGGGGAATACTGCTCAGCTCCACTCTTCCTTGGTAGTCACAGCAGGACCTCAGCCCATCGCATGCTCACCAACATTTAGGGTAGATCTTCTGGTCTAGAATCTCTATCGCCAAACAGGCTGAAAGGCTTATTTTGTGTGTGTGTGTGTTTGATGATTTTAAATTTCATCAAGTTAATAATCAAGATTCACCATCAATTCGTCTGTGGGTTACTAGCAAGTAAGTGGAAATGTCAGCATTTCGATTCACATTTTTTAACGCTAACGCCAGAACATGGAATCTGTAAGTTCCTTTATTCCAAACTCCATTTCAAATAACCTATTGAGATAAAAGCCAGGAACTCACATGTCAATGGGAAGCGAGATAAGGAGCTGCTGAGGCAGAAAAGCATGACGGGCGCATTGTAAATGATTGCCCTTCTATTTTAAAAGATATTTACGATGCTCCAATGTCAATGCTGGCACATTTTCTAAAACCATTTATATAATCAAGGGTAATCCAGAGTGGGAACTGTAATGAAAGGCAGAGTCAGGTCAGTTCTGGTATTGGCTAAAACATATCTTATATAGCTATTGAAAAGGCAAGTTGAGACTCAGTTCATTAAGTAAGGGATCACTTACACATAAAGTCTTACATGTGGAAATTTTACAGAAGCATTAGACTTTGTGACTTCATTGCTATGGTCCTACTCTGTGTCTGAAATATCTGTGAAGCTTTAGCATTTTTTTTACGTCATGACAAATCCTTTCAGGAGAAAGTAGATAAACCTAGAACCTGCAAGATAGAACCTGGCTCTGCTTTCTGTTTTACTTTTAGATTGAAAGTTTCCCCTTGTCCTGTGTCCTTATTGAAAACATTTCTAATAGACTACACAGACCTCTGGCTGGCAGGAAATTCTGGCCCAGAATAGATATATTAAGTTATAAAGAAAAACCGGGCAGACTGCATGGGTTTTTCATACCTACTGGCAGGTGGCATAGAACTAAATATTGGAGCGATTTTATAAGCAAGATTAAATTGACTCATGACAGCTGGTCACTAAAATACAGGAAGTACAGACCTGGTTGAAAGCAAGAACACGCTGGTGTTCATTAAGTTTGGAGCACAGAATAGAGCTTATTTTTGTTTAAAAGTCTGAAAAAGCAGCTCTTATTTGACAGCGTCTGATATCCGTCGCTTGTACACAAATAGAACTTCAAGGTACATGCAAGTCAATTAGTTCTATCTGCAGTATGAATTCTCAGCATGTAAACAACATGAGTGAATAGGCTCAGCTCTTCAGAGCACCAGATATTTGACTATCAGCAGAGACTTAGATCTCTGCCTGTACACTTCCTCTCCTGTGGTGACAGGAGACATGGGAGCAGGATGACCATGGAAATGAATAATGAATCTGTCAGAGACAAGTGGGATGGATCAGAAATCTGCCCTCCGCCCATCACAAGGCCAGAGGTCATGACATCAAGAATTGAGAGCAATCTGCCAACACTGAAATCCATTTTCTTTTCTTTCTTTCTTTCTTTTTTTTTTTTTTCCTTCAGAGGAAAAGTTACTCTGGTTGGCAAGGGCTATAAATAAAGGAGTTTGGCTTCTGATTGGAATAGGAGTGATGAGGATAAAATGAGCTGTGGAAAGGGAAAGGGAGTTACTTCCAAATACAGGCCAAGGCTGTGGTACCATTGCATCTACTTTCCACACTTGGCTCTTACACATCACTGTCACAAGGACTAAGAGGAGCAGCTGCAAATCCACCCAGGACCATCAGATTCACTTGTTAAGCATTATCTAGTACCAAAGAAGGCTCCGCCAAGCACCAGCTAAACCAGGGTTGCCTTCTTAACATGAGTACCTGAAGATAAAAGGAACAGGCTCCATCATAACAACGCTATTCCACACCTTGAGCTGTGTCCTTTTCCTCGATTTTTCAGGGTCATTATGAGATAGCTCTTAGGTTTAATTTCAGTCATCTGGCAAACCCATGAGAATTTAAATTAAAATAAAATTCAGTTCATAAGATCTCACCGATTCGATAGAATTCTCTTTGCCAAATATGGAGGGATTTTTGTGAAAACTAATAACAAGGCACATGACAGATTTTAGCATACGTTGTAGTGTTTGATGTGCTCCAATGCTTACTAACCCTCCTCTCAGTCCATTGCTATGCTAGACACAGTATGACATGCACGTGAAGTTTCTACCTTCATAGGGTTTCTTTGTTTTCTAGTCACTTGTTTAAACATCTAATACCATCTGGGCACCTATAATGTGTCAAACACCTTGCTCCATGCTGAGTTTGTTGCAATAAATAGGCAGAAACGACTATTGCCTCTCAGTGAGGGCAACATCAGAAAACAACTGAAATACAGCCCGAATCTATTGCAGAGACATTGTGAGATTCATGTAGATGCACGGAAGATTAGTGGTCTACATGGTAGGAAATGCATTTAGTTGACTGACAAATGATGTTTGAATATCAGGTAGGAACCAGGCACTGAGATTTCAAAGTTTGCATCTAAATGGAAGAATTACGGAAACGAAAGAGACATGGGATGGAGAAGAAAATATTGAAGTAAGAATAAATAATTTATAATAGTTCCTGTAATGTAGAGTTCAAAGAACCAAGGATAGAGTTAGGAGTTTTAACAGTAAAGCTAGAAAAGAAAAAGGAGGTAAACTACAGAGGGATTTGAAGGTCTACCACAGGGCTTAGACCCTATGCTGATAATAATACACAACCTTACAGTAGTTCTAAGTTGGGAATGAGCCAAGGGTATTATTTGAGTATTTTACTGATTGAAACTAAGAATTGGTATTGGACAGAGAGAAGTGTAACTACAGCATCCACTTCCATTTAGAAGTCATTGTAAAAGACAAAGTCACACTGATAGTCACCACCAAGGACATAATCTCTACTAAAACTAAGATACGGAAGGAGCAGGCATTTGAGGACTTGGCATGATATGGAGTGATGAACAGTTAGGTGGAGCATGAAAGTGACAGGAATGAGCCATTCTTGGTAAACTGAGGTAAAAGAGGTCCAGTTGGCCAAAATGATAATTCCTGAGACAGAAAAAAACTCAAAAATGGTTGTAAATAGGAGAAGAAAGCTCAGAAATTTGGTTGAGGTCCTTTCAAACTTAGGACCACAAGGCATTTTTGATAAATACATCTGAGACCAGTGGGAAAGACCTGTGATGAGGATATAGATGCAGGGACTGTCAACACATTGATTGCATACTATTACCTGCTGATAACAAGAGACGCTTCTGTAGACCCCTGTAGGAAATAGAGAATCTGAGTCTCCTTAAATTTTCTTCATATTTTCAGAGAAATTTTTGCATTTGAGGGTTGATGAGAAAGATAAATTGGTTATAAAATGTCTATAATGGAAGAAAATTTAGGACACCAGAAGAAAATGAAGGAAAAAGAATGGCCAAGGCTGATAATGTTAAGATAGAAGCCACAGGAATAGCCAGTGTAGAAGCTAGACAATAGACAGGGTCCTGTAGTTGAGCTCAGTCAGCCAGTAGGTATAGTCAGCAAGTGAAAGTAGTATTCCACAGCCAACAATTCTGAGGAAGCCAAGGCAGGTGAGAATAGCCATTGGATTTCCCATGGAGAAGATATGGATGATTGTAACAGGAGACGCTTGCTCCTTGGAATGAGTGAGAGAGAGGAGAGTGAATGAAGATGCAAGTACATGAGAGTCAAAAAGAAGAGTGAAGCAATGTCCTGCTTAGGATTTTTTTGTTCTGTATTGCTTTCATCAACTTGACACAAGCTAAAGTTATCTGAAAGAAGGAGTCCCAATTGAGAAAATGCCTCCATAATATTGGCTTGTAGGCAAGTGTTGGGAAGGGGGCATTTTCTTGAGTAACAATTGTTGCGGGAGGGCCTAGCTCACTGTCCTGAGCAGGGAACCCAAGAGTGTGTAAGAAAACAAACTGAAGAAGAGAATACTATTAGTAGCCGGGCGGTGGTGGCGCACGCCTTTAATCCTAGCACTTGGGAGGCAGAGGCAGGTGGATTTCTGAGTTCGAGGCCAGCCTGGTCTACAGAGTGAGTTCCAGGATAGCCAGGAATACACAGAGAAACCCTGTCTCGAAAAATAAAATAAAATTAAAAAAAAAAAAAACAACAACAACAACAAAAGAGAATACTATTAGTAAACGGCGATCTTCTGTGGCTGCTGCTTCCATTCTGGCCAAGAGGTTTCTTCCCTGCTTAAGTTTCTGCCTTAAGATCCCTGGATGATGAACTATAAGCTGTGAGACTAAGTAAACCCTGTCTTCCAAAGTTGGTTTTGGTCATGGTGTTTTATCACATCAGCAGAAATCCCTAAGACAAGAAAGTAGCTGGAGAAGGCCAGATACATGTGGATACTGCTCTTTCTAGAGGTTCAAAGGGATCATACACTGAGTTAATAATTTTTAAAAATACAAAGAACCGGTTCCTTCTGGTCTGGGCCAGGGCACTGAGCAGATCTGGGGTGGCAGCTCTGCCCCCAACCTTCAAGAACCCAGAGGAAGCGGGGATCCCAGGCGCTCTAACTCGGGCAGTATCTTAGAATACACAGCCTTGGTGTATCTACTCATCAAGTATACAGAGCAGACCTGCCCAAACCTCCGATGTCCTGGAATTCCATCTGGATTCAGTGAAGACACAGCATCAGAGGATTATCAACTTACTCTTCCCCCCACCCCTCTTCTAATATCTCAACGCCTGTAATCAGCCTGAAGAAGTTACAGAAGAGTCAGCGCCCCTATTCCCTGGGCTTGGGGACTAATGTGGTTAATAATGGTCTGTCTTTCTAGGGAAAAGTAGTGGTTTTGTTGGAACAGGGAGGATTAGTTAGGACTTATTGCACAGCCATAACCTATTGGTAGAAATCTGTATAATTATTATCAAGATGAAGTTATAATTTCTTAAATGGTACAAAATTTACTTTGATTTCAAATTTAAGGTTTTCATTGGTACGAGCTCCTTATTAATATAAAAGTGAGATGAATATTGATACTCTCATGGGCAATGTGCTTGTATAACACATTTAGGAATACAAGGCCTAGACCCAGTCCTTCCTTAACTTTTTAACTGATTTGGGATGGTTAACCTATGAGTTAAGAGACTATAGCAAACTTATGGCTTTGAGTTAATTGTTAGGAGGTTAACCATATTTTATTTAGAAATAGCCAAGAGGAGTGAACAGACAACAGTCCAGGTGACCTTACATGGATAGTTGGTTTTCAAAACGTCAGAAGTCCATAGAATTGACGCTACAAAAATTTATATAAATGTCCGTTCTGATTAGAGACCTGTCTGCTCCTGACAGCTTCCTGTTGTGGATTCTAAGAAGAAATTGAGCATCCTTGGAGTTATGCCAGTTGTGTGGTGACAGCCACTAGGCAAGAATTGCCTCTTTCCATCTACAGACTAACTACTGTCCTGAAGAGGACACACATGCAGAATAGTCGACTGATTATATCTGCCCAGACAGAGTAATCAGCCCTTAATAATCCTGCATCACTAAGGTCTGTCAGATGACTCTGGGCCAGAAGGCTGAAGATTTGATGCTCGAACATTCGGTAGTATAGGGGCTTCTCAGGTGTTCAGAGGTCTCTATAAATTGGCTAAGTTTTAGAAGCTATGTTTAGTGCTTCCTATAACTTCAGTTAACTCAGTCATTCTGGATTTCTGACGGGGTTGAAGACCCATAGTCTCATAGCCAATCCTGGCTATTTACTTTGAGAGAAAAGATCTGAGTAGATAGTTTTCAGCTGACATTCATTATAAAGCCAAAAAAAAAAAAAAAAAAAAAAAAAAGCCAGGATCAAAAGTAAATGTTTTAGTTAGAAGAGATGACAGAGATTCTGGATAGTCAACAAAATGATGGACTGGGTATTAGAACTATCCCATACCTCACTGGTACAATTAGGAATAAGTATGCTCTAACTGTATTTTGAGAGAAAAGTTTTACTTTAACAGGAAGAGTGATATGTAGGAGGAGCTAAGTGGGAAGGAGTACTGAGAGGAAGAGATGGAGTAAGGAGAGAAGATGAAGGAGAGGAGAAGCTAGGTGATGAGAGAGAGAAAGAGAGAGGGGGCATGGAGGCAGATGTTCACAGGTCTCCACCAGTCAAAAATAGTCTTTATATCTAGGTTGGGTATTGGATTACCCTTCTGATTGAGCATTACCAAACTTATAAATCCTTTGATTAACATTTAAAAAAAATTGTATAAAAGCAAAAGGGAAAGGGGGGCATGAGACAGGGGTTATCTAGGGAGGGGAAATGGGGAAAAGGGATGGCATCTTAAATGTAAATAAAATGAAAAAAAAAATACAAAGAACCTTAAGTAACAATTAAACAAACCAACACATGGAAGTAACTTAACTGATCACAAAAGAAATTCTGGAGATGTGTATGTGTTTTGATTAAGGGTTGTGTACTGAGTTGAACCTTCAATAATAAGCTTTTAGATAAGTAAAAAGAAATCTTTTAGTGTAAGAAATCTGAGAAAAAAATAGTAGCAACAATCTACTCCTTTTGTTATTCAAAGAATATTTTCCCCAGCTAATATAATGTCTTTAGAATGGAAATTGCCTGACCTCAAAGACCAGTTATGAGTATGCACATATTAAAAGTTGCAAGATATATAATCCAGTTCATACTGACTGTTCACATTCTCAGTCTCCAAACACTAAACGAGCATATTCTTTGGGGTCACATTGTTCATTTCCTCATTTGAAATTTTTAACACCAGATAGGATGTTAAATCAATGGGAGCTGCTGCTTCTCGTGCTTGGGTTTCAGACATCCTCCATACGTACGAACACATCCATAAATAAAGGTGCTAATGTCAGGAAAGAACAAGGTCTTTTAATAAAATACACAAGCACATGTAACTGCCTGCATATCAAAGATTGTCCTAGGGCCTGGTTCACAATTAAACACCGTTTAAATGAATTACTTCCTTCTTTCCTTTTAGGCAGATGGTGAAAACTTGAATCTTTAAAAAAAAAAAGCTATATATTTATATATTTAAGCTGGATTTCTATTACTTTAATGAAACCATCCTTCTACCTTATCATAAATAATAAGTACATGGAGGAAGATGTAGCTAGAAGTATTATTCATTATGGAAGAGCCATTAGGAAAAAAATGTCTTCCCAAAGAGATTTGACTGAGTAGCCATTGCTTCAAGGACCACTAGGTCACAGTCATGGCCATTCATTTTCTTTGTAGTGAATAGGAGCCCATTTGCATCAAAAGAGAATGGCCATTCTGTGTAGATTCACTAGAAATAACATCAGTAGTTAAACAATTCTATTTTCTACCTATAAAAACATATTCTGCTATTTTTTTCTGGTGTATGACGTCCTCCTCCAAAGAAAATCCATACCACACCACAGTATTTGTCTTTATGAAACTTGGACCTGGCTATTCTTACCTAGTTCACAGAAGATTCTCATTTTAACACACCTACACGCAGGTGACATTTCAGTTTCTGAGTCTGACGTATGTTGGTATTTTATCTCTGGTCCTCTCTGTGTGGGCACATATCTCTATTCATGGTCATTCTGCTCTGTGTGGGAACATTCCTATTCACGGTCATTCTGTCAAGGTAGGTTTCCCCCGCCCCCAAGGATATGGCCTGGAAAGGATGTGAGACAATTTTTCTACCTGCTGCCTTGACAAAGAGCAAGTTGGTCTTCACAATTTCAGTTAAAGACTTTGAATGTGGGAGTATGTTAGGAAATCATGTGTTCCGTTATTACTTCTAATATGTCACTCCTCTTTATAAGGCACCATTAATGGCCTCAAATCACTGTCACAGACATGTTCGTTTCTTTATTTTGTATTTTCTAAAATTGCTAGAATCAGTTGGCCTGTTTCTTGTGACTGCCATATAGGTTGATACATCTTGCAACTAGAAAGTGTAAAGATTGCTGTCTTACCTCCCCTGGGGGAAGGGAGAAGACTTGATGCAAAGGTTCCTGTGATTATTTAATCCCAGAATGAGAAAGCCTAATTATAAACTGCCAATTCCTTAGAAAAATACTGAGTAGAAAGTTGTTTAATGGTTGTTATGTTTTTTTCAACAAATCAGATTTGTCTTAATGTTATGACAAAGATAACATCTTTCTTTAAAGCCAAAGAAACTCATGAACTTGTCAAACTTTTGATGTCACAGATGAACCATCCACTGGAGACAATATGTTGGATGGCTTTGGGGGAAAGTCTTTAGGAGCACAGTTGTCCAAGGTGAGCTTCAGGCCCATGTAGACTGAACTAGTATTAGGTTGCCTCAGAATAGCACCTGCAGATGGGTACATTTCAATGGTCCCTTCTCCAAAAGGCCTTTGTTACAAAGCTCCTTGTGTCTAGGCCTGCAGGTTCTCCATGTGTTTCGACACTTGTTTCTGTATAGCACAAAAATTGTATGTGGTTTGAGAGCTCCACGTGATCCTTCTGTAGCTAGACTGCTAAGAACAACTTGACTGACAGTGAACTCTTTGTCTCTCCTCTGCCTAGGTGCAAGTGCAACCTGCATGCTACTTCGTGTTTGTATGACAACAGCAAACTGACATGTGAATGTGAGCACAACACTACAGGTCCAGACTGTGGGAAATGTAAGAAGAATTACCAGGGCCGACCTTGGAGTCCAGGCTCATACCTCCCCATCCCCAAAGGCACTGCAAACACCTGTGAGTAACACTGCTCCCTTACAACAGGCTCTGTGCATGCTGACTTGATCCTTTCTTGATTCCATTTGCAATTGTCACTTTGCCTCTTTCCTTTTCAAATTGCAGAATAAGATTTATTCCTGAGTTTACCATTTGTAAGCATGTGTTAGCACTCTAATCGCCTGTTAGATTCAGTCCTCTAAATGTGTTGTGAAATAGTTCTTAAAAATTACAGAGGCAATTTTGTTCTAAGTAGGTGAGACAGGAGGTGACTTTTTTTTTCTCCTCCCAAGTTAATATTCTATTACAATAGCACAAGCCTTGAAAAGTCTCAATACTGACTAGCCAGAAAAGAGTTCCAGAAACCTTTGAGTATTGACAGTTCCATTTCTACCAAAAGATGCTCTGTCCAGAGAAGGTTGGCCCCTCCAGTTCTAGGTGGCCCATAATGTTGACTAGTGAGAGAGCTGGCTTTTCCCAATTGCCAGCCATTGAGCTGTGCTTGCTCTGGATTCTCTGAGCAGTGGATGCCTTTGGATAAAAAGCATGACTGTAAGCCTAGGGTGCCACATGAAGAAGACAGTTTTTTATCTGTTTGTGAAAGAGCACAGGCAGTATCTTTGTTCACAGGACTCACTAAGACTCATGTACATAGCCCAGTGACATCCCTGCATATGTAAAGGCCAAATTTTACATGCTTAAGGAGTAAAAGAACTATTTCCTGAATAAACTACACAACTCTGAGGATGGAATGATTAGCCACCTGGAAAAGCCTAAGGTTTGGCCTCTTTAAAAGTCAGAGAAAGGGCAAGATTACCATAGAACCGCACAGCAAGAAGTCAGAACAGCCAGAGGACAATGAGAAGTTGAACAGCAAGCCACAAGCTCCATGCAAGGCTAAGAATGTTATCTGGGACTTCAGAGCAACAGCTGGGAGAAGCCAGCACTGAAAACCAATATCACAAGAACCTGAGGTTTATCAAGTTACATGTCGAAGTAATGGACCAGGTAACAAGCTATGAAGTGTGAGGGCATGAAATTAAGATAAATTTCTATGAAGCAGAAAAGAGTTCTCCCAGAGGTTAAAAAAAAGAATCCCTTTGTAAGAATGTTCAGTTTCTGTGTTAAGGGGGAAACCTACTTCTTGCTACCAAACTTAACACATTAAAGCTTTTTTTTGGCAAAAATGTTGATTCTTTTTTTCAGGTGATTTTATTAATGGGGACTGTGAACTTTTTGTGGTCACTGGAAACCATGAACTCACAACTTTGGAAGGGATTTCCTGAGGTTATCTGTTGTGGTCTCTGATGTCCAGCTACCTGAGAGCTCCTGTCATCACAATTGTCAAACTTAGTTTAAAGCTTTTCCTAAGTGACAATGGCCCACATATCACCTTCAGGTTCTGATGATCTTTTAATGGGAGAATGTAAAAGAAGGCCAAGCACACATATACTTTCTAACATTCTGGTTCATGTTTAAGGCCAAGACTTGCCAATGTCACTAGAAGGGCAACAGTTAGGCTACTATTAAAGACATTGGCCTCACCCTGACACAGCCCTGTTCTACTCACTGTCTCTCAAATAATTGGTTTTTCAGAATATTTTCTCTAGGAAGACTTTGTTTCTGAGAAGCTCTCTTACTGAAATGAGTTTTTTTTTTTTTTTTTTTTTTACTCCCTTTACTCTTTACATATTAAATGACACCAAGTTAGTCCTTGCCACATGACCATAACCTCCCTGACTTTCCCTAATTGTTTAACTATCCCCTCTCCTGATTTTACTGGCCTTCTGTGAACTACTGTAATTCTTTCACAACTGTGTTCAAGCTTAAAGAATGACATACGGACCCAATGGCTAAAGGATCAATTCAGTGTTCCAGTCATCAATACAGCAAGAACTTGACAGAGGACTTTAAAAATGATATAAAAAAAGTTTTGAAATTAACACATTCTCTAACAGTTCAGGCTGTGATTAAAACACCCCAAACTGGCAATAAACACTTTCACAATTTGGCAGTGTGTTACAAGATCAAATCCACATTCATGTATTTGCTAATAATCTATCCTCTCCAACATCCTGTTTCCCATTCTCAGTGTGAGGAGAGGATAACAGTTCTTCCCTCACAGGAATTTTGAGAAGACTAAGAAGCTAATTCACGGGATATGCTTTGCATAACACCTGTCACGAAGTGTACAAAATAATTTTATTTTAAGATTCTTTTATATAAGACAGCCTTGTCCTCTTTGGACAACTTTATTAATGTAATTTTTTTCTTACCTTTAGTGTTGAAAGTCTCTTCATCTTGACCCTTTCTTCCTTTCTAAGTAGTATAAGAACTCTTCTTGTCCTGGTTTTATTTATTGCAGGTTGACAATTTTCTAACACATAGCCCATCCTTGTGTGAAAGTGTTTCCTTGTCTCATACTTGGTTGCCTGTCTTAGAAGCCCATTATTATGATTCTTCAATTCAAGTATCAAGCTCTTCTCTTCTATAAAGGTTACCAAAGAGGCATCTTTCTTGTCTATCTAATTATCTCTACTTTATATTTTAATGTTATCTTTAAAAGGGACTTTGAATTTCATTTTGTTTTCCAAAACCTATTGCATTTTCATTGTTTCTCTTTCATATTGGTTGTTCTCACATGCATGATATATCAGCACATGCATGTACAGACACACACACACACACATCCTCACTTAACTTTAGTTGATGCACTATAAGACAACTGTCTAAGAGACACACTCAGGATGTCATATTTCCATTTAAAAACTTCAGGTCATCGAAATGGAAAGGAAGGGACTGCAGATGCCAATAATCACTAGTAATCTCTATACTTAGAACCACAAGGAGGCAGGACAGTGTTAGATTCTGTATACCTTCACAGGTTTGAGCTAGAAAGGCAGGAGATCTTTGTTTTAAGATCTTCTTCAAGGACACTCATACTTAGGAACTCCATTTAGGTACAACTCAAACTGGGACCTTGCTGGGAGTCCATGAGCTCTGAAGTTACCCCATTTTAGAGTAACTCAAAGCCTTTGCTCATGACACGTGTAGCATGAGGAAAGAAGTGTATGGAGTCCCAACACTTGAAAATAAAATCACGCAGTCTGCTAGATATATCTCACTACTTTGGGCTTTTTACTATGATAAACTCAGCCAATGCCAAGTAAGAACTTCTCCAATGATGGTTTTTTTTCATTATGCTTATATTTAAGACTCGGTGTCTTTAAAGACATTTGCATGTTCGTCAAGATTTTTCTCTTTTCTCCTAAAAAGCTTATGTTTCATAGAAAAGGCATCCTTTTTTGTCTCCCTAATGATCTTTATTCCTTTCTTTTTAAATAATACATTCTTATATATTCTTTAAATTTTATTTTTATTTTTCATGCAGAGAGAAGCTCTGTACAACATAATGCCTAATCATTATTTTTTTGATTCTTCTTGTCCAGATAATGAATAAAGGTATTAAGTAGCAATACTCAATCTCTTATCCATGATTTTTTCTAAATGCAATTTAATAATCTCCTTGTGAAAGCCATATCTCCAACAAAATATAATGTCTATATATCTCCCTCTCAAATGGTGTACTTCTACCCTTAGTAAAACTCTATGGCAGGCTTGAGAGATAGGTCAGTGGATAAAGCACTTCATATGTAAATTCAAGGACCAGAGTTTGGATACACAAAATTGACATAAAGCCAGATATATCAGTGAACATCTATAATCCCAGCACTCCTACACTGAGCTGAGAGACGAAGATAAGAGACCATAGAACAGTGGTTCTCAACCTGGGGGTCACGCATGACCACTTTAAAATAAAAGAGCCCTTTCATGGTGGTTGTTCTAAGATCATCAGAACACAGAGATATTTACATTGAAATTTATAACTATAGAAAAATTATAGTTATGAAGTAGCAAAGAAAATAATTTTATGGTTGGGGGTCATCACAATGTGAGGAACTGTATTAAAGGCTCACAGCATTAGGACGGTTGAAAAATTCTGCTGTAGAAGCTCATGAGCCATCTAGACAAGTTTATGCAGCAGCAAACAACAAACTCTCAAACAGGGTGCAAAACAAATTCTGACACCTCTACACATACAATGTATGTATGCAGGTACATATGAGATTTATACATGTGAATACCTGCCTATTTATACCATACACAAAAACACATACCATCTTTTAAAATTCTATGACAAAATAAGAATTAGAAAATTTTGTTTTAGTAATTTTTACATATTCACATCACATTATTATAAATGTCTATCACATCACATTATTATAAATGTCTAGAAGTTCTGCCATAAAGTAACCTGTTTGACTCGGTATTTATCAAACTTACTTATTTCATTGAACACTTGGTAGCTTTCTACAAAACATTCTTGTGGGCATGATGGTCTAAAGAATTTCTTGCAGCCTGGCCTTAAAGGAACACCATGGATACAGACAAAGGCATAGTCAGTTCAGTTATAGTTTATATTTTACCTTTCTCTAATATCCTTCAAATAAAGAAAATTAAATTGATCTGACATTGACATTATTTGTCTTTTCAGATATCCAACATGAATTGTTGTACAATATCTCCTACTTCTCTGAGTAATGGGAAGTAATTTGATGACTATTATATTATTTTCCCTGATATTAAATTTGCATTGATCAGTTTCTATAGTCCCAGATGTACACACTGGTATGTCATTAGCCAGTCAGTTTCCTAAGGACTTTAAATGCATTAGCCCCTTCTAGACTCACACCGGTCTTACCAGATCGATGCAATGGTTTTACATTTTCAAATATGGAAACATATGATTATGATTCATGTGATTCAGGTTTGCACAGGTAGTAGGGGTGTGATGAAGACTTAAACCAAGGGTTTTCTTCTCTTTAGTGACTATTCATTTCATGTTTACTCCTCTGGGTCTTGGAGTGGCCATCTCTCCACTGGGAACCGAGCTCCATTTTGACATCCATTCAAACAATAGGCTCTTCTCTAAGTCTCCTAGCTCCACAGAACTCTGACTGCTATTTCTTGCCCCTGAAACCTTCCTTCTCTCCTGTATTTGTTCCTTGTTTCCCAGCCCCGTCTGTGATCACTCTGCAGGACTGTTTGTTGTTGTTTATGGGTTTTTGGGTTTTTCTCCCCTTTAGCATCTCAGTCTGTTCTCTTGTTTTAATTTGAGGTTTAGCAGTCACGAGACAATTTTAGTTCCAGACATTTTAGTGAGTACAGAGAAACTTTACTAGGTAACTGTACAGATCACAACATCATTGAAAGTTCATTTCTTTCTCCCAGAATACCTTTTCTTCTCTCTTTACTGAAATTCTGCTTATTCCTTGAAGACTCTGAC
The DNA here is from genome assembly GCF_011762505.2 of Arvicanthis niloticus. Taxonomy (NCBI): domain Eukaryota; kingdom Metazoa; phylum Chordata; class Mammalia; order Rodentia; family Muridae; genus Arvicanthis; species Arvicanthis niloticus. The sequence goes on along the minus strand of NC_047661.1, from coordinate 88,898,550 downwards.
TCAGTGCTAACTCATCAATGAAGGCTACTTAAACTCTCCTATGCAACATTAGCAAGTCCTCTCTTTCTCTTTCACTTTAATTTGTTATAGTGTGTCTGGACCTTATGGAACTGCTTGGCTATTTCCAACAAAGATGTCAAAACAACAGCTACTGATGCTTACTTAAGCTTTTGAACTTCATTAAAAACGTTATATTTGTTACAAGCTTAAATTCCCCACAATATCTCCATTCGTTGTGAACTACTATTATCCCATTTGAAATATGGGGGAACACAGATGCAAAGAATAAGCAAGATTTCCTAAGATATCATGACTAGTGCATTAAAAAAAAAAAAAGCCAGATTTAAACTCATTCGCTATTTATCAGCAAGGTTGTGTTTTATTCTTGGTCATTTTAAGTGTTTATAGAACTGTTATTCTGGCAAATGATTGAATAATCCTAAATAATCCTATAATGCACGCATGGCTAGATTGGCTTCACATCCATCTTCTTAGGTCTTCTGCAATATGTGGCCTTCACAGTCCATCAGCTCTAACACCAGAGTCTTCAGCCTCCAACAGTGAGAGACCATCTGAGTTCTTGGAGGAAATTCAATAGTAAAACAGGCACTTTGGTACTCACTACTCATACAACCATCTAGAACCAGGATGCTGGCAGGCTGGTTTTCACAGGACTTCGTGGGCACCATTCCATACCTGGGTTACTGGACTACTTCCAGCCTCTGACCTCAGCCCTTGAAGCTGAGATATTCTATTCAATCATCATGGTGTGAAACACACAGGGCCAACTTACACATGCAACAACCTTCTAAACCCAAATAGACAAGCAGAATTCCAAGCTGTTCACATGTAAGTCCCAGCCCTTATTGGAAGCATATGGGGAGAGTTATGGTTTTGAATGCAATACTTTCAGAAATTTTGAATTGTAAGACAGCGCACACATATTAGGTTGTGATAGCACCCTAGGTAAAATATCAGCAGCATTACTCTATCAAGCATTTTACATGATTATTCTCACCAAGGGAAGAAGAGGAGGCAATACATAGTAGTCCCTGGCTTTCTCTCCAAATTACTTTATCTCACATGAGGTTGTGTTTTGGGAGTACTTTGGAAAAGCTTTTTGTTTTCACATGTTCTGTTTAAATTTGAGAATGGTAAATAAGTGATTTCGGTCTGTAATTAATAGAATGACTGTATATTATGGCAGTTATGGTCTAGAATTAGGAAGCTAGTTCTAAATTCAAAGTTCAGTTTCTTTCCCGTTTGACTGGGTTGATCTTGGCCAAGTGACACATCCTCTTCTATTTACACTTTGCCCATCTGTAAAATTAGTCTGACTATTCATAGAGCTGACATAAAGATTAAATTAACTAATAAACTTAAGACAGTGCTGGGGACATACCACACTGAATTTAGTTGCTGTAATTATTGTGTTCACATTGGGAGCTAGCACAGGATCAGCAAACTTTCCCCATGGAGATAGATATATGGAAAGACAAAGTGTGCTCAAACACCATGTTGCTATCCATAATACAAAATAAATGCTATGACATTAAAAATACTCAAAACCTTATGACCAGTGTATCCTCTTTCCTGCAATTAAACCTGCACATGGAGTCGGATAATCTTCCAAAGTCTGCATTGTAAGCACAGGAGCAGGAAATTTAAATGGCTTTCATGTTAATAACATCAGACTGAAACATCCTGACATCCACATCTTGCCAGATACACACTTCCTCCAAAGGGGAGGGGAGAGTTTGAGGGCATTCATGTCACCAGTCCTCTTCCTCAGACAGCAATGACACCATAATGCAACTGTTTTTCAGAAGATCCCTTTTCTTAGGCTTCCCATCTTTGATGGGTTTATTCTCCTATTCATCAGATACATTAATACAGGAAGTCAGGTTAATGTCACCTCTGTCATGTCTGCCATGTATACTTCATTCCCAGAGCCCTCTATGACAGAAAGGTGACGTCGACTCTCTCAATTTGGATGACTTATATGAGGATTCTATAGTGTCATTTTGTGAAGGCAACTTCATCATCCTCACTTTCAAGTCTTTTGGAAACAACATACTATACCTGCTAGCAACAACAACTTGGACTAGTGACACAGACTGCAAGATCCTGAAATAATTCCTCTGGAACACAAATAAGTCTGCAGAATAATTTCTTAGCATTCCTGACCTCTTATTTATGATCTTTAGGACTAAGTGTTCCCAATGGCTACAGTCTGACTGGGAGGTGATCTACTAGCGTATTTGATGGTTTTTTCAAATTATCCATCCCAACAGTGGTCATTTTTTTTCTTGCATTCTAAACTATACTGAATCCGTATCATGTTGCCTCCTTCATGACAGAAAGCTGCAAACCTGTCTATCATTGATTCTCAAAGGATTTACACCTTAAGCACTACCTAAATCTGCTTCTGCAGATTGGGTATTTATTTTTTAGATCTTTGCCATATTGACTTCTGTAAGCTTAGTATATAAATTCCCTTTAGCTATTGGCCTGATGGAGGAAGAACTAGCCAAAAAAAAAAAAAAAAAAAAAAAAAAAAAAAAAAAAAAAAAAAAAAAAAAAGCTATAACATTTTATTATGTATGTTCTTGTCTCTGTCCTCAGCAGAATTCCATTATAATAAATATTAAAATATATGTGGCAACAGAAAGGGGTGAACAATTGTCGACATCTTCCTGCCTTCTTTCTCTTGCTACACTTGATGACACAATGCCTCTTTGGTTTAGTTGTGTGCATTTCTCTAGTGAAGTGACATTTTAATGCTAGAAGAATCAGTGTTGAAATCATCCTCTCTACTGCAGAGACTCTCACTAGAGATCACCCACACCTGTGTTTGCATCTCTCAGGATGAGTTTACATGGCTCAGACAGTGATTTGGAATCACAGGCTCCAGCATTGCATATAAAGGGGTCAGCTTGGGTGCCTGCACCTCTTTATGCCAGTCTATGAAATGAAAGGTTCAATAGATGATATCTTAAGTCCCTTTAAGATCTCAAACTTTTACAACTTTTCAAGAATTAGCTTATGTTGTTTCCTCTCCCCCCTTTTTAATAATGTATTTTTATTATGTATTATTATCTGTATGTTTCTGAAGAATCTTTGAGGTTGTTCCAGGGATAAATTTCTGGTCCTTCCTTGGATTCCTTCTAAATAAAAAAAAAAAAAAGTTCAATTTCATACCTAGCTTTAAACCTTAAGATTATATGTTTATTCATAAAGAGAATTCTTAAATTTTCTGTCCACAAAACCTGTATTTGTCCATGGGTAATTTAGGAAGAAAATATTTATAAATGCATCAAAACAGGAATTAAAAGAAGAGATGAGCAAAAGACTAAAAAGAAAATGGGCCAGATATCCAATGCCAGACATAATCTCTGGTTAAATACCAAGTTTGGTTTAACACAGTAAGTTTCATAGATGGCAAACTAGTGACAGGAATCTGTCATTTAAGACTTCTTAATTTAAATAGTAAAAGGAATCTGACATTTAAGACTTCTTAAGTCTACATTTAAGACTTCTTCCTATCTGAACTTTAATCCCAGCCATTTGGAAGGTTGAGGCATAAAGGTCCTCCTGGATTATGAAGAGGGTTGTAGGGTAGACTGAGAAACTTAATGAGACCTTATCACAAGCATAAAGTACAAAGAAGACTGTAAATACATCCCCATGGAAAGCAATTAGCAAGCATGTGTGAAACCCCATGTCCAATCCCCAGAACCATTACATTGATACTTATTGCAACTTCACTGTATAATATTTTGTCCCAAAACAATATGAGAGACACAAAAAAGAGAAAGGAAGTGGTCTTGCTGCCTCAGTGCTCTCAGAGAGACAAAGCTGAATCACTGAAAAGAAAAATCCATCCTGAAAGCCTGTACAAAGAACTTTGAGATGGTGACAAGACCAGCCAACATCAGGCGTATGGAGAAAGAAGGGAAGAAAATGCTCAGGAGCTCAGTTTCAAAGGTCAAAATGTTCTGTGGGCAAAAGTTATCAGTTTACATGGAGCAAACAAAGAAAAAGAAAACTGAAGAAAGAAAGAAAGAAAGAAAGAAAGAAAGAAAGAAAGAAAGAAAGAAAGAAAGAAAGAAAGAAAGAGAAAAGAAAACTGCCAACATGTGCCAAGACAATTTCCCAAGCACAATCTTCATCACGCCATCATGAATGCTGCAGTGGCCTTTGAATGGCATCAGATCCTTTGGTCCAGGTTTATGGAGCCTGAAGACACCTTCCTTTCCATTTCTAGCCCATCCTGCATCATTCTCTTGAGTCGTTAAAGCTTTTCTCACGGCTTACATACTGCCTTTCTAGTGGACACAGTGGGTTTTCTAAGTTCTTCAGTTGTCTACAAACAACCCAAAGCAAGGAACTTTTGACATTAAAATAGGAACCATTAGGAGAAGATAACATTTTGAAATGAATTAATGGACATCCCTCGGTGCTCGGATATATTCAATTTCAAAACTCTTTATTCAAATGAGCAGTTTAAAAAAATCTTTTCTGAGCAATTACCATTTTTACAGACATGGAATAAAGAGTGACTCATCTGGCAGTACCTCAAAAAAAAAAAAAAAAAAAAAAAAAAGTACCACAACGCACAGAATGAGGAAGAGCCTGAATTCTAAGCATCCAGTGTTAGGTAATAGCATCTTCATGAGGAAAATAGAATCTCAGAATAGTCATGGTTGGCACCGTGTGTGTACTTGGAATGAACTGTGCTCTCCTGCGCTCAAGGCCCCAGAGGAACAGAAACCCTTTTGCATCTTTCTGAAGCGTTCTACAGCAGCAAGCACTGCAGTCAGCTGCCGTGCAAGCTTGTTTATTATTGTGTCTGCTGGAGCTCCCTGAGCAGTTCACCTTGCATTTATGCATGACCCTCTGCCTCCGTGGAAGTTTGAAAACACATGAAGAGTCTCTCCCTGCTATCTTAACTTCCATTCTCTTTGATGGATTGCAACAGGCAAGCAGTGCCTTGCATGAGAGAAGAGTTTTCAATCATGAGGAAACTCTGAGCCTCTGCAATTGATACTGAAATTATGATGCTGCCATCGCACCTCGAAGAGTGGGGAATTTGCAAAAATGAAGGAAAAAAAAAGATTCAGTACCAAGGCAACGTCACATTGCAGTAAAGACAGTTGACTCAAGTGTTGGGCTTGGAGTCTAGCTGTTCATTGCAGAAATCACATTCATCTTATAACTCAGTTCTTAGGAGAGAGTTGAAATACTGAGATTTAGTTTTCCAATTTTGATTGAGTAGAAATCAGTAATTAAGCTGAAGCATCATAAACTAAAAGTATTTAGGGACTAAGGACATGGCTCAGTGGGTAAGGCACTTGCTCAAACCACAACCTTGTGAGTTCAGATCCCCTGTACCCACACAAAAGACTTGTCTGGTGGCACATGCTTATAAAACCTAGTACTGAGGGCAGTGACATAGCCAGATTATATAGGCTCCTTGGCAAACCTGCCCAGCCAAACTGTTAGATTCACACTGAGTGAGAAACCCTGTCTTAAAAAAAAAAAAAAAATAGGATGTGAAGGAATAGAGGAAGACACCTAACAGTGAACTCTGCCCTCCACATGTGCAGACTAAAGGGAGTTTCTATCTTTCCTCTTTCCAGTGTTTTTGATACAACATAATAATCCTTTATCCTGTATTCTTCCATTTTCACATGGACACAGAAAATTAAACTTTATTTAAAAAGCTCCAAAGCTAGATGTCTCAAAGAAAGGAACAGTGATCAGTTCAATTCAGAAGGTCAGTGCTAAACTAGAAGTTTAACAAGTTTTACAGTTTCTGCCTGTGAAGAGCATGTCTGATCAATTCGTTAACAACTTTCACGTACTGGATGTATACTTTGTAAAGCATGCTTCGGAGGTATCTTGTTCAGTCCTCACAGCAATCCACTGAAGTGCATATGATAGGCCCCTTTGTAGATGGGGCTTGAGGTAGCCAAAAATCACCAAAACTAGTAAATAGTAGCAACGCAGAAGCCTCACAGAGGACTGCCAGGTCCCCATCTCATTGTCACTGATCTAGCAACCATAAGCTTGGTGTCAAGAGGTAAATCTCTAGTATTTAATAAGCAACATTTATCACAGAGCTGCTCTAGGAGTAAACTAAGAAAGGAAGAGTAACTGTTGTGAGAATATTGCTTATGAAATAACAGCCTTCATGATTTCCACCTATCAATTTATATAATAGTCACAACAAATAGAGACATAGGAAACTAAGTAAGCACTGGAATCAAAAGGAACTTGCCCAAGACCCCAAACTTAGTAAGAATTTAGGAATTGGAGACATCCTTTAAACCTAAATGTTCTGGCTGCTGAGATTCTGCGTTAGGTCAAAGCACTATACTGCTTGGTAGGACTCATAATGGAGATGCAGACTAAATGCATGTCCACATTTCTACCACATGAGGCCAAACTCTGAAATGTTAATCAACAAGAGAAGCTGAATCATCAGTGAATCCATGATCAATATGAACAATGTAATGCATTCTTGAATTATTCTGCTCAATTAAGTTTCTATTACAGAGTTTAATCCACGTATCTGACAGGTAAAAGAGGAATAAGAAGGATGACTATGTGAAATTAATCAAACAAACTGTCAAATGATTTTTCAACAGTTAATGCTTGCACTCCATAAGGCATTGAGCGAGACCTACTGCACGTGCAGTTATAGTTGCACAGGTGCACATGGGGTTTATTCAGTAGGGTGGTCAGAACAAAAGCCTAGCTCAACATCTGCTCTGAGACACATAGAATTAATCCATTGATATTGTAAATGAGCACAAAATGTCTGGTGTCACCAGGCATCCTTGCACCGTCAGTTGAAAGTGGGCATTAATTTTTTAATTCTGATGAGTTTATGAATAAGTACAAATGGTTCCAGAGCTTGTGTATAAACACATACACACATATTTCATGTAAGTTTTTCTGTAGCAATTTCTAATAATCTTTCTTACCAAGTGTCACATTTGTAAGACTTTTATGATAAATTAAAGATGCCACATAGTAAATAGCTAACACTTCTTTATTGTTTTGTTTTTTTTTCTCTGCAGGTATCCCCAGCATTTCCAGTATTGGTAGTAAGTAAAACAATCACCAAACCAAATCTAGGCTAGCTTTGCTTTGTTGTTCAGCCCCTTAGAGCTCTTTTCTTGTGTCCATTTCTGATACAACAGAACATGATCTATGGGTATTCAAGTTTCATATGATGGCTGTAGGCACAGGGGTGCTGGGAACACAGATAGAATGGTGACTTGTGCATAGCTCCTCTGTAGATGTGCAATGCCAGTTTTTCTGATGGCTTTGAATTCATAAAAGCCACGCAAACAGAAAATCAATTACTTAGATAAACACTTCATACCTATATATATCATTCTGTTTAATCATATCTAGTAACCAACAAAAGATGGCACTCTCTCTGTAGGATTGAGTATGGGTTTCTAATGTATCTGAGAGAAGAAAGGAAGGAATCTCCATAAATGCCTTGAGTGTGTTCATTGAAATTCAAGGAAAATACTATGAATATTGAGAGGAAATCTTTTAATACACTAAAATGTAGGTTTTGTGAAGGCCTGAAAGAGGTTATGAACATTAATCATCCTAAGGAATTAAATGCAATCAGCTTGCCCATCACCCATTCCTCTCTCCCAAATTACAGTGGTCCATTCATTACAGAGTTCTTTGTTTTCTCTTTGGTAAGAAAAGGGTATCTATACAAAGTATAAGAATAGGACTAAAATTTCCTAAAGAAATCTCTTAGTAGATATCCAATCAATTGAAGAGAAACCTTCCCTCTATTCTCTGGATAATCCTTTCCAACATCCCTGCTCCAAGCATCTCCAGCTACCTCAAGAGACTCAGGCTGCAAATCCTCTTACTGTCTGAATCAGTACAGTCTTACCCATGCTGAAAATGTTTATTACAAACATGCAGCCCAATACTGTTTCAGAGCATAATTTTACACAATTTTTACAGCATGCCCTTTATGTCCATGGCAAAAAAAATCTTGGCTCAACAACATAGTAACTGATTTAGAAATAAAATACTGAGGGAGCCTTAGTTATGGACTATAAATGGAAAGAAGAATATTTCCCATGATGGTCACTCATCAAAGGCTTGTGCCACAAAAGCTGTGGCAGGGATACTGTCCACAGTGTAAATAACAGCATTTGAAGCATTGCCAAACCCAACACCCTTCTAAAAGCATTACTCTGATAATTTGGATAAAGAAATTTGCCACTTCTTATACATGAAAGGCAAGCTCATCTAATTTCTAAATCAGCACAGTGTACTTAAACTTGTGAACAGGCCAAGGCACTTATCTGTTAAGCATTAGACATGTTGAATACCGTAAAAATCAGCAGCTCTGTAATCAGAAGTAGCATTTGCATCCATTTTAACACACATCTATTATCGCTGCTCTGTCCTTGTGTTCTTACAAACGTGGTATTGGGGTTACAACCATGCCAATGAGAACATTCAGCTCTGGCAATCTAATATTTCTGCTTTAATGCTTGCTTTTGCCTAGGTATGTACCTCAAAATGCTCCTTTCAGGCCTTGACAACTGTTTTTGAGCACTTTTAGAGCAGAGGGAAGCAGAAAGGCTCTCAGGATCTGGCATGTCCAAAGTTTCAGAAATGGATGAATGGAAAAGTAGTTCTCTGGTGCTGGCATATGTCTCTGTTCTGAGAAGCAGATGTGTGTTGCATGGACCTCTGACTGTATCTGCTCACTCCACATCTCATCTGGCCGCCTCCACCCCATCCCCCATCTAAGCATCAGCAGATGTTGACCTTTTATGCATTGAATCAGGAAATTCCAATTTTGTTTTGCACAGTTACCTTTTGAAATCAGTGGTGACCTGAAAGGATGCTGTGTTGTGCCCTTGGAAAATGTACTAATCTTAATTATCAGGAACCTGAGACAATTTTACCACAAATATCTATGGAAAAATAAATCTACAACTCAAAATTAGATTCTACAATTTGAATGCCTCTGGCTCTTCATCTTAAAGCACAATGGGTGTTTTGGGATTTTTTTGTTTTGTTTGTTTTGTTTTTGTTTTTGTGGGTTTTTTTTCTAATTAGCAAGATGAAAGAGCATTCAGGGCTCACCAAGTATCACAAAGGACTAGCTAGCCTGTTGCCTGGCTTTTAAAGTAAAGAGAGTCACGATAACACCATCGACCATGATGGTATTTTCCAGGTATGTTTATGGCATTAGCAAGTTCCTTCTTTGCGGTTTTATATGGTGCCTGTTGTGTGTACTAGTGAATTCCTTTCCACTCCACAAAGCAAGAATTCACATGTAAGAGATTCATTGACAGGCCTAGAAGGTGCTGAGAGTACAGGTACATATAGCTTCAAGTTACAAGACAGAGACAAGGAAACTGCTTGGATATTTAGCTAAGTCTGGGCATTTCCTGGGGCTTTCCTCTTCACTTGTAGAGAAAGAATCAATGAATACAATCCCAACAGATACCTAGGAAGATCCCACTGTAACAAATGAAACACCCAAGAGGGTCTGATCATCAAAGTGGTTTTCATAGAAAATAAATGATGTATATTATCGATGTAGACTATTGATGTATGTAACCATAAGTTTACATGCATATGCCATTATTTTACAATGGCTGAAGGATTTAGCTCTAATAGACTTCAATATAGATCTCATAGTGTCAATGTCAACATTAAGATTCAAATACATGGACAGAGTGGCTATCCTTTCCGATCATCTGCTAAGAATATTTAAGAAAACCAATTTCCCATTAAGGTCATTTGTACCTGATGCTGTCTATCTACTAGGAAACAGGGTCAACAAACATCCCCAAAGCACTTGATCTAAACCCCAGTCATTTCGATGTGCTTTGACCTAGAGCTGAAAAAAAAAAAAAAAATACTCGTGGTATTGTTAGCAATTAATGAATCCCAAAATCAATCTGTAGCCAGTTGAGCCTGTGACTATTGTTTCTATATAATCTCATCAGAGGGCAATTCACTCAGGTCTCACTTTATATGAGATATCCGTATAATCATTCACAATTTTATATAAGTGAACATTTGTTGATGCTGATAATTCAGATTAATAGATGCTTTATTGTGGGTGTTTTTGTTTATAGTGAGAACCTAATCATTACCTTCTAAAGTGCAATTTCTAATTCTCAGTCCAGCAGTCCAAAGACTAATCATGCTAAACAACATATTACAAAGAGTATAATTAGGCTGCCAAGAACTGTCCTAAGGTTTAGTAGCTTTGTGGGGGTGATTATTATGTCCTACAAAGACAGATGACTGATGAGTCAGATGTGAAAGTTATATCCTCTAAAGAATAACATACGACATCAAGAAAACCCATTTTAAAATCTTGAAATTTTTAAATAAGCATCAGAAAAAATCCACAAAGACAAAGTAGGGATATGGCTGGTTTGCATCCCTTACTAAAGATTACTCTTCTAAACAACTTTCATCTGATCGACAAGATGGTATACGATGCATACAACAGTCATGGAGCAGTTTGGCATTCCCCTCCCCCCCCGTGCCCCAATTATTAAAATTGAAATAACCATTGACTTAAGGGAAATATCTCATTTTCCTGTTTTCTTTTATAATGAGCATTGCTTTCATCACAGAGTTAAAAATTCATCTCTAATTTGATTTAATTGGCAGGACTATTAAACAAGGGAAATGCTACCTGCAGGGATCCATCAGCCTGTTGAGAAAGCCTAGAGATGTTTTCATACTTGAGAACATTTGATGCCAGTTGGAGACCTTGTAAAAGTTGTTTGCCATTCAGCATCCAAATATTTCTGTGCAGTGCTGATTTGTTGTAGAAACTTGAATGGTGTGAAGGAAAATGACAAGGTTAATCATTTACCCACCCGAGGGTTATTAATAATCATGTTCACTCTCTTCAGAGAGCTGCAGTGTCTGTTTGATTCCTCCACCTTTGTTTTAATACTTCTAAATCCCCCCAAATAAAAGTTCCATTGAATTGCCCTTTAACTAATTAGATTTTATATAATGAGGGAAAATGATCAGGCTAGTGTAGCAACATGGCAAATTGCATGGCGTGCTACATTAATTTTGAACTGTTTGCTGATGTTCCAGAAAGGAAGCTAAGATCTCAGATGCTATTCCTTTTGGGACTGTTTTATCATGTACCCGGTATCCTCATCACAGATTCATTTCATATTTGTGTAACTAGCATTTCATATTCATGAAACCTTTGTTGTCATCCTAAAATTGAATGAACATTAGGGCATAGCTGCCTTTTTAATCCTGGATAAAATCAAATATTCCAGAGAGAGGGGAGGAATCTTCCACTTAAGAGAAGAAAAATTGGAGGGGTTCACCAATCTTTATTGACCAAAATTGCTCATCTTGAACAAATTGGCTTTTTTACCTAGTCAATTTTAGAGTACCAATCCACGTTTTTTAAGTGTGAGCTAAAATCTCTACTTTGCTAGTTGTCTTTGTAGGATAGGTTGTCTTCTGATATAAAATATATCAGAGTTCCTATAATGAACCTTCAAACAAGTTACTGTGAATCCCTACCCTGCAGTAGCTCCTGGAAGGGTGTGTCAGTTGAAGTCTTCTTGGAGTACACATCTTCTTGAAGTATCAGTGGATAGATCACCAATTGACCATTCCATTTCTTTAGAAAAAGTATGCAAAGATATGTGCTTTGAATTGTAGGGCCTTGTACCCCAAGTTTCTACAGAATTCTGCTTTACAAATTTGAGGCTCACAGTGACCAAGTAACTTTCCCAGTGAATTACAAGCTGGACTATCAATCTGACTTCATAAAATTAAATGAAATAGAAGAGAAAACATAAAGAAAAAAACTGGATTTATTGACTCCTGCCAAGACTCTTTCTATGTAGTTAAGAAACCTCTTGATTCTCAAATTGACCCATTTCTGTGCAGTGAACCATAGACATTGGAGAAAATAGACATTATTTTGCAGGCACCTCCATGTGCTGTCAGCACAATTTATAAATATGGCAACTGAGGGAAAAGGATCTCGAACCCTTATCCCATCAAAGCATGTACTTCCTCCACCATCAACCAACTCCCCAATGTACTGACCAGAGAGGAAGTATATAAATGTTAGATTATTATAGAACACAAAGCAGTACGTGAGCTATGCAAATTATGAAAGATGATTACACATACTGTATGAGAATGAACCAAACTTTTTATCTGTTGAAAGAGTTGCTTACAGCAAGATACAGTTACCTGTGTCATCCCAAGGACAGGGCTCCTACTACGACATTAAACTTATCTCTCCCATCAGCTTAATGATGAGGCATTTCTCAGAAGTAGAGTGGTATCTGTGAAGATTGCAAGATGACCTCTAAGGGAATGTCTTCTGAAGAGCTTTGGGATCGTCTATAGACTCTTGCTGGGGATATCAATAGCACTATTTCAAGATCTCCCAAGGAACAGTAGCAATGCTTATACAAAATCAAAAAGACCCTGTGTTGTAATTTCCACTCAATTTCCACTCCATATTCCCTTAGACAGGTGTTTAATGAAGGTTCACCAGCATCTTTTAAGTACCAGCTTCTATCACGATGGGTTTACAGAACCAAAATATTATATTAACACTAATGCCATTAATATATTTGAAGAACAACTTCATCTAGTTTCCAACTCCTGTCTTAAACCTTTCCTATTAAGAAGTAGTCTCCTGGTTATTTAAAACACCACAATGCAAGTTAGTGTGTCATGAATATTCTAGAAAAAATCTAAATTATCTCCTTGATGTGAAAGGATAGTCAGTTTACTCAGTCCTTAAAGACTGTTCCCAAACAAACTGAAACTCAGTTTCCATTTCTGATTACTTAATGTCATGTGATGGAGTATTTTCTTCAAAATTTGCTTATATAAATTAAAAGTCTTTAGTCTCTGCTTCAAGATTGCTTTTCAGTTTGGTTTACTATGCTGTAGGGACTAGATGGTCACTTTTAGTAATTCTATGATGGTTCTTTTGAAATTACAGTGCAGAAACATTTCTTGGGGCACAAAAGAGAAAATAAATGTTCTTTCAGATTCTTATCTTTATAATGTGAATCTCAATTTTTCTAATTCTCGAAAATGGATTTCCAATGTTACAAATACATTGTTTCATAATTTTTCACCAGGATTCTTTAAGCAAAAAATCCAGCAAAACTACATATTTGAATTATATGTTAAGCTATTGTATTTCCAAATAGAAATGTGGAAATTACCATTCCTGTATTGTGAAAGGTCGAAATCTAATATTTATCATAGTTTGAATGATAATTTGTTTTATTCTGAACAGAAGAGTTTATTGATACAGCTTCAAACCAGATCATTTCATAGAGCAAGATATATCTTAATGAGCTTTATAGCGGTCAGAATAACTTGTTTGGGAGAAAAATAAGATTGAAAAAAAATAGGGGAGCACACTCTTCTCCCTACTTTGATAAATATTCTAGAGGAATATTTTTATTACATTATTTGATTGCTGTTGCCAGAGTAACCACAATAGAAAAGAGCTAATGGCTACTGCATACTCGCTGCAACACAGCTTTCATAACAAGGGATGTCATACAGATGAGAAAACTCAGGCTTAGAGAAGTTAAGAACTTACAAAGTTAGAATTTGAGTTTCTGTCTGTGTACCATATCTAAAATAAATTTCCACTAAACAGTTATTTTCTAGGCTTTTAAAAATTAAATTTGATTTTTAAAATAATAAAAGAATAATTATAACCTATGGATGTTGTAGATTATATTACTTATTCTTAAGAGCATACCCATGGCATATATATTACATTCTCTTTATCATGTATATAGGCAGTCTATGAAGTCCAGTTAAGAGAATAGCAACACATAAGTCTATTTTACCATACGGTCCTGGGCCACAGAAGACCTTTCCTGAGTGTTTGGCCTCCTGCAAGTGGTGATCCCTCTCCAGCACTGACATTTCAGTTCTGACTGAAAGTAACTGTGGTAGTCAAAAGGCCCACAACAGAAGCATGTAGCCAACAAGAATTTTCTCTCATAGAGGAGACTCTAAAGGGCAAATGTGTCGTCCCAATAGGCTTTGTGCCTTCATAAACTTCAGCATGATCTTGTTAAGCCAGGAGGAAAAACACAGTTGTGATAGAACTTGTCAGCTGAAAGCAAATCATGGAGATCACTTCTCCAACATCTTTGTCTTAAGCACAAGGAAACTGGAGTTTGGAGAAATTAACAGCCAGACAGCTCCTAAGTGGTACAGCTGAGACCAGATTCCTCATGACTCTCGGGGCCATTTGCCTCAGAATGAAACACTACTCTAAGACTTGGAAGGAGATTCTCCTAGCCGATTGGAGAAATAAAATGAAATCAATAAATTTGCAGCAGTTCTTTTGATGTAGTATAAGATTGCCTATCTCTACTATTTATCAACTTGTAAAAAGTAGCCCAGTGACTAAGAAGTCTCAGAGGCTTCATTATACTTGGATATGATAAGATAGAACATGTTTCAATTATACTATCTGTATACTTTCCAATGCACGTAATTACTTCAGGGAATTAAATATTTGTTCATATTTATTGATAATTAACTTAATGACAGAATCTTAAGAGAAGCAAAAGAATGAGAGAGTAATTTGATAGTTTTTATTGTTTTCTAAGTTGGCCTTGTAATTATAAAAAACAAAATATTTTAAATTTAAGATGAGATATCAAGTTTTAAAAATTCTAAGCATATACAAATAGACAGATATGAGAGTTTGGAAGCCATGGATAGCAATACTCATTTCTCAGGATGTTTTCACCCCCTAAAAACCACATGGTATATAATATCTGCCCCACTGGAAAATTAGACAAGGACTTATGCATTGTTCATAAGTGTTAGCAACCCTACATAACAAAAACTTCTAGGAAAAAAAGTCTAATTCTATTCCCAAGTAAAAGCAAGGGGGTTGATTGCCCAATAAACTTAGTGACACAAAATGGAGGGAGATAATCTATGTGGGGACACATAATAACTACTGTCCACCTAGAGAATCTCACACAAGTCAAGTAAATAGTCTACACTTTTAAAGTTAAAAACGGGTCAATAAACAGCAACCTCAAATTCCCAGGGGGAAGAAAAACCCTAAAAACTAGAAAAAGAAGTAGTCTAAATTATCATCAGTAGACATTTAATATATTGGAATAGAGAATAAAGCTTCATTCATGGAGTTAATTACTAAAATTCATTTATAAACAATTATAAAATTGATTAAATTTCTTTTATTCTTTAACAAAGACTTCTACTTCACAGCCTGTGTCTGGCCTGAAACTGACTATGCAGCCCAGGCCAGAATTTAACTCATGAGAACTTCACCTCCCAGGTGCTCAGAAAGTTGTATAAACTTCTTGATAAAGTTTATGAACAGAATAATGAATTAGATACTTCGTGTTTATTTCATCAAACCAAAGTCATTAAACACTTAACATTATAGTTATCAACTCGACCCCTACTTAAAACATTTATTTGCCTCTCACTACGCTAATACTATCTTAATTTGGTACTAACAATATAAGTAACTAAAATCAAGCTAATTAATTAAAATATTTTAAATAAACAATTTTGGTGTGATTCTCTCAAACTGTAAGTGTACAGCTTCCCAAAGCTTATCATCAAAACCCAATTAGACTTATCCCACTAGTTTAGTACCTACCCATGTCAAAACGGTGAGATGAGATCAATATCTTATGAATCACCCGTGTATCTGGCATATATGTGGCCAAGTATTTGTTTATTTAACAATGCCCAGATGCACGTGTGGAAAAACATGCCATTCTTTTTCTACTCATAAATTTTAATAGATATAGAAATATTAATATCTTTCTTTGCTTGTGCATCTCCATGTATGAAAGCAGAGGAGAACTGGGTGGTGATACCAATGGACTAGTGAGATTAGCTTTTCAAGCAAATTATTCAGAGTAATATGAAAGTTCCATGTCCTCCAAGAACTTTATTGGCTATAATCTGATAATGGAGGAAACAATCTGATAATACCTGTTTACAGTAGCTCAGCCACTTGGTATCAATTTCTTAATTATCAGATACTTACTGAAGGTCCCTTAAAGGCTTTGTCCATCTCTGAAGAGATTCAATCTAATCAGGGTGAAAAAGTAGACCCGTGAAATTTTAACTAACAATATTAAAACTCAGGCCAGTCCACATTGCCAACAGGAAGTCTGGAGTGCTCACAGTAATGCACTGAGGCAGGACAGAGTCACAGCTGCCCTGAGAACTGGATGATCACAAAGAATGACACACAAGATATGTGTTTCTGAGCTGCTTTTAATGAATGAGATTTAAACCATGAAATAGTTGACTTTATTAGCCATGGTCTTTGAACTTAATAGAACTACCAGATTCAGAACATCAAATCTTAAACATGGAGGCTTTCTTCCCTTCTCTAGTATTTTAGGTTTTGTATCTGATGGACCTAAAACAGAATTAATAGTATTAAATAAAACTATGTCCTTGATTACTTCTGGTTTATAACAAGTAACTTTAGAAGTGCATTTTGAGGCAAAAACATCGAGATAAAATATGTATCCATATACAAGGCCAGAGAAGAGATTGGAAGACCTTTGGGCTACTCGTTAGCAAGAACCACAAGTAATCCCTCTTTCCTTCTCTAAGAAATTGCATGAATAAAAATAGGAAATAGATCCACTTCCTGTCAGAGATAATGGCTCACACTTAAAACCTACTGCAGGAGATTCTCATGAAAGACTAATGCAACCAGTTCATATCTGTAAATATAAACTGAGTAAAATGGAAACTTCAAGTGAGAAATTATTTCTTTAGTGTTATCTTCTGGCTTCAGGCACCAGCTTTACACATCGTTTTGGATTGTTGAAGTCCCTATTTGGTTATTTGCATAAGAGCACTCTACTTAACAAACGCAAAGCTTTGTTAAAGAAGTCACTATACAAATAATGTCCATTCAATGTTTTGGGAATCATCAATTGCTTGCTGTTGTTTGGTGTGGAAGTCATGTTTTGTTTCAGTGCATCACAACCATGTTAAAAAACAAGGTGTGTGGTTCATGTCTTTGTCCATATATATATTTTCTTTGTCGTTATTGTTTAGACCAATGACATCATAGCTGAAAATAACACTCCCTGATTTTTCCTGATGCATGCAGCTCCTCCAAAGTTTAATAGGATATGGCCGAATATTTCTTCCCTTGAGGTTTCTAACCCAAAACAAGGTAGGAGCATCTAAAATTCCTACTGATATAAAAATCCCATGTTTGGGGGGAAAATCCTATATACCATCTTAACACGAACTAGAACATTACCATGGATGCTTTGTTTTTGAATGAATCTTAACTTGAATCTTTACCTTTTTCTAATATGAATATAGTCCCAGAAGCCTGAGGGGAAAATCAGATGGAACAAGATTTATAAGTCTTGAACAAATTTATTTTTATAGAGTCCCAAGAAAAGCCTAGAGTTTAGTTGTCAATATAGTATAAATGTAAATCTTAAAACCTTATGGGTACCACAAGCTCCTTCCTTCCCTTTTGCTCTTCTTAAGTAAACTCACTGGTCACCTCCATTGTTCTGAGGGTCAAGATGAATAGATGAGGCCATCACTGAAACTCCCAGAGGGTCTGTTTGTTATTGCTCCACATTGACTTGCAAAACTTTGGTTCTCTCTCTCTCTCTCTCTCTCTCTCTCTCTCTCTCTCTCTCTCTCTCTCTCTCTCCCTCCCTCCCTCCCTCCCTCCCTCCCTCTCCTTCTTTCTTTTTCTCCCCTCTCCTTCCCTCCTTCCTGCCCTCCCTCCCTTTCTTTTTCTGCTTCTGCCTCTGCCTCTCTTTTCTTCCCTTCTCATATATCTATACCAATGCATGTACACATTCTAAAAACTTCTCTTTTGGGGATTACCCCTCCATCCAGTTTACCAAGGAACATTCATTTCTTCCAGCCTAGAAAAAAACTACCCAGTCTGTTCTCAGAACAGTAATTATTTTATGGCTTCTGGTGTTGGAAGGAAGGGAGGGAGGGAGGGAAGGAGGGAGGGAGGGAGGAAAGGGGGGAGGGAGGGAGGGAGGAAAGGAGGAAGGAAAGAGAAATAGAGGGAAAGAAAGAAGCAGGAAAATTGAAGAGTAGGAACTGAGAGTAGGATTACATAAGAAGAAGTAGAATTTTTTAAATGGATCATGAACTTCTAAAGCTGCAAGATAATGTTAGATTCACACTGACATCTTGCCTATATGTACGTGTTTGTATATAAATAGGGGCTTATCTCAATAGAAAGCAGTGTTCTTTTGCCTTCTTTCTCCAAAAATAAAACATTCATCAATGACTTCTGCCTTTCTTAGTTATAGACAGGATGTTCTTTTTGAACTCTAATGAATACAGATGGAGGAGGAAATGAGCAAAAGAAGGAACCAGGAAATAGCTACTAAGCAAAACAAAATATATTAGCAATTTGTTGAGGAGTCAAATTGGAAGGGCTGCATTTCAGTCCACTATTGGAGTGATGAAATCGAGACTGTCCTAGATACATACATTACTAGAAAATAGAATTACCTTAATCATTTGCTCTAAATGAATTTCTTCAAGTTTCTGGGTACATACATGGAAGAAGAAATACAGTTCAAGCTCATTCCTGCTAATACAATTCCCCCAAGGAATGGGTGGGGAGAGGTTTAGCAGTTTTATTCCTTGGCAAGTTCACTGAGAGCATCTTTGAATGGCACACAGTGTTTCTCACTGAATTTAGTACTCTGACAAATATACAAGAAAAGACCTCAGGCGTAACATTTCTCCACAGTGAGTTTTGAACTGAATAAGATTATGCTTTGTTCAAATCATGAAATGGACCCATTTGATTATTTTGTTGTTTTTCAGTGTCATGGGACAAAAGCTTTCAGAAATGGCATTAGAGAAGGCCAATTGTACAATTTTTTTTTTAGGATGTGGATAAGAAGCTCAAATTAAGTTACTTAAAAACGTAACACAGCTGAATTAAGTGCTTAAACTGGAAATACTAGTACCAGGTAAACTGCCGAGCAGAGGACAGTTCTGTAGAAACATAATTTATCTTGCAAAATCCCCAAATCAGCAAAGCCCCCCAGACTCCATGCTGTTTCTGTTATTTGCACAAGCAACTCATCATGAAACAGCAGACTAGTTTAGAAAGACAATCCTTTCATTAACGAAGGACAGCAGCACTGAAGCAATACACACGGAGACAAGAAACTCAGTTTTTAGAGGGACCCATATTTTCGGTGACTCTGAGGTCAAATACTGCTGAATGGTTGACCATATAGTCATATGTTCTGTGATCTCTAGTAGGTTCTGCAACAACAACAAATGGCCTAGCTGTCTCAAACATAGACACATTTGTTATGACACAGAGTGACATGGTAAATTGAGGCACTAATATTGTGTGTTACCTCAACATTCCAACCGTTACTTGTGAAGTAGGATGAGCAGGGATCCTTGTACCCATATTCTCATGAGGATAACTTTGTTCACAGGACTCCTGATATAAATGTTAGTTTTTTCATACCTCTAAAAACAAAAGCTTTATTGCTAATGACAGTGTTGAATCATTTTAACCCAAATAGAAGCCTTTCTTTGTAATTGCAACAGATTTCCAGAAAAAAGAGAGAGAAAGAGAGAGAAAGATAAGAACAGACTCTTCATCTAGGGCTCCACAGAGTGGGTTGGTAATAAGGTATTAATTACAGTTTGAACGTTTCACTATTGTCTCTAATTTGCTGTTCATTTTTTTAAACCTATGCAGTTGCTCCCAAATTAGCTTTGTCAACAGTTTCTTCTGTTCAAGTTGCAAACCACAAGAGAGGTAGGAATTCTTGGATTCATACAGTGATCCCATGGTGTTATGTGTTGTGAGACATTGCACTGTATGAATCTGGAATATCTGTGAAGTGTACCCATCAGCTTATCGGTGAGGCATGTTGGTACCCAGCCAATGCATCAGCAAGTACCGAGAATGTTACATATATAAAAAGTGGCTTCACTCAGAAATTCACCTGCAATTAAAGATGCCTCAAGATTTGTTTTCTGAAAAAACTAATGTCTGGGTAGAAATTATGACAGTTTAGGTTATTGGGTAGACTACGAGTTTGAGAGCTCTAACACTCATGCTCCTTTTTTTAAAAAATAAGAAAATCCATTGGCAGTGGGTCTCAAGAATGTTTTTCATGATGCCAGAAAGGCAGACTCTATGGTTCCCATTTCCCTGTGTGACTAAGGAAATATATTAAAGTTTATGATTTCAAACATGGTTTTAAACAAATGTGGAAAATATCCATGAAGAGTTCTGAATTAAGTAATGGCCACATTCTGAAGTAATAATCCTGTCACTTCCTTTAAATTAAAATGGGCAGCAGCTCATGTGTGACTCATGAATGGCCTACTCCAGCTAGCATCTGCCATTCACAGAATGAAGATTTTTCAGGAAACATGAAGACCCTGTTTTTATTTCTTCACCAAATTTTCTTAAATGTCCTCTGTAACAGATGTGTCTTGTTTTCCACTCTTCTCTGTTGGGCATATGTCTTCCTCCTTGTTTCTTATTTTATTTTCCATGAAACACCTCTTGATAAAATCTTGGTTTGATTTTTGTGGCGAAGTACCAGGAGACCTTTCTTCTTGCTTAATGAATTTAGCTGCTTTCAGGATTGCAGTCAATGCTGCATTTATATTTGAATCATATAGAGAAAAGGAAAAAGTTGGTGACAAGATGGGGAAAGGGAAAATAATCACATTTAAACTATGTCCTGATGCATCATGGTGTGTTTTGAATTAAGAAATATTGAGAAAGCCCTTTGGAGGCAATTTCATCTGTGCTGGGAATTTGAGAGAATAAGTACCAATAAACATGTGATAGGTTCCGAGGGTTAGAAATTGATCTGTACTCATGATCTATATCACAGTAGTCATTGTAACAATGGTAAGAAGCTTCCCCATCTATAATAAGCAATGCTGTTGAACCGAACAAAAGAGATGAAGGAAACAGAGATGAGAGAACTGATGCTCTTTCTTTCACTCTTATGCCCAATATACCAAAGGCCTCTTGACATGAGTCCGACCCTGGGACCTCTAGTTTCTTCAGTCGGAGCACTAATTAGTTGCAGACATATTTTAGAAGCAGGACGAAGCCAGCTAATAGAGGAGAGTTATCATTAAATGTGTGCAGAAGATGCTCAGAACCTGCAGAAGGGTGCAGAACAGGGTAGAGTGAAGAAAAAACGAGAGAGTTCTACAGGTTCTTCATTTCTGCCTTGGGAAAGATCTCAGGGGAAGCATCATATTGTTAATTCAATGAAGCAAAAAGAATTCTCACAATTTTTATTCATTTGCCTCCTTTCTAAAGTGGTTTATCCAAACCCTTTCTGTGTAAATGAATGAAATGAATTTTCAACAGCGTTGGATTTGAGTAGACTTTCCTTGTTTGAGAAAATAATCTATGACAATTAGAGTATATGTTATTGCCATTGATATAGTCACATGGGTGATGTAATAATATAATTTCAAAGAAAGAAGTAAAATAAGAAGACATAGAAGGGAAAAGAAATCTCTTCTTCCTGATATTATTTTTCTTCAATTGTCTTTGTCTCCAACCTTTGGCTTTCCTGTGATTGCCATCTGCCAAGTTCTTCCACAACCAGTTTCAGTCAGAAGAAACCTTGTGAAAAACCTGAGAGGGCTGTGGGCCTTGGTTGCCATGGAAAACCAATTAACAAGTCAATTAAAGAGCCAACTCTGAACTCTTTCTCTCTCAAAAGCATCTCTAGCCTGCCTTAGTCTTAACTGGTCACTAATAAGCACCTCATTATCATAAACACCTTGCATGACAGAACATGTGCCATATATATATATATATATATATATATATATATATATATATATATATTAGACCGAGGAATAATAGCAAAAGTAAATGTCTTCTGAGTAGATAACTAGTCCAAGCTGAAGACATCTGAAGACATATTTGATTGTTGCACATTGGGGTTTTCTACTGTTGACACTTCTGCATTTCCTTCAGTGTACAGGAGAGCCCAACCCAACAAAGTATCTGACTCTAAGTGTCAATCACACGAGTGCATGACTGGACCTTTCTCTTTACCTCCTCACATACAGTGCCTGGTACATGAGAATCTTGATAAATTTGCTGCCTGTGCTTGCCCTGTCATACCATGTACTTTGTGTTTTAGAGACTTCAGCGCTGTTTACTGAGGCAATAACACATGCCTGTTATGCTATACATTACAATGTGACTTGAAAGTTAAAAATATAAAGGCATGGCAATGTGCAGAAAGCTACTTTTTTCTTCCTAAACTAATCTGTACCCAGATGCAGTCACTCAGCTAATATAATCTCTAACTCAGTTAGATCTTATTGTGCTGTGCTGTTTTTCTAAACTGTATAATATGTAAGACATAGTTGGACTCTCTTGGGATTTGAGTGGTAGAAGAATATATTTAAACCTCTCTTTCCTCTGTGTTTTCCTCTGTCTCCTGTGGGAGAGTACTTTAGAATCGTTATTCATTCATTTATCTTCTCATTCAATAGAATTTCTGAGTGATTAGCATATGTCAGGCAATGCTTTAAGTTCTGTGGTTATAGGTTCAAGCAAAGCAGATATGGTCTACACTCATGTGATTATACTGAATAAATAGCAAGACCTTTTGAAAATGCAATTTTCAGATATTATAAATGCTAATAAAAACATAAAAACGGATTAAGATATTGGAAGATTAGTGTGTTTAAGTGGCAGGGTTATTATTTCAAATGAACTACTCAGAATTTCCTTTGGCCTGCACTTGACTGAGAAAGTGCTGGGGGCAGCAAGTACTGAGCAGTGTTTGCGGAGATGTCGGGAGAGGAATACATCCAACCTACCGAAGGGACAATATAGACATAGAAATACACTTGGTGTTTCAAGAGCAATAAGGAGGGGTCCTGCAACAAGTGAAGGAAAGAATAGAAAGAGTCAGAAAGAAGCCAAGGGTTGGTAAACTAAAGAAGCGGTGAACTTTCTAATATAAATGAGATGGGAAGACAATAGGATGGTGAGGAGTGAGGCTCCCTGGGCTAATCTGAGTTTCTATTGGGTCATTCTCACTGCCAGGAAATGCATCTTAGAGATGATGACAATAATGTCAGTGAAGGGTGATGTTATTTGTAGCGTAGCTAAAGATGAGATGGTGGAGATGGTGAGAAGTCAGTTTTGCCACAGATATAGAAGCATAGCCAGGTGGGTTGACTCATTGACTGGTTGTAAGCCGAGAAAGGAAGAGATGCTGAGGACAACCCTGGCATTGCAACGTAAGTAGTGGGAGAAATGAACTTGGTGTTTTTTAAGATGCAGCTACTGGTTGAGCAGCAGGGATAGGAAGGGACCCCAGCATCTTAGTTTCATACATGTTAACATTAAGACGTTATTTAAATATACTAGTGGAGATGGTGCAAAGGGTGCCAAGTGTAAGACATGCATCTGAATGGAGTCTCACTAACTGGGGAGTTGGTTCAGGTTGGGAAATATTATTTTTGGAGTGTTCTACATAGAGATGTTTTTAAAGTCTACATATATATGGGTATTTTATCATAAAAATATCTAGGGTCATCTGAAAACCATAAAGGCCCAAGAACTAAACTCTGAAACACGTAAAGTGTGAAGACAAAAAGCAAGGGTATAACAACAAAAAGAATTAGTGTGGAAGGAGGAGGTCCTACATCTAGGGTTATTCTGTGACTCTTTAGGGAAGGATTGCCAGGTAACCCAAAGGACACAACTGTAGTTAATGATAAACTACAAGTGAGACTTGTAGGGGAACACCAAGGTGGGGAGGCTGGAGTGGTTGGGTAGGTGGGGGAGCATCCTCATAGAAAAAGGGGTAGTGGGGATGGGATAGGGGGTTTCTGGAGGGGAAACCAGGAAAAGGGATGACATTTAAAATGTAAATAAATAAAATATCTAATAATAATAATATTTTTTTAAAAAGAGACTTGTTTTAAAATAGTTGGGAAATATATTTTCATACACATGTCCCTGCTAATATTTTAGCATAGTGAGGTAGAGAATTGAATTTAAATATGGACAGTTTTCCCCAGAAGACTGTGGAAGTAAGAGGGTAGTAGAGAATGTAGAAGGAAGTGAAGTTCTAAGAAGGTACCATAGATTTTAGGCATCTCAAGAAAAGAAGGGAAGATGTACTAAGGAAAATGAGGAACTAAAATTCATCAAATGGTATCATACCTTGGGACTTTTCATGTGCACTACAGCGCAAATTGGATCATATCAGGAAGGATCATGCATGGCTCTGTGCTTGAATAGAAAACTAAATAGTAAAGGATGGTAAATTAATAGCCTGAAAAAATAGGACAGTGTACTAATCACTTATGAATTATCCCTTTGGATAATTTTTATAAACTTTATTATAAAAATACTTTCAAACAAACTAAAACATCATACCAAAATTAATGACACCCAAATTCTATATTACTTAATGAACAAATACATGGTTATAATTGATACATATTTTATCTCTATATATTCCTCTAATGCCTTCCAAATACTTTTTTAATTTTATATTCTCAAATATATTATTGCCAGAGAAGACAGCTTTTCCAAGGTCTCCGAAACATTCTTTAAAAAGCCTTTTAAAAAAAAACCAAGTTGTCATCAGCCTACTTACTAGGACATCTTTGATTTTTTTAATATCCATTTACCTTTGGAAATACATTTATAATAGTACAAGTGTAATAAATTATTCTTTGTTAAATAACTATTATCAATTCTCCTATCAAATTAATAATTTGATTTTCAAGTGAGACCCACAAATAGTCAGTGTCACCACAGAAATGAAGGTATTGTAGGTTGGGTGACTTGTTTTCCAAAGTAACTCACTTCAAGATCTGTAACTTTGCTGCTGTTGGTAGTATTGTTATTCACTTGGCACATCGCACTCCATTTTATTTTAATCCTTTCACTCTCACACTGAAGTCCCACAGTCTCTTTCTCTCAATTCTTCTCTTTCACCTGGTCCTTCTTGTTTTCATCCACAGCCCTACTCCCTACACATCTATACAACTAATCTCCAATGAAGGTCATGTGGCTTCCAGATTCCTGCTTTGTTCTTGCTTCTCTTTTAAGCAACTAGATCCAACAAGTCGCTGTAATGGCTCTCTTCTACTTTTCATCATCTCCTATGTCCTCCTCTTCTTCTAGCCAAACTGGATTTCTTATCATCAGGATCTTAGCTTTAATCTTAGTGTTTATTATAGTAACCAGATCTCTGATTAATGAATCTACACTGTTCTGATAAGTTGAGACCTAGTGAATACAGTATATATGCATATTTATATGTATATGTATATATGTATGTATATATCACCTCTCCTTGTTTTCTTAATTTATATACATACTTTAACTTTGATACAAAGATGTTATTTTTTTAAAAAAAGATTATTGTAAGCTTAAAAAAAGTAAATTAACACCTATAGTAATTCTGTTTCAATAAAATACTGAATGGAAGAAAGGATGAATGAATGAATTCAATTTTATTTTGTTTGACTTTGTTGTTGGGTAATATAAAACATTAATGAGATGAGTATTTGTAAGCAAACACAGTTTGCAGAATCATAGTTCACTTTTCTTATTAATGCCAGCTAGGCAAATCCTTATGTTTTGATTCCAACTGAACTGCCCCTCCTAATTTTTTTTAGACTTATTAAATAGTTATTTCAATGAAATAATTGGTTTTTTATCATTTATTTTTGAAGGTTGAATTAGATTAAAACAATTTCTTGGGTTGGGTGAGACGCAAGAGAGAACAGCTAATGACTCTCCAATCACTCCCCGGCTCCCATCTTCTTCATATCTCTGTAGTTCATACCATATCACTCCTCCTGGGCATCTCTGGATTTTAAAGAGAAAGGGGAAAAGGAATTTGGGGTACAGTACGTCACTGAACTCCCCTTTAGTACCAGATATATTAAGAAACTCAAGAGAGGGACATTTTAACTGTTTTTCCATAGGAATAATCTCCCTGTATTTTGTGTTTCCTATAATACATAACCATGAATTTTTTACTTGAAAGAGACAAGAAAGTCATATCCTCCTAACATTGGGGAAAAACAAAATCAAAACCTGTGTCATTGTCTCAATCCTTAGGTACTTGCTATGATGTCTATAGAACTCCACCAACATCATAAGCTAAAAGAAAGACAATGAGACCAAAGAGCCATGGGAGTCAGCAGATTCACACACCTGCTGCTGCTCATATGCGTCCTTCCCTCCTTTTAGGGCTGCAAAGATGGGAGGAAAATGGGAGAAATGATGCAAAGTCAGTAAAGTTTTTCATGTGCAAAATTAGACTTTTGCATCCGTTAAAACAGAGCCTTCCCAAAATTTTAAAAGGTGTGCACCTGCAAATGCTTCTGTTCATCTTGTCTGCCAAGAATTAACAATCTTCAGTAGTATTTGTCCAACCTTTCTATCCTGCTTGAAACAGCCACCTGTTGTCACCGTGTGTTATGTTGGTTCCCATATATGTAACGCCATGGCCGCCATCTTTTCTCCATCCTTCATGTCACCCAAGCATGTAGCGTGCTATTTCTCTGCTGCTGTATACATTCTGTATACATTTCTGTTCTTCCTTGCAAGACTGTGAATGCTTCGGCCACTCCAATCGGTGCAGTTATATCGATCTGCTAAATACAGTCATTTGCGTGAGCTGTAAACACAACACTAGAGGTCAGCACTGTGAGTTATGCAGGCTGGGCTACTTCAGAAATGCTTCTGCACAGCTGGACGATGAGAATGTGTGCATAGGTCAGTTCCATTATGATTTCAGCTTTTGTTCTGTGCCTTTGGAGCTATGGGGAGCTGGTTAGGGTGAAGAAGCTGGTGATCTGCACGACAGCTGAGCCAGAATGAATCTCCTCAATGGAGTAAATATCCTTGGTAGACTGGAAATTCGCTTGCACTTGGATAAAGCCATACTTGGTTTGGGGGTGGGGGTGGAATTTGATTCTTTATATTGTTACATTGAAGATGATGTCATGAGAAATCATATTTAGGAAATGAAGAATATTTAAAGTTTCTTTCTCTGGTCTTTTCTTTCTCTCTTCCTTTTGTCTCTTTAAATTTTTTTGCATGAAATATTAAAATCTGATAAAGTTTTTTATCTGATTTTATTCACCTCAAATTGTAAATTCAACCTTTAAGATGATAATTAACTGTATTAGGTAAGAAACTTTCTGGTAGAGACTCAGGTACAATTGATGATGATCTACAAATATTGGTATATTAAAAAATGTTGCTATTACAAATTGAGAGCTACTAGCAAGTTCTAATGCAAAAGTTTGCATACCTTTTCTATCAACAGTAATGAAATTCCATTTATTGGATTTTTCCATTGTTCCCAGAGGAAGAGTAGTTTCTCAAAACTTCTCCAAGTTATAAATTCTGTTAAATCATAACATATATGAGCCATCTAAAATAGGATCTTGGGAGGAGAAATCCCAGAAGCCTTGTCCATCCCCCATGACTGATTCTTCTCAGCTGGGAAGATTCAGGTGCTCCTTCCCTTTTGGAAAAGTTTCTTCTACCTTCTAGATGAAG
Source organism: Arvicanthis niloticus (assembly GCF_011762505.2). Classification (NCBI taxonomy): domain Eukaryota; kingdom Metazoa; phylum Chordata; class Mammalia; order Rodentia; family Muridae; genus Arvicanthis; species Arvicanthis niloticus. Next base: position 88,870,880 of record NC_047661.1, on the reverse strand, counting down.
AGTCTTACTCTAAGGAAGGAAGTCTGGAGCTAGGCATTCTGGGGCATCAGTGCAAGTGGTGGATGAATGAAAAGAATCAGGTACTTGAGGCAGGCTTTGGCTGCATCATGGATAGAAACCAGCCTGCATTGCATGAGCTCCTAACTCAAAACAGTGGCATGAGAGAGCCTTATAGAGAAACAGTAAATGGAATTTCATTGTATAATTTACTCTAAAAAATGCATATATTTGAAGTGCCTATTACTACACCAGAAATTATAGAGGCAGAGATTTCCAGAAACAAAGTTCAGGAGAGTGGATAAGCTGTAGAGCATACTGGATGGAAAATGAAAAATGATGTTTTATATACATAAAAAAAGAGTCAGTTTTCAATTCAACTGTGTGTCTTGGATCCCACTTTCTGCTTGCACTGTGACAATCAGAGACATTCTTGTCTACTATCATTGAATAACTCTATGATTATTTTGAATTTATTTGGACCAAGTATTCACAATACTGTTTATGTCTGCAGTTTTTTCTATTTTTTTCAAAATGCTTCCTTATTTATAATTTGGGAATTAGTGGAGAAGGTACTGGAGTTAGATGCTGGAGAGCTGGGTTCAAGACCCAATGTGCTATTCCCTAGCTATGTGCCTTAGGTAAGTCATTTAAACCTCCTGGCTTTGTTGTAAGCAAATGAACAGGAAACACTGGTAAAGTATGCCCTGACCTGCAATTAGAGGACAAAACAAAATAACTAATTCTCATTAACCAAACAGTAGGGTAAGTATTATAATAATGATTTTTCCTCTTTTGTATTTGCGGGGAAAAAAAGACAAATTGACCCAACTTGTACACTCTTAGCAAAGAACATCCTGACTTGACAGCCTGAACACCCTCCTAAGCACTTTAGCACAGCTAGCAAAGCTAAAGATGCCTAAACTTTACCTCAAGTAGGCTTTTGCATGACAGCAGCCATCCTACTGTCACCTTATGAAGAGGCGCCCAATCACCTTCCTAACACTTAGATTATGAAGACTTGAGGATATTAATAGAAACAAAAAGATGCACAGCTGTCTTAATTTTGAATGTAGAATATATTGTGCTGTATGCCACTTGTGAAAATATAACCTTGCAATAAATACGTAAAGAACAGAAAAGGTTAAGTGAATAGAACCACTAAAGCAAACCCTAACCCATTATACATATACCTATACATATGCATACGCATATATACATATATATATGTATATACATATATACATATATATATGCAATTAAAGTATTTTACATCTGAATATTTTAAATAAAGCAAAGCAAAAAGACCTTATGGGGAAAGATTGAATACTTAATTTGTAAGTCCCTACCACAGCAGTTGAGAACTAATTGCTATTTAGTCCAGAAAAAAACTAAAGGAATTAAATGGATATTTGCTTAACTCATTCTCACAGCATTGGGTACTAATCTCAAACACTTTGAACTCTATCTACATCATCTCTAAATTTAAAAAAAAAAAAAAAACTTTTTCAAAAGATGCCTTGCAATTTTTTAAAAATTCACCACCCAGCTTTGAGGGACTAGCTCACACCTCTGATCTATCTAGATGTTTTGATGTCACTTTATATTATAGCAAATATACAATTCAGCTGGGTATTTCATGTTGCCACAGTGATTGCTGCTTTGTGGTTACTGGTGAATTTATTTGATTTTCATACATACTCCTAGAAGACATACAGTCATGTCTTCTGAGATACATGCCATTTCCCCATGATGATGCAACGATTACATGAAAATGCCATCCTTGTATGCTTATGCTTCTTACAAACTTGAGCATAAGCAGAAGCTAAAGGATGCATGGTTTCTGACCTTGAGTAATCACTGTTAATAATTCCCCTAATGAGCTTTGCATCAGAGAGAAACACAGGGCTCAGCAGTTGCTACTAAACATATCTCAAAGTTATTATGCATTAGTTTTAATTCTCCTTGAAACCCACGATCAGGTAATGAGAGGTTCCTTTACACAAAACCAAGGAAACTCAACACAATTTTAATGCCCATAAATAAATTGTAGTATAACGTTTTAATTGAGCTGTGCAAAGTATTTTATGCTGGTTTGCAATCTGACAGCCCTGTATTTTCTTTATAATTTCATGTAATAAAATATTATCCTCATGGTCACTCCTACTATACCATGTATCATTGAATAGAAATTCATAAGTGATAGATCTAAAATAATATTATTTGTGTATAAGGTGAAAAAGGGAAAACATTATGTCTTTTGCCCATTTATTTTTATGACTAAGATAACATTGTTCATCTTTCTTACAACAAAGACTGGCGGTTACTATGGATTAGATGTTGGACAGTGTATTTTTTTAAATTTTTAAAAATCTATCTCTTTGATCACTGTGGACTACTTGGAACAGCATGCAGATACATTCTGCCCAGGTGTAACTCCAACTGGCTTACAAAACACCAACAACTCTTTATCAACATGCCCACTTTATAAAGGGAGACCCATTCCAGGGTGATGTAGGCACAACTCAGTGAATACAAATGTATAAACATCAAAAACCACAACAAAATAATAATTTTTAATTATTCCTATTTATACATAGACACACATTAGAATAGAAAATGCTGCCAGGAAAAAGTAGAAATGTTTTGGAATTTTATTTTAGTTACACACACACACACACACACACTCACATCATTGTTAGTTTTATAACTGTTTTAGGAGAATGCTGAGCTTTAAATACTGACTTAACACAACATAAACTATAATTTAAAGGTCTTCCACATCATTTGAAGAAGTTTTCATTTGTCTCAATGACAAGATTGGGCAAAACCTCTAGGTCTATTCACAATGATAATTTCAAATTCTCATTGCTAATGACACAACTCAGTTATAATTAAGCTGAACTCCCCAGGGCTTTGGTCAATTGGTTGGCTACACGATTTTATTCAAACTTTTACTAAGAGATCCTCACAATGGTTCCATCTTTAAAACAAAGAAGATTGAGAAACAGAAAGTAATAATAACCTGCCCAAGAACCCACAGCATGATAGCAGTGAAAAGAACACCAGCTCAGAAATCCCTTGCTCCAAACCACCTGTGTGCCTCCAGCTGGGGAACAACACAGGTTTCCCACTTCTCTCTTAAGGTTTGAACACAATAGAGCTTCAGACATTAAAATGCCCTGTGTGGGGATCAAAGAAGCATTCCCTTAGCTTTTTATTATGCCAAACCATTACCTTGCCCAGACAAGAAAGTTGCAGAGACAAACATACATCTCAAAGTTTATCTTCCTTTAGATTGGAAGTATGAAATTTATTTTTGTTTCATGGTTGTTCACCTACGCTACAAAGGAGCTGAGTGATCATGGCCAGCAAACACAACGGCTAAGGGCTCATCTCAAAGCCTGATATACATAAATAAGTGAAGGCACTGTCCCAAATCATAAAGCAAAACTACCTTTAAATGAGTAAAGTGCATCTGTATTGCACTTTGAGACGTTCGACCATTCCCAGATATTGAGTGTAGCAGATAAACCCATTTGAATAATTTAAAACAGATTTTACACTGATGGAATATTGATTTATCCTTGATATACACACTTCTCATGGCATTCATTAAACCATCTAAAAAAAATGTCCTAACAAATGGAATCTCCATTATGATCTGTTACTGGTGAAAGCATGATGTCTTATTTCCTTGGAAGGGTTCAGATCTTTTTCTCCCATATCATAAAGATGATGCCATGGAAGGCTGAGCAAGTAAATAAATGGCCCTGAAATAGCCACATTTGCCAAAGCATTTCATTAATGGACATCTTCCTTTAAGTGAGTGAATCCTTCTAAGTAAGTGACGCTCCTGTGTTGATAACTTCTAAGCCACTTGACGTGTCTCCAGCCTGTGTATTGTCTTGTTTCTACAGAGTGTTATTGTAACCCTTTGGGTTCAATCCATGATCGTTGTAATGGCTCAGGATTTTGTGAGTGTAAGACTGGAACGACAGGGCCTAAATGTGATGAGTGTCTGCCAGGAAATTCCTGGTACTACGGCTGTCAACGTAAGTAACTCTGGGAGCTGCTCTCTGCCTGCTGCAGCATGGCTGACTCTGCTTGTCTAGGCTGGTATGTGCAGCGTCTCAGAGCAGAAAAAGAACCATCCAGCAGTCAAGCTCCATAGGCTACTCAGTGCCCTGCCTGTGTAGGAGAGTGATCCATCAGTCGTTCAGCTGGCTTCTCTGAAACCTACCCTCATCTCCTCTGATGGCTAACACAACTTATATTGAAATACTGTATGGCAATGTGTATACCTGGTCAGACCATAAATTAAGTGGCACAGTAGGGAACCCAGCTTGGAAATCCTCACCACGAAATGAAGTGTGATATGTATGTGGTTAATATATTTCCTGAATTGAAAGCATCTCTGAAACTGTAGAGTTCATAAATTCAACAATATCTACATAACTTATAACCACCCTTGCTATCATGCCCACCACTGAGTCTTAACCCAGATCCTGGAGGTAATAAATCTAAGGCATATTGAAATGCTGTGGTAAAAGAAATGAAAAAATCAATATCATTTTTTGAGACATTAGGGTTAGGTGCCACGTAACAAACCTTAGAGAGTTGCTGCTCAGCTCATCCTCTGCAGACTCTTAAGTCGTCTGAGAAGCTTGTCAGGCAGGTGGCATGTCAGTGTGTCCATGAAATCAAAAAATTTAAATCTATGCAGAAACTTCCTGCCTCCATTGTAACTTCTTCTGCTTTATGGTTCTGCACTCACTTTGCTTTTGATGTTTAAACTTACTACTATGAAACACCCACGTCCTCTGAAACAAAGATATCCAGAGAAAAAGAGAGCAAGTCACAGAGATCACCTCAGTTGTATTGCTGCCAAACCAAAAAAGAAAAGGAAAAATATGGGAAAGAGATTTCAGAGCTGACTTTTATTTAACCATAAATATGAAGAAAATTATCATTTGAATATATAATTAATATAAAAAGTACTAAGGAGGTATATTCCCATCTCTAGGACCTTTAAAAACATCTTGGTGTCCTTAATTATAGAACATCTCAATTCAAACTAACCATATGACAAGCCCTAACAGCGCCATGTCTGCCCTATTGGACAGCAGAGCTATACTTCTGTGTGCTTATTTCTCATTTGAATAAAATAGTAGCATGCAGGAAAAGTAGAGACAGTTTCTATGAGAAATCATATTATCTCTATAATACAATCATTTTATTTTCTACATAAAATTTCTACATAAAATCTTAAAGAAGATAACTACTATAACAACAACTAATAGCATTAGATTTCACTAGAAACGTGCAAAAACTGATCTAATTTTCTATCTGCCACTCATGTAATTTCTATGTATTGGGCAGCTACATTTATATGTAACACAAAATGGCATGGTATGAGAAGATGGACTGTAGCAATAAGAAGAGATTTTTGGCATTGGGCAGGTCAATATTAGAGGTACCAAGAGCTAGGCACTGAGAGGAATAGTGAAAGGCACTCAGACAACCCGATGAAAAGCAACTCCCTTGAACAGTAGCTCAAGATAAGGCTAAGAATTAAAAGGCCTGTCTGCTGTAATTTTTCAGAAAGCACTTATCCTTAAGAGTAGATTCCTAAAACCCCATGAAGAGATAGGATTCAGAAAGCACTCTACAGTCCTAAAACAAATGAACATGAGTCTCAGAACTGGCCATCAGGCAAAAGCAGCAAAGGAGAGAAGGGTGCCAAGGTAGAAACAAGTACCTATTAATCCTGCCATTCACTAGAAAAAACAAAACAAAGAAATGAACAAAACAAAATGAAAAATATCATTTCAAACCAAATTGAAAGTAAACATTTATTAAATATTAAATATCGACTAAGAGATTGACTTTGGTCAGGACCATTCTCCCAGAATTTCCCAGCTTGAATGGTCTCCAGCCACTTGTTGCAGGGGCTTATGAAACCAAACCTATAGGCCACTGTACCTTGCCATAAGGCTTTCTTATTTCCCAGAACTACAATTCCCAGCATTCCAGAAAGTTACCTAATTCATGTGCAGGTGGAACTTACAGGTTAATTACAGGAATTAAGATTCATCATACGAAGAATAGAAAAACTGTAGTTGACATAAGCATCTCTGAAAGTTTCATAGAAATGCTTCTGTTTTTATTTGAGACACAACCTTACGCTCTAGCCCAGACTGGTCTTCAACTCATGATGTTCCTGCCTCAGCTTCCTGAATGTAGGTATTAGAAGCCTGTGTCACCATGTCTGTTACATAATGTAAAGTCTAATAAAAAAAAAAAAAAGGAGGCAGGGTCCTGGAGTGTAACAAGAGTAAAATGATGGTGAGGATACAAATTACAAATTAATTTTATCAGATGACAATATGATCCCTCACTCACCTACACTATATTAGCAATTGGAAGATCAGAGGAAATCCTGTCACCTAAGATTTTGTTCTGGAAACAGAAGGTGCATTTGAGCCCCTGATATACAATAAAAATAAATAAATAAAAATAAAATACTCTGTGCCTTAGCACCCTTCAACCCTAATGCTTTTTCATGGACCATTGTCCTTAAAAATAATGGAGTTGGTATTGAGTGCCTCCTAAAGTGAGGGGTTAACAAGAGAAGCTTCGTGGATGTAAACAGATAGCTGCTGTGACACAGGGTCATGGGGTCGGGTAACAATTATGAGCAGAGATGAAGGAACTAAAATATTGTCTTGGCAATACCAAACATTCTCCTATGACTTAGGAAATGTGTGTGTGTCCTGGTGGTCTCTTCTCTCTCTCTCTCTCTCTCTCTCTCTCTCTCTCTCTCTCTCTCTCTCTCTCTCTCTCTCTCTCCCATCTCCCTGCCATGTGTGTGTGCCATGTCTGTGTGGTACAGAAAATATTTTTAAACAAAGGAAAAAAATAGAAAGTAGATTGTGTTATTTCTTGAATTCTAGCCAAAAAGTTTTATGTCATCATGGAAAAAAACAAAACAAAACAAAACAAAAGTACCATATAAGAGAAGGATGGGACCCAATATATTTTATGAAACAAAGGTGTGTAAGAGTAAGATTTCTCTCTTGGAAGAATTATTCTTTCACTTCATTAAAGTAAAGATTGGAGTAGTCAAAACTGGATTTGACATATACATTTAACATATTTCAAAATTATCTTTGAGCATACAAGATTTTTGGTGTTTTATTTTGTTTTACCTCTATCTGAAAGCCTTTTGCCTAGCCCAGTGTTAGATGTAGTCTTAGTGGCAGAGAAATTAACGTGGCAAGAAATCAATACCAAGAAGAAACGAGTAGTAGAGTAAAGCTGGCTGTGACATTGGCAGTAATGAACTAGGAATAAATAGATGTGTGTGTGTGTGTGTGTGTGTAACTGTGTCTGTGTATGAATGTATGTATGCATGTATGTATGTATGTATGTATGTATGTATGTATGTATGTATATATTATGTCTATCATATATATGTATATTTACATATATGGTGACACACAATTGTGATCCCAGAACTTAGGAAGTAGATGCAGGAGGAAAAAGAGTTTCATGTCATCCAATGTTTATAGAGTGCTCAAAATTAATCTTGGCTACATAAATTCATTTCTAAAAAGAAAAACACAAAAGAAGAAGAGGAAAAAAGGGAAAGAAGGAGGAAAAAAAGAGGTTTTCAGGATAAAAATTATTTTAATGAAAAGGTCACCCAAAAAAGAAGCAAAGGGAGTTTGAGAATAAAGAAAAAGTTTCAACTAATAACATTTTGAAATCAGAGGTCACAGCCATGTCTCAATAAAACAAAGCTAAAAAGAGCAAACAGAAATTAATGCTTCTTGTAACATGTGAAGGGTTAATTTAGTACCAGCACCAAAAATACTGGATATATTTGGAATATTTTCAGACAAATAATAACGTGAATCTCCACATTAGAATGAGTGGTTCTAGTGATAGTTATGCCATGTTCCAGAAGGACACAAGCAAGATACAGTAAAACGCCACATTATTACCTTAAGCTATCAATACTCACTTTTTCATTGCTTATGTTATGTGAAATCACATGCTACATACAAAAATAGGTTCTGGAAGGGTTTGAGCATTTAAGAAGAGACCCATTTTATAGGTCCTGATACAATAACTGTCAAGATCATTAGCTTTCAATGCAAAAGATAATGGTATCTTGCAGACAGAATACAGTTTTTCCTTCAAAAAGGGATAAACAAGAATAAGACCTGCTTCAAAAATATACTTACTTGGATTGAAAAAAAAAGTACAGGGCAAGACAATGTAGACTTGGAGTATAAATTAGAAAGATCAGACAGTGAAATATTTTTAATCAAGATGATAGACTGTATGGAAAAGGCATTGTGAGAGAAAGAGTATATTATCAATGAAAGATCATTTGAAAGGGAGTACTGCCTTGCATAAATTTAAAACTTTTAAGTGCTCTTTTACCTTCAAACACAAGTTAATTAAATTGTCAAACTATTTAATAAAGCAAACAATATGTTCTGCCAAATTGTTCACATATATTGATGAGAAGTTATCATCAAAAAAGTGAAAGACGTTATGTGTTTTTGTTATTGTCATTGCTACTGTTTTGGGTTGAGTTTTTTGTTTGTTTATTTGTTTTTGTTAGTTTTGCTTTGAGATGGGGGCCTTATGCTCCCAGGTTGGCCTTAAACTTAATCAATCTGTAGCCCAGACTGGCTTCAAACTCAAGATAATCTTTCTGCCTCATTGTCCAAGTACTAGGATTATAAAGATGACCATGTCCCTATTAGCAGTTCTTTGTTTGTTTATTTGGTCAGTTAGCTGGTTGAATGACTGGTTGGTTGGTTGGTTGGTTGGTTGGTTGGTGTGGTTCATTTGTTTGATCATTCATTCATTTTGTTTGTTTAGTTTGTCCTTAAGATGAGCCCTTTATCTAGAACTGTAGAGCCAGTATCAAGATGAACACCAGCAAAGCAATAAATGCCATGAAGGATTCTTTTTCATGGCCAAGAATAGAAAATGTGACAGACAAACATGCTCATCAACTTCTTGACCCATTGTGGATCTGGAAGGTGTTCCAAATAGAGTAAAGTAATACGGGAGAAACAGAACAATAAAAGAAGGGATATATATATATATATATATATGCATCTTTTCAGAGAATAGGCAGACGTTTTCTAGGAATTCAGGTACTGCCTCATTTTTGTTTCTTGATTGGTTCTTTACATTTGTCACTCTGACAATTGTCAACTGTCAAGACACTGTGGTGTATGTCATTTAGCATCCAATATAAATTATAAGAAAGTAAGAGTTGTCTAGGCTACTGGCAGTCATGTTAGATCCAGTGCACCTGATAGGATCCTTGTCCCCAAAGGTAAACCAGACTACATTGGAGTAGAGTACACACAGTTAGGAGATAAGATGACAAAGACACCACTGTCACACAAAGGAGTAAAGGCTGATAAAATCCCATGCACTGATATCCAATCCATTGAAAAAAGCTTCATACTATTTTTTGATAAAATTGATAAAACTGTTTAAAATGTAGGTATAAGAAAAATGTGTCTTTAAAAATCTAACTTAATAATTAAGAATACTACTCACTCATGTGCTATATGTTCACACTCTGATGCACATTAGGCTAAAAAAAATTAAATTGTAAAAGCCTAGGTGTTAAGGAACTGTGGGAACTGTTATTTAAGTGGCAAAGATGCAAAGTCCCAAAGGAGTTAACATAGTTTTAGTTGAATAAAGGCCAAAGGTCATGATCCCAGTAAAACATACTGCATACATCTAGTCTTTATAACACTTCCATCATAGCAAGGCAGGGATGCAGGACAGCTGTTCCCTTGGTAGAGGTGTTTTTCATGTGAAGAGTTGAAGCATATTGGCAAACATATAATTTGGCCGATTACAGATGTCAGCCAGTGTTTATTACTTTTCTCATTGCTATGACAAAGTACCTGACAGGAAGCAATTTAAGGAGGGAAGGAAGGAATTATTCTGATTTATGGTTCAAGGGAAAGTATTTTCTCATCATAGGGGAAGACATGCAGCAGGGACAGGAAACCAGCCAGTCACATCACATCTGTATTCAACAATCAGAGAGGCAACAGAAAATGTGAGCGAGCTGCAACACCTCAAAGCCTGCACCAATGAGTCACATTTCTCCAGTTAGGCTCTACCTCCTGATGGGTCCATAACCTTGCCAAACAGTGCCACCAGCTGTTAGTTTTCAAACACATGAGCCTGTGTGGGACATTTCACATTCAAACCAAACACAGCCCATTGAGGTCTGTGATAGATCAAGTAGACCTGTTGGTTAATGGGAAAGAACAAGAAATGTGGGTCAAATGAAAGAGGTTGCTTTCAACTCACCAATTTCCAGCCACAGTATTCTCTAGCTATATGAGGTACACTAAGAAATGACAGATTCTGTGGTCTGTGAGAAAGTTCAAACAGATGATTAATGTGCCCTTTCTAGTAGTGATTCTGGTTGGTCTTGTGTCAACGGAGACTCTAGTGAAGATGCCTCAAATTTTCCAACTTTGACATTAGATCAAGCCCATGGGGCAGAGGGCAAGTATGCCCAGAATGTCAGCCCAGGTATCCTTAGGAGACATGCTGGGCCACTCCACTGTCTTCCTCTCTAATTATTATTTACTTGTCTATCCCAGGCTTTTCTTTCAGGATACTCATGTTTTGATCTATTTTTTTCCTAGATTATTTTTTTGATGATATTTCTTCCTCTCTCACAACTCCTTCCAGATCTTCCACATCTCCATATCCACTCGACTTCATGGTCTTTCACTCTTCTTGAGAACAAACAAACAAACAAAGAAGTCAAAAATCAAAGCAGAATCATCATCTTCCAGATTACTGGTGTTTTTAATCCTTTGAAAGTCAGCTACTAGGGATTTATAAAACTCCCTTCATTCTATAGATAGCTTTTGATCCCAATTCTTCTGCTACCATAATTCAGGAGTTTTATTCCTTCCTTTTCTTTCATTCTTTTTATTTTATGGAGATTAATTTCTGCAGGCCTGACAACTTGTGATCCTGGAGATATTAGGACGATGTTTCCAATTGGTTCTGTGAGATGAAGATTACACCTCCCAAGACAAATACCTTGAACCTAACTTGTAATTTTTCAATTGCCTCTGGTTGCTGCCTCTTCCGATTTGCTGTGTTACATTAAAATGTCCAGTTCACATTTCACCAGATGACCTTACACGTTGAATCTGTTGACAGGAAGCATGTCACCTTAATGTGGATGTGTCTGTCATGCTTGAGAGCATTTACAGTCCTAGACAGCAGGTTCTACTTATTTAACTCTTGTATCTCTACCACCAAAAGTTTCATTTTGTCAATAAAGTGAATGATTCATTGGATCCTAGCTTTTAATTTCCTTCCCACTAACTTGAATGTCAGTGTCATTTCCCTTGCTGAGTACCACACACAGAAGAATGATGAACGGTAAATATCCTGAGAGGGCTGCTGCTACTCCTGCAGCCCAGCTTCTCTGAGTGGGAAAGCAGTGCTCTTTAAACAGACATTCCGTGCCTCTCAGAGGTAATTGAAAAGAGAAAATATTAGGAAAACAGAAGCTAGAAAGTGGCAATGTATAAGCATTACAAATATGCTGGGTCTTCCTCCAGGGGAACAAGGTTCATTTTGTCAGCTAGAAGAGAAAGCTCAGAGCTGCCCCCAGTTGTGAAATTTCTCCTGATTCAGCAGTCATGCTAAGAGCTGTTGCTTTCCAGCTGCACTTCTTGTTTTTCCCTGATATTTAACTTTGATTTGGAGTTGTCAGACAAGGCCCACCAACCTCTACCATATCAGAGACCTGGGGCCACCCCTGAGTGATGAGGCTAGGGCATCAGGGATTATGCTGGCTGTAGGAAGTGCTGGAACTCTCCACGTGCTAATGGCTCTATTCAGTGAAGCCATGAGAGGCAAATACCGACACAGCTAGCTTGGTGGGAGTGAGTGGTTCTGAATGTACTCATACTCGGTATAGGATTCTATACTAAATGGATTCAAAAACTGCAATTTTCGATTTCCAAAGGTCCACTTGTGACAAATACAGATACTGCACAATGAAGAGAGCAATTTCAGGCATTTTCAACATCATAAAAACATGACTCCTAGCCAGTGGCTCTGGTACCTTGTTCTCAAATCAAAAGGAGCCCTCAGTTCTCACCTGCAAAGCAGACCTTAAAATACTGACTTGGAAATCCATGTTGGATTTTTATCTTTGTTGGACAGAACATTGAGACTACCAAGTATACCCAAACTTAATAATTTCATGCTACCAAACTATCCAAGATAAACAATAAAGGTCTGTGCGCTGTCACTGCCATTCAGTTGCATGGGAAGAAATACAACAACCAGGTCCTGTCTGACAGGTGATCAGAAGGGCAAGTGGAAATGAAGACTGGAGCTCTGCCTTGACTTTGAGTAGAATAAATATAGGGTCTCACCCTGGGCCATTCTTTACACACTGCTGAATGCATGTTTGAAGCTGTGTGTGAATGAGAGAGACAGAGACAGAATGTGTCAAAGTCTTATAAAGTTGTGTGTACAAAGATGAGAGCTAAGAAGTGTAAAAACTCAGCCCAACAACAACATGGCCACCCAACTTGAAGTTTGTAGGAGAAAATTGTCACTAGAGAGTCAGTCCTTAGCACTAACTCATAAATATAAAACTGGAGCATTGGTACCAACCATAGCTGGGAGAGTTTTTGCTATGCAGATTATAAGAGTTAATACAACTCATGAAAATGAGGTTTACATTTGAAGTCGGGGATTTTTGTAAAGATCTCTCTCTCTCTCTCTCTCTCTCTCTCTCTCTCTCTCTCTGTGTGTGTGTGTGTGTGTGGTGTGTGTGTGTTTTGTGTGAGATGGTGGAGGGAGAGGGAAAGTGAGAGGGAGACAGGGGAAAAGCAAGGGAGGACAGGAGAGAGGGAGAAAAAGAGACAGGGGTAGAGACAGCACAGTGGTACATGAGTTTTATGTGTTCAGATATCCGAAGTTGGGATATCCTTAGGTGCCAGGCCTTACCTTCATCCTTGTTTGAGGCAGACATCTCCTTGTTCACGATAGCAGAGGCCAGGCTAACCAGCTGGAGAGTGTCTTGGGGTTCTTCTGTGTCTACCACTCATATCATAGTAGAATTGGGTAGGAGGACTGAGATTATTGGCCTGTGCTGCTACATCCTGGTTTAAGTGGATTCTAGAAATTTCAACTGAGGTCTTACTTCTTGCACGCCAAACACCGGGGTCAAGACTGTTGCCTCTGGGTGTAACTGCTGCTATGTCTCTGCCAAGTATGACATCACGCACCTCATCATCTCAGTGCCACCCAGGACACAGGGGCTTGAATAGTCAGAGTGCTTTCAGTTCCCAAAGTTGTATGATCATGAAATCTGATCTGTATGTGCACATCAATTTCTGGTAAGAATAGTGATCATTTTAAGATAATAAAATTGTATGAAGCCATTTCTGTGTGTATAGAGAACAATCATACATTATCTTTTTCTACAAGGGAGGTAAGCGTTTTCCTCATTTTGTAGATGGTAAAGATGAGAATTTAAGGGGTCATTTTTCAGTTGAACACTTTAAGTAGCACAGCAGCTACTAGTGACTGTTGGTGGTCATGTTTATTTTGTTTTTTTATAAGACTTTATCATTTTTACTTCACAGATTGAGAGAGAATCTGGTGAGTTCTTCCAAGGGATCAGCAAACTTTTTTTCTAAAGATCTAAATAATCCCTATGCTAAGCTCTGTGGGTCATATAGCTGGGTCCCAACTACTATCCTTGCTGAGAGTATACATCTCAACAACACTCACACGTGGAACATGATGACGCCCAAGGAAAATTTATTCATTGAACTGAAATTTGACTCTTACACAAATTACACATGTCAAAAATGATATTCCTTTTCTTTTTAAAAAATTTTTATTGGATATTTTATTTACATTTCAGATATAATCCCCTTTCCCAACCCCCCCCCCAACCCAGGAACCCTCCATTCCTTTTCATTTGACTTGATTTATTTTAAAAAGTATAAAAAACAATTCTTTGTTCATCATCCAAGTGAAAGGAAAACAGCCTGAGCTTTGCCTTGCAACCACAGCTTGATTTATTCAAAATTCAACACAGTTGCAAACAAAGCAACAGAGGGGTTATCACATAGATGGAGAGAACATATAGCAGGAGTCAGGAGACATTCTAAGAAGAAAGACTTTTCATTAAAACCTTGACATGCATAAGGCAGAGGGTTGATCTAACAAGTTCATATTTACAAGGTCCTAATTGACCTTAAGGAAAAAAAATGGTTAGGATTCCCAGAAACATGAAAGCTTTGACCATTTAATTTCCAGGACGAGATCACAGACATGGTCGATACCAACTGTTTAAAGGCCTTAAGAGTCAGCCAAGCCAATTTAGCATCAATTTAGTACAATCAGCAGCTAATGAAAGAGAAGTCAGGGTGGCCATAATATAATCAGGACTGTTCATGTCAGAGGGAAGAATTATTCTGCTGTGTATTGCAGGAAAAGCCCATCACCTTGAATATCAGCAGAAAGCATCACTAAGATAAAATTACACTAATAATCCAGTGTTCCAATGCCAACAACATAGGAAAAATACATGTAAAACATGTAGATAATATAGGAAATTTTTTTACCATCACCTTTAATGTTGCTAGTAATTATCCTTAATACAGTGCATGTCAGTGTTGTGAACTCATACTCTTTCTGCTCAGATTTCTTTTTGAGTGTGACTGAGCCTATTAAACCCAAGACCTTTTGAATTGCCCACAGGAATGATTCCAAGACCCATCCATATTCAAATGCACAGATGCTTTTCACCCCATCTTTTCCAAATTTTCTGCTTTTAAGAGATACGTGTGGGTATCTCTTAAAATGTGGGTTCATGTGGGTCCTGAACAACTGGAGCAGGGGCTACCCCAAAAGCTGTTGCCTACATGTGGGATATGTTCTTCTAGTTGGGCTGCTTGTCTGGCCTCAGTAGGAGAGAAAGCACCTAGCCTAGCAAAGATCTAGACGTGCCAGGGTGGGAGGATACCCAGGGCCATCCCCTGGTATGGGAGGACAAGGGGAAGGGAGAGGGGGGAAGGTTTGTGGGAGGGGGTGTCTGGGAGGAGGGCAGTAGTGGGATGCAAACTGAATATGTAAAAAGAATTAATTAATTTCAAACCTAAAAAGTAAATGAAAAGCTCCCAAACATAAAAAAAGAAATATGGTAAATATTTAGTTATTCATTGTTGAAAGGAATAACAGCTTATATACACAATGGATTATAGCAGTGGGTATCATTCAGGTTATCAAAAGATCACTCATGTTTTTATAATAGATTAGAAATAATTCCACAGTAGATTAGAAATAATTCCTAAGATGTATTTTAATGTTATATTTTGTCTTTCCTAGTTCTTAACTTTGTGGTGTTAAACCAGGACAGTGAACTTACATTTTCCAACAGTAATAAGTTGTGAAACACCACAAAATGGCAAAGAGGCATTGCAACTTCTTTTAAGAGTTACAATTAAACCTTCGAAAATGTGCCATTACATCTATGAACTTAACTCATATGTTAATGTTCTTTATCATAAAATCAATTACGTGGACAATTGTGTTGCTCATGTGACTTTAAATACAACACCGCAGAGTTTTGTGGGTCTGTTGCATGGCCACCTAGTGACTGAGGCTCCTACTGTGACTTCATGCAGCATGCTGCTGCTGACTCAGCGTTTTTCAGGACAGGACAACATGGAAGTATTCCTTGAAATATTGCACTTATAGAAGTGTACTTTCTAACTAAAATAAAAATTAAAGATTCCTAAAGGATCCTCAGATATGTATGTATATAAAACAAGAATTCTATTTAATTATATTAAACTATAAAAGCTTTTTATATGCTGTGACTTCATTTTGAAAACTTCATATATATACATACATTCATACATATGTATATTCATATAGAGAGACAGTTTAGTCATATTTACCTCCTCTGACCCAGAACCCCAATGTATCCTTCCCAACTCCATATCTTTTTCTTTTTTTAAAAAGATTATTGTTCAATTAGTGTTTTCTATATATACATGGTTGTAGGGGACATCCACCAGAGCATAGTCAACTTGCCAGAGACCACACCCAAAGAAAACTGACTCTCTCTTTACTATTCGTCATCAACTGTCAATTGCTCCTCATCTGACATTCGGATTTCATGTGCCTCCATTTTTATTTCATACTGGAATGTTGACTCTCAGGGTGAGACCACAGCTGCTATGAGTTCAGAAGAACAATGGTCCTGTCACATCCAGAACTCTCCTCTTCAGTGTCTGTTCATAAAATCTTTCTATCTCTCTTTGGCTAGCTTCTCTCATTAGGGGTTTGGGATATAATATATATGTCTCATTTATGCCTTAGCACTACGTGTGTGTGTGTGTGTGTGTGTGTGTGTGTGTGTGTGTGTGTGTGTGTATATATATGTATATACATATACATGTGTGTATATATATGTATATATATATTCTCTACATGTGGACAGTAATGAGTGAATATCTGTATAACTCACTGTCTACTACACAAATGTTTTTCTGATAAGGACTGATAGCTGCACAGAGATGCTTTTAGAGATATGTATTTAGAAGGGAGTTCAATACTATATTTATTTAGCAAAATGTAGTAGTGGGCTCACCTCTAGACCCAGAAGCTTCCTACCCACTGGTTCTTAGACTTAGTATACATGTATGAGTTCCTTCTTCAGTTGTGGCTCTTAAGTCCAATAAAAATGCAGTTTGTTACAACAATCACCTTCAAGCTATTACTGTCGTGTCTTGTAAAGCTGATCAACAAAAGCTTTACAAAGCTCACAGGGCTCAGATCTAGGTATGATCATGTTTTTTCTCACCCAGAATACTATATTATTATTAGAATTATTAGATTATTCTTAAGGTTAGGTGTTGGGATGGAGAGTTCCAGGACAATACCAAATTTATTTCTCCCAGTCCTTTAATCAAAGTGTGTGAGGTCTTCATCAATAGGGACTTCCTTTTTAGTTCCTATGAAGATGAAGAACAATAGTCTGTTTTGCAGGTCTCTGATACCCACCCCCCCCCCCCAGCAACAAGACAATGTGAGATATCAGACACCTGACACTGAGATTTTTATCTGGCAATCTATAGCTTCTGGAAGGAGCATTAAACCCTTTGTAGGGTAATTCAGTATGAGCATATACAGTTTATAAATGTTGTTTCTAAATGGCCTTTTCTCAAATATCGCTTTTCCCTCTCCACTCTCCCTTCTTTCTAAACCTGTCTTCCGCCTCCACTTATAAGCTCTTCCTTCACGATTCTCTGTCCCCTCTTCATTTTGCTAAACTGTCTCAATTCTTAGGATGAAGGAAATTAGATTTCACCTGATAGAAGCATCACATAGAGCCATATTAATACATTCCTTCAGATACAACAAAGATTTGATCATGCTATACAGGAAGCACATGCATTTATTAAAAACAAGGTTATAATAAATTAAGGTTATAAACAAGGTGATCAATTTCTTACAGAATCTTGTGAAGTATTTTAATTCTCCTCTCTGGCAAACTTATCTAGTTATTGAGTCTCTCAAATCATTTACTTTTTGACTCTTGCATTATGTAGAAAAAAAAATAACATCGTCTTGATTATCAGCAAAATGCTCTTTATAGAGGAAATTTCAGTAAAAGTTTACATATTTATTCACTAATTTAAAAGGTCATTTGATTACCAGCTATTGAAGTCCTCTTGCATGCCAGGAAGTACAATAACTTTTGCCAACCAATGACAAATAAAATGTGAGTCTTGCTCTCCAAAGTCTGGCAAATCAAGAAGAACTTCAGTCAAGTAGTGCTTCACTTTTGCCTGGCCACAGTCAGAGGAAATGAACTTAGGACCACTTTCTTAGCTTATAGACAGTCCTGACACATATGCTTAGAAGTTTATCTGAACTGGAACCTTACAGAGTTTATTTTAGCCATTTTTAAGTCATACATTAATTATCTTTATTAATATGGATCATGCTAATAAGGACCATGTTTTTTTTCGTTGCTGTCTATGTGTCAGCCATTTATAACCTGTGTAAGGTACATAAAACATACCTCACAAGTCACCCTCATTTTACAGACTGATGACAGCAGGCTCAGAGAAGCTGCATACCTTTTTCAATTCAGTCAGATCCACCTTGATATTCAAAATGATGATTGGGCTGCTCTAGAAAAGGATACAAGTTTGGTTCCTAGCCCTAGATCCAGCTGCTTACCACCACCTGTCACTCTAGTTTCAAGAGATCCTGCAGCTTCTTCTAGCTCCCATAGGTACATTTATACACGTGGTTCATAGACAGGTATGCTTGTGTGCTCATACATGCACAATAATTAACAAAATAAAATGAGCATATGATCCTTCAATCAGTAGATGCACATGGCTGGGGAAATATTTAGAAACAGAATATCAGGATTAACCACGAGAGAGAGAGAGAGAGAGAGAGAGAGAGAGAGAGAGAGAGAGAGAGAGAGAGAGAGAAAGAGAGAGAGATCTGTGGGTGATTCCTACTCATATTAAAGACTGAGAAGTAGAAAAGTATGTATTTTAAACTCAAGTAGAGGTTACTATTCTTAAGCCTAATATGTTTTTAGCTGTCATTACTATTGTTTTGTGTGTGTGTGTGTGTGTGTGTGTGTATTTGATTTCTGGTGTTCATAGAGTAATGGCAGTTAGAAAATTGAGAGAGTATACATGCTTGGGAAACTTTAGCTAAAGGTCAAGGGCTCCTTTGCTCCTCACATCATCAGCCTTTATCAGCATGTGTTGTACAAATCCAAACCATATTAAAATAAGGAAAATCATGAAAACTTAAACAAGTGGCCTATTTGTTTTCTTTCATCCACATAATTTAAGAGTGTTTAATATTTGATAGGCTAATAATAAATATTTTAATATGGTATATTGCATTTGGTTATGAATATATCAAAAAGAAATACAAAGTGAGCCACCAAAGACAAACTTTTATTGAGAACATGAAATAGAACATAAAATTTGATGGCAATTATCATTTAATCTATTCATGTTTAGAAACATATTGAAAGAGAAACACATAACTCAGTTAATTGTTATGAATTATTAATTGCTCATTTGAAAAGCGATGAACAGGACTGTACTTGTTGAAAATCTTTCTTTCTCAGTGACTTTAACCTTTATGTCATTGGTTTTATGAGAACAAAGGGGGAAAGAATGACAGCAAGATTCGTGTCTTCCCAAACTAGAAAGTGACAAGACACTAAACATATCAGTAACTAGACAAAGGTTAATCAAGACTGGAATGAAATAGCTACTACAACCCCCTCTCTAGCATATTAAAGTATAATTTGCTGGGACAAGCCCAAGGCATCTGAATTTTACTAACCACCCCCCCCCAGTTGATTGTAATATGTGGTCAGGATGGAAGACTATATGTTTAGTGTTTATATATTCTTTGAAAGACTTACTCCAGCCCTGAGTCAACTCATGACTGACAGAACCCAAAGTGAAATGCAAGCTGAGTCCCAACTTGTCAAAGTAGTTTGAGTTGGAGATAAGATCCGAGCACAGTGGATTCCAGGGCCATCTCACAGACCATGATCAGCTCTAGATACTTTCTAGAATGATAATGGAGAATTGCCTTATCAGACATCACTGGGAGGGGATGCAAAGCACTGGTTAGCCAAGCAGACTAAGGTGCAGAATATGTTAATATTTTAAAGTATCTAAATGAAATAGCCTCTTCTTCCTAAAAAAATGTTATATATTTCTCCTGTGGTACTAAAAAATTTCAAAACTGGAATTCTTTTCACTAACTAAATCTAGGGATTTATTGGTTGATGTCATCACCATAACTACCATAATTGTATTACTGCTTTACAACTGGGTTTTCTGAGGGGGACTGAAAACATAAGCTATCAAAATTCTGTCATCTTAACATATATGATCACTAATATTCTAAGTATATATGTTGTCTGGCTCCCAGTTACCATTTTAAAAATTAACATCTTGGTTTCTTACTTTTTCTTGATAAAAAATTTCTATGAAAGGGAGAAAACAAGTACCCATAAAGAAAAACTATAACATGTAACTTCTCGAATACTACTAATGACTATTTTTTCATTCTTCACAAATTTGTTTATTCTCAATTTGTTTTATAAATAAATGGAGATATTAAAATGCATTCACACATGTATTTTGATAATAAAAAATAAGGGCTTTATATAGACTATGCCAGAATATTAAAGATGATAAACAAAGAGTATAAGCAACTTTGATTAATAAGCCTAAATTCTTACAGAATCAAGGAATATTTTAATTTATTATCATTGCATACATGTTGAAAAAATTGAGGCCTTATTTACCCTCAATTTGCTCATTAAAATGAAAATTGAATAGTGGAATCAGTGGACATTTGTGACAGTTAAAAAACACAATGCATTCAAATATTTAGCCTGGTTTCTGACACACAGTAAGAAGATTTAGTGAGACAGCCTAATTGTACAACATGACATCTACCTTTGCAGATTCGTTCACAATGGTTTGGATCAACACACTTAAAGAAACAATCAAGTTCCAAAGAAATGAAAACAAAATATGATATATGTTAGTCTAGTTTATTTCTGAAAAAAATGAAAGTCTAAAAAACATGTGTGAGATTTAATTAACAACCATTGTGCCTTTTTGTGGTTATTTTAAGCTGTCATTGTCACCTATAAATGCAGTATTTTATCTAGTAGTTTTCTCTAAAAACAAGTGTCCTTCAGCTTTTTCAGTAATAAGTAAATAAAACCCTTTATTATACATTTTTATCCACTGAAATACACCCTAACCTTAGCAGCAATTCCTTATCAATTTTAGCATCATTCTGAATCCTAGAAATTGCACTCTAATGCTAAAATGACTGCCTGCCAGACATGTCTTGAATTATAAGGTATCCCTATACACACCAAAACTAGTCTCAGCTCTCCCATGGGACATAAACCAATTTTTCAGGAGTGATTTTGGGACAGTTGCAATCCTTTGAGCCGCCATCAGACCTATTGAATACATGCTATTTTCAGCCTAGTGACTATTGACACCCTTCAGGATTTGTATGTCAGAAATGCACTCAGTCTCTTGGGGTTTTTTTTCCCTCAGAACTCCTCAGGAGACATTCTGCAGTGTTGTTTGGCTATTCTTAGCAAGTTCATGCTATGTGCTATTTTTTCGGCAGAGTTAAGGTTTCTCCTCTTATTAGAAAGGGCCTCAAATTGAGACTTTTACTTTGAAGAGAATATGGTTGTTTATTCTTATAGATCTTTAAAAATAGCATGTGTAAAAACTTAACCACATCTCATGCTGTCCTTGAAGCGAAGTTGAATTTTCATAGTGAATCAAAAAGCATTAGTGATGGAGTATAAGTTTATAATTACTGTGGCCTTAACAATGGCACTCTCAGCACAGAATGTGAAAGAGATGTGGAAGCCTAAATTCTGAAGAGGAGGAAGAGTGACAGCGTAACTGCATTGCTGTCACCTGCAACAACTTATACAGGTCACACTGTCAGGGATCAGCTACCTGTGTTGACATAAAATGTTCTCTTCCGGTATACTTCACTACGGTCATATTATTTAACGCTTTGACATTGTCTTGGTTATTTTTCCCTTTTACTGTTATAAAACACCATAACTAAGGCAACTTATAACAGAAAGCAATTGATTTCAGCATTACAGTTTCAGAGGGTTAGAGTTCATGACCACCAAGCACAGCAAGCTCATCTGAACACTACTGCAAGCTCATTTAATACCCTCTACCCATGCCCCATTGGTCCCAGAAAAGCATCTCTTCTAAACAGCAGTTCTGATTGTCTGGCATTATCTGCACCAGCAATCCTTGGTCTCTCAAGCAGTCCTCAGTTAGGTCCTCCTGCAGGAGATGCTTTTGTGGCTGCATGACACCCAGCCTTTACATAGAGGTGGCTTGCCTCACTCTTCCTGCTATAGTCAAGTCTTTCAAAACTTTAAAGCCCACCTCCTCCAACAAGGTCACATCTCCTGATCTGTCTCAAATACTTCTACTGATTGGGGAGCAAGTATTTAAACATATGAGCCTATGGGGGGGCATCCTTATGTGGACTAGCACGGAATAAATGTACTATAGTCGCTGAAAATACATGTTGAGCGAAAAATCATCAAAGGAGAGAGAAACAATATTAAGGGCACTACTCTGTAAGAGCAAGGTGGGAAAGATATGCCAATCAATAGACAAGTGTTGGTTGACCCCTTGTGCCTTGCCCTACTGTAAACACTATATAAGAGGGAAAGCAAGTTCAACACAAATCTCCTTAAAAGAGATTTTTAAACCTGAGGAGACTGGAGTAACATGCACAAAGCCCTAGATATACAAGGAAATTCGGTACTATTCTTGGTCTACTCCGAATGTTTAGCTTTATGACATAGTGATTGGAATCCTGCCCATTCCCCTTGTTCAATGTATACAGTAGAGAAAAATTATGACTTATCAATCCTGAGAATTCACTTCTCAAAATGGTAAATTATACCTCATAGGGCTGTGATTCAATTGATATCAAATGCCTATACACTACTGAGCACAATTCCTGGTATGTAATCTGCTCCATAAGAAAACATTATTAGTTATATCATTCTGCTCTAAGCAGATGTCAGGAGATGAGCTTAATGGACAGTTAGGAAGGAGTCACAATTCTCAGCTATCATTGTTAAACCTGTAAGTTCGGATACCGATAATAAGTGTTGGCATTTTAATAAGTGTTGGCATTTAAACCGGGTTTGTAAGACAGTTACCTATGAGTGTCCATTGTGGGAATGTAGGAGGTTGCTGCTCATGGACAGTGTCCCCAACATGGTTGCCCTAATGCAGAAGTGTCATAGAAATAAGGACTTAAATGTCTTCCCTTCCCTCATGAGATAGCAGGCATCACAGAGTTGTTCTTCTGTTCCCAAGAAGTTTAATGAAGTTCTACTGAGTACATGAACACTGAGCCTCACTTTGGATTGGTATTTCTTTCCTTTGGGTCCCTGGAGTGAGAGGATGGACCTTCCACTCACTCAGATTCACTCCCCTAAGTGTAACTGCATATCCTTAAATGACAGCTAGCACTAACCATCTACAAAGGGAAACAAAGAGTTCGCATCTGTGTCCCATTTTAGATTCAGATTTTATTTTGTGAAACACCACCATCAACTGTGTTTGTTCTTTATAATGCAAGGTAAAAGTAGTCTGTTGTTTCCCTGCCATCAGGAAGACAGGAGCCACCTGGTCTTAGCTCCAAATTTAACACCAGTACAAAGAAGAAGAAGAAGAAGAAAAAACATGTGCCTTTAGAGCATGGATTTCTGTCTAAAACTTCATCCAGACTCCAACAGTCAAAAGGACACTGCAGGCATGTTTGCTTTCATGAGAAGACAGGAGTTCACTGGGGATCTTTTCTGTCCCTCAGCAGGGTCCTAGTTTCCAGCAACAGAATATCATTATTCACTGAAGAGTGTACTTGAAAACATCAGCAGAGATCATGACCAAAGCTCCCCCAGAGAGAATTCAGTACAGCAAAAGCCCTATTTTCCTCCCTTCAATGTACTTTAAGATTTTCCTGCTGACTACGTCTCTCCTTTCAAACTGCCACGATGCTAATAAGAAGCAAAGATGAATGCCAAGCAGAAAAGTGTGTGTGTGTGTGTGTGTGTGTGTGTGTGTGTGTGTGTGTGTGTGCTATAAATATCTTATACATTAAATTACACTAAAAGATATACCAGTAACAAGTGTATCATGGTCCCTTGTTGGGCTTAGACCTGTCACAAATATTTCATTTAGTCTCCAAATAACCCTGCAAGGTGATCCTAACACCTAACATATTTATTCTATGGATAAGAAATACAAAGTTTAAAAAAATTATTCTCCAAATAACCCTGCAAGGTGCCCCTAACATATTTATTTTATGGATAAGAAATACAAAATTTAAAGAAATTAATTTGTTCAACTAATAAAACCAAGCCACAGATCTGACTCTTTGTCTCATATACCAAGAAAACTCAATATATGAGTTACAAACTAGATCCATGTCAAACAGCTGTCCTTTGCAGCTGAGAGGAGAAGAGAAAACAGTGTTCTGACCACAGTCCAGCTTTCACTAGAGCAGAAACCATGCTCAATGGTCATTAGTCTTAGTGCCCATGAGCATGAGAAGCAGCGCATAACTCAGAAAAGAAAGGACTTTCTGGCTTAAAACAAGTATCAATGACAAGTATTAAAAAAAGATTCTATCTATTTATCTGTCTGTCTATCTATCTATCTATCTATCTATCTATCTATCTATCTATCTAATGTCTGTGTGTCTTTCTTTCTCATCACTTTTTCTTCTGCCAGTAATCATAAATTACTTAGTTTACTTAGTACCTTATGTGCAGTGAACTTTTTTCTTTCTCTGACTCAACATATAAGGCAATGAACACTTGCACACTTGAAACACACACCTTACACTCAGATGGGCAGCTCTCAAAGGCTCAGGTGTGTGCAGAGAAGAGATTCTGTGATGCTGTGTGCCACTGAGAAGCAAGCAATGGCTTGCATACAGGCCTAGTTGTTCAAATAATGAGGTGTCATTCTGAGGATATGTCAGCTCAAGCCCCGCACATCTATTCACATGAAAACATCACCTGAATTTTCTGACCAGTTGTTCATGTCTGTCAAAATTTCAAATAAATTAACACCAAACAGTAGACCATTTGGCAGACTCTACAACAATGACCTTCAGAAAACAACACCCCCAAGGAAAAAGAAAAGTGTGCACATAAGTAATTACATATAGTTAATCACAGACTTAGGTGTTAGGAATAAAGACATGCCTATCTACTAGCATAGCTATGGCAGACTTTTTTTTTTTCTGTCTTACTTAGTTTTCACTATGACCCTACAACAGGATATCATGTTTAGCATTTTAAAATGAAAGAATACTAAACAAAACAAAAAAAACATAATTGAAAACTTGTGCAAAGTCATGAGATGTCAAGAGCAAAGAATAAGCCTTGGAAATTGGTGCTCTCCAATTCCACAACATTGCATTCATCCTGGAAGTTCTGTGGACAGAGGGCTGTGCTTTGACAGTTCTCTGAGCATCAGACACTCCCATGGTTACTTTTAGAAGGGGTAATTTGTCAGTATCCACAGCGATGCCCAGCAGCATATTGTGGAGGTCCTCGGGACTATGAAACTAATGCTCAATGGTGGACAGAAAGATTTCCATATCTTCTAAAACAACATTCTTTGTCAACAACTGAGTTAGTCCTTGTGGAAAGTAATAAATCCCTGATTCACTGTGAGGGTCCAATATTCTCAGACCTCCAGGGCAGCCGCAAAGTGACTTCTAGGATGCGGCTCTGTGGTGACATGGAAATTAACTGCTGTTGCACTATAGCCATTCCTGTGAAATGAGGTGACAGCCCTGAGTAGCATGGCAGGAACAATATGTGGAAGAGCCTTTATTGTGGCAGCAGCTTTCACAGTGCATGTCCATCTTACATGGTCAGGCTCCCTCTGTTGCCCTGGAGACAAGGAAGGGCAAGAATTCTCTTCATCATCAAATCATTAGCTGCTGGTCACAGACACACTGTCTCAGCTCCATGTCCTATGCTTGTCATCTGGTCTAGAAGGGTTTGTGAGGAATAAAGATGGTTTGATAGGCTGGCTGCAAATACTAAAAACAAGATCTTTGTAAATATGGACTAGTCCTCCTCAGTCGGGTTTAGAAAAATTTGCCAGTTTGAGAAAGGATAGGAATGTTTCTTCAGACAAAGATAGGGTGACTCACTCTGATGGGAGACAGGCCAATTCATGTTCATGTGAGGTAGATGACTAATGAGAGACAGGGCTATGAAAAGGGACAGCAGGAGGCACCCTGAAACTATGTGTGACTTTAAGTTGAGTGAACAGCCCTGCTTAAGATAAAAGACTAAGATAACAGGGTGACCCACAGGAATCTCTGGCACACTCCAATGCTGATTGGATAAGCTACAGGGTTTCATGCCTGCACACTACTTGGTTTCACAAAATTAAAACTCCTTAAATATCTAAGCGATTTCTCTGTGTGTCCCTGGTGTGAAATTTTGAAGTGAAGAATACAATTGGACACATGGAGTGTCAGCCTTATTGTAGATACACATCTAATTCTGGAGATTCTGGGTATATAGGATCACTCTTGCTCAGGCAAGTGAGTCAAACTTCTTTGTTTTCTGGAAAGGAAAGTGAACACACCAGAGGGATAAGTCAGTTTGTTTACTGGGAATACTAGCTAAAATTGAGGGCATCCTTTGAATACTGTGCTGCACTTCAACTCTGTCATCCTCAATAGGAGTTGAAGCTTCTAATCCAGGGTTAGTGACTCTATTAGGGTTCATGTCAGTCTGTATATGACTTGATTTGACTACGCAATTGCCTACTTAACATCATACAAGACTCTAGACCCCAGCTTGGATGCCATTCCTGTTTGAATGGGCCATTGGTTCTAAGAGATTCCCTATTTAAAGAAGCCTCCACATGATCATTCTGGAATGAAATATGATAGGTATGTGGAATTAGACACTTGGTATTATACTATAAAATCAATGTAAACATGAGTAAATGATTATCTAATAGAATTGCTACTTATAAGTCTATGAGTACATGTCTGACATTCTTATATTTGATGTTCTATTAAGCTCAATACATACAGGATTTGAGAATATTTTTTAAATACCAGGATCAATTGGGATACATATGTATCTTGGGTATTCATGTAATAATCTGATAAGAACATAGGTTTATCTTGACTTTGTTTCCTTGTTTTGAGTGATCTAGAAAATGCTATTCATTTTTTCCTCTTGTGATAATTTATTTTTGTTAAAATTTTTGTAACAAGACAATCCCAACATTCTTTTAAAATTATTACAGCTTGAATCTTACATAAGCCTCCAGAATAAATTATTTATGTTGGAAGACTTATGACATTATTGCATAAGGATATGTTTGCCACCTAATGCATTAGAAAATTATGAATCTCCTACTTTGCCATAATATTTCACAAAAAAGCAGAATATTAATTTCCTGCCATTTGTGTGTTACAAGTGTCATGAAGAAATTTCTCTCAAGACACTTCTTCATTTTGTATCAGAGAATCCTTATCTATTGAGAAGACTGCATTCTCAGTGCAATATGTTTTAGCCCATTAACAGAAGGCACAGTTTTTCAAATACTAGAAAGTGCAAATCTACACAATGGCAACATATTCTTTTCTTCAAGTTTTGAATTCTTATTCACTGAATGTGAGTGTCATTGAGTGAGACACATAGAACAATAAAGAGCTGATTCAGAATCCCCTGACTTTCAATCTATTAGTCAGATTAATGGAACACATTGGTGCCACTGTTAAATCTCTCCAATGGCAATCTTCTAAAATTAGGGACTGCCAGTCTAGGGGGAGCAGAAGAACTCTATATCATTTTAAATTTAACTTCAGACTACTCGGGAGCTGTTAGAGGTGATTAAAGGAGATTTCCAGCCATTGTGTTCAGCCCAGTAGTCTTGAAGTTCAAAAGGTAAAAAGCACTTTTCACCATAAATAAACTGAGAGACAAAATTATTTTCAATGAAGTTTCAATTTCAGTGAAAATAAAGTAGGTAATTACGTTGGCTATTATTGAGGTCACTACCTTCATTGGCCATCTGGTTTAAGACTAAAAAATAGGTATCATTTGAGACATGGACAGAAATGAGCAGTGTCCGTTGCTTCCTTTTTAAAGTCCTGTAAATTCAGTTAATTCATATATTAAGAATCTTCATGCAGCAATTACTGGGGGGAAATGACCTAATGTTCTTTTAGAAGCTGAATAAGTCAGAAGAGTAGGGACAGGGGAGAAGGAAAGAAATATGTCATGTCTTACCATTAATTATCATTGCCACATTTCTATAGTTACTGTTTTTCATATGATGGTCTGTCGCATAAAACTAGTGCAGGCCAAAAGAAAAAAGGGTGGACCTGATTTATCATTCCAGTTTCTATGTTCTTCATATGTGGGATCTTATACTTTATTTTCAAACTAGAAACATTATTCCCTAGTAAGGAATAGAATTTAATTTTTTTCTAATTTTGTTCTACTGTCTATCATCTTAGAAGAGATCAAAACAATATAGGAAATTGTGTGGACACTCTTTTAAGTCCTTTCCAATGCACAGTGGCTATTCTATGTTTATTATTTTCTTCTATATTCGAGAAATGTCATTCCTGAATTTTTGTATATGTGTTGCCACTACCTCTTATTGCTAGAACATATCAAAGGAGAAGACGTTCCATTTCTTTTCTTTGTCTTCCTTTGCAACTTTTCAAAGACATAAGCATATTGTTCAAAGAGAGCAAGAGATGCTTTTAATTTGATTTGAGTCTTTTACTTTAGGGTAGCTTTATTCACATATCCTTTGTTTAAAAAGGAAAAATCCAGGTTTTGTTGTGTTATATTTTGCTTTCCTAACACAGAGGCCACACGCTTCAGGTT